>NC_063338.1:59963606-60070071 GCF_021869965.1 Rhincodon typus | reverse complement strand
TTAAAGGGGGGAGGTGAGACGATGTTGTCACTTTAAAAAGGTTATTTTGTCATGGGTTTTTTGAAGAGAGGTTTTAAAGGCAGAGGTGCAGAAGTGTCTAACGGATCTGGCCTAAGTCAATAATTGTAACAGTAGAGGGGGGGTGGCGAGTTCTTCCAGATCAGGCTTTCTAGTTTTTTTAGCTGTAATAGTAGAAGCCGTTTGCGTCCCATAAGGGTGGCAAGCTTCAGTAAACATTCGCTAACTGTGACCTTCTCTGAAAACTCTCTTGATGTTGTTCCCTCCTGGATTGGGAAAATGTATGTAAGAATCTGTGTCTGAATTGAACTTTTTGCCAAGGGGTGTGTTTTTGGGATGTTACTACATTGGAACAGTTAATTAGCAATGGGTACTGTATTTATTATTCAGGTTAAGTTTTCCACCAGTAAGTTATTCTGAATTCCTCTTTCTTTTGTTTGTATTTTAACTACAGTGTTTAAATAAATTATGTTTTGCTTGACATCAAGTGATTTTACCAGTTGCATCACACCTGGAACAAATGCTTCACATCTGCCTTCAAAATAAGAAAAAGTTAGGGCCTAAGCTACTTTTTTAAACTAGTGTGAGAGGGTCTGGTCTGGTCCATAACAAACACAAACATTACAAAGTAGGCAACAAGCACACAGAAAAGATAACTGTTATTCATGCTTACTTGCAACCGGTAACATCATGCCAAGGGATATTTTACTTCCATTAGTGTATGATTCCCCCAGAATTTTAGCCTTATAATAAAACAGCCCACAGTAATTCTCATGGGTTCATGTCTCTCTATTTCAACAAGTCATAAAGTGAGTGACTATCAAAAATCTTTTTTTTTGGAATATCCAACCTGACCATCAGTATTAAGTGTCAGTCTAGATCGATACCCTGACTTTACCAGGACAAATCTTCCAGACTCTTTTAATTGCCATTGGATGTATTTTTTCAGCCAAAGAGCATCCTTCTACCCACATTCTGCTTACTAGCTCACAGAGAACTCACAGCCTTCTCCTCTTTACTGACCACACTCACTGCAGCATTTTGTCTCTGTGAAACCTTTTTCTCTTCTGTTTGAAAGCTTGGAAACTGAAAGTCTGTGCATGGTTAACTCACCTGCACATGAGGTGAATATTCCTGCAACTTACTCCTTTTAAGTCTAGCTTCCTGTCCCCATGGTAGTGAAACCATCTAAGCAAGTTGTCAGGCAGAACTCAAAGCAAATCTCATGACTCCCTTCATTCCTCCATTTTACCTTATAAAACATTACATTTACAATGCAATCAACACAACTTTGCTCAGTGACTTATGTTGGTTTTTGATTAAACAATGTCATAATTTAAAGTTATCATCTATATATCGAATCCATTCATGGCCTCACACTTCCAAACTTTCCCAGTATTTTCCAGCCAGAAAGCTCTTTCTATCATCCATGCTGTCTAATTCTGGTCACTTGAGCTTTCTTGATTTTATTCATTCTACCATTCGTAATTATGCATTCAGCTGCTGAGGTCTTAAGCCTCTCTATCTCACTTTTCTCCTTTTGAAGTTTTGATTAATAGAGCTAATAGGGAAGTATTTCTTACTTGGGTCGGCACAGTGTCTCAGTGGTTAGCACTACTGTCTCACAGTGCCAAGGACCCGGGTTCAATTCCAACCTCAAGCAACTGTCTTTGTGGAGTTTGTACATTTTCCCTGTGTCTGCATGGGTTTCCTCCAGGTGCTCCAGTTTCCTCCCACAGTCCAAAGATGTGCAGGTTGGTGGATTGCCCATAGTGAGCAGGGATGTGTAGGCTAGATAGATTACCCATGGAAGGGGCAGGGTTGCAGAGATATGGGTGGGGGGTTATGTCTGGGTGGAATGCCCTTCAGAGGGTAAGTGTGGATTTGTTGGGCCAAGTGGCCTGTTTCCACACTGGAGGGATTTTATGAAAATTTCCCTTCAAGTTCGTGTTCTTCTAATCTATATATATATATAATATGTATATATATTTCTCTCCAAAGAGACCTGGAGCAGACCATGTTCCAAGCATACTCCAAAATGTGAGTAGGCAGCTAATGCAGAAAAGTCTCATCCAGATCTCGAAAAGGCAGTGCATCATTACATAGAAAAGCTTAGAATGGAAGATGTAGCTGAAGTAACTCCACAGAGGCTGGTATCCCATCACAAAGTAACCCTTTACTGATATGTGGAGAGGCCTTGGCACTGGTCCAGAACCCTCAGAACCAGCTCTCAGAGTGAACAGGATGCCAGGCACTCCAGTTTATACCTGTCAACGAGGGCTCCCTGACTGGACCGGATTCACAGCCCCAATCAGAAACTCACATTCTTTGAGGTCCACTGGCTGACCTTGTTGCAATCACTACATCCAAACCTTTCTGAGTCCAAAAACATAGGACAGTTCTTCTTTTTGTAGCTCCTTCTGGTGTGTTTTAGCACGGGGTCAGGTTCCTCCAACTCTACTTCTTATACAGGCAGCATTTAAAGCACAATAGCTCACCACTTGTACCAAGACCATCTTGGAAGAAATTAAATCTCCTCTTCAGGTGGCAAAGGCATTGAGGCATCGACAAACACTGTGTCCATCTCAGATTCCTAGGTATCTTCAACGCTTGATGATCAGTGAGAACCCACGGGTTCCAGAACAGTTGGAAAGGCGATCGAAGAACTAGGCACATTTTGCTCCAGCACCGATTGTGAGTTTGCAGCTTTCATATAGCCCATGTGCTTATTCAGGACCATTGCACCTACTCAAACTTTATACAGCACTGGGCCTGACCTCACGTTGACTCTTACTCATGCAGGGCCGTTTCTGTGGTTCCTACCAAACTTCATCCCCTCAAGTAAACTGTCTCTCTCACTTAGCAGAGTCTAGTGTCCAGCATTGGCATTCCTGAAGTCATTTCACCCTCCTCTCCAGATCTAGGACGATCAAATTTAACCTGGTGTGTAGTCTTTTGTCCGTTAGCAACTCTGCAAGAGCTATCCCTGTAGTTGCATGAGGGGTGGGCCTATAATTAAATAGGAACTGGGACAGTTTAGTATCTTGTGAAACTGTAAGCTGTTTCTTTAAGCCTGCCTTCAAAGTTTGGACTGCTCTTTCTGCCAGACTATTGAATGATGGATGGTATAGAGAAAATCTGTGCAGCAATGACTTTTGAATCAGAGATAGTAGGAACTGCAGATGCTGGAGAATCCGAGACAACAAGGTGCAGGGCTGGATGAACACAGCAGGCCAAGCAATGACTTTTACTTGTTTCAACACAGCACCAGGGATGCAGGTTCGATTCTAGCCTTGGGCGACTGTCTGCGTGAAGTTTGCACATTCTCTCCATGTCTGCGTGGGTTTCCTCCAGGTGCCCGGTTTCCTCATACATTTCAAAGATGTGCTGGTTATGTGGATTGGCCATGCTAAATTGCCCATAGAATCCAGGGATGTGCAGTTCTGGTGGATCAGACATGGGAAATGTCATGTCATTTGCCCAGAAGAAATAATGCATTCTTTTCATATACTGGACCCAGTTTTTGATGGCAGGATTGAATGAGTGAAGCTTCCCAAATGATGGCATGATGCCAGAAATGCTCACCCCAACTCAAAGATAACTGTTGCAATTGAATTTCTTCAGGAGCGTGCTTTTCTCTCATCACTAATGAAATAACTCCACAGAAGCCAGTTTCACATCACCGGGTCACCTTTTATTTACATGTGGAGAGACCTTGACACCTATCCAGCTCCCTCAGAGCCAGCTCTCAGAGTGAACAGAACCTCCGACACTCCTGTTCTTACCTGTCAGACGGGGTCCCTGATTGGACCAGGTTAACAGTCCCAATCAGGGAACTCATATTCTATAAGGTCCACCTGGCTGAACTCATTACAATCACTACAGTAGTAACTCAACCAGTTGAAAGGTAGTGGAAGAAATCAATTTAAGAAAGTAGTTACCCTAGATTATTTCAGGCAGCATTAGGAACCATGGTGTCTAGTAGGGGTGGGGAGGTGTATTTATTGCTAATTGTGGGGCTGAAGAGAACTGGTGATCCCTATGAGGAGAGTCAAGAGTCAAAGGAGTATTTGACAACCATGGCGAGGTAACAGTGATCACAGGCGTGTGCCAGGAGTCACTGCCTGGTTGGTGATAGTTGGGTGAGTATGACTGCAGGGTGGCATTTATGGAGGTAGGTAATCCTGGCAGGAGCCATTTGTTGTGAGGGTAGGAGGTAGGGGAGGGGTGCAATTACATGAAGTGGAGAACAGGTTTTGTTGGGGGATACGTGGGGACAACATGGGGAATCTCGGTCAGACAGTTTTAAAGATAAAAGTGAAGTACTATACGAGGTGGGTGGCCTTGATAAAAATGTTATGGATGTTACTCACCTCTAGGGAGCCAGTTAGTTGCCAGCCCCCAGTACATTCAAACCCACATACAACCCACCTCTATTTAAGTCAATCGTTGGCTGGTTTGAGGCACCTTGTTTTTTGCTTTGAGATTTTTCACATTTTAATCTTGCCTTCTAATCAAAACCTGACCCTTATTGGAGGTTAAAATTACCAATTTTAATTCTTCCAATGTTTCATCAATATCTGCTATTAAAGGAGGCTTGAGGTCAGATATAAATATTTGATTATATAGTTTATTAGAGCTTCTGAAACTTGGAATACCAGGGAAGGAAAGACAGAATATAAGGCGGGATGTGAATTTGGATAAAAATGGGAAATAGTGACAGTGTAGTATCAGATGTGTGGAGTTCAACATGTTGAATTTATCCAAGAGGACAAACCTCCAACCTTTTTGGAATGAGAGTGGTTTGGCCTCCAAGGAATCACTAATATCCTTCAACAGATAATAAATGCCAGTGACATGAGTAGACAACCATATGGATCCATTGTATTCTAATTCAATGTCATCTATTTTCCAATTGAAGAAAGCAAGCCCATTTAGACAATTAATGAAGGCCCACTGTTCCCTAATATTCTGCCATAAAAGAGCGCTGTTGATATCTATTGCTTTATGCAGTACATCATTCATTTGTGGATATGTTTTATGTTTGAAAAAGTTGCTGATGAATGTGTTGAATATATTTGCTGTCAAAACACGGTTGTTACTGCACACTGCACACAAATATCAGAAATCTCTTGAGTGTGGGGCCATTTCTCTGACACGTTTGTTAATAATGAACTTTTCTAAAATTATGCTTTTTTAGCAGTAGTACAAACTTCAAGAAAATATTGATACATATAAGTTTTGTTTTGGTCACTTGTTATTTTTCTTATCTCTCATAGTATTTAACATTGAATTAAAAGTTATTTTACTTAAAATCTGTGGTCATAATTATTTATTCCAAACAGTAACTCACATTGCCTGTGTAAAAATAATACTATATTGAAAATTTACATTACTGATTGTGTTAACATCAGGAAAAGTATTAAAATTGAAAATGAATTGATCTATTAGAGGCAGATTAAGTGTTGGAAGTTCTTTTTATTACCAGCTGACTGTGCACGTGCTCGTAATTATTTACCACTGACCGGACTTGCAAAATATCATTGACCTACTGGATACAATAAACTTGCAGTCATTTACCTTCACCTTTGGCAGGTGAAGATTAATTATTAAAACTTTGAAGCCATTGGTTACTTGTTTCCAAAGTAGTAAAGCAGATCAGCAAAACTACAAACCATAGCTGAAGTAACCATGCAGAGTGAATCTGTTGTCTGTTTTCTGCATTAAACAAATCAGGTATGTTAAACAGATTGCATAGCTGAACAGTTATCCAAATGCACAACAGTATTGTTCAAGGGTAAGATCATTTTAACAATAACAATAATAACATTTATTACATTATTTTGACAAACGTACCAATTAAGTTTATTCTTACTATACGTGTAGATCATTTCTTGTATTTTCAGTAAGTTTTGTAAATGCGTCGCAGTGTTGACAAAGGAATAGAATTATCAGGTTAGAAATGACTTAGTTAGCAGAATAATAATTCTCTACTGTATGAAAGCAAAAGTGCACTAACGTGTAAATTATTGCAGTATTTTTCTTTCTGATGAATTCGTAAAATCGATTTCCATTAATTCTAGCAAACAACAATTGTTGGTGAAATAAATAAATATTTTAAAATATTCAAAAATCGAAATGCATGTGCTCCTTTTTATTTGTACTTATGTGGTTCCATAAACAAAAAAAAAGTCTCATTATATCAATACAAAGACAGAAATTGCAGGCGACACTCAACAGGAATAGCAGCATCTATGGGAAGAGAGCAGAGTTATTGTTTGGAATCTGGCGACTTTTCATCAGAACTTTTAGCAGCTAGGAGAAAGTGATATTTATGCTGAAGCCAAAGATAGGGAAGGAGGGGGAGAGGAAAGAGGGGAGCAGATAGGTGGAGATGGAGTTGAGAGAGAGATATATGAAAGGGTTAGGTAAATGAGCAGGCCAGAACAAATGAAAGCCTGAGTAAGTGATAATAAGAGCTAAGAGTAGGAGAGAATTGGTAAGCTGTACTGATGCAATGTGGTAATAGGCGTAGGAGGAGGCAAGAACGGGTGACTGTGCTAAAAGCAACCCAACTCATAATAGGACAAGATGTGGAATGGGTGAAAAACACAGAAGGATGGAATCAGGCTCTAAAGGTGTTGAACTCAATTTTGAGTCATAGCCGTTGCAGGGTCCCCAAGTGGAAAATGAGATGTTGCTCTTTGCGTTTGTGCTGAGGCTTGGTAGAACACAGGAGAAGGCCTGAGACCAAATAGTTGGTGTGGAAACGCAGTGATTTGTTGAAGTGGCAACAACTGGAAGATCAGGGTCTTTTTTGCAGACAGAATGTAGGTGTTCTGCAATGTGGTCACCCAGTCTACATTTTATCTCCCTAGTGTAGAGGAGACTGCACTATGTAGAGTGAATACTGTAGATTACATTGAATGAAGTGCTGGTAAATCACTGCTTTACCTGGAAGGTATGTCTGGGGCCTTGGAAAGTGAGGAGGGAGGAAGTAAACGGGCAGATATTGCACGGACTTGTGCCATGGGGGTGTGATATGGTGTTGGGAATGGAGCAGGAGTAGATTAGAGTGTCTCAGAGGGAACAGTCCCTGCAGAATGCCGATAAGGCGGGGGTGGGGAATTTGTATCTGGTGGTGGCCTCCAATTGAAGGTGGCAGAAATGGCAGCTTACAATCTTTTGGATACGAAGGCTGATGGCGTGACAAGTGAGGACCGGGGGACCTTATCATTATTGTGGGAGGGAAGAGAGGTTGTGAGGGCTTAAGCACAGGAGATGGGTCAGACACGGCTGAGGGCCCTGTCAGCCATAATACCTGGGAATCCTCAGTTCAGGAAAATGGTGGACATTTCTGAGGTCCCTTGCAGAAGGTAGCATCATCAGAATGGAAGCGATGGAAATGGAAAACTGGGGCAATGGAATAGAGTCTGCACAGGATGCAGGGTATGAGGATGTATTGTCCAGGTAACTGTAGGAGTCGGAGGGTTTGTAATGGATATTGGTAGCCAGCCTATCCCCAGAAATGGAAACAGTGTTTTTGAGGAAGGCAAGAGGAAGGAGTCATAGATGGACGAGGTGAAGGTGAGAGCAGGGTGAAAATTGGAAACAAAATTGACAAATTTTTCTCATGCAGTACAAGAGAGGGAAGTAGCACCAATGATATCAAGAGTGTAGATTGGCCAAAGTAGGATTGGAACAAGGAATGTTTCACATACACCACAGAGAGACAGACGTAGCTGGGGCCAGTGCATGGTCACACCATTAATGAAAGAGAAGAAAGAGAGAGGAGTTAAAGGAGACATTGTTCAAAATGAAGATGAGCTTGGCCAGGCAGAGGAGGATGGTGGTGGATGGGAAAGGTTCAGGCCTTCTTCCCAGGAAGAAGCGGAGAGCCTTGAGACCATCCTGATGGGGGATGGACATACAAAGGAATTGCTCATCCATGGTGAAGAGAAGGTGGCTAGAGTCCACGAACTGCAAATTCCAAAATTGACATAAGGCATTAGAAGAATCGTGGATGTAAGTGGAAAGGGACTGGTCAACAAGAAAAAAAATTGAATCAAGATAGGAAGAAATAAGTTCTGTGGGGGTGGGGGTGGGGTGGGGAATAGGCAGAAATATAAGGTCTGCCCAGGTAGTTCTGTTTGTGGATTTTGGGGAGAAGGTAGAAGCAAGCTGTGCAGGGTTAGGGGACTCGAGCTTGGAGACAGTGGGGGCAGGGGAATCCCCAGATGAGATGAAATAGGCGGAGATGTCTGAGAGCTGGAACTGCAGTTTCACAATGTAGAGTCAGTACACCAGACAATGACAACACTACCCTAGTCGGCAGGCTTGACGGCAATGTCAGGGCAGGGTCTGAAAGCACGGAGTGCAGTCAGTTCAGAGGGAAGTAGGTTCGACTATGTGGGAGGGGTGTCAGAGAAATTAAGGCAAACAATTTCGCACCGACAGCTCTAAATGCAGGCAAAAGACCAGTGGTAGGGGTCCAGGTGGAGGGAAACTGTTGGAAGTGGATGAAGGGGTCTGTGGGATGGGAACAGGACTCCTGTCCAAGAAATGGGCATGGAGGGGGAGGTGATGGAAGAAGAGTTCAATGTCATGTCAAGCCAAACATTCATTGAGGTGGGTTGCAGAGGCATAAAACAAAGATTTTTGTTCAGTATGGAACACTCAGTATCAGAGAGTGGGAAGTCAAAAGGAATAGTAAATAGCCAACAAGTGGTGGTGCCAGGAGAAAAGATGGAGTCAGAGGGAAAGGGAAAGGTAGGATGTTCCAGAGGGGTGTGAGCATCTGTGAGTTATTGCAGCCTGAAAGGAAGAGAAAAAGATTCTTGTCAGAATGTCAAACAAACCAGAGAATTCAGTGGAACGGGGTGAGGGGGGTGGACTCTTGACCACTCTCTCCATTAGCACCGCCTCATGCTGTCTCAGAGCAGTTAGTTCTGCTGCCTCACAGCACCAGGGACCCAGATCTGATTCCAGCCTTTGGTGACTGTGTGTGTGGAGTTTGCGCATTCTCCCTGTGTATGCATGAGTTTCCTCTGCATGCTCCGGTTTCCTCTCACAGTCTAAAGATGTGCAGGTTATGTGGATTGGCCATGCTAAATTGCCCCATAGTGTCCAGGATTGTGCAGGCTAGGTGGGTTAGCCATGGGAAATGCAGTGTTTCAGGGATTGGGTAGGCTGGTGGGTCTGTTGGGATGCTGTTCAGAGGGTCAGTATGGATTTGATGGGCCAAATGGCCTGCTTGGAATGGCCTGCTTCCACACTGTAGGGATTCTATGAATATACCTATGAATTGTATGAGCTGTCCTGCCCCGTTCATTTATCTTAGCTTCCCCTAACAATGAGCTAGGAGATGCACCAAGCTGGATTACAATAACAGCAATAGCAACACAAGCTGGTGTCAGCTCATCTCTGCATTTCACCTTGGAAACAAGTAAGAATGGTAAACCATGATGTGAAATGACAAACACAGACTCACTCACTTGTTCCAATAAAGTAAATATTTTTTAAAGCATTATCTGTCCATTTTGAATGTGGAGGAAATGAGCCATCAAAGTGCAGGCATGGAGATTGAAGGTGCAACAATAGGAAATAGAAATCGAGCATGTCAATTTGACCATCACATGACATCCTTCCCCATTGCCCCCCCCCCCAGCCATTAGCCAGCCAACAAATTCATCCATTTGGTGCACTGCCTTCCCACAAAAGCAATCATTAACCAATTGGATGACGTTTGACTGACACACAAAACAGCCTTATTTTCCTCATTTGCAATTTCTATATCTGTTTGCTCTTGTGGTATAATAGTAATATAACCATCTCTGAGACAAGAGGCCTGGGTTCAAGACCGACTGTTCCAGGGCTATGTAATAACATCTCTGAACTGGTGGATTAGAAAAACTTCTATATCTGGAATAAAAACGCATTCAAAGAAATTGACCAAAATAATGTCTTTTTCAATGGTGTTGTGACTTATCTCCAGGATAAAATCATAAGATATGGGACCAAAATTAGGCCATCCAGCCTATTGCATCTGCTCCACTATTCGATCAATGCTGATATGTTTCTCAATCCCATTCTCCCGCCTTCATCCCATAACAATTGATCCTCTTGCTGATCAAGAATCTATCTATCTTTGCCATAAACATACTCAATGACTTAACCTGCACAGCCTTCTGTGGCAATGAGTTTCACAGATTCATCAACCTCTGGTTGAAGAAATTCCTCCTTATCTCATTTCTAAAGAGTTGTCCATTCACTCTGAGACTGCACCTTGGGTCCTACTCTCTCCAACTAGTGGGAACATCTTCTCTACATCCACTGTATCCAGGCCTCTCAATATTCTGTAAGTTTTAATTAGATCCCTCTCCATCCATCTCAACTCCATCGACTATAGACTCAGAGACCTCAACCGCTCCTCATTTGTCAAACACTTCATCCCCAAGATCATTCTTGTGAACCTCTTCTGGAGCCCCTCCAAGGCCAACACATCTTTCCTGAGGTACAGGGTCCATAACTGCTCACAATATTCCAAATGCAGTCTGATCAGTGCCTTATGCATCTGCAACAGTACCTCTCTGCTCTCAAAATGAACGATAACAGTGTACTTGCATTCCTAACCTTCATGCTAACTTTAAGAGAATCCTGAACAAGGATTCCTAAGTCCCGCTGTGCCTCAGATTTCCAAAGCCTTTTCCCATTTAGAAAATAGTCTGCATCTCTATTGTACCTACTAAAGTAAATTACCTTGCACTTTCCCACATTGTACTCCATCTGCTTCTTCTTCACCCACTCTCTGAGCCTGTTCAAGTACTTTTGCAGCCTCCCTGCTCCCTCACCACTACCTGTCCTTCCAACTATCTTTGTGTCATCTGGAAACTAAGCAACAACACCCTCAGTTAGATCATTAACGGATAACTTAAATAGTTGTAGTCAAAACACTGACTCCTGTGAACTCCACTAGTCACCAGCTGCCAACCTGAAAATGTTTTCTTTTTCCATCTCTCTGCTTTCTGCCAGTCAGCCAACCCTCTATCCATGTCAGCACTGTGCTCCTTTCACCATGAGCTCTTATCTTATTTAGCATCCTCCTGTAAGGCACCTTGTCAAAGGCCTTCTGGAAATATTATTAGATCATGTCCACTGGCTCTCCTTTGTCTAACTTGTTTGTTACCACCTCAAAGAATTCTAACATTTTTCAGGCATGACTTTCCCTTGGACTCTAAAATCTTTCCCAACAACCGAGGTCTGGCTAACTGGCCTATAATTTTCCATCTTCTGCCTCTGTCCCTTCTTAAACATAGTTGTTATGTTAGTCATTTTAGTGTCCTGGAGACTGATCTTTAATTTCTGGAGATTTTAGGACATTCTTTGAGTATTGGTAACCCCCTGTTTCACAGCTAAACACAGAAAAGTAGAACCTTTTACTCTGTGGGTTGATATAGCTGTCATGACTCAGGGAAGGAGCACTAAAAGGTCTAAAATAATTGTTCTTTATTGACTATATAACATCATTGTCTGGATGTGTCAATATATAGCTCTGTAAGCAGCAGTAAGTACCATGTTATTATGTCTATGATTCTTGTTTAGATTAATGATACACACTAGAAATTTGTTGTACTCTCTGATCTCCTAATTCCCCTCCAAGACACCCTGTTAGTTCAGCCATTTTATTACTATTATTGTCATTTAGAAAATTCTTTCATTTTTACAGTCATTTGTACAGATACCCTGCAGTAAAGAACAGGCTCTGCATTTAAACAATCCTCATGGGCTTGATACAGGACCAGGGAACCTTCTCTTTCTCATTATAGAAAAAATAATACTACTATTTCATTTTGCTATCAGGATTCTATGTCATAGGACATTGGTTGTTACATTATACATGATCTCTTGGCTGAAAAAGGCAAGTGTACATTCACCCATCTTGTGATGTAGTGACCAGACATCTTGATTTTGCTGGGATGGTCATGTTTTATCATTATATTTCCTGGTGTCTCAAAAATTTTCTAAAAAAAAGTTCAAATGTCTCAGTTTTTACCTTTTCCAGACATAAACTAGGTCTCTGGTGAGAAAATCTGTGAGAAAATTTACCTTTCTTCCTGTAAGCATCCATTACATTACAGCGGACCTGTATCCCTAACCCCTCTCCCACCCAGTGTCATCAAGAGACTTGCCACTATCTTTTTGGTGCCAATAGTTCCATTACTGATGATGCCTTTTCAATGACCTACAGAATAGTTTTACAAAATCTTGTTGGATATATTCTGGAGATGCCATGTTACTCTGCAAGTCAATCATCATGGAGCCCACCTTTCTATGACTTTTCAATGTGTCCCAATTTTGAATTCTCAAAATCTAGCCACCCAACTCTTAAGTCTACCTAAGATGATAGCAACTTGAGAATCAGCAAAATGAGACTATAGGTCATATGATGCCATTTTCAGACCGCTCTTGGTAAAGGCAATTAAAATTGGCCAAGCTATTTCTATAACAATATGCCATTTTTGTTTGCATTTTTGTGGGTGGTGTTCCCTACAAAATTCATTCTTACAGTAGATACCATTCAGTCTTGGCACAAAGAAAATCATTTTTTATATATTTCATTGTGCTGTTCTCCAACAAATTCTGAGTGCATAATAGCTGGATGAATGAAGTTTATCTTGGTTAAATGGTTACTTAGCTGTTTGTAATGACTACTTTGCTCCTTTCACTCGCAGTGACTAAACCACATTTTGAGAAAATATATACTTCAACCTACACACTTCTGTGCTTTGCTTAGTGGGTTTTAAATTACCAGAATGTGAAAATATTTGTTGCTCTTTTATTCAGTGAGAAATATAACCAATGATGATTATCTAGAATTATGCTGTAATAGTTAAACTTGTTCACACACTGTTTTCCAGCTGTTTCCTCGCTATGAAAATCTTAGTGCATATGCTTAAATGTTTTCTTGTTGTTTTCAGTAAATCAAGAGTTCAATATCCTGTGAAAGGAAGCATTTAGAAAATGTCGAGCCCTGTTGTCCTGCGTCACTTTCAAACACTTGGTGAAGACAATAAGGCATTTGAATCTGAATACCTAGGTAACAAGATCTTTTAGAAGCAACTTCTTTATGTCCATTAAAACTATGATTAATCAGCAATTCTTAGAAAAAATGCATCCTTTAATTCTAAAAATCTGTGAATGTTAACTATTTTGCCAGTATTTTTTCTACTGTTTTTGTTTAATTTTGGAGCAGAATTTCAGTGGTCATAAGATATAAGGAATAGGAGCAGGCATAATCCATTTGACTCATTAAGCCTTGTTCCACCACTCAATGAGATCATAGCTGACCTATTTTTAACCTTAGCTCCATTTTCCTGCCTGTCCCCCATAACTCTTAACTCCTTTATGAACTGAACATCAGTGTAATTTAGTGTGATAATATTCAACAATTCAGCCCCCACAGCTCTACTAGGAGAATTCAAATGACTCACAACTCTCTGGGAAAAGAAATTCTACCTCATCTCTGTTGGGGTCAGATGTCAAAGAAGAATTTACAGTAAAGATGTGGAAGCGTTGGAAAAAGTGCAGAGGAGATTTACCAGGATGTTGCCTGGAATGGAGGGAAGGTCTTACGAGGAAAGGTTGAGAGAGCTAGGGCTTTTCTCTTTAGAACGACGAAGGATGAGAGGTGACTTGATAGAGGTGTACAAAATGATCAGAAGTATAGAGTAGACAGCCAGAGACCTTTTTCCTAGGGTGGAGGTAGCTTTTACAAGGGGACATAGTTTTAAAGTGAAAGGAGGTAGATATCGGGGAAACGTCAGAGGTAGGTTCTTTACTCAGAGAGTGGTAGAGGCGTGGAATGCATTGCCGGAGAGGGTAGTGGAGTCGGCCTCATTAGGGGCATTTAAGGGGCTATTAGATAGGCATATGGATGATAGTATAAGGTAGCGGTGGAGGTTAGATAGACCTTAGGTTTTGGGTAAAAGTTTGGCACAACATCGTGGGCCGAAGGGCCTGTACTGTGCTGTACTGTTCTATGTTCTATAAGAATCTTGAGTTCCATGTTTAGCGGCACAATCGATCTTTATTCAGAGTTCTTTTAGCATGCAGCATGGGAGAGGTTCTTGGAACAGTGTCCACTGAACACTCCGGGCATCCCAGTCAAGGACAGCATTTTTATATGTTTCGTGTTACAATAATTACATGCAACATCAATATCATTGTTAGCCATGTTTTCTCAATCTATACATTCAATCCTGTAAACACATGGCCAGTGATGGACATCTCTATGGACAGCCCTACCTTCCCCATGATCTCATGATGTTTACAAAACATCATTATCATCAAACCATGGGATCTTACAATGTACCCCATTCATTTCCATTCCAAGGTTAATGGTTATACTCCTTCTCGGACATTTACCAGGCTAAGGACTGTTTTAATTCTGTTATTCATTGTATTCATTGTTATCCTTATCAAATTCTGTTACTCATCTTATATTTCCTACTTTCCCAACCAAAGGAGATACAAAAAGATACTAGTTCCTACAAGTTGCAATAATATTCATAGTATGAGTTCTAATATAGAGTTAGCTAGAAATAAAGTTACATGGTTACACCTAATATTATAATTCTTTAGCCAATGAGTTGTGAGCAGCCTCTCTCCATCCTTATCTTGGAATGTTGGATAAACACTGCCCGCTGTCTTGAAGCTGCAACAATAACTCATTCTATTCGCATGCTGTCTTCTCAGATGAAATTTACTGACTCTACTCTAAATATTTCTACACTAACTCTTTCAGTTAATAAGACACCATCTGAAGACATCATCTTAGAAATGCAATCACTTCCACAGTTCAATGAACTTGTCTGAACTGCTAGAGTTTTACAAGACATAATCTCATTTTCCTTTTAACTTATCATTTGTCTCTGTTATTGTGGGATCACAATTTTCTTTTAATTCTTGCTAAAATACAAACTTCAGGCTGTCTGTTCCCAGACATGTCTTATCAGACTGTCTTTTACAGACATCTGCAACTGTGGTTTGTACAGAACTCCCTGTATATTAATTTGTAAGATTCATTGTTCTGCCTAGACCTTGTTACCTTGGATTTACCTTCTTCTCAAAGCTGCCTGCCGCTGTCATAACTTATGGTCTCATGTTAATGCTGAATCAGGCAAGCTAATTCTGCTACTGCATTAAGAATTTTCTCCGCCAAATGTGTACCAACTAAAAATCCACAGGCAGCTATCTTGTGCCACCTCTGGCCATGGGATGCCCTAACAACACCACCTTTTGGTCCTTGGCCCATATGCCAAGCTGGCCTACATCTTAAGGAATACTCAATTCTGATACTAGTATCTGTTCTTCCAACCTCTGCCATCAATTCTTCCACTTCTGGAACTGTCTTTTAACAAGGCAAATTAGTACGACCAGTACTAAATAATACACCATGTTGTACCAATACCACCACATGAGATATAATCTGAATCCAGGGATGGATTTGTGTATTCAGGCCCCCGTCCCACACTTGATCACACAAACTGGGCTCTCTCAGGCTCTCGTCTGGTTGATCTACATGGACCTTGATTTCCTTGGTGTGTTCAGACCACTTGTGGATGATTTCTTTAGCCTCCTTAATGATGTCAACCCAATCAGCTGAAGGTTGGGGAATAGGTGGCAGTTTGGTGGTGACATCCTGTAATATCTCTTGGTCTGTGTCTGCATGGTGGACCTTGAGATCATCCTGAAGCATAAGTCTTTCTCTGACATCAGCAAAATTTGTTCATTAATGTCCCCAGTTGTATTTCTTATGGCAATATTATGTCCCAGTAGAGGACACTGTTTTGACCCTTTGCAATAATGGCTGGCCACTGTGGCTAAATAGTAAGCTGGTCCAACTAGGGTTTTCTGCAGAAAAGACTGGTTATTCACTGGTAAAACAGACAGTGTGCAATTCTCATAAAAGTCAAAGCCAATAATCTTTTGTCTAGTCAGTACCTCTGGGCATGCCCAGTGATCCCCTTCACGGTGACACTGTGACAAGTCCATTCACTTCTTTATAACAATCACATGAGTTGGGGGTCTTTTTGGCGATATCCAAATCCCCTCATGGTGTTTGCCTACATTGTGGACCTTCCTTAAGTGATAGGTATGGTTGACGCTATTTAAGTGTAGCACCGCTCCTATGGAGCATCCCCCATTATCATCATCACATGCACCCAGTACTCTAAAAGCAAGGGTTAAACTCCAGATGTGGTCTAGAGGTGTCTTCTCCCTGACCCATTTCTTCCATTGTTCGCCCGGTATCCAGCCTAGCACCTGGTGCATGTCTAGTCGTAATTGATCATTGTATAGCTCGTATTGATCATCGTCATTTTAGTTGTATCCTGAGGGAGTTTCAAAATCTCAATGGCACTCAGAATAACCTGAGAGGGATCTCATTCAACTGACTCATTTTCCTTTGGTCCTGATAATTTCTTATGATTCTGTGCATCTTCTGCTGCTACAGATACAGAAACTTTAACACATGCACCAACAGGTTCAATAACAGCTTCTTCCCTGCTGTTATTAGACTCCTGAATGGACCGCTTTAACTTCAATAACATTGATGCTGTTAATGTTGATGTTGCTTTGTGTACCTCCTGTGCAGCCGTAATCTTGTATGCCTCACTCTGTCTAAGCACCCTATGATCTGTATATCCTTGTTTGCTATGATATGCCTGTACTGCTCGCAAAACAAAGCTTTTCACTGTAATTCACATGTGACTACAATAAATTCAATCACATCAAAATCCTCAAATGTCTGTGCTGTTTCAGTAACGATTTTAGCTGCCTTATCTGTGTACTTATTACCCTGTTTTTGTGGGGTTTCCACCTTCTGGTGTGCTTTAATCTTAATTACTGCTGTTCCACTAGGCAATTTAGCTGCTTTCACCAAATCTTTAACCTGCTCTTCACGTTGTACATGGCCACCGGACAAAGTGACATATCCTCGCCGAGCCCTAGCCATCATATAATCGTGTACTACCCCAAAAGCATACCGACTATCTGTGTATTTATTGACTCTATGAGCCCTGACTAATTTCAGTGCTGCTGTCAGGGCTTTTAATTCTGCTACATGGGATGAGCATCTACCAGAAATCTGCTCACCTGCCATCAAGTTTCTCTCTACATCTACCACCACCCAAGCAATGTGGGGCATCTCATTGTTATATTTCCTTGATCTACAATTAACACCAACATTCCTTCTTCTTCTTGATTTGGTTTGGTTTGATTTATTGTCACATGCGCCTAAGTAGAGTGAAAAGCTTTGTTTGCGAGCAGTACAGGCTTATCATAATAAGCAAGGACATATAGATCATAGGGTGAGAAAAAAGAAACTTGGACAGAATAAGGCATACACTGCACAAGACATACTCAAAGCAAGATCAACATTTACAAGATCAGCATTATTTGAAGTTAGAGAGTATATTCATCAGTCTAATACTGGCAGGGAAGAAGCTGTTCTTGAACCTGCTTGCGTGTGTGTTCAAGCATTTGTACCTTCTGCCTGACGGAAGAGGTTGTAGGAGAGCAATACCAGGGTTGGATAGGTCTGTGGTGATGTTGGCAGCCTTTCCACAGCAACAAGAAGTGTAAATGGATTTCATGGATGGGAAGTTGGCTTCCGTGATGATCTGGGCTGTGCACACAGCCTTCTGTAGTTTCTTACGGTCCTGGGCAGAGCAGTTGCCCTATCAGGCCATTATGCAACCAGACAGAATACTTTCTGTGATGCATCTGTAAAAGTTGGTGAGGGTCCTTATAGACATGCCAAATTTCCTGAACTGCCCGAGGAAGAAGAGGTGTTGTTGTGCCTTCTTGACCATCGCATCTACATGGGAAGTCTAGGATGGGATGTTGGTTATCATCACTCCTAGGAACTTGATGATCTCAACCTTCTAATGGTTCCTCAGCAATCCCACCATGGTCCCCATCTTCAACTTCTCTCACGCACTCATGCTCATTCCCCTCCTTCACCATCAGTCCTGTTGAGTTTACTACTTTGTTTTTAACTTCCTGTGTATGGTTATCAGCTGGGAGTAGCACAGACTCCCTTTAGATCTGTAGCTGTCTGGTACTGCTCTTAATTTTCCAATCTCCAGTAAGGCCACCAGGCAATGGGAGGGATGGGGTGGGGGGCTGGGGTGGGGTGGGTTGGATAACCTGTCCCATCAGGCTGATGAGTTTGGACACCTCAACTGCCCATGTGGCACACTTGAAATCCTAGTTACATCGGTGAAGTCTGGTCACCTTGGGATATGATCTCTTTCTCACCTTTGTCTCATAATTTTACTTCTTCCCGTTATACTTCCCTCAATCTTTGAGTATAATGATCTACCCAATTTGTCTACATCTTTTTTCTTTCAATTAATCTATTTACATAATTCGTTCTAAAATTCACTATATTCAAATTCTGTAACCTCTGAATATTATAAATTCAGACTCATGCTCCTTAACTTGTTGTTCTTAATCCTCCAGTTCTCTTTCCACAGATCACCTCATTTAATAACAGTAAAATGACATCATAAATGGACTCAAAAATCTCCCTGTATCTTTCACTTATATCTGTCTCAAGGATACTTCTTCAATATGTTTCTCTCCTTGCCAATTTTATGAATGATTGTACCATTGAGTGGTAACCACCTCTGTATGCAAGTATCCATGCTGAGCTGCAGTGTCCACGGTATCAATCAATACAACTCTATCAAGTTACTGTGCATTCATCAGGCTTTCCCTTCTGCTTATGCTTCCCACCTTTATTTTTCAGGGTATCTGTATATCATCTAATCTTCAGTTAGCCCACTATTATTCCTCCCAGAGTCCACATTCTTTCATCTCTGTAACATTATGACATAATAGACAATCAGACCTTTTATTTTAACTTTTACCTCCCTTTCATTAATACTACTTTCATTGTTTTAATGTCAGTTTCTCAATGGTTCATGTGCCGTATGATTTAAATTATGTTTCTGTGCTCTTCCAGGCCACATTAATATTTTTGTCAAGTAGGTGTACATATCCGAAACCCATTCTTCAGTGCATTTTATTTTAACTTGCATTCCCTCATGTTTGTTACCTCCAAGGCAGCAAGCACTTTTGCACAGTTACATCAGTATCCCAAGATCATGTCACACATTCTTGACTCTCGTATGATCTAATCAAAGATAATGAGGTTTTACTTATCTCTCCATGTACGATCCTGATGCTTCAGGTAGTGCCTCAATCATCAAATGCATTTCTCTTAACAGAAAAGACCAGGACACAAACATCACTAAGAGAAAGCTATCAGTTTAGTGCTTTCATTGGCAGCACGGTGGCTCAGTGGTTAGCACTGCTGCCTCACAGCACCAGGGACCTGGGTTTGATTCTGGCCTCAGGCAACTGTCTGTGTGGAGTTTGCACATTCTCTCCAGGTTTGCATGGGTTTCCTCCGGGTGCTCCAGTTTTCTCCCATAGTCCAAAGATATGTAGGTTAGGTGGATTGGCCATGCTAAATTGTCTATAGTGTCCAGGGATGTGCAGGCTGGGTGGATTAGCCATCAGAAATGCAGGGTTATAGGGTAGGTGGCATGGGATGCCTTTTGGAGTGTTTGCGTGGACTTGATGGGCTGAATGGCCTGCTTCCACACTGTAGGGATTCTATGATCTAAACTTCCCTTTTACTAAAATGTATGTTGATCTCAATTGCCATTAAAACCTATTATTCTACTTTTTTTCATCTTCTGCCACCTCTCTCCAACTTTAATCATTTCCTCTCATCCAATTTTGCAAATCAACTATTACCAGCCTATCTAATTCCAGAGCACTGGAGAGAAATGTAGTCCAATGAGACATAATCTGGTAATATCTTTAAACAGAAGTCGAACATTTCTGTTTGATTCAGGCAAAAATTTACTTTGTTTGTTCTTTCTCTGAGATTACCCCTTTTTTTAAAAAAGTTACTTGATAACTCATTCTAGATATTTGATATATCGATATACAAATTTATCCAAATTTAATATTTTGTTTACTCCCTCAGTCACTAACAATTTTTTATGCATTGAAACCACTGAGACTGTGTGCTTACATTTTATCATTTCCAAAATTGTTTTAAATTTTTAAGTAACTATTCCCTTTAAATGTTTTAGAATGCCAGGCCATGTGAACCTTAATTTTTTGTTTTCATGATGTGCTTAAGCATAACCAGGCTTAGTAGTTTTGAGATTCTTGGTACTCGATATAATGTTTTCACAGTAGTTCTCCAATGCTGCGATGCATTATTAATACATGACTTGATGGTTTGAGGATGCCTCGTCCATCACTGTGTTGCAATGTTGAAAGTCTGTACTGAGGTTGAGACGTTTGCAGCCACCAGCGAAAGCCTTCAGTACCTTCAATTATCTGAAAAATAAAACAACATCCATCCATTCCACTTCATGTAGAATGGGTTAATGAGTGGTGGTTTACTGCTAATTTAAAAGGGGCAGGGCAAAAACGCCTGGACATAATTACTCTTACTCCTGTACGAAAATAAGAGCCATTTGTCATAATTCATTTCTGAACGAAGGAAAAGCCTACCTCCGTTGTTAGATTCTACTCTCTTTTTTAACTCCTTGATATCAGCTTTCTCATATTTTGGAACATATCATCAGATAATTTTGTTCAAAGAGAATTGCATTTCCAAAATTTCCCTATTGCTTGGATACTTTCATACCAATGAACATTTAAAATGAGCAAATGTTATCATCCAGAATTAAAGATTTACCAATGTGTTAAAATAATATTTGGAAGTTCACTCTGACCAGAAAATGAAATTCCAAACATGATAATTTAAACATTAAGATTCTGAAATTTTACATTTACCCAGGACTCTTTCCTCAAACTAAACACAACACGAACCGTACATTATGTTGTGGAAGGAAGAGATAATGTATTTTGATATGTCTTTTGACTTAATTTTTTCTTCTTCCATTAACTTTAATCAACCGCAACCAATTGCAAGAGGTAAAGGTTTAGCATGTTTTAAGAGACCAATTCAAAATCAACATTTCATAGCAAGTTTCTCTTTTACATGACTACTGCTAATTCCTCGAAATGACATTACATTAGCCATACATGTTCCACACTCTTCTAGGCACACACCACACTTTGAAATTACCATACACTTCCCAAATGTAAACTAAACTCAAAGTATCTCCAGATCCCAAGTTCCAGAGACATATTACACAAGACAACATCAACAACCAACAAATGAAGATGCATACAAACCAAATCACAAAGAATTAACACTTAGTTTAGGGACGACTGGGCTCTCTCTCTTTTATGAATACTTACTTACTTTCTTCTGATCTCAGTTTTTAACTTTTTGTTTACTCTTTGCTCGTAAAGAGAATGAGACGGGCAATAGTTCCACATTTCAGAACCTGTGATTATATAGCACATGGTCACAAAAAGGGAGTTTTACCTCCATAAATCTTGGCTGTGATAAATATCTGCTGACCAAAGAATTTCTCTTTTAAATCCACATGAGCCCAAAGTGCTAATTTTTTTAAGGCCTTATATTCTTTGTTTCTAATTTCTTTTTACTACTCTGTTTGCAAACTAATGGACTTTGTGGAGTTCCAATAAGCTTTAATCATTTGGTCAATTTGTTCAATAGCACTTGCCTGTCTGCTGGGATAAAAGGTTCTAGGTGAACTTTCTTCCTCTTCTGTGGATTCCCCTGTTTACTTCTTCAATTTTTAACTACAGCCCACAGACAAGCTATTAGTACAGGTCTTTTTGATTCATAGGGTGGTAGGTCATCCCACTCATTATTATCCCTATATTGGAATGCATTCGCTTCATCCTCTAACGCATTCTAGTCAACGCCATCATCCTAGCCACCCTCTAAGTACAGCAGGATACTAGATGTCCTCTACTATGGCAACTATCCATCCTTGTGGTTTTAAACTCCCACATCTGAGAGCTGCCATCCTTGCTGTTTCCATCTCTCACTGGCCATATTTTTGATAAGGGCTGTCAGAATTACAACCACCTTCTCATATTTATCTTTTCCATGTCCATTCCACCAAGCTTTCTGCTTTGGTATTGGGGTATTCGGGTCATAATCCCTGCTGATCATATTCATGATCAGCTTCTGATTGCGATCCAATACACTTTGTACCAATGACCCCTCCAGGCTCCGTATTATTTTACCTTTGTCCTTATACATGATTCCTTTCCAGCTGCCATAGTCTTATACTTCCCTTAGTGTGCTTTTCCACCCAGGGACCCTGCTGTGGAGTTCAACACCACCCCAGTGCAGACTCTCCCTGGCCTTACCCATCCTGCTTTGGGACTGAAGTCTTCCCTCTGCAAACTATTGGTCCATTGATTGTCTACTGAACACAGCACAACTCCTGTCTCTCTTTTATCTCTTTATATACTGCAACTTGTAGCTGGGACTGACCATGGAGTTTGACCTTTACTAATACGAAACATATTCACACAAATAGGCCCAAGTAGTCAATAATGGCCAGTGAATTACCCTTTTCACAGTAACAATTATTGAGGACAGATGACAATGAGGAGTCTTGAGTTCCATGTTTAGTAGCACAATCGATCATTTTTCAGAGGTCTTTTATCATGCAGTATGGGACAGGTTCTTCGAACAGTGTCCACTGAATACTCTGGCCCTCCCAGCCAAGTACTGTATTTTTATACATTTTGCACTATAATAATTACATGCAACAATGATATGATTGTTAGCCATGATCAATGATGGATATCTTTATGGGCAGCCCTAGGTTCCCCACGATCTCATGATGTTTACCAGGCCTTGGGATCTTACAAAATATGTCATTAATTTCCATTCCAATGTTAATGGCTATACTCTTTCTCAGACATTTGCCAGACTTATTGATCTCTAAGGACAATTTGAATTCTGTTATTCATTGTATTCATTGCTTTCCCTATCAAATTTTGTTACTCATCTTATATTTCCTACTTTCCCAATCACAGGCGATACAAAAAGATGCTGATTCCTACTAATTACTATACAACTTATAAAACAAAGGGCTAGTTATATATAAGGTTATATGGTTAGGATCCAAAAGTTAGGATTTTTTAGCCAATGAGTTGTGAGCAGCTTCTGTCCATCCTGATATTGGAAGGTCAGGTAAACACTACCCTTCTATCTTGCAGCTGCAACTGTAACTCATTTTATTCACGTACTGTTTTCTAAGGTTAAATTTACTGACTCTACTCTAAATATTTCTACACTAACTCTCTTACTTAATAAGACACCATCTAAGACAGAAACGCAATCACTTCCACAGTTCAATGAACTTGTCTGAACTCCTAGGGTTTTACAAAACATAATCTCATTTTCCTTTTAATTTATTTTGTCTCTTTTATTGTGGGATCATACTTTTCTTTTAATTCTTACTAAACTACAAACTTTGGACTGTCGGTTCCTAAACATGTCTTATCAGACTGTCTCTTTTAGACATCTGCAACTATGGTTTGTATAGAACTCCTTGTATATTAATTTGTAAGATTCATTGTTCTGCCTAGACCTTGTTACCTTGGATTTATCTTCTTCTCAAATCTACCATTATCCTTACTTATGATCTCACTTTAATCCTGAACTAGGCAATCTAATTGTGTTACTGCAGCTAAATACCTTCTCTGCCAAATGTATACCAACTAAAATCCACAGGCAGTCATCTTGTGCCACCTCTGGCCATGGGCTGCCCCAACATTGCCATCTTAAATGGGAGTCCAATTATTGTTATACTGTGTCTTCTAGTTATAGAGTCATTCTGTCATGCAGCACGGAAACAGATCCTTCAGTTCAATCAGTCCATGCTGATCATAATCCCAAAGCTCTAGATTCTAGTTCTAGATTCTGTCATCAGAGGCCTATGCCACTAACACCTACTGTGTTAATTCCCCTCAGAATTGAACATGCTTTTTCTAAACTCCAATGAGTATAGGCATTAACTGCTCAATAATTCCTCATAAGCCAAACTTTCTTCCAACGTATCAGTCTAGTGAACCTCCTCTGAACAGCTTTGAATGCAATTGTGTGCTCTTTAAGTGATGTTACATTTGCAGTTTCCCAATCTGTGGGGTGTCTTCCAGAATTTAAGGAATTTTGGGAGATTACAACCAACCGCTGTCACTGCAGCAAAATCCTATTAGAGTCTCAAAAATTAGGTCATTAGCTCCAGGAGACTTGTCAACCTTTAGTTTCAATTGTTCTCCTATAATATTTTCTCCAGTAATTATAGTTATTGTAAACTCACCTCCTTTTTGCCTCTTGGAATTATAGAAACTAAGAACTGAGTAGGCAAATTTCACAACAAAATCAAAGTTGCTGGAAAAGCTCAGCAGGTCTGGCAGCATCTGTGGAGGAGAAAACAGACTTAACGTTTCGGGTCCGGTGATCCTTCCTCAGAACTGATGGTGCCTGGGAAAACGTCAGTTTATATGCAGAAAATAGGGTGGGGTAGGGAGTAAACGATAGGATAGAGCCCAACGAGACAGCAAGACAGTTGGACAGACAAAAGAGTTGCTAACGATCAGTCTGGGAGGGTGAATAGTTGTTAATGGGGACTGTTAGTGACTAACAACAGGGGGTGTGTAGTGGCAGGCTATGTGGTAACAAGGCCTGGTGTGTGGGGTGGGGGGCTGGGACATCGGAGAGTTTAGGCCCTAAAATTATTGAACTCAATATTGAGTCAGGAGGGCTGTAGGTCCCCAAGCGGAAAATGAGGTGTTGTTCCTCCAGCTTGCGTTGGGCTTCACTGGAACACTGTAGCAAGCCAGCGACAGAGATGTTGGCCAGGGAGCAAGGTGATGCATTGAAGTGGCACCCCCTGTTGTTAGTCACTAACAGTCTAACAGTCCCCATTAACAACTATTCACCCTCCCAGCCTGATTGTTAGCAACTCCTTTGTCTGTCCAACTGTCTCTCTCTTTGGGCTCTATCCTATCGTTTACTCCCTACCCACCCACCTCCCTATTTTCTGCATATAAACTGACGTTTTCCCAGCCACCATCAGTTCTGAGGAAGGGTCACCGGACCCGAAACGTTAACTCTGTTTTTTCCCTCACAGATGCTGCCAGACCTGCTGAGCTTTTCCAGCAACTTTGTTTTAGTTCCTGATTTACAGCATCCGCAGTTCTTTTGTTTTTTATTAGGCAAATTTCATATGTTGACCACCCTGTAAGTGAAGAAGTGTTTCCTCATCTTAGTCCTAAAATGGTCTTTTCTGTATTCTGAGACTACGACCCCTCATTTTAGATTCCCTAACCAGGGGCAACATCTCTATGCATCCAGTTTGTATAGCCTTGCTAGAATGTTATAATTTCAATCGTATCCCCGCTCATTCTTCTGAACTCTAGCAAGTATAGAACTAGTAAAATCAATCTCTCCTCATAGGACTGTCCTGCCATCGCAGTATCAGCCTAGTAAACCTTTGCTACACTCCCTCAATGGCAAGTATATCTTCACTTAGGTAGGGAGATCAAAACTGTGCACAGTACTCTAGGTGTGGTGTCAGCGAGGCTGAGTGTAACTACTATAGGACATCTCTACTTTTAAACTCATTCATTTGCAAAGGAGGCCAACGTACCATTTGTCTTCTTAATTGTTTGTTGCACCTGCCTGCTTACATTCATTGACTACTGTACAAGAACACCGAGATCCCTTTGTACATCCACATTTCTCAATGCATCACCATTTAAATAATATTCTACTTTTCTGTTTTTCACATGAGTGTATAAATTAATAATTATCCATTTTATACTGCATCTGCCATGTGTTTACTGACACACTCAACTTGTCTAGATCACCCTGAAACCTTCTTGAATCCTCCTCGTAAGTCACAGTCCCACCTAATTTTGTGTGGCCAGCAATCTTAGAACTACTGCATTTGGGTCTGTCATCTAAGTCATTTATATGTATCACACAGTGCTGGGCCCAAACACTGAACCCTGTGGTATACCAATAGTCAGTGCTGTATAATTAAGGAAAAATCCCCACATTCTACAAAACTGGACTAAAACTCTGGACTCGTAAAAACTTATAAAAGAAAGCGGGGCAGCTAGGCTGAGCTCTGGGGAAAATACACAGACACAGACCCACTGCCACCTGAAAAAAGGCACATTTATTCCTATTCTCTGTTTCCTATCTGTCAACCAGTTCTCAATCCATGCCAGTATATTACCCCTGCTTTAATTTTGCCCATTAGTCTGTCACTCCCTTGTCTTGGTGATTTTCTCTCTCTATCCACTCCATGATCTTTTTTCTCTCCCATCCAAATCTCTGTGATTCTCTCTCTCTCTCCCCCTCTTCTCTTAGTGATTCTCTCTCCTCACCAATATTATCTCTTCTCTTAGTGATTTTAATTCTCTCTTTAACCCTTTCGTCTCAGTGAATCTCTCTCCTCTCAGTGAATAATTTCTCGGTATGCTTTCTGTAATCTTCCATTGTGAAGTAAAATTTTTATTCAACGTTTCCGCCCTTTTCTTGATGCGCATTATTAATTTCCCGATCTTACTTAAGGTACCAACACTTATTTTTGCCGCTCTCTTCCTTCTTATATACCTGTAGGAGTTTTCACTGTCTGTTTTATACTTCTTTTTAGATTTCTCTGAGACTAATTTCTCCCTCCATTATTTTTTGTCATCCTTAACTGGCTTCTAAAAGTTTCCCATTCTTATGGAATACCATTAATCTTTTCTCATGCCATCCCTAACTTTCGTAGTTAGCTATGGATGGTTGGCATCATTCCCATGGCACCTTTCTTTCTTAATGGCAAGATGGTTGTTAAGTTATGAAATATCTCCTAAAATGCCTGCCACAGCTTCTTTGCCTTTAAACCTATTTCACAGTCTACTTCAGACAACCCTGTCTCCCTAGCTGTGTGACTTGCTTTACTTGTGTTTAAGACTCTAGATTCAGCCCAAACAGAAAATAAAATTCTAACATGGTATAATCATTCTTACCTAAAGGATCCTCTACTATGAAGTCATTCATTATCTCTACTTCATTGGACATCACCAGCTCTACGATAGCCTATTCCCTGATTGGTTCTAAAACATATTGTCCTAAGAAGCTGTCCCAAATACATTCTATGAACTTATTGTCAGGCTACTTTCTCCAATTTGTCTAATCCATGTGCAGATTTAAATTTCCCATGATTATTTCAATACCTTTCTTATGAACCTTCATTATTTCTTGATTTATGCACTGATCTTCAGTGTAGGTACTGTCAGAAAGCCTATAGGTCACTCTCATCAGTGACTTATTTCAATTCCTATTTCTTATCTGCTATTCAACTAATTCTATAAATGGACCATTTGAGCAATGATCATTTCTCACTACTGTACCAATATTATCTTTTATAAACAAAGCTTCCCCATCTCTTTTTCATTTCTTCCTAAATTTCAAAAATGCCAACTTGGTCTCAGCTGTGGTCACTTTGAAATCATATCTCTGGAATAGTGATCATAAAATATTAATTATTTCTATTTGTGATATTGACTCATCCATCTCATTACAAGTATGCATGCATTCTGTAAAAAGCTTTATATTTTGTCTTTTTAACCGTTTTCCCTATATTGGCGCTATTTAAATAACGCTTGTATGCTCTATCCCTTCCTGTCACAATCTGGTTGTCATTATTCACATCATTACTTTACACTATTGTTTTGCCTTTAGTCTTTAATTTTCCAAATCTCTCCTCATATGAATATTTCTCCTTCCTGTGATTCCAGTCGCTACTCTTTAATTTAATCTCTGCAGTCCAATTATAATCTGAGCTCTTGTGGCACAATGGTAGTGTCCCTACTACTGGGCCAGAAGGCCTGTGTTCAAGCCCCACCTCTCATTGAGATCTGTAATGACATGTCTGAACAAGTTGATTTAAATTTAAAACTTTCCACAAGTGATCAGTATACTGCACACAACATAGTTCAGAAGAAGACCATATCAATAATGACTGTGCAGGCAACAAAATGGAGTAGATATATTTTAGTTTCCAATTGGCCAACTGACACATCACACTTGCCACTCCCATTAGTAAAGAAGCTGAAGCCATTTCAAGACCTGGACCTCAATTGACTAGAACCAGCTATGCCTGAACCAAACAGACTGGATTCAAACTAACCCATATTTTTCAGTAGCTAGGAAGCTTCTCTTTTGGCAGCAATGTAACTGGAAGAAATATGTGCTAGTTTTGCTATAAAGAATCTTTTGTAATCAATATTCAAACAAATGTTCCCCTTCTCTTTCTACAGATATTCTCTAAGAACCAACCACATGTTCTGGAGAAATGAAAGAAACTAGCAGTTTAGCCTGTCTCATCCATAATAAGCATTTGCACAAGACATTCATCTGAGAGGATTTGGATAGCATAAGATAAATCATAAAGCATAAGTGAGAGGAACAGTTGAAGTTTATAGAGGAGGGAAAAAAATTCAAACTGTTGTTATTGCAATTTGGCCTTCAATATCTGCTGGTGACTGTGAAGGACTCTATAAGGTGTGTTCATCAGTTTTGCATAACCCCCTATCACAATTTCCAGTGCTCCAATGTAGCCTGTTGCAAACTATGAGGATCTGCCCATAAGCCTCCGATCATGGTAATCCCTGGGAATTTTAAATAATTTCTCAGCAAAATTCATGTAAAATTTGGCCTCTCTTTTACCACAAATGTCTGTAATGTGATTCAATAATAGTGGTTTTCTGGACTACCAGGCATAACCAAGTAGTAATATAATTAAAGACAACAAGGCGCAGAGCTGGATGAACACAGCAGGCCAAGCAGCATCATAGGAGCAGGAAGGCTGACGTTTTGGGCTAAGGGTGTAGGCCTGCAGTTTCTACTATCTCAGTAATAAAATTAAATCAATTTTGAGTTGAGTGAGCATCTAATTAATTGGAACTTTACCAAGTTCCCACACTATCTTAGACTTTTTCTTGCACCAACCAGGATCTGTTCTCTTGATACTTATATTCACATAGCCAATTTGAAGAGAAAAGATTTAAGTGCAGGTTAGTGCCATCAATAAAACTCCTTTTTCAAGGTGGAGAAAGAATTGTAGAAGTAAATGATAATTCTATAGCCGTAGTTTTGTCATTATCAGATTAGTCAACTTCCACTCTTCTACTTCTTTAAACTTTCATCTAAAACTTTGGTCTACATTATTTATGCCATATTATGTCCTGCTCAGTCATCACTGCTGCCATTTCTGACTAAATCATGATCTAGTTTATTTACTAATAGGTCAATTTCTTAATTTTCATTCTTAAATTGTCTCATACTTTAAGGTCCTTCAGCCTCATATTTTGCCCTGAACATTTGTGAAGTTCCTTCCTTTTGTCCCACAATAGGGGGATATAGAAACAGAGGGACCCGAGTGTATATGTGCACAGATCATTGAAAGTGGAACAGCAAATAGAGAAAGCAATAAATAAAGCATATGGCCTGATTAATAGAGGTGTAGATTACAAGAGCAAGGAGGTGATCCTGAACTTTTAAAATTCACTTGTTAGACCTCAGCTGAAGCATTGTGTACAATTTTGGGTGTTTCATTATAGAAAGGATGTGAATGCTTTGAAGAGAGTCCAAAAGCAGTTAACAAGAATGAGGAACTCCAGTTAGGAGGATAAATTGAAGAAGTTGGGATGGTACTCCTTGGAGAACAGGAGGTTAAGAGGAGATATGACTGAAGTTTTAAAAATCATAAGCAGGCTAGATGGAATACAGAGAGATAAACTGCTTCTGCAAACAAAAAGAACAAGAACAAGACAACATAGATTTAAAGTGATCTGCAAAAGAAACAAGGGTAAAGTGAGGAAAACCTTTCTCACTCAGTGAATAGTGAGGGTATAGAATGCACTGCCAGGAAGTGTGGTGGTGACAGGTTCAAGTGAGGCAGTGAAAAGGGCACTGGATTGTTATTTGGACAAAAATAATGTGCAGGAGTGTGGGGAAAAAGCTAGAGATTGGTGCTAGGTAATGATGCTCATTTAATGAGCCATTTGCAAGCTCAATGGGCCGACTGGCCTCCTTCTGCGCTGTAATCCTTCTGTGATTTGCAGCTTTGGCTTCAGTCTCTTAATCCCTATAGAATTCCCCTCCGTATCATCCACACCATACCATTCATCTCCCAGCAGCCTTGGAAGGAATGCTGGACAAAGTCATTGGAATGTTACTAGCCCTCCAAGGATAAGATTGCAAAGAGAAATTAAATAAACATAGGCGTATATTTCCCGATATTTAAAAGGTTATGTCAAGATTTGGTTGAGCACTCTAAGATTTTGGAAGGAATGCAAAATGTTGATACAATTTTTTTTGCTAGTGGGTATACTAGCTTAAGGGGACATAACCTTAAATTCAAAGCTAAGCCACACAGGCATTAGGAAACACAGATATGCTACGTGTGATAGAAGTGTGAAATCTTCCCCTAAAAAATCAATAGATGCTAATTCAATTAATATTTTTGAATCTGACATTGTTTGAGTTTTGATAGCTATTATGGAGCCAGATTAGGTTAGAATACATATCAGCTATGATCTCATTGACTGTAGTCGACTCAAGGGGTTGAATGGTCTACATCTGTTTATATTCTCTTCTCACTGTGTTCCATTAATGCCCTAATATAAAAAAAAACATATTGAGAAAGCTTTTGGTTACTTCAACTAATATATATTTTTTGAATCATTTCCAATTTTTAATACACCCTTATAAATTTCATCATTAAAAATGATATATAAATGCAAAGTGGTCCTTTCTTTCTGCTATGTTGTATGATGAACTGTTTTCTCTATTGCAGATATAGATGGTTCTCGTCGAAAGTGAGTATGCTGATGAAGATTACTTATCTGCTTATAAACAAAATGCCTTTGTGCATGTGTTTTCTTCCATGGACAGTGAAATGCTTTGCTTTGAACACTGTTAGAATGGAACTATTTTCTCTTCTTCATTCCCTTAACTCACTCGGAGTTGTATTCTTGTTTCATGACTTACAGGAATACCTATACAGTAAATGGAAAACCATCCTCAAAAAGTGAAAAAAATGGAGAGATGTAAGCCCAGATCAAGTATTATACAAATAATTAAATAAAAATTTTAGTTATATGCTGACTGCAATTTCTTCATGTTGGGCTGACAAAGAGTTAAATTGATGTTTACTTTTGTTGTATTTAAAGATTAACACAGGAAAAAGAAGAAAGCATTAGGATCGGCTTTTTTGAGCTGGTAACTCTGACTTTTATTGCTAATATTTTTGCACTATATATTCTATGTAATACATTGAAATGTTCAGAATAATTTTCCAAAAAAGAATTTTTTATATCACAGTGAATTTCTTTGATTGTTTCTTGCCTGGATTATAACCTAAGGAATTAAATTTCACACTTGGATATTTCTGTGGGAGATGGCTAATGTATCAAAGATTCTAAATAGCACAAACCTGGAATTTTATTTTTGGTACAAATATTGCTGTAATTCTGGCATGAGCTACCAGAGTCAATGTGTCTCTAATTTACATACTTTATTATAGAACTGTCTGCTGGAAAAGCCTGCCACAGCCCAGCACCCATCATCCCTTCCTCACTCACCAGTACCCCTCACCCATCAGCAACCCACACTCATCACCTCATCACCAGCTCCATTCCCCCTTCCAATTATGTAAATATGTTGAAAATTGATTGTCAATTAATTTCAAATGCATACTTCATAATTTACACCAGTACAATGCCAGATATAGGCAAAGTTTTCAGGAATGAGAAATGCATCATCCACAAGAGCTGATAGATCAGGAAGCGATTATGTTCTCTGGCTTTGACTATCACTTTGAATGTTTCTAGGAAGGATGCTGCAAACTGCCATTCAGAAGTTTCACAGGAAATTATTTTCCTTTGCATTTTCTATCATGGCATTCTTATCTTGATGTCAACAATGGACTTTTCCTTTTTTTTCCTACAATGGAGGCAGTCTAGGAAAAGGAAGAAGAGTAATGATGCATATAGAGTAATTCTATAGCAAAAGTGAAGACTATTTAGGAGACACCCTGTCTCCAGTGTATACAGAAAATGATGCTCCATCAATCATGGCTCATGTCAGGCCAATCAAAAGAAGCAATAGAGTCAATAAAGAGTCACAGCAGGAACTATCTCCCATTTCAAACTGACCTCCAAATATATTTTCATATCACAAAGTAGCTTAACTGTTTGCAATTTTTTTTAATCATCATGCTTACCTTTGTGACTATTCTGAACAGATGTTTAAGCAAATGCCATGCATTTGGGTGTGTTCAAGTAATGAGGAAACAACATATGAATCACATTTTTTGGGTGTGGAAGAGCCTGATATTTTGGCTGACAAAGGGCTCAGTGCTATTAAGTACAGGCATCACATGGTAAAGGAGTTTTGTTGAGTCAATTTGAGGTTTTTCTTATCTTACCTAACAGGCTGTGAAATTGAGGATAGTTCAACTGGAACATATCATCAATCACTTTTGCAAAGTAGGATGTAAACAATTGGATCCATAGTTAGGCCATGTGCAATATATTTTCCATTCTCCAGACTGCCAATGAACAGTGTGCATCATCAGTGGCATTTACAGGGGAGTGTCAATGCTGAATAGAAGCAACAGTTGCAGCTGCTGCCACAAAACCACCCACTATTCCTGTTAAAGACCCACATTCAATGATATATTAATGACTAGTTTCAACATTCTTGGAGGCAGACTCCAGACTGAAAGATTGAAAATCTCTTGACCACAAAATGCATTGCATTCAAACAGATGAGTAATTAACCAGAGAATTCAGTCCCCACCAGGGGCATAGGAACAGGCGAGCAATTCTTAACTCATTCTTAACAATTCTTAACTGTTCCTGATTTACAGCATCCGCAGTTCTTTCAGTTTTTATTGAGCAATTCTTAACACACTGCTTGTCTGCAGCAGTCGCTGGATTAGGGAAAGGACATAGAAAGAAGGGAATGATTGCTGTCACAAGAGGATAGTTATTTCTAAGTGATATGATCTGTATCTGCAATTCATCAGAGGGTGGTGCAAGCAGGGAATGAGCTGCCAGAGGAAGAGGAGAAGGCTGATGTGTACTTAAATAGTTCGGGTGTAGAGAGATATGGGCTAAATGCTGGCAAATGGGACTAGATTAATTTAGGATATCTTAAATTTCTTTAAGATCTTCCAAATAAAAGATAATGTGTGTAAATTCCCATTTGTATACCTGATCTATCTAATGTTCTGAACCAGTTGCATTGCTCTGATGCCAGTAGTGAACAAATGCAACTTTTTCCATAACACTGCCCTCACATCAGAACTGGGAAATGTTGTAACAAATGTAACGGTTTTGACATGGCATTTTCAAATTAGAATCATCTGTGCACCAAACTTCATAATTACCCTCATATAAAATTTAAACTTGTTAATGTTTTAAAGTCATAAACAGATTTTTGGTGCATGAATAACTTCATTACCCATTTGTTTTATCACTGTATTATCACTCATTGGTCTTTTTCTCACATGGCACATTTTTCTGAGGATAGAAAATGAAAAGTAAATGTTTCTCTTACATATAATGTTAAATATTCTTTGTTCCAGTTCAAGTTTGCTTCCTGCTATGAAATCGCCCTGATGGTATGTGGAGGAATCTGTGCTCTGCTTCATGGAGTAGCCCAACCTGCCATGTTAGTGGTGTTTGGTTTGTTGACAGATACCTTTATTGCATATGACATCGAATTACAAGAATTGAAAGACCAAGATAAGATTTGCAATTATAATACCAGCATGATAACTTGGGTGAATGGGTCAGAGTACCATAACCAAAAAAATGAGACAGTGCCATGTGGGTAAGTTAATGCCTGTACGCCTTACTTTCTCTTCAGCTTTCTTTGTTCATTTTTGATCTACTCATTTACTTGCCTTCTGCTTCAATCAGATGGACAGGGTATTGAGATCTCTGGTTGAGACTCAGCATTCTGTCAAGGTGTTGACTCATTATTAGCCTGTGATACACCTACATGCATGGTCCCCAATATTTTCTGGTGAGTGGGATGAACCTGCAGGTGCAGAATTTATAAGAATTAGCTGCATGGCCCGCTTTTTTGCAGAAAATATCCGAGTATTTAAAATGTATTTGGATCAAGTGCATTATAATTTCTTATCTTTTAAAGATAGGATTTGTCTCTGAATCCTACTCACCCATCTGCAGACGGTAATAGATAAGAATCCATATGCAATAATTCACTTAGGGAAGCAGTAGATGTTTTGGAATTTTGTAAAATAATTGAAATTACTGAAAATATTTTCATTGTCTATTGTTTGTTATTAACTTTTAGAATTTTAGAGTAGTGTAAAAATGATTGATTTGAAATTATAAGCTGAATATTCTCGAACTGAGCAGAAAATACTCTGTAATCTGAAGCAGGATGATCTCATAAATGTTACGATAAAAAATGCTACACAGATCAAGAAGCAACATTATATCGAATTGGAACTTAAGTAATCTTAGTCACCATGTTAAATTTCACATGAGGATTGATGTTAAAGGGCCCAAAATATAGCATTGCAAAGCGGTAATGATATAAAATAGACATGCCAGAGAAATCAAGTTTTTTTTTAAAAATTCATTTATGGAAATTAGGCATTGCTGGCTGGCCAGCATTTATTGCCTGATCCCAGCTGCCCTTGAACTGAATGGTTTGTTAGGCCATTTCAGAGGGCAGTTGAGAGTCAACCATATTGCCTTGGGTCTGGAGTCACATGTAGGTCAAACCAGGTGAGGGTGGCAGATTTCTTTCCCTGATGGACATTTATGAGCCAGATGGGTTTTTCCTGGCAATTGGCAATGGTTTCATAGTAAATAATAGATTTTTAATTCTAGACTTTTTAAAAATTGAATTCAAATTCCACCATCTGCTGTAGTGGGGTTCGAACCTGGGTCCCCAGAACATTAGCTGAGTTTCTGAATGAGCAGCCTAGGCATTGCCTCCCCCAATACATACTATGAATGAAATGGCCCTAAAGCTGAACTTAATCAAAGCCTCTAACATTTCTGTGCATTTTCTCCATGCTTTATTAAGCAGGAATATCAGGCTCCCAAAAACTTAATAATTTTTAACATCTCATCTATCTTCTAGTTCAGATCTGTTTGTTTGGACAATCACAGAATCTTACAGAACTGGAGGTGGCCTTCAGCCATCATCTCTGTGCAAGCAACAACTATCTAACATGTTTTTGCGTAAGTCATGTTATGACTAGAATGAGCAAAGTCAGAAATCACACAACACCAGGTTATAGTCCAACAGGTTTATTTAAAAACACAAGCTTTCAGAGCCTCAGTCCTTCTTCAGGTGTTAGTGAGAGAGGTAGTATCAGACACAGAATTTATAAGTTAAAGATCAAAGGTTCACACCATTGATGAGGATGTACTAAACAAACCTAAGATGCTGTTAAACCTTTAATCAGTTAGAAGGTTTTAATTGATTAATAGGCACATGTAAATCCCCAAATTCCTTTCAAGTTACAGTCCTGAGAGAACTAAAGGTTTTATTGGTGTAAAGAAAAGGTGACATTTTAGGTCAGACAATGCATGTTTGGTGTGAAACCTCGTTTAGAATCTGTTTGTGTTTTAATTTGTCGTCAGACTGGTTGTATTTCTAAAGTAGAAATTCATAAAACGCCATATTGACGGTCTATAATTGTGTGCTTTTTGAACAGAACAGTGTGTGTGTGTGTGTGTGTGTGTGTGTTTGTGTAAGCTCCGAAAGCTTGTGTTTTCTAATAAACTTGTTGGACTATAACGTGGTGTCGTGTGATTACTGACCTTGTCCATCCTAGTCCAACACCGGCACCTCCATATCATGGCTATCATCGACACCAACTGTTGGCTGAAAGTGGAGAGGATCTCCAAGAAGATTGTGCACATCAATACAGACATCAAGTTTCTACAGAAAGGCAAGAAAGCACAAAAGATCCCAAAAGGACTACAGATCGCGAACGCACTCATGTCGACCTACAACACTGATTATGCTGAGAGACTTTGACGTTGCACCACTCACAAACTCCTCAATCATCTTGTTCACCAACCCTAGAGCAAGCGCTGTAACCTTGAAATCACGATAGAGTCCATATTCGCAGCTTGCGCTCAAGATACAGCAGTACAGTTACGAGACACTGCCAAACAGACGAGGCAACAGAACTACACCACCTACATACACACCAAGAACAAGAAACTGGAGAAACTTGGCATCACCACCAGCAATAACCAAGTGTCCCTTGGTACCCCAGTTGAAGGCGGTACCACCACAGGAAAATCCATCGTCAACTTATCTGACCACACCCCTCAACCAGACAAGAACGAAGTTCTGAGCCGAGGATTCAATTTCTGACCCACCACCAAAACGGACTCCACTATTCTCGTGGCAGACACAGAGGAATTCATCAGATGAATGAGACTCCAGGAATTCTTCCAAGATGTCAGCAGCGAGCCCAGTGAGACAACCAACGAACCGGCTCAGTCGACAGAGAAATCCATGGGGGAGCGGGCAAAGAAGGAGTCGAATTGGACCCGTCTGGAGGACCGTTGCCCAGGGCTTGACAGGTAGGCTCAAGCCATCAGAGAATGTGTGAAAGCCAGATTTATCAGCCGCAATCAAAAAGTAGTGCAAAACATCACCCGGGCACAACACAATGCCATCCATGCTCTCAAGACCAATCGCAACCAGTAGACAAAGGAGGAATCATCGTCATACAGAATAGAACGGACTACTGCAAGGAAGTGTACCAACAGCTAAACTACCAGGAACACTACAGACGACTACCTACCAATCTGATCAAAGAACACACTCGTCAACTGAACAGATTTTTGGTCCAGTCCTTCAGAATACACCACATGCTCTCATCCCACGTACTTCCTGCGTAGGGGACTTCTACTGCCTTCCAAAGATACACAAAGCCAACACACCTGGATGTCCCATTGTATCAGGCAATTGGACGATGTGTGAGAACCTCTCTGGCTATATCGAGGGTATCTTAAAACTGATTGTACAGGGAAACCCAGCTTCTGTCGTGACACTACAGATTTCTTACAGAAACTCAGTACCCACGAACCAGTCAAACCAGGAACATTCCTCGTCACAATGGATGTTTTGGCACTCTACACAGCATCCCCCACAACAACGGCATCACTGCAACAGCCTCAGTACTCAATACCACCAACTGCCAATTTCCAGATGCCATTCTAAAACTCATCCGCTTCATCCTCGACCACAACGTTTTCACCTTCACCTTCATCCAGACACACCGAACAGCCATGGGGACCAGATTTGCTCCCCAGTATGCCAACATTTTCATGCACATGTTCAAACAAGTCTTCTTTGCTGCACATAACCTCTGACCAACACTATACACCAGATACATTGACGACATTTTCTTCCTTTGGAGACCTGGCAAGGAATCACTGAAACAACTACATAGTGATATCAACAAGTTTCATCTCACCATCAGATGGACTACTCTTTAGAATCAGTCTCATTCTTGGACACATGCTTCTCCATCAAGGATGGACACCTCAGTACATTGCTCTACCGCAAGCCTACGGATAACCTCACGATGCTGTACTTCTCTATCTTCCACCTGAAATATAGTTTTTTTCTTTTTCATTCATGGGATGAGGGAGTCGCCTGACCAGGCAGCATTTATTGCCCATCCATAATTGGCCAAAGGGCAGTTGAGAGTCAATCACATTGCTGTGGGTCTGGACTCACATGAGGCCAGACCAGGTAAGAATGGCAGTTTCCTTCTCTAAAGGACATTAGTGAACTGGATGGGTTTTTCCAATAATCGGCAATGGGTTCATGGTCATCATTGGATCCTTAATTCCAGGTATCTTACTGAATTCAAATTCCATCATCTGCCAATGGTGGGGTTCGAACCCAGGTCCCCAGAATTTTATTTGGGTCTCTGGATTAACAGTCCGGTGATAATACTACTAGGCAATTGCCTCACCTTAATATTAAAACAAGCCATCCCCTACGGACAAGCCCTACGCACACACAGAATCTGTTTGGATGAGGAGGAACGAGACAGACACCTGAAGGTGTTGAAGGATGCCCCCATAGGAACGGGATACGATGCTCAACTCATCGATTGCCAGTTCCAACGTGCCACAGCGAAAAGTCATAATAACCTCCTCAGAAGACAGACACGGGATACGTCCAATAGGATGCCCTTCGACATCCAGTACTTCTCGGGAGCAGAGAAACTATGCCATGTTCTTCACAGTCTTCAACATATTACTGATGACAATGAGCACCTCACCAAGATCTTCCCCATGTCTCCACTTCTCGCCTTCAAACAACTGCCAAACCTTAAACAGACCATGGTTCACAGCAAACTATCCAGTCTTCAGGACACCATCGACTATAACACTATACAAGCCTGTTATGGTAACCTCTGCAAGATATGTCAGATCATCAACATGGACACTACCGTCACACATGGGAAAACCACCCACCACATGCATAGCAGGTACTCATGTGACTTGGTCAACATTGTCTATCTCACAGTCTGCAGGCAAGGATGCCCCGAGGCAAGGTACATTGGCAAAACCATGCAGACACTATGACAACAGATCAACGGACACTGCACAACAATCACCAGACAGGAATGTTCCCTTCCAGTGGGGGAACACTTCAGCGGTCAAGGATATTCGGTCTCGGATCTTCAGGTAAATTTCCTCCAAGGCAGACTTCAGGATACAAAACAACGCAGTCACTGAGCAGAGGCTGATAGTCAAGTTTGGTACCCATGAGGACGGCCTCAACCAGGATCTTGGGTTCATGTCGCACTACAGGTAACCCCACCACACTACACATATACTCATCCACACACTATCTCTCTCTCTCATACACACAGACACGCACGCACGCATGCACACACACACACACACACACACACACACACACGTACACACTCTCTCTCTCTTTCCCACCCCTCACACACACAAACACACACACACGTGAATCTATGGGGTGAATTTGTATTTGTAGGTATATTTATTTTGTTCAAAATGCAGGCAATTTATAGACAGTCAGTCAATATGACGTTTTATAAATTCCTACTTTAGAAATAAAATCAGTCTGACTCCAAACAAAAACACAGATTCTAAGCAAGGTCACACCTAACATGCATTGTCTGACCTAAAATGTCACCTTTTCTTTACACTGATAAAATCTTTAGTTCTCTCAGGACTGTGACTTGAAAGGAATTCAGGGATTTACATATGCATATTAATCAATTAAAACCTTCTAACTGATTAAAGGTTTAACAGCATCTTAGATTTGTTTAGTACATCCTCATCAATGGTGTGAACCTTTGATCTTTAACTTATAAATTCTGTGTCTGATACTACCCCTCTCACTAACACCCCACTAACAGTTTCTAACCTTTTACTTATTAATTCTATATCTGATACTACCTCTCACACTAACACCTGAAGAAGGACTGAGGCATTGTGTTTTCAAATAAACCTGTTGGACTATAATCTGGTATCATGTGATTTCTGATTTTGTCAACTCCAGTCCAACACTGGCACCTTCGCATCATAGAATGAGCAAGAGAACGATGACGGATTTATGTCCAACCTTCAGTCCATTCTGAGTGCCATTAAGTGAACATACGTCATGTAGCAAGGTCACTTAATAATAATTTTAACTATCAAGCCCTTTTCAAGTGAAACTTGTGCCCCTCTGGGCGTGCAATTAAATCATTGTAAAAGTGTATGAAGAATCTTTAGTGGATCTTTTGCCAAAGCCATGGTTGATGATCGGTGACAATAAGAAACTATGTTCCATAAATTTGTTGACCAAAGCCAGACCTTTGCACACTCTTAACAAGAATTAAAAAAATCCAATCTTTTAGAGCAGCCTCCAGCACTCCTTTAATTAAACTGGAGAATAATGTTGATCTTGAGTGGAACTTCCAATAACCAATCATAGGTAAGGTAAAACAAAGTTTAGTAGTAGGCTGATACTTTTTGATGATTTTGGTGGTTATAATTTTGATGATAATAATTATAATAACTTAAATACTGTTATCCTGAAATACCTATTATGAAAAATTGCATTAAGCTTAATAGAACTTGAAATATAGTGTGACAGAATATTCTAATAAATTTTTATTAAATCAACAAATGTTATGAAAATCAGAAGCTTTATTTCAAAGAAAACCAACTGTGTGTTATAGTATAAATAATGAAGCCTTAATAATCTGATTTTTATTTATTATGACAAATATTTTATGAATAAGATTGCCACCAGTACAGCCTCAGCAATAAATTAAATATGTGAGGTAAAAATTTTGAATTTGTCTTTGCAGGGTCTTAGACATTGAGTATGAAATGTCCATGTTTGCTTATTATTACATTGCAATAGGACTATCTGTGTTCTTACTGGGCTACTGCCAGGTAGGTTTTAAGTGAATCTAGTTTTCAACTGTTAATTTCTAACAATTGATCATCCGTTATAGCAAGATTTCTAAACTGAGAACTAATTGTATACTTTAGTTAAACTGAGAATATTTTGAGTTGTGCAATGATAGAAGTTTATCAGCAATGTTAAAAACTTCTTATGCTTCCTATCATTAAACAAGACAGCAATTGTGATAGGGACCCCATTTATCTGATTAGTGCTCAAAATAGTCAACATTATCTTAAGTACTGATATCCAAATACAAATGAATATTTAATTGCATAATTTAAATCTTTTGTAAAGTAATAAATTGTGAGCTTAATTTAACTGATGACTGTTCATGGCTCCATGGTGAAGATAAAAATGCATTCATTTTTGCAAATATCTTTTCTGCTTGTTATGTCAACTTTGAATTGGTTAACTATTCAGAATGAGGAATTTTCTCAAAAATGGGGATTGGCTTTCACATGCTTAGAAACTCTGAATTGTCCTGTGATGTGAACATCAATTAATTTTCCTTACGTTACATTAATTGGTAACAAAGTCCATTCTGATTTATAAAGTATTCTGAAGTATTCCTGAAGTATTAAAGCAGACCACGTAAATTATGCTTTTTCCAGTTGTGCTAAACATCCTTTCTTAATTTTCTGTTTTACAAATAAGGAGAAGCACCGTAGCCTGGTGGTTACATCACAATGCAAAGATTTCATTTAAATGGCAAAACTCGCAATGGTGACATGAGGGAAAATATATTTTCACAACAAATGGGAATAATCCAGAATACACTGGCAGATAATGATATGGAGACAGGTTTTGACTGAGGATCAAAGGTGTTCCTGCTGCCTCACAGCGCCAGGGACCCAGGTTCAATTCCACCCTCGAGCAACTGTGTGGAGTTTGCATGTTCTCCTTGTGTCTGGATGGGTTTCTATCGGGTGCTCCAGTTTTCTCCCACAGTCTAAAGATGTGCAGCTTAAGTGGATTGGCCATGCTAAATTGCCCATTGTGTTCAGGGATGTGTAGGTTTAGTACATTAGCCATGGGAAATGCAGGGTTATAGGGATATGGTAGGGGATGGATCTGGGTGGGATGCTCTTCAGAGGGTTGGTGTGGACTTGCTGGGCTGAATGGTCTGTTTCCACACTGTCGGGAGTCTAAGGAGTCTAATTTTGTAACAGCTATGTTTCCAGCGATGCCATTGGAAAGATGAAATTCTGGGACCCACTCCTGCCAAAATTCTATCCTCCCACTCAACATACAATTTGCCTTCAAGGCAAAGGGATTTTAGAGGTGACATTAATCCTACCTACTCTTTTTCAGTTAGAGCCAGGGGCACAAATGCAAGCAGCTATCAATGCCACACATCACAATCTCATCACCCACTCATCATTAGAATTCTTCATTTTGAAAAAGACAAAAAAAGTAACATCTGCTCCTGTCCATATTGTGTCTCTCTGACTAATCTAACTATAAAATGGCAGACAGATCTGCAAGTTCTCATTGATGAATCAAAAAATGATCATGAAAATGCAATTAGAATTTGGGAGGGCAAATGGAAGGCTGACCATTATTGCAATAAAGATAGACTATAAAAGAAGGAAAGTCTAGAAGCAAATATACAGGGCACACATAGAGTGCTGTGTATAGTTTTGGTCACCATATTTAACGAGGCATTTCGGAGAAGCTTCACTAGATTGATTCCTGGGATGAAGAAATTGTCCTGGAAGGAAAGCTGGGTCTGTATTGGAGTTTAAAAGGAGAGTTGATCTTATTTAAAGATATAATGTTCCAAGCAGGGTTACCAAGCAAATGCTAAAAGGATATTTCCCCTTATGAGGGAATCTAGACTAGGTGACATAGTCTCAGAATAAAGGATCTCCTATTTAAGATGAGATAACAAGGAATTTAGAGGGCTGTTAATCTTTGAAATTCTCTTCCCAAGAGAGCAATAAAAACAGTGTGATTAAACATATTCAAGGGTGAGTTCAACAAGCTTTTGATTTACAAGGGATAAGTGGGAATGTGCAGTTAAGGCCACATACAAATCAGCAATGATCTTAATATATAAGAGTAGGCTCAAGGATCTGAAAGAGGTGCTCCTATTCCTTATGTCTTATATACTCACAAAGGGCAAGGAATTTCAAGACATTGTCAGTGTTTGTTTTGAGACCAACATCTACAATTAATAATCTCAAGTCATGTATAACATAACAAGGTAGAGCTCCACTAATTCTACTCCATTAATATAATTTGCGCTAATGAAATCCATCTAATGCAAAACACTTATCCGTGACAGGGTGAGAGAAGAGTCTTTCCTCACCATTCTGGTCTGAATTGAATAGAAGTAGAAATGAAAACAATAGCATTTCCATCTAATCTCTAACCCATTAGCTCACTTCCCCACATACTATAAAGGCTGAGGTAGCAGCAAATACAGATATGCTACTGTAAATATGTTACATCTTCTGTTGCTAGATATGCTTCTGGGTTACAGCAGCAGCCCGACAGGTTCAAAAAATAAGAAAAGTTTATTTCAAACAAATTATGAGGATGGAGATTGGTTGGTTTGACTGCAATTCTGCTGGAGAATTGAACGCAAGGATGTCAGAGTGAGTATGCTATTAAACTTCATGAAGCAAATTTACTCTGGCTATGAAAGCATGCGTGCCAATAAAGATTTATCTTTGCTATGCAATTAACTACACCAATAATAAATCCCTAAAACTGATGTGTAAACAAGAGAAGTTTGTGTCCTGTCACACTTGGAAGCAGTGAAATCAGTTGCTAAACACAGGTACTTCACAATACTTCATTATTGTTGTCAGACATCAGTGCACAGTTTGGATATGTTTGCAGTCATTGTTTTCTGTTCAGCTTGACATTACAGCTGCAGCTCTGCAACAGAACAGTGCAAACCTTGTTTGGAACATTAATTAAGGTTTACTGTATGTGTGAGGGTGAAGGAAGATAGTAGGCAGTATTTGATAAAGATTGTTCTTTAGTTGTCAGCAATAATTTGATACTTTAAAATTACAACTGTGTTAAGACATTTTGATGACACATGAGCCCAAAATTCTCCATCTTATTGCAGTGATATTAATAAAATCAATGATGCTATCGCTGATCAAGTTGGAATTTTTATTCAACGTTTCACCACTTTTGTCAGTGGATTCCTCCTGGGATTTGTCAGCGGTTGGAAGCTTACACTCGTTATTATTGCTGTCAGTCCTCTCATTGGTCTTGGAGCTGGTGTCATGGCATTGGTGAGGAAATAATTATGAACACAACAATTTGTGCCACAACAGCATTCACAACAACCAAAAGACTCCAGATTTCAATTACTTGTTAGTACTTGCTAATGTAAGACTAAATATATAAGCTTGATAATACATTAAGCTATTCAGAGTTACATAGAATAGGCAGCACAGAAGCAGACCATTTTGCCCAACTGGTCTGTGCCTGTGTTTATGTTCTATAGTCCCTTCATCTTCCTTTATCCAAACTTATCCTGCAATTCTTTTCTTTCCACTACATGAAGGCCTAATGACAACTATGTAACCACTGTCAATTGTTATAAAAATATGTCTAGTTTACTAATGTCCTTTATGAAAGGAAGTCCGCTCTCCTTACTTGCTCTGGCCTACATGTGACTCCAGACATGCAGTCATATGGCCAACTATTAATTTCGGATGGGCAATAAATACTGGCTCAGGCAGCAACATCAACATCTTATGAATTAATTTTAAAAATACTATATTTATATAGCTTACTTTTAAAAACATCTGTGAAACTGATGATGGATGTTTCCATTAGAAACTATTCCTAGTCACAGAAACAGAAAGTACAAGAATGAATATCACTTTTAGTCTATTTCTGCGAAAGGTTAACTGGGGATATGTTTATATTAGGAAAAATGACTACTTTCAAATATCTACTATTTTAAGATCCTTTCCAGTGATCAGGCATCCTTGGTGGTTGGAAGCTGGAAGATTAATGTTAGTTCAATAATATCTTGTCATCGTTGGAATCAGGACACATGAAAGATTGATTGATTGATTGATTGTCACGTGTACCCAAGTACAGTGAAAAGCTTTGTTTACAATTAGACAGGCAGATCATAGTAAGCAAAGATGTACAAATCAAAAAGACTTAAACAGAGGCATACAGGTTACATTGCACAGTGTGCACTAGGTGAGATCAACATTAGCAAATAAGCATTATTTGAGGCTAGCAAGTCCATTAATCAATCTAATAATGGCCGGGAAGAAGCTGTTCCTGAACCTGCAGATGCATGTGTTCAGGTTTCTGTATCTTCTGCCTGATGGAAGAGGTTGCAGGAGATAGATGCTGAAAAAGTTATGGAGTAGAAGGCCACAGAAGATGGGTGAGAAAGTTCAATTAAAAGCAAAGTACTCCGATACTTTTCCAAATTTTTTCTATGTTTTTGGATTTGGCTGCTTGTTTTAGAGCCAAGTAACATTCCCCATTTATCTGGAGCCTAGGAACCACAGCAAGGCTGACAAGAAAACACTATTGTTCTTACCACTTACAGACCTACTGGCTGGCAATCAAACTGCTTGGCCACACGTTCTTTGGCCATCAAGTGAGATTTGAACCCATGACATTCAGCTCAATGGAAAGGTTACTGTCACTTCTCTGCAGGACTGGAAATTGTGAAATAAAAGCCGAAAACGCTAGATTACTCAGTGGATCAGATAACCTCTGCAGAGAGAGAAATAGAGTTAAATTTTCAGGGCAATGACCCTTCGTCAGAATTTTTGTCATGAAAAGTCAACAACCTGAAACATTGGCCCAGATCTTCCAATTTCCAGTTCATCAGTGTTTCATCAATGTTTCTTTTAGTTTATTTATTACTACTGCAAACACATTGCACGATGCTTCTAATGGCTTACTAAAAATTCAGGTATATTTACAAAAGTTTCTGCAGAGAATAAAATAGCCCAGAATTTCTGGACTCCGGAAGACCCAATGCACTGACTCCATACAATTGCCCAGGAAGTCTATACTTCCCTGACAATTCCCCTGTTCCCTAGGACCTTCTAAAAAAGGTCTTTAAAAGTGAGGGACCTCAGAGTGTTGCAATATTGTGAATTGGATGGTCACCTTGAAAATGGTAAACAGAAAATCCTAGTCCAACTCTGTTGACATCCCTGATCAACTGCATTTGACTACACCTTTGTATACATCTGCCGATTCCACTCCCCTCCCAACCAATTTAACCTGACTACTCCACTGAATTGACTTGACAAACAACATTCTTGCTAATTTTTTTTTCTTCTACGTGAACCTCTGTAGTCCATCTGTGGCAGTGACTTCTGGAACCAGAAGTCAATACTGCAAACGGTGTTGGCACACATTTGCCATGCAAGATCCATGGTGCTGACAAATCCTTTCCAGCTGCCTACCCCTTGACTCAACTGGACTAGCTCCAACCTACCACCCAACAACCCACTCATTTGATATAACTAGCACCCAACCAGATAATCTCTCCTGACTCAAACCAACTGCCTCCGAATGCACCTACACAGTCATCCATCTACTGCTCAACCCTACTAACTACTGCCATTGTAGTCACTGCCACCTCATCCACCTATCACCCCACCCAGCAGTATTCCTCTCAACTACCTGCCACTCGACCAGCCTATTACCAAATCCAACTATTACCCTGCCCAGGTGCCATCCTATCCTTACCAACTGTCACCTTCTTCATTTACCATCCTACTCATGTATCACCATACCTAGCTGCCACACTACCCACTTACTCATTTATCCCATCCGTTTTACCTACCAACACACTTACATGTGGACCTGATGAACTCTTCACTCACATTCATTCATATATTCATTCAGAATCACATTGAAAGCATTTTAGTGAACTTCAAACACTTACCAGAATATGGCAGCTGGTGCTGTAAAAAGGTGATGTGGCTTGTTATTCCCCCCAAACCCACACTCACCACAAGCTATTTTGCCATACTAGAGAATTTCATTGGATTATTGTTCTGTATTTCTGAAAAGATGGGATTGGGACACCTGGCCAGAAATGCAGAGCTCCATCAGGGTGCAGAAAAATAGGAGTGAAGCAGCAATCTAATGGTGCTTGCCACTTTGTGGAAGATCTGGGCTATTAATGCTGAGGACTGATATGTAACTGAGATCTGCTAAGTGCCATTTTTGTTGAGTTTCATAGAGGGTTTTCTTGCTCTATTGTCCCAAACTTACCTCATTGACTAGGTACCACTCCACTATGCCACCTTATTTATCTGATGCTACCCAATTCTCCCAATCACTCCAGGTGAATTTACTCACTACACAGTTTGAGACATTTTTCCCCGACACAACAGAATAGTGGAAATTGACACCAGGCTTTGCAGATAGGGACGTGGAGATGCTGGCGGATGTGATGGTGCAGAGAAGGGCCATTTAGATGACGCCATGACACCAGACCTAGCTAGCTTTGTCTGTGGTTACGACCCAGGTCAGTGTAGTCTCAACTGTCTGGAGAAACATATAGCAATGCTACAAGAAGGTCAGTGGGTTTAGTAACTCACATTTACTGGATCTCCACCAGTTCTGAGGAACGGTCACCAGACCCAAAACGTTAACTCTAATATTTTCTTCACAGATGCTGTCAGACCTGCTGAGCTTTTCCAGCAACTTCTGTTTTTGTTCCTGATTTACACATCCGCAGTTCTTTCAGTTTTTACTGGATCTCTATTGCCCATCCCACCTCCCACAAGGCCTCAAGTTCTACCCCTCTCACTGTTAAACACTGCATCTTCCCCCAATTATTCCATCTCACAAGCCTCCACCTTACCAACACTGCATGGCCTCTGCTCTGTGTAGTCACTCACTTGGACACATCACCACTTTACCCCAACTGCACCAACACTAACAACTGTGCCAGCCATTTTCATTTTGCTCAATCTCTCCGTTTCTCTCATTCCAAGAGAAAATGGCCTATAACAGAGCCAAAAGAGCCAGGAAAAGTAGTGAAGAGCTGATATTCAGCTCCTCACCCCTATGAGTCGAGACCTTACTGCCCCGGGCACATAATTGTCTGGATGCCTCCATGGATTGGTTGGCAGCTGCTATGGAGACCCAGGTGAAACACACTTGGAATCTGTTGGATATATGCACAGACTTGCACTCCAGGATCAACGGTAAGGCAACAGGCAGATGGAGGACACTGACCTCACTCCTGGTGCCTGTTCCTTACAAGGAGACAGCTGCACCCACAGGCACCCATCTGGAGGAGGAACCACAGACAAGCACTTGAGAAGTCTCATCAGAGGACACTCCAGTGGTGGTCAAGCCCGCATTCTGTCTACCATCTTCAGCCCTGTGAGGAGGGTACACTTTCATCTGAGCAGGATACGTTCAGCATGGCTGTACCCTCTAGCCACAAATGCCCCTTCCCAACATTGCCTGAACAAAACTCCCAGGACAATGAGTGCCAGCAAAGGACAGGCTCCCTCCACCCCAACTCCTCGGAGATAGTGTGAGAATGACACACAGGTGGCACACATGACAATGCATTGTGAATACATAATCACCTTTGTAAACATACGTTCACTTTTCTTCCTCATCTGTGTGAGTGAATATCTGTCTATCTGCAACTATAACGTTGAAGATCCCAACCACCCTTAGTGTTATGTGACAATCTTTGGTCCAAGGTGTGACATGTAACCTCAACTGACAGTAAAAAGCTATTACATTGGGCTATCTCTGAATTTGATATGTATCCTGACAAATTTCAAATGGTCCTACTCCTTTAACACACTTTTCTTCTCTGACAGATTATCAGGGCATGCAGGAATATAGATTTGAGGTTAAAATCAGATCAGCCAGGAGTTTATTGAATGGTGGAGCAGGTCTGAAAGGCTGATTAGCATCATGTTCCTTGTTCATGTGTTCCTGAAAGACTTTCAAAAGATGCTGTCCCAAACACCTTCAAGACAACTACAATCTTAATTTAGAAAACAACTAAAAGTATGAAATGATTCATTTTGGAAGGTCGAATTTGAATGCAGAATACAGGGTTAATGGAAGGATTCTCAGCAGTGTGGAGGAACAGAGGGATCTTGGGGTTCACATCCATAGATCCTTCAAAGTTGCTACCCAAGTTGATAGGGTTGTAAAGAAGGTGTATGGTGTGTTTGCTTTCATTGGCCGGGGAATTGAGTTTAAGAGCCATGAGGTTATGCTGCAGCTCTCTAAAACTCTGGTTAGACCACACTTGGAATATTGTGTTCAGTTCTGGTCATGTCATTGTAGGAAAGATGTGGAAGCTTTAGAGAGGGTGCAGAGGAGATTTACCAAGGTGCTGCCTGGACTGGAGGACAGGTCTTATGAGGAAAGGTTGAGGGAGCTAGGGCTTTCTTCACTGGGGTGAAGATGGATGAGACGTGACTTGATAGAGGTGTACAAGATGATGAGAGGCATAGATAGAGTGGATAGTCAGTGACTTTTTCCCAGAGTGGAAATAACTATTTTGAGGGGGCACAATTTTAAGGTGATTGGAGGAAGATATAGGGGAGATGTCAGAGGTAGGCTCTTCACACAGAGAGTGATGGGCGTGTGGAATGTGCTGCCGGCAGTGGTAGTGGAGTCAGATACTTTAGAGACTTTTAAGCGACTCTTGGATAGGCACATGGAGGATATTAAAATGTAGGGTATACAGGGTAGATTGATCTTAGTAGGATAATAGGTCAGCACAACATCGTGGGCTGTAGGGCCTGTACTGTGCTCTCCTGTCCAATGTTCCAAGTTCTAACTAATGTCCCATTTCAATGCATATCACTTCTTAATACCATTAGAATATTTAAGGTCATGACTTTTAGCTCGAAAGCCATTACCTTTTTGCCCAATTGTTCTGGCAACCCTTCCTTAAGTACCTCAATTAGATCTCCCTATAATTCCCAATCTCAAGGGAATTCAAATCAAATTCATACCTGTCCTCATAATGTAACCATTTTAACTCTGGGGCATGGTTCTGGTGAGTTTGTGCTATACTTTCTTTAAGGCCAATATCTTGTTGAACTATGGCACCACAATTGAATCAAATGAAATCTGACCAAGGCTCTGAACAACTGAAACATAACTTTCTCCCCCTTGTACACCAGTCCTCTTGAGATATACTCTATCTGATCGATTGGTCTATCTGAAAAAACTTTGCACTTGTCATTTAGCTTGAGGTGATTTATGTTCCTGGAAATCCAAAACTCTTTTCACCTCCATAATTTCTATTCTCTCACTATTTATAAAATATCCCAATTTGTCTTTCATGGATCTTAGACTAGCTAGTTTGTTATTCCTCTCATTGAGTTCTGTATGCTACAGTTTTGCTGACTAATTTAAACAATGTGTCTTTGCAACTTCCTGCTCCCATCTACAGAACTTAATGTTGTTCTTACTTCAATGTTATTTGCAAGTTCTCTGTCTTCTACCTCTGAACCAATTTGCATCCAACGTCCTAATGTTACTTCCAATTTAATACAGTCTTATTTTCCTCAAAACTTTATCAAGTATCTTCTGAAAATTCTTATTGACAATATTCATAGATATTCAAGCCACCTCTGCAAAAAATTTAATATGACCTTTCATACTTGTTCAAATGCTTAATCACTCCCTCTAATAATATTTTACAGTAACTTTCCTGCCAATCATGTTAGTCTGATAGTTCAATTTTTTTTCCATCCCCTGTCTTGAAACATTGTTTTTGAAGTCACAAATGAAATTTGTTAAAATAAACACTGAAATCGGATTTGCTAAAGATTTCTAAATAGAGCCCGTGCATTTTATTTTTGTAGGACATTTTCAAAAGCTGTGAGAAATATCCAAATTTGCAAAACCCTTTTGTACCTTTAAGCCCTTGTTGATTTTTCTGTGTTTGTGTAATAATGCCAGCAAGAAATAAAGGAAACTATAAAAAATATAAAAATACTAATCAGTCTCCAAAAGGGATTAGCAATTTTGATTCATTTCATACCAACTGAACACAGTCCCAAGCTCAACTTGACATATATACTGCAGTATTTATTGACTACCCTGAATACAGTTACATGATACAAGTAAAAGCTTTACTGGAGAAAATAATTGGCATACTGAAATAATATTAACTGTAACTTTATTACAGTCTGTCTCAAAACTGACTGGCCTTGGGCTGAAGGCTTATGCTAAAGCTGGTGCTATTGCCGATGAAGTGCTTTCATCCATAAGAACCGTGGCTGCATTCAGTGGTGAGAATAAAGAAGTGGAAAGGTTAGTTACCGTGATAAGACTGCCCTTTTACTTATTTTAGTTAGTAATAAACCAGAAAAAAGAGTTATGTCATATTTACAGTGAAGCCTGTATTAATGATTGCAAATCCACAGTATAAGTAATAGATAAGGGTTTGGACTTATAAATATAAGAAAAGTTCAGTGATGAAGAAATGTCCATAGATCCAGAACTTATTTCAACTTTCCTGTTTTAGATATTAGGACTAGATAAGCCAAAATAATCTACAGAAAAAAAAAATTTAGGGAAAGAATTACTCATTCATATCTGAGGGATCCAAGGTGTATATCATTCAAGAAGAATCTACACTTTCCTTCTTCACTGGAACCACATGACTATTTTCGTATAGCTTACAAATGGAAAACATAAAGTATTAATAGAATAAAACATTGTTTGCATGTACTCTGCAGAATATTTAATGTTTCAAAATTTACTATACAGGTATGACAAAAACTTGATTTTCGCTCAACGCTGGGGTGTTAGGAAAGGCATGATAGTGGGACTTTTCACAGGCTACATGTGGATGATAATCTTCCTCTGCTATGCTCTAGCATTCTGGTATGGATCTCAGCTGGTTATAGAGCAGAATGAATACACACCTGGAGGTCTTTTACAGGTATGTTTATCGAAAAATATTCAATTATTGGCATTTGATGAAGTCATTATGAATATAAAAGAAAATTTTGGACCAAGGCCAGACAACTGTGATAGATGTTGCTATTTTGTAAAACAAGCGTTTCTCATTAGCAGTCTTACGATTTAATACATAACTTATAATCTATTGTTTAGAACAGAAATTGTTGCATATTTATTTAAATAAATATTGGGTATACATCATTATATTACAATAGTCTAATTGACTGCACAGGTGTTTTTAATTCAAAAATAATGAAATCTTAAATGGATTACTCCACTCTGTTGCACACAGTCTCCCTCAAAGTCTGCTGGGAACCTTTAAGCATCTAGAGTTTCTGCCTGAAATAGGCATTAGACTATGCAAATCAGCCTTCAAACATTGTTGTTCCAAACTTGGCAGAGCAAACACCAGGTGCACTCTATTCAGTTTTACTAGTTTTTGGTGGCCAAACCATTCCTTCATTGGACTGCCCACAAATTGCTGATTATCCTTTTTATTCCGAGGCACCAAAAGATGACTCATCTTGCTTCATAACCATATGGCATGCTGCTGCTTGCCTTGCTCAGCTCCTCAATCCCTTCCAGAAATTACCTGTGTGGGCTGGCTCAATATCAAAACGGACTAAAATTCTTCCGATCCTGACTGAAGGCATGAAGCATGAAGCTTGCTAATTATTTGAAAGTGCCCTGGAGGCTCAATTTGCAGTGAGCATCAGTCCAGTATATTCTAGAGCATGCTGTAGCAGCAATGTTTATTTTATGCTGGATTCGAGCACTACACAAATCTCTCCACCAGTGAAATTAGGTTAGTGCAGTATTCATCATTTTAAATAAAAATAATTTTTCAATGCCAGTTACTTATACAGATTTATTTCCTGATTTAATAAATATTCATAGGTCAAGGTTCCATTTACAGTGAGTTTTAAACGGTTTATTTTATCTTAGGTGTTTCTGGGAGTACTAGTAGCTGCTATGAATCTTGGTCAGGCTTCACCTTGTTTGGAAACATTTGCCTCTGGCCGTGGTGCTGCTACAAATATATTTGAAACTATAGACCGAGTGAGTTCAATTATTATTATTCAAGTCTTAAATCAGAACAAAATAGTATGAACTCAGCAAACTAGATTAATAAGTTAACTTTTGTTACTTATCGTAGGAGCCTGAGATTGACTGCATGTCAGAAGAAGGATACAAACTCAATAAAGTAAAAGGTGATATTGAATTCCACAACGTGACCTTCAATTACCCCTCCAGACCAGAAGTTAAGGTATTTAGATAAAGTGATTTGTTTAGTTCTTTTTTATAAAATTGGTGACATATGTTTTGCAGTCATGGTGAAATAATTACTGATGCAAGGATCAAAGTAATTAAGTGTTCTTCACGTAAACAGCAGGAGAACGCATAGTTAGCAATTTCTTTAGGTGGCACGGTGGCTCAGTAGTTAGCACTGCTGCCTCACAGCACCAGGGACCCAGGTTCAATTCCAGCCTCAGGCGACTGTCTGTGTGGAGTTTACATATTCTCCCTGTGTCTGTGTGGGTTTCCTTCCACAGTCCAAAGACATGCAGGCTAGGTGGATTGGCCATGATAAATTGTCTGTAGTGTTCAGGGATGTGTAGATTAGGTGGGGTTATAGGGGATGGGTTTGGGTGGGATGCTGTGAGGGTTGGTGTGGACTCGTTGGGCTTCCACACTGTAGGGATTCTATAGAACAGGACAATGGCCATTGAGAGAATCCATGGCTACTACCTCTAACATACATGAAACATTTTCTCCCTTTAATGTTCTTGCCAGGTTATAGTGGGTGCATGGTTTGTTTGGACAAATGACCAAATCACTACCATCAATGGCATTTTCAAACCAATGAGCAGGAAGTGTATGACAGCATCTTTGATTGTTTTTCTACTGACACAGTCAACGCATTCTTGAAGCAGTGTGAATGTGCTAATCACCATAATGCTCATTAATTAAATTGCAAACAAATTAACGTTTAAAGACACACCATTATTATAGATCTACTCTTTGGTGGCATATACGTCCCTGCATAAATGATTTATTTGCTTTATTCATGAGGTTTATAACTTGTCTTTACTCTAGTTTTATGTGCTGTACATACATTTCCCAGATTCTTGATCGACTTAGTATGGTGATTAAAGCAAGTGAAACAACAGCCTTTGTTGGTCCAAGTGGGTCTGGTAAAAGCACAGCAGTGCAGCTCATTCAGAGATTCTATGATCCTAAACAAGGAATGGTATGCTTTTAAATTGTTTGATTAAATCATAAATGAATAGAAAATTACATGTATGTTTGCCTGTCTATTATCATACAGATATTTTTTCACGTAGTTTTCAGTCATAGTCACTTGAAATATTACAAGTTGCAGAATACATCATTACTTTTTCACATATAGATGTTCACTTCCTATTCATGCCTGCAGTGTGCCATTTAAACATAATTTCTTTTCTCAGATTACTAATTTATTCCTCCTGTTCCTGGTCTTGACTTTATTCTGTGGTTAGTTTTCCACTGTACATGTGTCAGTGCAGCACTTCTAGCTACAGGTCTACTATTATCTAATTACATTTTCCTGTATTGGGGTTGTTATCATTCATCATTTGTATGTCAAGCTTAGACATAAGGTGTAAGAACTAAGAGGAGCTTACTGTGATCAAAATAAGAATTGGCTGTTGGCATATTCAAGGCACACAGCCTCTGAGTTTTTAGACTCCTCCAAAAAAATCATTGGTCCAGACAAGGGAACACGGGAACAGTTATTTAGTAGCTGTGGAGAAAGGCCAAACAAAAAATGGCTTAATAACACGGCTTGGAGGTAGCTTAGCAAATGCATAAAAATCTTTTGCTGCAATTATAAGCTAGAAAAAATGAATGATCTCTCAGGCTCACAAAGGTAAGACAAGGTAGTCAGACCCTATAGCAATGCAGTGTGAGAAGTATGTTTCACATTTGCATTATCTTCCCTTTTCTGTGGTGAACATAAATTACAAATTACTGGTTATATCCCCAAAAATATCTATTTCCTTTCCGAACCAATTTTCATTTAACTAAACATGAAGTTAAATAGTACAAGTCTCATTAAGATGTGGAGTTGTTCCTCACTTGCTGAGAACTTGAACGTACATCTTAAGATAATGACCTAATGAAGTACTGAGGAAGTTTTGCACTGTTTCGGGTGACACATTAAAGTAAGGCCTCATTGGCTTGCTTGTGTACATGTAAAAGACTCCATGGTATCTTTTGCAAAAAAGAACAGAAAATTTTCTGATATCCTGAACCACAGTCATCTCTGAACCAAAATGCCAAAAAAAATAGCATTAGCTAATCATTTATCTAATTGCGCACAAATTGCTTGTGCAGAAGCAATAACCTTGATCCAAAAATAATTTATTTGCTGTTATGTATAATGTGATATGCTGAAGGTAGGAGTGGTGTTGCAGTAAATGCAAGTAATTTCTTTTCACAAAGCAATAATCAGTTAATGAATGAACAAAAACCAAAATAACTGCGGATGCCGTAAATCAGGGACAAAAATAAATGTTGCTAGAAAAGCTGGCAGCATCTGTGAAAAAAAAATCAGAGTTAACATTTTGAGTCTGGTGACCCTTCCTCAGAACATGAATGAACAAATGTTGAATACAGTTCTGGTCACCACACTACCAGAAGGATGTGGATGCTTTGGAGAGGGTACAAAATAAAGGTTTACCAGGATGTTGCCTGGTGTGGAGGATTTTAGCTATGAAGAAAGGTTATCTAGATTGGATTTGTTTTCAGTGGAGTGCAGGAGGTTGAGAGGTGACCTAATAAAAGTTGATAAGATTGTGAATGGCATGGCTAGAGTGGAAAGTATGCGGCTTTGTCCCAGGTTGCAGGGGTCAGTTACTAGGAGACACAGGTCAAGGTGTGAGGGGGGAAGTTTAAAAGAGATGTGCAAGGCAGGTTTTTGACACAAAGGGTGGTGAGTGCCTGGAATGCATTGCTAGAGGCAGTGGTGGAAGCAGACACAATAGCAGCATTCAAGAAGCACCTGTACGAACACATGAAAAGGAAGGGAATAGAGGGATACAGAGCCTGTAAGTGAAGACAGTTTTAGTATGGAAGGGCAAAACATGGCGGCGCAGGCTTGGAGGGCCAAAGGGCCTGTTCCTGTGTTGTATTGTTCTTTGTTCTTTGGGAAGGGAATCTTAAATTAGTTTAAATTTTACTTGCAAAGATACAACTTGTGTACTTATTAGACAAAATGACTATTCAAAACTTTATGCATACTTATGATTCAATTTAGATCATCTCATATTCAGTAAAGTAAATATTACACTTTATTACTAAAAACAAGATTAACATCTATAGACCATATCTGAAACAATAAGATTACTTTAAATTAACTTCTTGACTACGTAACGCATCAAGGATATTGTGTTGTAATAAATTTGATTTGTTCTTGCAGGTCACTCTGGATGGCCATGATATTCGCTCTCTGAATATTCAATGGCTGCGTTCTTTGATTGGAATTGTTGAACAGGAGCCTGTCTTGTTTGCTACCACCATCGAAGAGAACATTCGCTATGGTTGTGACAGCTTGACAAAGGATGAGATTATCAAAGCAGCCAAGGAGGCCAATGCATATAACTTCATTATGGAACTACCACAGGTAACATCTAACAAGTATTATTGGCATCTGGAAGAGTAAATATTATCCAATACTGTAATTGTTCAATGGGATATATCCCAGGCAATGAATTTAATCTTACCTTACCTTTCATTCCAAACTGTGAAGAACAAGTATAGATTTAGATATTAAAACACTGATGAAGATAAAAACAGTCCCCCCAAAAAAAAGCATATTAGGACTTTTAGTTAATAGGATCATAAACCACTTTTCCTTCTTGCATTTATAAAATATTTCAGCACAACACTTTTATAAATTGGATCTGAGAGATTGTTATCACTACTCTTAAATGAAGAGGGACACATTAGATTGTTTTATTACATAGAATATTCCCTACAATATATCCAATCATACAGAAAGTGAGGAAACAATATACTAACAATCACTTATATTCAACTGACTTTTGTTATTAAATTCTGTGATATATTTAGTTAAAGATATTGACAGAATATATTATTTCTTATATTAGGTTCTTTATATTATTATGAATAAGTAAGGAAAGATGATCAGCTTCTCTCTTTTAAACCTACTCTCAGTGGGTCACAACAAATATTCAAAAAAATCAACAACAGAAATTTCTGGAAAATCTCAGCAGGTCTGGCAGCATTTGTAGAGAGAAACTGGAGTTAATGTTTCAGATCCAGAGACCCTTTATAAAAAGAAATATTTCTATTTCTTTGTAAGTGCACAGCAATCAGGCCGTGACACTTTAATTAAAAAGTAATTAATTCCATTTTATAAAGGTGTAAATTCCAAAGTTTTATTGAGTGAAAAAAGAGGAATTTTATTAGCCTTAAAAAAATAATAAAAATGTGACATCAAAAACACACAAAACAGGTTACAATCTTAAAAAGAAAGGGGATGTCCATTCAGACACAAAGGTACAGGTCATCACAGTTTAAAATTCTTTGCGTATTTGAGATGTTGGATTTTAAACCTGAGTCCTGTCAATTTGTTTCTTCAGCAGTAGTGAAGCTTGAACTTGAGTTCTCAGTGAATAGTTGTTGTTCTTAGTTATTTATTCACCAGGCACTGGGTTGTGAGGTCAAGAGGGGAGGAGGAGAAAGGAGCTTTCAGCATTCTTGCTGTTATCAGTCCATGTTGCTTTCTTTCTCTGCTGCTCAAAAGTAAACTACTGACAAGGTTCATTTTAATAACCCAAATGTAACTTCATAACCTTTTTTTCAAACTGAATACTTCACAGATAATCTTTCATCTCCCAATGCATGAATTTGTCATGAAAGTGTCACTAAAACAAGTGATGCAAATTCATTGACACCTCATTGAGTTTCAGTGACTCTTAATTAAAATGGTAATTCTAATGCATCCAGTTTCATTGATTCCACGCAGGTTTCCTGAGCCTGTTAGGTGATCACAGTAGCTATTTTAAATCATTGGTGTCCATAAGACCAGAAGAAATGAGTCTATTTTAAAACTATTTTAAGTCCATATAAGTCTCAAGTGTTAAAGTCAAGTGACTTCACTTCAATTATGACAATATATTTTGGCAATAGCCAAGATAGTTTTGCAGCACAGAATATTTGAATGATGTGCCACTTTCTGAAAACAAATACCTGTTGTATTAAATTTAATCATTGCTGAATATATGAATATTTTTCCAAATATTGAGGGTGGGGAAACAATGAGTAGAATCTACCTGTGGTGGTAAGGGAGGTAATCGGATAGGTTAGAATCAGGAGATAGACTCCCACTTCCTGGCACTACAGGAATTAGATTCTGAGTAGGAAGGCCCAAGCTGCATCTTCCTGCTGTGCTGTCGATGAGGCCCCTACGTGGTCAATTAATAATCAACTCCATTCCCGGCAGGTGATAACTTTGGCAGCCTTCCTGACAAGTAAAACAGAACAGACTGCCCATTGGGTTATGGGGGCAAGGTAGTTTGGGGCGCTCCAATCTTAGGATAATCAGGGCATGGATAAACATCAATGTTTGGCTGCTGAAATCCACCCCACTACACTTTCTCGCAATCCAGAAATCCTCCCTCTTTCTGTGATCTCCACACTGAATCCCTCCTTAAAAGTGACCAACTGTACCAACTGCTCCTAGACATCTGCACTGCTGCACTTTCAGCAACACTGCCTGTGATGGGGTGCTGTGGCTTCTGATTGCCTGGAAACTGCAGGTAAGGCAGAGCATCACTGCCCTAGGAAGTGATCCAGCAATAAGACAACAAGATGATCACTTAGACGCCCGGTACCTGATAGACAAAGGAGACACTGGATGTACCTGTTCATGGTGGTGGTAATTGGTGGGTGGGTGTGTTGGAGGATTTGGTAGCATTTTGCATGTACCACCACTTTTGAAAACAAAATTAGAAGATCCTGTCCAATTTTCCAGCTGTTACCACAGTGTTAGCATTGAGTAATAAACCTGACTCAGATGGTGACGCCCACATCCTACCAGTCAGTTTCAGATATAGTAGTCTAGGAGCCACGTGAAATTCCTTCTGCTTTTCCCTAGCTAAAACAACTTGTCAACCCCGAAAAAGAAAGCCATTGACACTGTTGTGCCATTTTCCCCATTTCCCACATTGACAGTTTTGTGCATCAGATTTACATAGTGTGGGTGTTCAACTAAATACATATACCATTCCCATAGATATTATGTTTGAATATTTCCACCTTTACTTCCCAATTCATATTTTTTTTCAGAAATTTGACACCCTTGTTGGTAAAGATGGAGGCCAAATGAGTGGAGGACAAAAGCAACGCATTGCTATTGCTCGAGCTCTTGTGAGAAATCCCAAAATTCTGTTACTAGACATGGCAACTTCAGCACTAGACAATGAGAGTGAGGCTGTTGTTCAAAGTGCATTGGATAAGGTGTGTTTTTATTACAAAGATACAGAAAAACCATTGGCTGACATCTCCGCTTAAAGCTATTTCAGCTTTACAGCCTGCCTGGTTCCTTTATTCTTGTGACCCTGGCCTTTATTGAAAACTTACCCAGCACACTCCTTTTCTTCATCCTGTTGTCAGTGGTTGCATCTTCATCTGCTTTGACTTCATTTCCATGCCTTCTCTCCCCAAACCTGTCTGCCTCTGTAATGAAAGGTGTAAACGGAAACGTCGACTTTTCCTGCTTCTTTGATGCTGCCTGAACTGCTGTGTTCCTCCAGCTCCACGTTGTATTGACACTGCCTTTCTACCCCTGCTTACTCTGTAAGTCTATTTGATCACATTTTTGGTGACTCATCTTCATTATTCACTTCTTGCCTTTATTTTTTTCTTTCTTTATACTTTTCATAAACATGTTTGGATGTATTTCAACTTTCAAGTTGTGGTATAAAGGATTCTTGTTTTTGCTGATGTTCTTATTGTTGCTCTGTATGATTTTTTGAACAGCTACCTGTTGCCTTATATAAGTTAACTAATGAAGTAAATAATTATATTTAATTATTATCTGAAAGAAACTAAATCCAGAATTTCTGAAAGCATGTTGAATTCATTTTTGTGCAAAGGTTCGGTTGGGTCGAACAACGATTTCCATCGCACATCGTTTATCCACAGTAAGAAATGCGGACGTGATAATTGGCTTTGAACATGGAAGGGCTGTAGAACAGGGAAAACATGCAGAACTACTTGAAAGAAAAGGGGTTTATTTCACTTTAGTAACTCTGCAAAGCCAGGGAGATAAAGCTCTCAATGGAAAAACAAGGCAAAGTAAGATTTTTTTGTGCAACAATTATTTTATTTCCTGTTGAAAACAAAAACAGTCAATGATTAATTTTCTATTGATGGGCGAACTAGTTTTGCTAATTTCCCATGCTTACTTATTTCTTAGTGGCAGGAAACGATCCTGCTGAAGAACCAACAATTGAAAAGCAACAATCTTTCACAAGAGGGAGCTATCAAGCAAGTTTACGGTAAGAAGCAAACATTATAGCATGGACACCTTGTATGAAGATTTTTCTTGGTTATTTAATAAAGTGCTCACTGATGGAACATTATTTCAAGAAATTACCAACAAAATTTTATAAGTGACCAAATTGCTATTTTAGGGCACATTAAGTTTGATTGATCATTTCTAAGCTCCCTAATAATTCTAGATTGATTCAGCTCTAATATTGCAGATACTCTTCAGTGCCAATGCCCCATATCCTTGTTTTGCTCTCTAAATAAAATTTCATAATGCATGTACATAAATGGATGTCGAGCTGTGCTTACTGACAGCTTTCAGATTTTTGTCTGGGTATCTGTATCAAAACCTTACAATGCCAGCTGCTGAAAAACTTACACTCCAGTGCAATCCCTCGCATCAAGGAAATGTGCATATGAGTATGGTTGCCAACCATGACTGGAAATATCCTCACGGAACAATTGCTGACATCTACAACTGTAGACAGCTACACATGCGCTGATTCAGAAATGCGGATGTGCATGATTCCAGACACTATGTTATCACATTGAAGGCACATGTGACATGAAAAGCATTCAAACTTTTGAAATGAGTTCAATGGTAGATAGTCAAGGCATGGATGGATGGAATATTGGATAGACAATGGAGAGAGAATCAGGGTGAATGAGTGAGGAGGAGGGGGCATGAGTGAGAAGGAGTATGAATGAGCTGAGAAGAGAATAGGGAAGGATGAGTGAGGAGCAAGGGTGATGAATGGGAGGGGAGTTAGAGAACTTCCTACCTCCCATCCCAAAATCCATACCCTTCCTTTCACTCTCCCAAAATCTCTCCTCTCTCCTGGATCTTAAGCCATATATTTAAATGAGCATGTGTGATTTAAAGTGCATATGCACTGGTGTCAGCAAACGCAGCCTATTCTGGCAGACATTTGGACAAGGGATGGTGGCATGGAATGAGAAGGTGCTTCTGATGAGGGAGATCAAGGAGATATTATCTCAAAGTTAGAGCTATTCCTGTCAAAAGGATACACTACCACAATCTGTAAGTTTCAGGTGGTCAGTTTTTTGACATAGACCAGCCAGCAAATATGGTTCCTTGGCAACAATGTTCCCATTAAAAACAGGCTGGCATTAAGACCCCATCTGGCCTCATCAAAAATCTTTGAAAAGATGTACCCTATTACCTTGTCCATTCTGAACAGCCTCCAGCAATCCATTGAAGAAGGTTACAATTATTAAGACCACAAGCAAAACACTGAGGGCACAAGCCCCATACATGTACACAAGCAGTGTCTGCTACTTGTATTATTGATGGAACAGACTAAGTAATACCAAGAGAGTTTCCCCTCACTTCCCCTTCTCCCTTTGCCACTGATGTTAAAGGACAAGATAACATCATCTTGCACATGCACAGTATAGATACTGACAAACAAGGAAGCAACTTGTTCCAATATCCCCAAATGTTTTCTTTGGTCACGGGGAGATTGGTACTGATTCCAATAATCACCTAGCCATTCCAGGAGGTTAGACAATACTGTCTGTAAGTCTGGGAGTCACTTCATTATCTTGCCAAAGATTTCCCTTTCTAGAGATCCAAAATAAAAAATACTGCTGGAAATACTCAGCAGATCAGATAGCACCTCTAAGGAAACAAATTTAATGATTCAGCTCAGTGAATTGTTTCTGATTCTCTCTCTGCAGATATCATTCAACCTGCTGAGTATTTCCAACATATTCAGCTTTATGAAAAGCTTATCTCTCATGAACTTACCAGGATTGCCACTGCACGTCCCTTTCACACCTGCTGTGTGCAGTAGAATGGAGAAAAGGCCCTGGTCCCAGATGACTTTCCTCTTTTCTCCTTTATGTTACTACCATTACCTGGGGTCACCTGTCCAGTCCACCTCCAACAATTACGCCAGTGAATTTCCAAGTCTCTGCCAAGTCCCATTGGTGGTTTCTTTTTTCAGAGCTTTGGAATATGCTTACTCCATTCAGGATTCATACTAGCTTTCACCACTGCCCTTTCATATTTCAGAAAAAGCTTGCATACAATGTAATTCTTCTACGCTTGGCCTTCTACAGTGTCTTTGGGCTATTGCCTACTTTAAGTAGCTGTTCAATAAATAAAGCAGCATGCTAGGGATGATGCCTCAGCTTTGCATTATAAAGCATTCAAGCTTTACAAAGGTAAGTGAGTTCCTGTAACTTCCATTTAGACACTGTGTGTGCATCAAGAAGGATTTTACACAAATGCATATTTTGGCACAAATGTACATTTGTAGCTAATTGGCTTTAACTTCGTTTATATTAATCAACAGTAGAGAACTCAAATTGATTAAATTCTTCAATTTGTAATATTCTCAAAGGACAATGATAATGACAATTAGATAATTCCTTTTTTTCTCTCATAATGCTTCCCAGATGAACAAATTGAACATTTTGCAATTTTAGGATACATATTGGAAAATGTAACTATATTAGAATCTATTAAATACCTGCAGATCCTCAATTCGCCAGCGTTCCAGGTCTGAGGTGTCAAACCTACTCACTGATTTGTCTATGCCTGGAGAGGTTACTTCAACAGTCTGTCGTTCCTCTGGCTTTCCTGGTGATGAAGAAAAGGTTGGAAATTCCATCAATTTACTGTAAAATCTATTGGCAGTTACCTGATTTTAGTTTTCTTATTTGAACAGAAGGAAAGTGACTTGTGATATTAAGTTTACAAGAAAAGATTAATTGTCAAGTGTTCCAGGAAAAGAATTATACAGGCAATGAGCAGAGTTCACAGTAAATTTATCAGAATTCAGCAAGTTGATGCATACATTTCTGTTACATTTTATTCTTAAAGAAAGAAAATAATATGTTTTGATTGTCTTATATAATATTTTGAGGAAAGGTATTTACCATCATTTTCAACTTTGAACTTGCACAACTAGAATGCAGTATTTAAGGTAAATCTAACATACATTGCATTTAGTTCTCAATTCCACTCTCCTGCCTTTTCTCCATAACCCTTAATTACTGTAATGACTAAAACTATGTCTATCTGGGCCTTGAATACTTATCAACCCAGCTTTGATAGCCTTTGCAGTAAAGAATTACACAAATTCAGTACCCTCTGAGAGAAGAAATTCCTCCTTATCTTTGTCTTAAATTTGTGACCCAATATTCCATCTCCTGCCACTTGATATCTGTCATCTCTGTCAGTATGTGATACTCCATATGGGTTGGTTAACACAGTTCACTGCCACAATCTTCCATTGCCTTGGCTTGGTTTTCTAGTTATGAGTGGTAAAGGATAAAGAATTTTTACCTGAAAAGAAAAAATGATGAGTGACCTTTAAAATTATAAAAAAATCTTTGATAGAGTAGATGCAGAAAATTGTTTCCACTTGTGTTGGAATGCAAAAGCTAAGGCCATTAATATAAAGTGGTCACCAAGAAATCAATTGGGAATTCAAAATAAATCTCTTTACCCTGATAATGGTGTGAATATAGAATTCACTATCATAGAGAGTGAATAGTATAGGTGCATTTAAGGGGAAATTGGATAAGTACATGGGGAAAGAGGAGAATGGGGCCGGGCTGATACAATAAGTTAAAGGATGAGAGGAGGCTTTAATAGAGCATCAACCGTATAGTTGGGCTGATTTGCCTGTTTCTGTATTGTATATCCTATGTGAGAACTAATCTATTCTCAATTTGGTGCAAATGCTCTTTGAAGATATTCATTTTACATAAAATGTTAACAAAAAAAAGAAAGGATTTTTGACTCACAATTACACAAAGATACAAAATGCACCTAAGAGTTGGGAGTTCAGAGACAGAAAACTAGAGATATCGAAGGGAAGGAGATAAGAAAGCAAAATAAAGAAGTGAAGAAAAAATTATTTCTGAATGGAAAGAAGAGAGAACATAGTTCACCCATGTGAAATTGCTCCTTAAATTGGACTTTTCTTTCACTGAGAAAATTAGTGCTGCAAGGTCCAGTTTAACTGTTTGAAGGTGCCGCCAAAAAATGCTGGACGGGTTGCTGCAGTGCATCTTGTATATAATAGACACTGCTGCCGTTGTGAACAGTAGTGGAGGAGGTGAATGATAAAGATGGTGTATGGGTGCCAACAAGTGGGCTGCTTTGTCCTTCGATGGTGCACAGCTTCTTGAATGTTGTAGGAGATGCACACATCCAGGCAAATAGAGAGTATTCCATCACATTCCTGTTTTATTGATGGTGAAAAGGCTTTGGAGAATCCAGAAATAAGTTACAGCAGAATGCCTTCAATCTGAATTTGTCATCATTGTATTTATAAGTTTGGCCCAGTAAAGTCTCAGGTCAATGATAACTCCCAAGTTGTTAATAGCAGCATCCAAACTACAAATTCTCCCCAAAAAAGTCCCCAAATATCCAGGAAAATTTAATCAAGGGGGCAACCAATCAGAGAAGAGTCACCCTGTAAGTCAAAATAATGAAGTCTGTGTGGATCTGCTTGTCCAATTAGATGTCTTCCTCTTCTATGTTTATGGGCCTATCCATAGCAGAGGCAAGAGAGAAACAGCCTACCACTTAGGGGTGCTGAGAAAAAATGGATAGCATTTGGAAGTAGTGGGAATGCATGAGTTGCCATGAGTTTCTATATCCAAAGCCAGGGATAGGGTGGTGTTCCTCTTGCCAAAGCATAGGAGACCATCTGTCAGGGAGAAAAGGAGGCTCCAACAGGTGTGGGGAAGAAGCAGGTTACAAGAGGGGGATGGGGAAATGGAAAGGGAAGTTGCAAAGAAGAAAGAAGAGTGTTCCACCTGTCAACAAAAGAATACTCAGCTAACTGGATTCAGGAATATTTAAAATCACTATGGTAATGAATTGCTTGGAAAATAATGTTGAATCCATAGCTCAAGACTGCATAAATTCAAGAGCTACCATTTGGGATCAAATATATTGGATGTTACTGTTATCAACATCAATTGTTAATCTTAAATTAGAGATGCAGTAAAAACCGTAATAAATGCTTGGTTAAATGCCTACTTTTTAGATTTGTGCATATGCGCTGACAATATATGAGCTATGACTTCACCAGTCTGTGTGATGGCTTTCTTTTTGTAGAAATGTATGTCATTTATTTTTTAAAAAATGTTTTGTTACTCATGTATGTCTTTTGTTTTGTGCCAAATTGAGTGCTGTAGTATCTAAGAAATAATTGTTTGCCTTGTTTCTTGCGGCTTTAAGTTTAATGGGTGATTGACACTTATTGAGGATATTGATGAATTCTTCTACTTCTATTTTGTTTGTATTGCAATAACATATATATCACACAAAATCAGAAAGTATTGTACTACATGATTAAATGTGTTAGTAAGAATAAGATAAAACTCCTGAGAAACAAGAAATAGCCCTTTAAAATCAAGAAGTAACCCGAGAGAAAATCTTAAAAAGAATCATTAAAAAAATCTTTTAACTCGTGCTTGGTACTGTGGGGTTCAACATAACTGAAGTACCTCATCCTTGAAACCATTCTGGATGACTGCTAAGGTGTTACCATTATTCAAGGAAGGTGGTAGGGATAAAGCTGGAAATAAAGCCCAGCAGGCCTAACATTTGTGGTAGGGAAACTATTGGAAAATATCCTGAGGGATGAAATTAATCTCCACTCGGAGAGGGAAGAATTAATCAAGACTAGTCAGCTGGTTTTGTAAGGGGGAGATCATGTCTAAGGAGGTGACTAGGTATGTAGATGAGGGTATAGCAGTTGATGTAGTCTACGTGGACGTTAGAAAAGCATTTGACAAGATCTTGCATGGTAGACTGTTAAGAAGATCAGAGCCCATTGGATCCAAGGCTATTTGGCAAATTGGATCCAAAATTGGTTTAGTGATAGGAAGCAGAGGATGAGTGATTTGGGTGATTTGTGTTTGGAAGCCTGTGTCCAGTGTTATATCACAAGGTTTGGTATTGTGTCCCTTGCTGTTTGTTTTGTATATTATTGATCTAGACATGAATGTAGGAGGAATGATCAGTAAGTTTGTAGATGACACAAAATTAATGGTGTGATAAATGGCAAGGAGGAAAGACGAAGACTGGAGGCTGATATGGACAAGGCAAGGGAGTAACATTGATTATTAAGACCTTAAATGTACAGAGGATCAGAGGAAACTTGGTGTGCATGTCCATAGATTCTTGAAGGTGCAGGACAGGGAGATAAGGTGGTTAAGAAGGCACATGGGGTACTTGCCCTTATGAATGAAAACATTGAATACAAGAGCAAGGAGGTTATATTGGAGCTATATATATAACATTAGTTAAGCCACAGGTGCAGTTCTGGCTGTCACACTATTGGAAAAATGTGCTTGTACTAGAGAGGGTGTAGAAGAGATTCACCAGGATGTCGCCTCGGCTGGGGATAGGGAGGAACCTTCCCCTTAGTAGAGTGATCAATAACCGGACAGCACAGTTTTAAACTAAGGAGTAGGAGCTTTACAAGGTATTGGAGGAAATTTCTTTTTCACCCAGAGGGTTGTAAATATCTGGAACTTACTGTCTAAAATGGTGGTAGAGGCTGGAACTCCCGAAATGAATACTTGAAATGCCATAGCATACAAAGCTATGGGCCAAGTGCAGAAAAATGGAATTAGAATAGATGGATGTTTGATGACCGATGCAGCCACAATGGGCCTAAGGGCCTCTTTCTATACAGTAAAATCTCTATGACTCTACTCTCGTAAATCTTTTGTGCAGTCTCTGTGATGTGTTTGCATCTACCCTAAAGCACATGTCCACGAACTGGACACAATACTACAGTTGAGGCTAAACGAATATTCAGTACAGGTTTACTTAATTTCCCGGCTCTTGTACTCTATTCCCCTACTGGTAAAACGCAGGATTCTAAAGGCTTTATTAATTACTGTACCAATCTATACTGCCATGATTTATGTCCATATACTCTCAGGTCCCTCTACTCCTGTACCGACTTTTGAATTGTTTTCTTTATTTTATACTGTCTATTTACATTCTTCAACCAAAATTAATCACTTCACAGTTTGTTGAATTGAATTTAATATAATATCTTCTCTTTGTGACTCTGGTTTTCTATGATCTGAACATTAGTTTGACAGTTAATATGTAAATCTTAAAGTGAAAAATAAAAGTTATCAAATATTACAAATCGGCTTCAAAATTGAAGGACACTCAAGAATCAATGGCATCTGAGCATTCAGATGAGGTTTGATTGAATTTACAATTATGTTCAGCAAATTTACATTTTTTATTGCTACTACAACACTCTCCTTATTCTGTCACATCATAAAATTTGATTTTTTTTAATAGCTGTCATCCAGTAAATTGTCTATAAATTTAATCTGGACATTTTAATTATAATCTGAAAGAGATTTATTTTACAACAAGGTTACAGAAGAGGAGGAGGAGAATATTGAGCCTGCACCAGTGGCTAGAATTCTGAAATATAATGTTGCTGAATGGCCGTATATGTTGCTTGGTTCACTTGGTGCTGCTGTTAATGGTGGAGTCAATCCAGTCTACGCACTATTGTTCAGTCAGATACTTGGGGTAAGAAAATCCTTCCCATTTTACTGTTCGGTTAATTGGATAACACAATTCGGACTAAACATAATAATTGTCTCTTTTATTTCTCCAGACATTTTCTATGCAAAGTGAAGAAGAGAAAAGGAATCAGATCAATTCAATATGCTTATTTTTTGTCATTGTTGGAATGGTATCATTTCTGACACAGTTCGTACAGGTATAGACATATTTCCTTATGACAATGTATTCTTTTTCAATTCTAGACTCTTCCTACTGATTTCTCCGTTGAGCCCATTGATCTTTCATGCTTTGCATCCTCACTATCTGCAATAAAATCCTCAGATCAAATGTAGGTTAGGCGAGGGGCAAGTTTTTTTTACACAGAGTGGTTCGTGTTTGGAATTAACTTCCAGAGGAAGTGGTGGATGTGGGTACAGTTACAACGTTTAAAAGACATGATTACTCCACCCCAACAAGATATCATATTTCCAGATTTAAAACCTGATACTTCAAATTCATGTTTGGCATGTCCACTATTGATCTTGAGCAGAATATGAGCAAAACAACCAATTACGATTGAACTTTAGGCAATTTTGTGTTTTCAATTTTTTCTCAAAGGAGTGCAACATAATCCATCCAAATTAACATTAGTTAAGAATTTGACATTTTGGATAAGTAATTTGCATCCCATTTGATCCCTGGTCCATATATAAAGTGATAATCTTCCATTGTGCCATTCAATTTTCTATTATTTTTAATTCTATCCTGACTGCCATTTTAGTCTATATATTCTTTTGCAAAATGGGTTCCTTTTATTTTTGTACAGAGTTACTTTTTTGCCAAATCTGGTGAAAAACTGACACGAAGACTAAGGAAGTTAGGTTTCGAGGCAATGTTAGGACAAGAAATTGGCTGGTTTGATGACCGCAAGAACAACCCTGGGACGTTAACAACAAGGCTTGCGACAGATGCTTCACAGGTTCAAGGGGTAAGTTACGGTAATTTCCACCTGTAATATTAAACATATGAAGAAAATCATAATGAACATTAAAGAAGTCCAAAACATTACAAGGTCTACCTCATGATTTCATGATTTTATTGAATAGTAAACTGATCAATGAATAGCCTGAAATGGAGATGAGATTAGATGAGTGACGAACAATTCACGCTTATAGTCCATAGATTATTGTTCTCATGATGCCAATGCTATTTAATGCCTAACTTCATTAGTCAGCTGCCATGGCTTACATATTCTACATGAATAGTCTGTATTGTCAGTATTTATGTAATCATGAATAAAGCAATCAAAGATCTTCAAGTAAATGGAATCCATGTACCATGTCTGTGATAAATAGAATGTCACTGCATGGTGTCAGGAGTGGGATCATTGCTACATTGTGGTAGTGGTAGAATCATGGTGTACCACACAGCGTACAGCAGTGGTTGTTTATTTTAAAGAAAAATAGCAAAACAAATCAGGTGGCTGTACAGTCTTGTAGACTAATGGACCAATCAGAAAACAAGATACAACAGCAATCCAGAATTTCTCACAGTAAAGAAAACAAAATAAAATAAGGTTTAATCAAAGATTTAGTTTAACAGATTCACAGACATACTATGGCCGAAAAGAAGGCTATTCAGTCCATCATGTGTGTACCAGCTTTCTAAACGAGGATGTTGACTTAGTGCCATTCTCCTGACTTTCCTCATACCCTTACAAATGTATCTATTCAAACGATCATTTAATACCCTCTTGAATGCCTCAGTTACACCTGCCTCAACCATACATTTAAGCAGTGTGTTCCAGACACAAAATACTCACAGTATAAAAATGTTTTTCTCATGTCACATTTGCTATTTCAGAAAATCGCTTTGAATATCTATGTCCTCTCATTCTCAGTCCTTTATGAGTGGAATGGTTTCTACCTATCTACTCATTGCAGACCACTCATGATTTTGAAAGCTTTTATTGGTAGGCCTCTTAACCTTCTTCTCTCCAAAGAGTTTGAACCTCTTCAATCTATCCTCACAACTGAAGTTTCTCCTACCTGAAACCATTTCTATAAACCTCTTCTGCACTCCCTCCAATGTGTTTGAGTTCTTCCTACAGTGTGGTGCCCCAGAACAGTACGCAATAATCCAGGTGATGTCTCATACTGTGAGTAAATCTGTGCTGGCCAGGTCCATAGAGGCAGCCAGCTGATTCAAAACTGTACTATCTCAATGGTTATTTAAAATTTGAAGGGCCATTGGGTGTCAGCTCTGTACTAAGCAAAGATAAGCATGTGTAACTTTAAACTAATTAAAATTAAAAAAAAAGAAAAAGCAAAATCAAAAAGCAGCACAGAACATTACAGAGAATACGTACAGAATTTTTCATTGAAGCAGGATTATTGAAAAATTCCTGAATATCAATAGTGTCTGAAAAAGGCAAAAGGAAAGCAGAAAGCTAAGTACTAAATTTGCTGGCATGAACTGGAAGGCCAAGATCTTCTATCTTTGTTTAAACTTTTTAAACAAAGAATGCAGCTAAGTTTCATAGATCAATTAGTTGCAGAACTTGTTAGAGAAGCTGTGAAAATACTGATGGGAGTTGGTGAGGCAGGGTTACACAAAGTCAAGTCCTCAGGCTTATCTGAAGACAACCAGAAAGATCCCATGAAGAAATGGAAAGTCCTAGAAGATCAGCTGCATGTGAGTGTCAATTTTGGAATTCACTGTTTAGAGTTAATGTCCTATTGGCCTACAAACATAAGAATCATTGGATTAGTTTGTCAGTCAATGCCCATTAAAAAGGCAACAAATGCAATTTTTAGAACTGAACTGAGTGGATAATGAATTTCCTCAACACTTCTTGAGGAGTTCCAAAAAGACCTGTTGGACAAAACAAAATGTCGCAAAATTGATTCACTGTTAACAGATAGAAGAAAATACAAAGTCCTTGTAGCAAGACAACAATGCCTGCAAGCACTGGATGCAGCCAATTCTATCAGCATGGTAACCAGATCATAAAAATCACACAAGCAGTTTGGTAAATGTGGTCTTTTGCACTCACTGCAAACCTGTCCTTCATTCCAAGAATAATGCAGAGTATTAGGTACCAAATGAAACCTATGCAAGTAATCTAGCTTCAAACATGCAGCCAGAGGCTACAGTGGGTCACTACCAAATAGAAAACAGGCAGAGCAATATAGTGAAAGCACCAAGGGAATGGGCCAGGGATCTATTAACAGCAAGAAAAACTCATGACAAGATCCAGAGTGGAACAACTTCTAACCAGGGGATGGACAATTGAATAAAAGCAAAATACAGTGGATGCTGGAAATCTGAAACAAATATAAAAAAAAACTGAAGAAACTCAGCAGCTCCAGCAGCATGTGTAGAGAGAGAAATAGTTATCACTTTGAGTCCAGTATGACTCTTCTTTCAGTTTCAGAGTTTCTGCAGCATTTTCTGTGTTTGTTTCAGGGGGTGAACAAGCTTTCCAAATTGTGAATATAACACATTTGTGGATGAATTCAGGCAACTAAAAGCTTTGGCAAAAATCAATGTAATTTTCCCAAAGAAAACTGGCTAATACACACTCAAAACCAAGATTTACATGGGAACTAGTATAATCTTAACTGCTCTCTGGGCAATTAGGGATAGGCAATAAATGCTGGCCTAGTCAAATATGCCTACATCCTGTGAATGGATTTTAAAAAAAAACCCTACCAGACCAAATTCTGAAGGTTATCTACCTGGATTGACGCAACTCAACAACCACTGATAACCACTAAATTAACTGCATGCAATATATCACCCATGCCTTGAAACGGCAACTTAACAATGCAATTCAACTGTGGTAGATCGGGATGGAAACCACAAATATTTTACCTGCTCTGTACAAATGGACCTGCAATGACAGAGCTACCAGGATGTATGAATCTCAATATTCTGACCATCCATGAGATCACCAAGGTACCTGTAATGGCAAAGACCAAGTATACTTGTAGCATGTCAGTCCAAGGCTTACAACAATTTTACACAACCTGGTTTCATGTCACACAAAGTTTCAAAGGCAATGCCACATTGCACCTCAGACAAGACACAATTCCGTCAATTAACCCTGCCAGCCAGTACAGCATTCATGTACAAGAAAATCTTAGCATGAGTTGGAAGACATGGAAATGAATGGAACAGAAAACACACAGAATACAATGCGTCATCTGCACCACCACATAGACACCCCAGATTTACTGAGCAGATTGCAAAACCCAAACAAAGATGCAGATGTTCCACTGGATCTACAGTGCATGGACTGCATGGACATCAAGTGCAAGGTTTGCTCAAAACCAACCTATTGCACTTTGGTCAGCATAAATGCAACCAGCTTCAATTCAGAAGTGCTAATGACCCACAACTGAAGGCACTATGGTAGGTTATCTTTGAAGATGGCCTAACAAAATAAAAGAGATGCCACAGATGCTTTTGGCCTTACAGAGATGAGCTTGTGATATTGAAAGATGTTATTTTCAGAGGTGCCTGAAGGTCTCCACCAGGACATGCTGTCACAACTACACCAAAGACATATGAGCGAAGAGAAGACAAGTTGACTGGCAGTTGTTATAGTCTATTGACCAGGAATCAAGGTGGCATTGAAACATTGGTGAGGATGTGCAAGCCATGCCAGAGTCAAAGCCATGCCAGAGTCACCAGCCACAGCTGAGTTCAGTCTGTTTGATGCACCTGAAGAACATGCCTCTGTCAATGGGCTGCAGTATATGGGCAGATCTTTAAGGGACATGTTCGCCAAATAGATGCCAACCATGTGAAGTCCTCATCACATAAGACCATAAGATGTAAGAATAGAAATAGGCAACTTGGCCCATTGAGTCTGCTCTGCTATTCAATGAAATCGTACCTTATTTGATAATCCTCAACTCCAATTTCCTGCCTTTTCCTCAAAACTCTTGATTCCCTTACTGATTAAAAATCTTTCCATCTCAGCCCTGAATAATCTTAGTGGCCCACCCTGACAGTCTTCTGCTATAAAGAATTCCATAGATTCACTGCCCTCTGAGAGAAAATAATTCTCCTCATCTCTGTCTCACATGGGTATCTCCATACTCTGAGATTATGCCCTCTGGTCCTAGACATTGCTGCAATGGGAAACAACCTTTTTTTGAATTCACTCATGGGATGCCAGCATTGCTGGCTGGCCAGCATTAAACCTCTCCCGATCTAGCCAATCAGATCTCTTATATGTTTCAATAAGGTCGCTTGTGTTCTTCTAAACTTCAATAAGTACAAGCTCAACCTACTCAACTTCTCCACATAAGAAAATCCCTCCAATCATGGGATTATCCTATGGAACATTCTGTGGACTGCTTTCAATGAATGTATATATTTCTTTAGAAAACGCGACTAAAATTGTTCATAGTGTTTGAGGTGTGGTCCAACTAGTGCCTTGTATAGTTTTAGAAAATCTGCACCACTTTTATATTCCATTCTCTTTGAAATAAAGGCTAATTTTCCATTTGCCTTTCCTATTACCAGCTGAACTTGAATGAACCCCCAAATCACTCTGTGCTGCAACCTTCTGCAGTCTGTCTCAATCTTAATAATATTCAACTCTTCTATTCTTCCTGCTGAAGTGCATAACCCCACATTTTCCCACATTACCCCATATCAAGTGGTCTCACCAAGCAAATGGGTTGCACTATTAGATCACTTATCTATGTCATTATTGGGAGATGTAGATTATTATTCACAATAGTCCAAGCTGCCCAAATCAATAGTCTTGGATCTCTATGATCAAATAAATGCATCTCCTTTCTGAATAATTTCTAATTTCTGCCAGTGGAGTCTGTGCAGAGGAGAGAATTGACAATTCTACAAGATTACTAGCACAGATACCAGCAGCACAGATCAGAAATTCACACATTGTTTAAAGGCTGGAAAATCATTGACAGTGCACTACTAGCACTGCCAACAAGAAATTGTTACCCAGCTCTTAGGACTCTTGAAATTACTCTCAATTGCAAAATATAAATTAGCTGTGGCTAGAGATCAAGATTTAGTAATTTAATGGAATAGTACAAAGAGATGAAATTTGAAACAGAATTTTATGGTGCTCTGCTGTAAAATACCATGAGTTCCTTTCCTGCCAACTGCCCAACCTTTCCATAGTTTTCGGAGTGTCGGACAAGGCCTCATGCCAGTTTAGGCTGTTTAATGCTCACTTAGGGGGTCACTTCCTGCCTGGCTACTCTTTTGTGGCTGGCAGGAGGAGGTAAGTTTGGCATGTCTGTTGGGGGCTCAGGCAGAAAAGGGTATGAAAGTATCTTTCACAGGCCCCTTTTTCTGATCAGAGGCATCCCTCTGCCCTGTTGGATGCCTGCCACCCTACTGCCTATGCATCGTATCCCCTCACACACCTGTAGCCGGTAGAATTTAAATTCAGGTAATAAAATCTTGAATTAAAAGCTAATCTCAGGGCATATGACCATGTCAACTATCATCACTTGTTGTGACAAATCCATTTGGTTCACTGATGACCTTTAGAAAAAGAATTCTTCCATCATTACCTGGTCTGACCTACCGGTGACTTCAGATCTACAGCAATGTGGTCAACTCTTAACTGCTCTCTGAAATGGTGTAGCAAACTGCTGAGTTCATGGGCAACAAATGAAAAAATAAAAAAAAGTAAGCTTTATGTAAATGAACTGGTGTTTATGGTGTTTAGTGGCTGCAATTTCTACAATGGGTTTTCTATTGTTTCTCTTCTTTCAGGCGACTGGATCTCAGATTGGAATGATAGTGAATTCTCTTACTAATATAGGAGTGTCCTTGATCATCGCTTTCTACTTTAGCTGGAAACTAACTTTAGTTATACTCTGTTTTCTACCCTTTCTGGCACTGTCTGGTGCTCTGCAAGCTAGAATGTTAACAGGATTTGCAAATCAGGATAAGCAAGCCCTTGAAGTTGCAGGCCAGGTATATTTCAGCTTATTATCTTTCTTGACACACAAAATTTTGTCTTATTCCAACTACCATACTCTCAATTTATAACTTTTTTACTCTTTAGATTTCCAGTGAAGCCCTGAGGAACATCCGAACGATAGCTGGCTTAGCAAAGGAGAAAATGTTTGTGCAGTTGTATCAGGCACAGCTAGAAGCTCCTTTCAGAGCTGCAATTAAAAAGGCTAATGTTTATGGCTTATGTTTTGGCTTTGCCCAATCCGTAATTTTCTTAGCCAATGCTGCATCATATAGATTTGGTGGTTATTTGGTTGTTGCTGAGAGTCTTCATTTCAGCATAGTATTCAGGTACAATTATCCTTTTTCTAAATAAAACTATTGTATCATTTGTAAGTCACAAAGTTTAACAGCTTTAAATTCAATTGTAACTTTATTTCAGAGTTATTTCTGCCATAGTAACTAGTAGTACAGCACTGGGAAGAACCTCATCATACACCCCAGACTATGCAAAAGCTAAAATAGCTGCGGCACGCTTCTTTCAACTGATAGATCGTGTTCCCAAAATCAACATCAACACTGATGAAGGAGAAAAATGGGTATTGCATCAATTTTCATTAATAGCAAGTTAAGCTTTAACTTCAGGACAATAATGCATAGTGTTAATAAGGTTTCTTATTACCTATTTTAAATACAATATTTGTGATAGTTTGATGCATAATCAAGGAAACAAAAACTGAAAATAACCCTCTTTTAAAAACTGGTTAGTATTCCAAATATTATATGATGGACCCTCTCCAGAGCTCATCTTGATGCAGAACACATTTGATAGATTTGCTGTAATTATCCTCTTTCCTGAAAGTGATCTACAGGAACAAAATCAAAAGTTGCTGAAAAAACTCAGCAGGTCTGGCAGCATCTTTAGAGAGAAAGCAGACTTAACATTTGTGATCTACAGGGTCTGGTTTGTCTAATGTGGTTGAAGAAAACCACTTCATAATCTAATCGTAAGTGGCTTCTTGCCTTAAACAAGATGCAGTTTATTGCTACGATAGCAACTAGGTACAAGTTACCTTGGTAAGATGAACATTGTCTCTAAGATTATGAAGGAGATCTTGATGTTGGGTTTCATTCTTCATGGTCCAAAGCAGTTCCCTCACTTGAGTCCATGTGATGTTATCATTTGGTTGGTGCTTAACGTGCTGCTCAACATTAACGCTTTCATACCCTTACACTCTTATTTATGTAACATCAAGAAATCAAGTGACTTATGAAATTAGTTTACAATTCTATACAAAGTAGCAGAGACTGGAGATACTGACAGAACTGTAACACTACCTAGGAGTTTGGACAATTGAGGAATTTTAATATAGTCGTCAGAACGCTGATGTTGTGCTAAAGTACATAAGTCACAGAATCCAATGGTTTTGAGGACTTACGGCATTTGTTAGATAATATGACAGAGTTCATACTAAAAGGTTTCAGCTATGATGTGTTACAAATTATAAAGAGAAACCAATAGTAAGTGTTCTTTCTTATGGATCATTCATTTCTTTCATCCAATTCTTAAACTCTGCTGTTGAGAATCTTAAGTAAAGGAATCAATAGACATGCAGACTGCTTGAGAAAAAAGTTGGCTGGTGTGTTTTAACATAGAAATAGATTCACTTTTAGCAAAGAATTGATTGTGAAGTCAGTGTAGTTGAGGGATTGAAATGTTAGTTGGAGGCACTGGAGAATGGGATGTTTTATCTTTTACCCAAATCAAGTGCAAATTCAGAACCATGACCACACTATGTGCTCAAAGCCAATACCCGATGGCCCAGACTGTTTTCAGATTGTGCCTCATTCATGGACATAGGGACTGGAGAAAGTCACTTAGTCCTTTAAGACTGTTCTGCCATTCAATGAGATTGTGGGTGATCTATGCAGCAACACCATGTGCCCACCCCGTTCAAAACTTTAAAGGATCGTCGCTTCACTCTGAGGCGGTGCCCTTGGGTTCTAGTCTCTTCTACTAGGGGAAACGTCTTCCCCACATTCTGTAAATTTCAATGAAATATCCCTTCATCGATCTAAACTCCAACAAGTACAGACCCAGAGTCCTCAACCGCCCCTCATGTGACAAGCCCCTCCTTCCTGGGCTCTTTCTTGTACACCTCCTCTGGACCCTCTCCAAGGCCAGCACATCCTTACTTAGATCCAAAATTGCTCACAATATTCCAAATGTGGTCTGACCAGAGCCTTATATAGTCTCAGCAGTACATCCCTGCTCCTGTGTTCTAGCCCTCTCAAAATGAATGCCAACATTGCATTTGCCTTCCTAACTGCCAACTGAAACTGCATGTTAACCTTAACAGATCCTGAACTAGGACTAAGTTCCTTTGTTCTTCAGATTTCTGAAACCTTTCTCCATTTTTAAAAATAGTCTATGCCTCTATTCTTCCTACCAAAGTGTATAAGCTCACACTTTCCCACATTGTATTCCATCTGCCACTTCTTTGCCCACTCTCCTAGCCTGTCCAAGTGTTTCTGCAACCTCATAACTCCTCAATACCACCTGTCCCTCCACCATTCATTGAGTCATCTGCAAATGTAGCAACAATGCCCCCAGTTTGTTTGTTCAGATCATTAATGCATAACTGAATGGTTGTGGTCCCAACACTGACCTCTGTGGAACTCCACTCGTCATTGGCTGCCATCTTGAAAAAGACCCCTTTATTCCCTCTTTATGCCGTCTGTCAATCAGCCTATCATCTATCCAAGCCATTACTTTGCCCCCTAACACCATGGGTTCTTATTTAGCAGCCTCTTGTGTGGCGCCTTGTCAAAGTGCTGACTATGTTTTCAGTCTTCAGTTCATGTTCTAGACAAGCTACAATTAATTGATTACTCTATTCAATAACATCTATTGAATGCTAAGGAATTAGTAAAGATACTGCCAAGACTCCACAGATTTAGTTTCAGACTTTTGAAATTTAACTCTAAACTGAATATGTTTAAGGGAAGAAACAGATTTCAGCATTGTCATACATTCCAGTAGCAAAACCTGAACAAAAAGGCATAAATTTTGTCAAGATTATGATGATCTATACCTCACTTACTACTCATTTCTAAAGGAGAAAGCCTATTACAGATTGGACCAATTATTCAAAAGACGTAGTATCATAGAATCTTAGAATCACTGCAATGTGGAAGCGGGCCTTTTGGCCCATCGAGTCCACACTGACCCTCTGAAGAGCATCCCACCCAGACTATCTTATCCCTGTAACCCCATGGCTAATCCACCTTGCCTGCATATCTTTGGACTGTGGGAGGAAACTGGAGCACCTGGAGGAAACCCACACAGACATAGAATATGTGTGAACTCCACACAGACAATTGCCTGAGGCTGGAACAGAATCCAGGTTCCCGGCACTGTGAGGCAGCAGTGTTAACCACTGAGCCACCACGCCCCCCTACAAGATGGCACAAATAACAAACTTCTATCATCTGATGATTTACACACTATAAAGAATTTGAGAGAAAGCATGGAGAGGTTGAAAGCATTGGTGGACACAGCTCCTTTCTTTATTTCCATCTGTTTAGACACATGTCTGTGTCAAGATGATACCTGAACCTGGGCCTCCAGGTCAGATGCAGGGACACTGCCAATGTGTCACAACAGTCTGTAACACGAAGAAGCTGAATTCCCAGCCATCTCTGAAAGAGATAAGAACAAGATTGGGTCGAGCAAACACCATAATGGTGCATTCACATGACAGGTTAGGGATTGGGCCCTGGGAGGAGAGTTAATCATCATCATAATTTAAGCTACAGGTCAGAGACTTGGGGTCACTGATCATGGGGCAAGCTGCAAATTTGCATTTAGCAGTGAAGAAAGTCATTACTCTGGTAGGGACTAGACAGAAGATGTGATGGCCAAAGGCAAGGTCAAAGGTTTGCTTTATGATCCTGGTATGCTCTCCTGTACTTCATTACCAATAAGGAATATTCCAAAAAGTACTTACTTCTGAAGGCAGTCTGGCCTTCCTTCCACCGCTGAGTTCCTGTGCTCAGGGAAATCAATGAGCGACTGTTATATTTAGATTTCCAATTACTCTTTGAAAGACTGATTTATATATGACAAAGAATGAACTGACCTGACATAATGAATTATCATAATACTGTTACATTTTCAGGCACCTGACTGTGTATCTAAACTTCTTTTTAACAGAACAACTTTAAAGGAGAAATTGACTTCATTGACTGCAAATTTACATATCCTTCTCGACCAGACTTCCAAGTTCTAAATGGCCTTTCAATTTCGGTTATGCCCGGGCAAACACTTGCCTTTGTTGGGAGTAGTGGATGTGGAAAAAGCACCAGTGTGCAACTGCTTGAGCGGTTTTATGACCCTAATGAGGGGAAAGTGGTGAGAGACTATATTCTGTTCTAATCTGTTGTGTCTACTTTAAAAATGCCCTTTGCTTAACTAAATCCTTTTTATTTCTGTTTCATTAATTTCAGTTAGTTGATGGTCACAACACAGAGAGCGTAAACACTGTCTTCTTAAGATCTAAAATTGGAATAGTGTCGCAGGAGCCTGTCCTTTTTGACTGCAGCATTGCAGACAATATTAAATATGGTGACAACAGCCGTCAAGTCAGTATGAATGAAGTAATTGCAGCTGCAAAGAAAGCTCAGCTCCATGACTTTGTGATGTCTTTACCAAAGGTATGGCTTGGAATTGTAAATTATTTGTACTGTATAATGTGTCATGTCCTTTGGTAATAATATGTAATGAGATCATCAGAATTGTATCAGAGATAGTAGGAACTGCAGATGCTGGAAAATCTGAGATAACAAGGTGTAGAGCTGGATGAACACAGCAGGCCAAGCAGCATCAGAGGAGCAGGAAAGCTGACGTTTCGGGCCGAGATTCTTCTTCAGAAATGGGGGAAGGGAAGGTGGTTCTGAAATAAATAGGGAGAGAGGGGGAGGTGGATAGAAGATGGAAAGAGGAGAAGATAGATAGAGAGGAGACAGACAGGGCAAAGAGGCGGGGATGGAGCCAGTAAAGGTGAGTGTAGGTGGGGAGTTAGGAAGGGGATAGATCAGTCCAGGGAGGATGGACAGGTCAAGGGTGTGGGATGAGGTTAGTAGGTAGGAGATGGGGGTGGGGCTTGAGGTGGGAGGAGGGGATAGGTGGGAGGAAGGACAGGTTAGGGAGGCGGGGACAAGCTGGGCTGGTTTTGGGATGCGGTAGGGGGAGGGGAGATTTTGAAGCTTGTGAAGTCCACATTGATACCATTGGGCTGCAGGGTTCCCAAGCGGAATATGAGGTGCTGTTCCTGCAACCTTCGGGTGGCATCGTTGTGGCACTGCAGGAGGCCCAGGATGGACATGTCGTCTGAGGAATGGGAGGGGGAGTTGAAATGGTTCGCGACTGAGAGGTGCAGTTGTTTAGTGCGAACCGAGCATAGGTTTCTGCTTGGTTTCCCCAATGTAGAGGAGGCCACAACGGGAACAGCAAGCCCCACCCCCATCTCCTACCTACTAGCCTCATCCCTCCCCCCTGACCTGTCCGTCCTCCCTGGACTGACCTATCCCCTTCCTAACTCCCCACCTACACTCACCTTTACTGGCTCCATCCCCGCCTCTTTGACCTGTCTGTCTCCTCTCCACCTATCTTCTCCTCTATCCATCTTCTGTTCGCCTCCCCCTCTCTCCCTATTTATTTCAGAACCCCCTTCCCCTCCCCCATTTCTGAAGAAGGGTCTAGGCCCGAAACGTCAGCTTTCCTGCTCCTCTGATGCTGCTTGGCCTGCTGTGTTCATCCAGCTCTACACCTTGTTATATCAGAATTGTATGATAGCTGCACATTTCCCTGATTGCTCAATTGATAAAGTCAGCATTAAATTAAGACACACTAGTAAGAAGGCTGCCAATTCAATTCCCAGCATGTGTTGAATTAGCTGATTTCAATATCTCAAATGTAATGATCTCATAAAATCACGCGACAGAATGAGGTAATTTTACTCTCTGAAAATGCAAACTATGTAGACCCACTCCCCTGCCTACTCCCTGTGGTTCCGCAAATGTTTTCTCTTCAGGCATTCATCCAATTCTTTTTTGAAGACCTTCAACTGAATCTGTCTCCACCACACTCTCAGGCAGTGCATTCCAGACTCCAACCATTAGCTGTGCTAAAATGTTATTCCTCATGTTAGCTGTTACTTCTTTTGCAATGATTTTTAAAAACTGCAGTCTGATTTTTGAGTCTTCTATCATTAGGAAGTGTTTCTCCTATCCTGAGCAGATCTCACATAAATTTAGAATCCTATGTCAATTTTCCTCTTAGTCTTTACTTATCCAAGGAGTACAATGCCACATTCTTCAATCAATCCATGCACAGAGAGAGCATGTTTTCCTATTTTGTGTGTTAGTTTGCATCTGCTTTTCAGATAATGTTACTGGCTGCCAGCAATGTGAAAAAGAGAGCCAAAGATGTAAGCCTCACCCTGTTAGTACACAACTCCTCTGTGCCCTTACAAAGTTCCCACATTTAAAAAAGTTAAACCTGACATTTGCAAATAAAAAATTCTTCATGAAGCTTGTGCCAAGCATGGTTACTGGTCAGCAATGTTCCCTCTAACAATTGTTTCCACTGCATGGAACTGAGGTCCCTGAACGGTGGTAGTTTCCAGAGGGAAAACCAATGTGTTGGCACAAGGGCATGTATGGAACCTCCTAGCGGCTATGTGGCCTTGTAATGCACAGGTAACTTTGCTTGTCAATATATCTTACAGAGGAGTCCCAAGAAATCACTATATTCCATTCTTCATTCAGATGATACACTTTTGATAATGCCCATTCTGCCATGTATTAGACCAAATATTTTCAAATTCATATGGACTGTACTACATCCACTGTACCAGGATGCATCTGTATTGCTGGTGCTTTTGCTGTAGTAGGAAGAAAAGAAAAAGATCATGTCCACAATTTGCAATTATGTATGCAAGTGGCATGCAAGGAAGGACTGGTATTCAGTAGACAGAATTGTCACATAAATGTATCACAGATCAACTTTTTCAGTTCTACTTGTCCCAATACAGGCATACATCCTGATCCAAGTAAAATAAAGGATGTAAACATCTTGCCAATTCCTAAAGTCAACATCTTTGAAGATATCTAGGTCTTTATAATTTCTTATTGCATACATTTCCAATTTTTGCTTAAAATTCCACATCATTAAGGAAATTAATATCAAAGGACTTGTTTTTACTATGTTACGAGGATGGCAGTTGCTCTATGAAGGAATGAAATGGGCACTACTGGAAGCATCAAACTAGCAATCTTACATCCCCAAGAAATCAACTACTCTGGAGGTAGACACCTCGCTGAAACGTCTGGGAGCATGTATGCTACAAAAAGACAAACTGGTTGTATTTTACTTCAAAAACTTTGTCTGTAGTGTAGCCCAACCACTCAAACATTGAGAAGGAGATGCTACTTTTGTTTCTGGAGTCAAGCATTTTCATACCTATCCATTCAGCAAACAATTTGTAGTACCAACCACAAACCACTAGGGATGATTTTGCAAAAAACATTGATCAGTGCACGGCCATGATTATTAGCCCCTCCAGATTAAAAAGCCAAACCTCTGACTATGAGATCAGGTACAAGTCTTCAAACCTAATGGTCATGTTGATAAACCTACCAGGCTGCCTGTCCAGGAGATTTCCTGTGGATTGGCAAGTTGATCTAATTGACATTGTACTTAAGATATTCTCCAAATTTAACTGGTATATTTCAAGCAACAAAAATGCCAACAGCTACAAATAGGATTTTGCACTATAGAAACTATGGAAAAACATCACTGAAGGATGGCTTGATTCTATTCAGCAGGTACATAAACAGTTCCTTTTGGGATGAGTTAAATGTCTCCTGAGAAGTCATTTTCAAAGGAAGGGAGGTCATTATATGAGAAACTTTGTGACCTGGTATTCTTCAGCAACTACATTAATCAGACATGGGGGCACATTGAATGAGAAGGTTCACAAGAAAATCAGCATAATTGCCAGATATTAGCAGTAACAATGAAACCCTTGTCAAGAACTGCAAAGCATGTCAAGTGTATATGCAAGGTCAGTACAAAAAAAAAACATTGATGTTATGTAAAACCCCTTTTCATCCTGGTCCAAAATCATATCTGACCTTCTTCACGTTGACTGTCATCACTGGCCATTTTACCAGGTGCCCCATTATTAATCAATTGCACAACATGACAAATGCAATAGTCATGCACACTATAAGCACCACTTTTGGTTTATTTGGCACCCTTAGAGAGCTCAATGCAGATATTGATTTGCTAATTATTGGTAAAACATTCAAAGAATAAATGGAGTATTCATCACACTACTTCTTCCCAACATATCCAAGCTCCAAAACATTGCAATGTGACATTTGTTATGATCCCAGCTGATGTCATTACCGAAAAGTCAGATTCCAAACCAAAACCTGGCTTGATAGATCACATTTAGTTTTATTTTGGCTTTAATGAGGTGGTCTCTCACTGAAACATACGTGCGCAATGTTGCAGATTTTGTTTTAACAATAATACAGAGGTTTATTAAACAAAAGAAATGAACATAAAATACAGTACACCAAATAACTTAGTAATAACACAACTTCAAGGTGTTTTAAACACACAGTAAATGTACAATCCCATTAATACCAAAACACTATTATTCTGAAAATTCTGAAAAATAAATCTCTTGTGCAGAACCCAAAAAGCAATCCTTTTACAGGACTCACACCAGAGAAATAAAGTATATTCTGAACACTTAATTATGCTTAAGATAAGTATGACTTTGACTTCTAAACTGGAAATTTCTTCCTGGAGTTATCAGACACCTTAGTTTAAACCTCAGCATCAAGTAATCTCTTCAGGTTTTTATCCCAACAATTCTGGTTTGGGACTATCACTGGATGGGTTGAACCAGGGGGTCTGTTTCATGCTATATGAGTCTGTGGAAGCTTGGGTGGAGTGATATCCTCTAAATTTATGATAATCAATCATTACAGGTATTGTTGGTTCAACAGACTTGAATGTGAACACTGAAAGTTGAACTGAAATGCTGGCAAATAGGACTGGATTAATTTGTGATATCTGTTCAGCGTGTCCGAGTTGGACCGAATGGTTTGTTTCCATGCTGTACAACTCTTATGACTCCTTAATCTGAGTAAGGAGATCTAGTTTTACTATATTCTCCCTTTCTTAGGAGCACTGTTCTATATAAACATCACCCTCCAAGGACTTCTTAGAACTGCCCTAAAACAAAGTAAAGCTAAAAAAAAGTATGTCCCTTAAAGCCAAGGGTGATTTCTCAAACCTTAAAAGAAAGTAGTCTAGAAATTTCCAAAACCTAAAGCTCAATGTTCACTTGCTAAGTCATGAAATATCCTAAGGTGAACAAAAAGACATTAGTATTGTCAAAGAAGCTCTCACAAACTGTTGTGAAAGGCATCATCACAGATACAAAAATGCTTACAAGTCAATTATTAACTTCAGACAAACAAAAAACCTCAATGTCACTAACCCAAAATTCAAAATCAAATAAGTATTACATACAGACATATAAAATCTGACAGTTTATATCACACTTTTGAGAGTAACATGTCTGAGTACAATCATTCTATCACTGGCACTGTTTCTGATTTAACAGATCAGTTTGTACAAATTTACAAATTCATATACAAAGTACTCTTTTTGAAACTCAAGAGCTGTTTGTAAAACTGCAATATAAGATGACCAATATGCTTGACAAAACTGTAGGTACAGGACAGACAAAATTTCATGTTAACAACAAACTCATATCTAGGATCTCGCAGTGGGTACATGACTGAGCTGACAAGAATGTGCTCAGAACAGAAATTCTGAGGTTCATACACATGACAGTGTAATTATAATCTAGAAGTGAAGACATGTTAGGAATATCCCTGTCTCTCAACTGCCTCTTAGTCCTGTTGCATCACATTCAAGATCCCAGCCACAAATAGGAATATTAGATGATTGACGAATGTGGGAATGTAATGGCAGCTTCAGCTTCAGTCAAAATCTCCACCATGAGATCTGCATGTATCAGCAAACTATCTACATGTTATAAAGGTTCTCTCCCATTATTGTAAGAAGTTTAGCTTTCTTTTGAAAAGGAGGGGAATGTTATATTGTATCTTTGCCTTTAAGAAACATTACCTTTAAAGGTCCCAGGTACTATGTAAAAAGAAGGCTGCATTTCCACCTAGCAGCATTCTGATTGAAAGTGTGCAAACATTACATGTGGAACTCAATTGGTTTGCTGTAATGTATGTCTTATAAGTGATATGCTGTTTTGTTTTAAAAAGATGTGCCGTTAATCAATTTCTCAGGAGTGATATTAAACCATTAATATAGCACTGTCAAGATCTTAGCTGTGAACCTGTAAGGCAACAAATTGCCCCCACTCCACAACCCCAGGCCAATGTTTCAGAGGAACTCTGAGGAGGTTTGTTCCCCACCCCCACCAAATATCCAATGTATAGGACTACATCCTGGTGCTCATGAACCAAACTTCATACTATGGTTGAAGAGCTTTGGGAAGATTATGGCCTGTGTTCATAATTTTCCACCCTTACTTCCTTCATCATCCTTGGATGCATCACATTTGGTCCTGGTGGTTTATCAACATTAAGCACAGCTCAAGCTATTCAAGGCTCCCTCTTTTTTTTTAAATGTTAGCCAATTCTGCATCTTTCCTGCATTCGGTGGTGGTGTGTAGGGGAAGAGACTGCAATTTCAGTTGATCACAGTTTTACTGAACTAGGAAGGGAATAATCATCCTGAGTTCTTGCTTCAGATTGCTATCCGATGACTTCATCCTCGAAATTTTCACATGTCGGTATCAGGTGATGGATTCAACCCTTAAGATTTAAAGGACAATCAAAGACAATGGCTTTATAAATACTAAGTTGACCAAGCTAGAGCTATTTTTTATTATATGTAATGTTACAATACTATGTTCTAGAATACTTTTAAACTTCCACATCTGAGATAAACATTAAAATTTCCTAAATGTCAAATTATTCAAACACATTGCTTCATATGCATTTTTGATTTGTTTTACATAGGAATATGATACTGATGTGGGTGCCCAGGGTTCTCAGTTATCACGTGGACAAAAACAACGTATTGCTATAGCTCGAGCCATTGTCCGGGATCCAAAAATTCTTTTACTGGATGAAGCTACATCTGCGCTAGATACAGAGAGTGAAAAGGTACTAACAGTTAAAATATTGAGGTATGATTAATTAGAGGATGGCAGGTACCTGCAGATATGTTAGAAATATCTAATGCACCTCAAGGCTAAATAAGCTACATGTTTTGTCATCAAATCAGCCGTCACTTTATATATTATAGTCTTCAGCATACTTGCAGTTATCTTTTAACCTCCATTTGTTTTGTTTCAAATCAATTCCTTTTTCACTTCAGCATGACATTTCTAATTTCCAGTATCTATATGCTTAATGTAATGTAAAATGACAAGAATAGATTTTTTAGAATTATTGACTAACTGTGGTTCAGGCCTCTGTGCAGTCACACAGAGATAGATTATTGAGTATTGCTGAGAAAAGACACATTTTGTCAAAGCATTTTGTCTTGTATTCATCAGAAATTTAATAATTGGATAATTGGGGCTCATTCTGGGGTAGGTGGGACCTCTACAAACGGGATGGTCTACACCTGAACCAGAGGGGTACCAATATCCTGGGGGGGAAATTTGATAATGCTCTTCGGGAGGGTTTAAACTAATTCAGCAGGGGGATGGGAACCTGAATTGTAGCTCCAGTGTACAGGAGGTTGAGAGTAGTGAGGTCATGAATAAGGGTTCAAGGTCGCAGGAGTGTACCGGCAGGCAGGAAGGTGGTTTGAAGTGTGTCTACTTCAATACCAGGAGCATCCGGAATAAGGTGGGTGAACTTGCAGCATGGGTTGGTACCTGGGACTTTGATGTTGTGGCCATTTCGGAGACATGGATAGAGCAGGGACAGGAATGGTTGTTGCAGGTTCCGGGGTTTAGATGTTTCAGTAAGATCAGGGAAGGTGGTAAAAGAGGGGGAGGTGTGGCATTGTTCGTCAAGGACAGTATTACAGTGGCAGAAAGGACGTTTGATGAGGACTCATCTACTGAGGTAGTATGGGCTGAGGTTAGAAACAGGAAAGGAGAGGTCACCCTGTTGGGAGTTTTTTATAGGCCTCCGAAAAGTTCCAGAGATGTAGAGGAAAGGATTGCAAAGATGATTCTGGATAGGAGCGAAAGTAACAGGGTAGTTGTTATGGAGGACTTTAACTTTCCAAATATTGACTGGAAACGCTATAGTTCGAGTACTTTAGATGGGTCATTTTTTGTCCAATGTGTGCAGGAGGGTTTCCTGACACAGTATGTAGATAGGCCAACAAGAGGCGAGGCCACATTGGATTTGGTACTGGGTAATGAACCAGGCCAGGTGTTAGATTTGGAGGTAGGTGAGCACTTTGGTGATAGTGACCACAATTCGGTTACGTTTACTTTAGCGATGGAAAGGGATAGGTATATACCGCAGGGCAAGAGTTATAGCTGGGGGAAAGGCAATTATGAGGCGATTAGGCAAGATTTAGGATGCATAGGATGGAGAAGGAAACTGCAGGGCACAATTGAAATGTGGAGCTTGTTTAAGGAACAGCTACTGCGTGTCCTTGATAAGTATGTACCTGTCAGGCAGGGAGGAAGTGGTTGAGCGAGGGAACCATGGTTTATTAAAGAAGTTGAATCTCTTGTCAAGAGGAGGAAGGAGGCTTATGTAAAGACAAGGCATGAAGGCTCAGTTAGGGCACTTGAGAGTTACAAGTTAGCCAGGAAGGACATAAAGAGAGAGCTAAGAAACGCCAGGAGGGGACATGAGAAGTCTTTAGCAGGTAGGATCAAGGAAAACCCTAAAGCTTTCTATAGGTATGTCAGGAATAAAAGAACGACTAGAGTAAGGTTAGGGCCAGTCAAGGATAGTAGTGGAAAGTTGTGCGTGGAGTCCGAAGAGATAGGAGAGGCGCTAAATGAATATTTTTCATCAGTATTCACACAGGAAAAAGACAATGTTGTCGAGGAGAATACTGACATACAGGCTATTAGACTAGACGGGATTGAGGTTCATAAGGAGGAGGTGTTAGCAATTCTGGAAAGTGTGAAAATAGATAAGTCCCCTGGGCCGGATGGAATTTATCCTAGGATTCTCTGGGAAGCTAGGAAGGAGATTGCAGAGCCTTTGGCTTTGATCTTTATGTCATCATTGTCTACAGGAATAGTGCCAGAAGACTGGAGGATAGCAAATGTTGTCCCCTTGTTCAAGAAGGGGAGTAGAGACAACCCTGGTAATTATAGACCAGTGAGCCTTACTTCAGTTGTGGGTAAAGTGTTGGAAAGGATTAAGATAGGATTTATAATCATCTAGAAAGGAATAATTTGATTAGGGATAGTCAACACGGTTTTGTGAAGGGTAGGTCGTGCCTCACAAACCTTATTAAGCTCTTTGAGAAGGTGACCAAACAGGTGGATGAGGGTAAAGTGGTTGATGTGGTGTATATGGATTTCAGTAAAGTGTTTGATAAGGTTCCCCATGGTAGGCTATTGCAGAAAATACGGAGGCATGGGATTGAGGGTGATTTAGCGGTTTGGATCAGAAATTGGCTAACTGTAAGAAGACAGAGGGTGGTGGTTGATGGGAAATGTTCATCCTGGAGTTCAGTTACTAGTGGTGTACCGCAAGGGTCTGTTTTGGGGCCACTGCTGTTTGTCATTTTTATAAATGACCTGGATGAGGGCGTAGAAGGATGGGTTAGTAAATTTGCGGATGACACTAAAGTCAGTGGAGTTGTAGATAGTGCGGAAGGATGTTGCAGGTTACAGAGGGACATAGATAAGCTGCAGAGCTGGGCTGAGAGGTGGCAAATGGAGTTTAATGCGGAAAAGTGTGAGGTGATTCACTTTGGAAGGATTAACAGGAATACAGAGTACTGGGCTAATGGTAAGATTTGTGGTAGTGTGGATGAGCAGAGAGATCTCGGTGTCCATGTGCATCGATCCCTGAAAGTTGCCACCCAGGTTGATAGCATTGTTAAGAAGGCGTACGGTGTGTTAGGTTTTATTGGTAGAGGGATTGAGTTTCGGAGCCATGAGGTCATGTTGCAGCTGTACAAAACTCTGGTGCGGCCGCACTTGGAGTATTGTGTACAGTTCTGGTCGCTGCATTATAGGAAGGATGTGGAAGCATTGGAAAGGGTGCAGAGGAGATTTACCAGGATGTTGCCTGGTATGGAGGGAAGGTCTTATGAGGAAAGGCTGAGGGACTTGAGGCTGTTTTCGTTAGAGAGAAGAAGGTTAAGAGGTGACTTAATAGAGACATACAAGATGATCAGAGGATTAGATAGGGTGGACAGCGAGAGCCTTTTTCCTCGGATGGTGATGGCTAGCATGAGGGGACATAGCTTTAAATTGAGGGGTGATAGATATAGAACAGATGTCAGAGGTAGGTTCTTTACTCAGAGAGTAGTAAGGGCGTGGAATGCCCTGCCTGCAACAGTAGTAGACTCGCCAACTTTAAGGGCATTTAAATGGTCAATGGATAAACATATGGATGATAACGGAATAGTGTAGGTTAGATGGGCTTCAGATTGGTTTCACAGGTCGGCGCAACATCGAGGGCCGAAGGGCCTGTACTGCGCTGTAATGTTCTATGTTCTAGAACAATTTGCAAGAATAGCAATTCAGAATCAATTGGACAGCATTTGCTGGATGACACTGAGAGTGCAATTAATTATGTTGACAACCAACTTAAGATTGTCAATTGGGCTTGCAGTGCAGTGCACTGCATATACTGGAAACTAAATAGAGTAAAACACAGAGGTTTGTTTTTGTTTGCAGAAAGAGACAACATATATATACACTGCACCTTTTTCAACTTGTTAAATAAAAGATGATAGCCACTCATTCACTGGTTTATTTCTGAGGGCAATATCCTAACCAATCAGAGTCAACCTACCTGGTTTAAAATTTAAATAAAACCTGGCAGCAAACTATTATTCAGCATCAATGGGTGGAATATGATAGGGGTTTTAGTGATGTGGGCTACGGTGAAATTCGTGGTAGAATCACTTGATAAGTCCACTGAGGCTGATCGCAATATCAGGAGAATCTTGCACCACCTTTCATAATTTTGAAAGAAGTGTGGCAAGTTTCTCACTCTGCAGTGGCAAATTGCCTATTAAGGAGAATTATTGCCTGATAAAAAAAAAAACTTGTTAATGGCCCAAATCAGCTCAATTGGCTTCTTATCTTACTAAAAGCGCCAATCAGGATGCTGAGAAACCTTGACCTGGAAATCAGAGCAGGTACCTGGTGACTCCAGGTTGTCACTTGCTCAGAAGGACCATCATGTTGACCGCTAGGCACCAACATCTCAGGGTAGTGGCACACACTCCATATCCATGGACATTATCATTTGATATGTCTAAGAACCTCTTGGCACATCTCCTATCTACTTACAAGATGCTTCTGCACCTCAATGCTGTACTGACAACTAGTTCTATAACACTGCAGCAAGGACACTGCACTCAGGGGCATGCACACACATACACACACACACACACACACACACACAAACCTATGGGGTGAATCATTTCATCCAAGATGTTTTTTATTTGCAAATGCATTTTATTTTGTTCCAGAAACACACAATTTGTAGTCACAGTCAGTCTGTGTGGCATTTTATAAATTCCTGCTTTTGGAACAAAACCAGCCTGATTCCAGGTTAAAATGCTGAGACAGACTCTGGATAAGGCCTCACACCTACAATTCAGTGTCTGACCTTGTATTTTCTTATCACTCTGCCTGCTTGAAGTTTGGTAAGTTAGGCAGACACTGATGAAACCTTTAATTATCTCAGGGCAGTGACTTGAAACGGATTCTGGAATTTGCATCTTAATTAATCGAAACTAACAGAGTTCTCCATATCCTGCTTCAGCAATTTCTAGAATGCAGGAATATATGAATGATTAAAGATTCAACAGGAGGCAGTCAGTGAGCCATTTTAGGTTTGTTCACTCCACTCACACCATATGATCCTTTGATTTCTCTGTCTTTCATCTCTCTGCCTATAAACTCTATGTTTGTGTGCTGTCCTCTCACTGCACCCAGTGAAGGGGTTGTGCTTCGAAAGCCTGTGATTTCAAATAAACCTGTTGGACTATAACCTGATGTCATGTAATTTTTCACTTTATCTACTCAGGGGTATGCAATTAGTTCATGCATCTAGACCAGGCTGCATCTCTGGGGTCTTTGTTCACTTATTCTGAACCTATCTAAATATATGCACACAGCATTGCAATCTCCTTTCATGAATTATAAATGCTGGTTTTACCCTTGGGAACTGGCATTATTAAGCTTTTACATTCTTGTGAATTGTCTGATGAGTGCAAGACAAAACACTTCAACAAAATATGGAATAAAACAAAAAACTGTGGATGCTGGAAATATGAAACAAAAACAGTAATGCTGGTGAAACTCAACAGATCTGGTGGCATCTGTGGAAAGAAAGAAAATTTAATATTTCAAGTCCAAGTTTTGAACCAAGTTCTGATGAAGAGTCACCATGTTAATTCTTCTCAAAGATGTTGCCAGACCTGCTGAGTCTCGCCAGCAATTTCTTTTTTTGTGCCAACAAACTGTATCTTTTATCAGCAATACACCCTCCCAAAGTACCAGCAAATGACTTTTTAAAACTTATTTTTGACAAGTGATGTCACATATGTCAATTAGTATCAGCTTCTATAATTAAGTGCCCTCTATTATACTGTTGCTTTAGATTTGATTGCTGTGCTGTAAATTTTTCTTTGTTCAATAATTTGCCTAAATAATTAGATGTTCTTTGATTACCCATTCTAATTTGCCCCAATATCCCATGACAACAATTCTCATCAGAAACAAAAGGGGGAATCTTTCACCCTCTTTTCACTTGATTTTCAGTGCTCTGATGCAAACAAAGATGTGCAGGTTAAATGGATTAGCCATGAGAAATACAGGGTTACAGGGATAGGATAGGGGGGTGGGTCTGGGTGGGATGTTGTTCAAAGGGTTGGTATGATCTTAATGGGCCAAATGGCCTGCTTCCACTCTGTAGGGATTCAATGATTCTAAGGTGGGGTAGGGCTGGAAAGTCGGGCAGGATGTTGTTCTGCCAAACCCCTGCAGTATTCTACCGTAAATGATGACAGGTGTGAACTGCAACATTGCTATGGCTTGTGAAGAAAGGTTTAAATCTCTGTTTTCCTTCCCAGCATTTTCATTTTCAGTTGCAGCAGAGAAAGACAGTACTGCTTAAGAGGTCTAATGTTTTCAATCGCAATATTCCATGCATATCTTAGTCTCATGGATGGGATTTATTTTTCTGGAGGCCACCAAAATATCTTAATTGAAGCAAACTTCACAAAATCCAGTATATGATATTCAGTAATTCTTTTGGATAGACAGTATTTTAGCTGATTTACATTGTGGCTAGTTTACATTAAATAGAAAATCCCATCTCTAGAAGCATAAACCATAAAAATCAACCAAATCGATCAAAATTGTTTTGATTACATGTTTCTTTCACCCACCAAAATTAAACATCTCATGAAGCATTTTTCTCAAACCTCTTAAGAAATCATTGCTCTTGATTTAGCTCATTAAGATTTATCTTTAGCATTCCGTATAATTATGTTCCCTGTACAAATGCATTATATTCCCTTAAGACTCTATCTCTCTTGCCTGTACTTTCTGATCTCTATGCTTGTCTTGGAACTTCTGTGCATGCATGGTTTGCCCATGATTTCATGCCTAGAAATGGTTGGCATTCAAGACATCACAATTCTAGCTTTTGTCAACTGGCAGCTAGAGGAAGCCAGTCACCCAACATGTAAACTTTCCAGTAAGTGAAAAAAAAACATTTTATGACCAACCATCAGCATAGCATGACGACGCTGATGCCCCTACTTCACACCTTATCAATACTTCAAGTCTATTGCTCATTGTCTGGCATTGTTTGCTAAAATATGATATATTCTTCTCTTGAGTTTAGATTGTCCAAGCTGCTTTAGATGAAGCAAGACAAGGAAGAACCTGCATTGTGATTGCACATCGGCTGTCAACCATTCAGAACTCAGATATCATCGCTGTCATGTCTCGAGGATTCATTATTGAGCGGGGAACTCATGAAGAACTGATGGCTCTTAAAGGGGCTTATTATAAACTTGTCACAACTGGTGCTCCTATTAGTTAAGCCAAATTCACATTGCTTAGTAGACAAATTCTCCCAAATGATCTTTCAAATCATATCAGTTACTCCAGTTTTTGTTCTGCAAGCAGTAAATACAGTAACTTAACTAGAGTAAAACTGTAAAAAAGTGTATTTTTTTATGCCTGCTCATTTGCAAGTAGAATTTCTTAATACATTATCATGGCAGGTTTTTATATCTTGACAACAGTTAATGCACATTCCTTTAGTGTGAGCTATTAAAATATGATTTATCTCTAATATCAGTAACTATAAATCAAAACTGTATAACTTCAGTAAAAAAAAATTAAAATCTTATTCATAATATTATTTGGACAGTTTAAAACAATTTCAATGACATACATGAAGAATTTGAACATATGGATTTTGTATTTTAGTTTCATAATTTAAAGATTTTTTAAATTATGAATTTTTAAAAAAGGCTGTTGTGGACACCAGACCAAGTTGAGCCAAGCTTATGAAACCATCAACAAACAGAAATCAGTCAGATGAAATGAACATCATTTTTAAAAGGAATTGAAACTCAGATCTGTATCTCCTGATTGATTCATACCTTTCTGGCAGTTTCACAGATTGGGAAGAATTTCACATGTAGATTATGAAAAGAAAAAGGGAAGAGACAAAAGGACTATATTTCAGGCAATAGTTTTGGGGGCAAACTAGAGAGAAGGAAAAATAGATTGGTAATAGCAGATATGGGAGATTCTCTCTCTCTCTCTCTCCACTGCATTCCCCCCTCCCTTTCCCCACTCCACCCCACCCCCAGTTCTCTCAGCTTCTCAAAAATATCACCCTGTAATAGACCAACTCTGGAGAAACACCTATTCACCAAGAATGCAAAAGTATCTACAAACGTCCCGACTGCTGAGGATGCAAAGCATCAACTAAACAACCAGGCTCACAGTTAAAACCTAACACCTCAAGGATTTTTTAAACTTCCTTTTTCTATGAGACATTCTTACCTTTTTAAACTTTATACCTATATTTGTGTATGTGTTTTAGTATCGTTTTCTCGGGGTCAGTAAGTAATAAAGTTCCTATTTTACTGAAGAAAACCTTGTGATTGGCTCCTTAATTTTGACTTGCACTATATTTCAATTCAAGTGTGATATAGCTATGTGTTGGGTGGGCTCTTGTGGTGCAGTGGTGGTGTCCCGCTGGGTTAGAAGGCCTGGGTTCAAGTCCCATTAGCTCCAGAGGTGAAAAATAACATCTCTGAATTGATTAATTTGAGAATATTTACAACTGCGTGTTAAAAAGAATTAAAAATCTTTGTTGTGGCCAATCAAGGGGGTTAAAAAGAAGAAAGCCAATTAACCCTTTTTCACCTCATAATAATGTAATAGGATTTCTCTGGGATCATTTGAACATAGATGAATAACAACATTTTAGAACTGGCCACAACAAAGATAGGTCAGGTGCCAGGGATGCAGGTGAGTAGTGCGCCCCTTAGGAAGTGGGACAGGGTGCCAGGGGTAGTATGCCAGATGAGTGGGAAGACAGGGAGACAACTGGCTAGGGTGTTGGGGTCCAGGCAGCTCAAATGCCAAGTTAGAATAAGCTAGGATGCAACATACTTAGGGTGCAAGGTGGCAAAGGTCTAGTCAGGCGCATGAGGTCAATTCCTGCACCATGAAGGATTTTTCTCTTCCCTCGCCTGAGGCATAATGACCCCAGGTTAAATCTCCACTAGTCATCTCACTAATGAGAGAGCAGGCCCAAGGTCATAGAGTAATACAGCATGGAAACAGATCCTTCGGCCCAAACTGGTCCATGCTGACCATCGTGCCCACTCAGCTAGTTCCAATTGCCTGCATTTGGTCAATATCCCTCTAAACTATTCCCATCCATGTAACTATCCAAATATTTTTTGAATGTTGCTATTGTACCTGCCTCAACCACTTTCTCTGGCAGCCCATTCCATATATGCACCATTCTCTGCGTGAAGAAGTTGCCTCTCAGGTCCTTCTTAAATCTTTCCCCTGTCACCTTAAACCTATGCCCTCTAGTTTTCACTTCCCCATCCATGGGAAAAAGACTATATACATTCATCCTTTCTATGCCCCTCATGATTTTATAAACCTCAATAAGGTCACCCCTCATTTTCCTATGTTCCAAGGAATAAAGTCCTATCTCAGCCAAGCTCTCCCTATAACTCAGGCCTACTAGTCCTGGCAACATCCTCATAAATCTTCTTTGCACACTTTCCAGTTTAACTATGTATTTCCAATAACAGGATGGCATAACATCCCAACTCCTATACTCAATGCCTTGACCGATGAAGGCCAGCATGCTAAATGTGTTCTTCACCACCCTGTCCACCTGTGATGCCGCTTTCAATGAACTATGTACTTGTACTCCTAGGTCCCTCTGTTCCACAACACTCCTCAGGACCTTACCATTTGCTGCTTTGACTTTCCAAATTGCAACACCTGACACTTATCTGTATTGAATTGCATTTGCCAATCCTCATCTCACTTCCCCATCTGATCAAGATCCCTTTGTAATTTTTGATAACCTTTCTTGCTATCAATACCTCCTAATTTTGTATCATCCGCAAACTTACTAATCCTGCCTTGTACTTCACATCCAGATCATAAATAACAAATAACAAAGATCCCAGCACTGACCCCTGTGGCACACCACTAATCACAGGCCTCCAGTCTGAAAAACAACCTTCATCCATCACTGTTTGCTTCCTACCATCGAGCCAATTTTGAATCTAATTAGCTGGATCCTCTGCGACCTAATCTTCATGACTAGCCTGCCATACAGGACCTTGTCAACGGCCTTACTAAAGTCCTTATAGACAACATCTGCTGCCCTACCCTCATCTATCCTCTTGATTACCTCTTCGGAAAACTCTAAAAGATTTGTCAGACATAACTTCTCACTCACAAATCCATGCTTTCACTAATCAGACCTTGACTATCCAAATGATGGTTGATCCTGTCCCTTAGTATCCTCTCCAATAACTTGCCAACCGCTGATGTCAGGCTCACTGGCCTGTAGTTTCCTGACTTGTCTTTACTACATTTCTTAAACAATAGAACAATATTAGCCACCTTCCAGTCTTCCGGAACTTCACCAGTGGTTAAAGATGAAGCAAAAATCTCTGCAAGGGCCTCTGCAATTTCTTCCCTAGCCACCCACAATGTCCAAGGATAGACTTGATCAGACCCAGGGGCTTTATCCACCTTAACACGATCTAAGGCTACGAACACCTCCTCTCTGGTAATATGTATGCAGTCCAAGACATCCCCATTTGTTTCGCTTATTTCCTTAGCATCCATGATTCTCTCCTCAGTAAACACTGAGAAGACATATTCATTAAAAATCTCCCCCAACTCCTGTGGCTCCACACATTGACGGCCATGCTGATCTTTAAGAGGACCTATTCTCTCCCTGGCCACCCTTTTACACTTAATATAGTTACAGAATCTCTTGGGATTATCTTTAACTTATCTGCCAGATCCATCTCATACCATCTTTTTGCTCTTCTGAATTCCCTGTTATGTGTGCTCCTACACTTTTTATAGTCATCTAGGAATTCACTTGAGCCCGATAGCTTAAACACAATATATGCTTTCTTCTTTTTCCTGACCAGAGTCTCAATATCCCTCGTCAGCCAGGGATCCCTAAACCTGCCAGCTTTTCCCTTCACTGTAACAGGGACATACTGTCCCTGTACTTTTGATATCACACTTTTAAAAGCCTCCCATTTGCCAGTCGTTTCTTTTCCTTCTAACAGATTCATTCAATAGACTGCTGCTAGATCCTGCCTAATGGCCACTAAATTGGCCCTGCTCCAGTTTAGCACCTTAACCTGTGGACCTGTTCTATCTTTTTCCATAACTATGTTAAACTAAGAGAGTTATGGTCACTGGACCCAAAGTGCTCTCCAACTGACACTTAGTCACTTGCCTGACCTCGTTTCCTAAGAGGAGGTCAAGTGTTGCACCCTCCTGAGTAGGGCCCTCTAATTATTGATTTAGGAAACTTCCTTGGATACATTTGACAAATTCCACCCATCTGGGCCTTTTACACTCTGGGTGGCCCTGTCAATACAGGGGAAATTAAAATCTCCAACCAATACCACTCTGTTATTCCTAAAGGTATCTGCAATCTCTCTACACGCCTGTCCTCTAGTACCTGCTGGTTATTTGGGGGGGTCTATAATACAGTCCCGACAGAGTGACCATCCCCTTCCTGTTTCTAAGTTCTAACCATATGGTCTCATTTGATGACCCCTTAAGAATATCCTCTCTAAACACTGTTGTTATGTCCTCCCTTATCAAAAGGCAACTCCCCCTCCTTGCTTACTTGTACTTCTGTCACGTGTGTAGCTTCTGTATCCTGGAACATTGAGCTGCCAATTGTGCCCTTCTCTTAGCCATGTTTCTGTTATGGCTATAATATCCCAGTTCCAGAGCCAATCCATGCTCTGAGCTCATCTGCCTTGCTAGTCAGGCCTCGTGCGTTGAAATAAATGCACTTTAAACCAGAAGTCTTTTCCCTCCCTTTACTGTGCCCCTGGCTATCCTGAATAGTAATCTTACTCTCGATGGCTAATGTATTTTCACCTGACTTTTCGATGGCCCCTCTTTTATTCAGAATCCCACACCTCTGCCAAATTAGTTTAAGCTCCTGCTAGGGTTATGGTGACTTTACCTTTACCTATATATTTAAACATCAATATTGGAATTTGGATTTCAAAATAGTTGTATGTTGGTTTTGGTTACTTTTTGTGAAGGGTTTTCTTCAAAATAAAATGACAAAGTCAGAGAGTTCTTCGAAAACAAAGTATACATTCGGAGAATAGGTGACTGCAAACTCCTATGGTGTTAATGGAAAGATGTTTATATAGTGTTATGTTTACGACAGGTAAAGTAGATATGTAAGATTATTAGTTTAGCATTCAGTTTAAAAGAATCTACAATGGGCATTTTTAAAAAATGAGATAATAAGCAAGGTTTTGCATTTAGTTCAGACGACACCAGTGTTGGGTTTCGAAGCCAGTTTAATTTCTCTTTGCAAAAAATTTGGGGCAGTTCAGGGAATATGCTACCTCAGCAGAAGAGCACATTGTGAAACTTACAAACCAATAGGTGTGGTTAGAAATATGCAGTTTATTAGAAGTGTGAAGATTTAAGTCCACAGTTTTGTGAATAGCTCATTTTGGTAGATTTGGAAAGGACTCACTGACCTGGCTCCATAGTGTATGAGAAAGACCTGGAAGGCATCAGTTGAGTAGAACTCAAAAGAGTTAAAATATGGGGTGTAATTTCTCTGGACTTGAGAAAAGACTGGCAGCCAAAAAAGGCAATCCCAAACCCTTCTGTAGGTATATAAATAATAAGAGTGGTAAATTAAAGCGAGGCCAAAACGTCTCTCATATAAGGGGCATGGCTGAGGTGGTAAATGAACACTTTGCATCTGTCTTTACCAAACAGGGTGATGGTACCAAGACCAAGAAGAAACTCTGTCACTAGGAGGGTTCAAAACTGATAAGGAAAAGGGGTTGGAAAGACCAATTGTATTTAGAGTTGTCAAAGCTCTGGGACTGTGTGATATGCATCCAAACGTTTTTGAAGCAAGGGAGAGTGGAAATTTCAAGAGTGCTGGCTGTATTCTTTCAGTCTTCCCTTGACTTAGGAGAGGTGCCAGAAGACTGGAGAATTGCAAACACTTTGGTATTGTCCCTGGAAACATTGAATACAAAATTGGCAGGTGATAGGAAACAGAATAATGATCAATAGATATTTTTCAGGCTGGAGAAAGGTTTGTAGTGGTGAACCCAGGGGTTGGTACTGGGACCCATGCTCTTCCTGATTTATATTAATGATCTGGATCTTGGGTTACAGGAGGTAATTTTAAAACTTGCTGATGACACCAAACTTGGAAGAGTTAGAAACTGTGAGGAGAACAATGTTGAGCTCCAAGAGGGTGTAGACAAGTTGGTGGAGTTGGCAGGCAGATAGCAGAGGAAGTTCAATGGAAAGAAGTGTGAGGTGATGCAGTTTGGTGGGAGAATGCTTTATTACTTCCTATCTGGATCTTCCATACTCCTCTTGGTTCTCAATTGTATTATCAACCTGACATGACACCTGTCATAAGCAGACTTTCTCCTTATTTTAATTTCTATCTTCCACTGACACTTGATCCATTTGCCTCACTCATTTCCAACAAACAGGTCCAACAGTGCAATCTAGCCATCAACAATATCCCAGTGTATATTTGTATATTTGAAGTCCCCATTAACTATAACGTTGCCACCTGTAATTTCGCTGCAGGTTTGTTACTCCATAACCTTCCCACTAGTTGACGAAATGTAGCCTGCACTTTGGGGCTCATGTCCGACCTGCTCCAGAAGTGTGTAATGACAAATCTGAACAAATTGCTGGTTGTAGTCTATAGATATTTTAATCAATGTAATTGCAACCGTTATGTTCTTTAGCTCTAACTGAAATGCCTCGTCCCACTTGTAACAGTCCTCTCATGTCTCACAGAATAACTGACTACACATAACGTAATCGATAACCTTAAAATGAATAAAACAATAATTATATCTCAGCCAATGAGGTTGTGTTGATTTGATGAACGATTCTCGTCTCCTCCTCCTCACCAGCTGAACGCTCCTGTTCCGCCATTTTGTTCTCGGCGCGTGGGCAAGTTTGTGATTGTTTGAAGATGGCTGCCGCTGCGGTCGAGGATGGAGAGTCAGACAGATAGACAGGGGCTAGTGAGAGGAGGAGGCGGAGGAAGAAGAAGAAGAAGAAGAAGATGATGAAGATGAATGGGTGAGGATGTGTCATGGCGATGGTACGGAGCGGCTGGGTCCGGGCCCGGCGGGTGATGGTCCAAATGCCGGACTCTGTTGGTGAGCTTCGCCGTCTTTGTGACTCTCCTGGGGCTGACGTTCTTCTCTCTGGGCAGGGGATCGGTGAATGAACGACTCCTGGTGACTTATGGCGGGGAGGGGAGTGAGACTGAGGGGTTTCGAGCTGCTGAAACAGGGCGTGGGACCGAACCCAAGGTGGGGATCTTGCCTGAAGGCCGCGGTTGGTGCCGGGTATGGATAGGCCAGAGATGTGCCCGCAGTGAGTAACAAAGATTTTGTAAAATCCGTATTTAATGCGTTGCACTGCAACCCAGTGTTTGTCATCCGAGAGTGTTAAATCTAAAATATTAATTCTGAAACTTTTAGTGTGTCCACGTGGCTAACAGATATAACTCGGATAGATGCAATATGACACTAAAATAAAACGAAGAACAGTGTATGCTGAAGATCTGAAACAGCCACAAAAATTGCTAGAGAAACTCAGCTCTGGCAGCATCTGTGGATGGAAAACAGGTAACGTTTTGAGTCTGGAGATCCTCCTTCAGGAGTGATAGTTAGGAAAATCTGGTATTTATGCTGATGAAGTAGTGTTGAGGGTGGGGTGGAAAGATGTGAATGGATAGGTGGAGATGGAGAAAGAATGCTAGGCAGACAAAAGGATGGTTTGATATTAAGCCAGGGAAAGAGAGAAGCTGAGAATGGGGATCATGAGTAGGTGAAAATTGGTTGGCTGTCCTAGAAGCACCTCATGTCATTCCAGGGGTTAGGGGCTGAGGGTGGAGAGGTGGGTAAAGGACATGGAAGGTGGTGCTTGGGCTGTAAAATTATTGAACTTGGTATTGAATCCTGAATACTGTAGGATCCCCAAGGGGAAGATGAAATGTTCTTCCAGCTTGCATTGAGCCATACTGGAGCACTGCAGCAGGATTCAGTCAGATGTTGGCCAGGGAACTGGGTGGATTGGGTGGCAACTGGAAGCTCAGGGTCATTTTTACAGACAGAACATAGGTGTTCTGCAAAGCGGTCACCCAGTCTACATTTTGTCTCCCTGATGTACAGTGGACTTCATTGCGAGCAGCAAATACGGTTGACTAGATGGAGCGAAGTGTAGGTAAATCACTGATTCGGGTCAAAGGCATCTCTGGAGCCTTGGATAGTGGGGAGAAAAGAGTTTAATGTCAGTGTTGCACATCCTACGATGGGAAACTGCCAAGGGGGTGTAGGGAGTGGAGAAGTGGACCAGGGTGTCCTAGAGAGAATGGCTCCTGCAAAATGCTGACAACGTAAAGGAATATGTGTTTGGTGGTGGTATCTTGTAGCGGAAATGGCAGCTTATCCTTTGGTTGCAGATGCTGGTGGGTGGGCTGCCATATTTAGGGGATTTTATCTTCATATTTGCCGGATTTGTATGTTTTAATTTTCTTTACATACTTTTTCTGTTCACAGTTTTCTATTAAAACTGTGTTCCGAGTAAGGGTCACTGGACCTGAAATGTTAATTCTGATTTCTCTTCGCAGATGCTGCTAGACTTGCTGAGCTTTTTTAGCTATTTCTGTTTTTGTTTCTGTTTAACAGCATCCACAGTTCTTTCATCTTTTTAGAAAAACTATGAATGTTTGTTTTGGATTGTGGGCTTTAATTTAGTTAAATCTACTTAAATTATTAGTGTGTAAAGTAGTTCATGAATTGCGAAGGCAGTGAGTTTTTTTTAACTAAAATTGTAGTTATAACCAAACCAGCGTCAAGCATTATGGGTTCTGAGGAAGGGTCACCGGACCCAAAACGTTAACTCTGTTTTCTCCTCCACAGATGCTGTCAGACCTGCTGAGCTTTTCCAGCAACTTTGTTCTTGTTTCAGCATTATCTACCTGACATGACACCTGTCGTAAGCATACTTTGTCTTCATTTTAACTTCTGTCTCCCATTGACTCTTGATCCCTTTGCCAATTCATTTCCAAGAACCAGGTCTAACAGTACAATCTATCCACTACCAATATCTATTTGGGTAACTGAAGTACTCCATTAACTATAATATTGGTATCTGTCTGTAACTTCCTTGTGGATTTGTTACTCCACGGTCTTCCTAGTAGTTGGCGAAATATGCTGTTGGCCAGCATTGCTCTAATAACCACATTCATGTATGTTCCATATGACTAATCTCTCTTGGTATTGCACCAAATTAACAATTTTAACTTAACCCACCTGACAACAAACTGACTAGATCAAATCTGGTCTATCCAGTATTAACATAGTCAGGTCTTTTGTTGATCAGCACAGATACAATGGGCCAAATACACTGTGAATGTGCTTTAAATGTTTCAGTCTATTAAATGGGAAAGTAACCTGGCAGTTATGTTAAAATCACTCGTGTTAATTTAGTGTGAGGTAGAGGATGTGGTAGTGATCTGATAGGCTTTGATGGAAGTTATTAAAAACTGCCCTTGTTTTTATAAATTTAAACTCACTCCATTCATTTATTTAAACATAAATTGTCAAGGACACTAATCAGGAGATGCAAAACTTGAGTAATTACGGTAGACTTCTCATTATTGCATATCCAAACTTTAGTGACTTCATAGTCCTTGCATTACTGAAGAGTCAGATGCAGATTCATTATGACCACTTGTAGAACTGACAGTTCATGTTTTCCGTTTTGGGCGTCAATCTACAATTGTGCCGCATTTGGTCTGATTGGGCATGTTGGATATTGCAAGCTTGGCAGATTGCCCTCAACCTGCTGGGCCAGGTGTGTTTGGAATTGAATTTTCCCTGAAAGTGGATATGAATTAAATTGAGTGTTCTAAAGATGGATTAGTGGACCCAAAATGTTAATTTTGTTTTCTCTCCTGAGATGCTGCTAGACCTGCTGAGTTTCTCGAGAAATTTTTTTTTTTCTGTTTCAGGTTTACAGCATCTGCAGTTCTTTGTTTTATTTTATGATTTCAACTAATGTTAATAATGTTCATTAAAAGGGTTGAGCAGATGCAACTGTACTGTTTCAATGTTAAATATTTGCCAAATTTTGTTTGAAGTTGTTATTTAGAATTTATAGCTAGTGATTTTAATGCAGTTTGTAAGAGTTTAATTCTATAATTCTGTTTTCAAAATTAAATTTGCCACAGTCAAGTATATCAACTACTTTCTATCAACCGTCAGACTAGAGGAATTGATATAGTGCGAATGTTAACAGGAACCCTCCAGTCTTAAGACTGACTTGTGAAATGTAACAAGTTTGCATCATACATGGAGGGGAAATAAAATGGAGGATACCTACGGCTGGCCACATTTTACCCAATTTACTGGCTGGTATACACTAATTTTCCAACAAATTCAGTCTTTGCAAGCTGCAGTCAGTCTGATTTTAATGTTAATGTTCATTGAAAAGGTTGAGCGGATGTAACTGTTTTACATTTGCAATATTAAATATGTGCCAATTTATTTTGAGGCTTGAACCCCAAACGTTTACAATTTATAGCTGGTGATTTTAATGCAGTTTATACTTTTAATTCTGTAATGTTTAGTTCTTAATATTATATCTGTCACGGTCAGGTAGCGTCAGTTACTTTCTGTCAGCTCCTCCGCCTAGAGGAATCGCTTTGCACATCTGCCTCTTCTGGTTCTAGTCCACATATTTTCATCGTCCTTATTCATTCAATTCTGCTACTGATTCATTTTACCCAACCTGCGCTATCTTCTGTCAGCATACTCAAACCTTTCTGTCCTAATGTTTGTCATCTTTTTCTCCACTCTCACTACACTTTCATCCCACTTTCTTGCTTGTTATTCACTCCTCTATCTTCAAAGGTATTCTCTCAAATCTACCTCTTCAATTTCTTCATTCATATCCCAAACCACCTACTCCCTGCATCTATACCCTCAATCGCTTTATACAGTGCTGGAGATGTTTGTTACATGAAAATGGGTATAGAAGTGCAAGAAAAAGTGAACAAATGTATTTGAATATTAAGACTGTTTATAGGGGCATGATAAAGCTTAAACCTCTTTATTCAGTGCAATCTGTCTGCCTCTTTTTCCTCCCTTATCCATTTTTGACTTTGGGTTTGATCATCTGCCATAATATCTTCTGTAGTTTAACTCCAAATACTTTCCACTCCTTTGAAGCTTACTTTATTAAAGATGCTGTATTATAAATATTCATAATAAATTGTCATTTGGCTATAAAAGTATTTCAAGGTATAGTCAGTCTTTTTATGTTTGTTTTTAGCCTGAAATTCTCATTTGAAAATTAGTGTCTTCGCATTACTGAAAAGGACATCCTTCTAATAACACAAGCAGAAATGTGGTAAGATTTATTTTTTCTGCATGGCAGTTGAGATTTGGGATTCAGCAATTCTTAAAGTAGATGAGTAATTGAATCTTAACATAATTTGCTGAGTCACAATGGAGTCAAGCATTTCTTTTTAGCTGTGCCATTATATTGATGTATATCAGTGATTATTCTGTTCCAAGTCAGTGGCCAGTATACATAGTTATAAGAATTTAATCCTTTATTCATCTCCTTAGCAGTGTTTTTAATTGAATCTTATTAAAAATCCTCCCACAAAGGCATGCTTGTATTGTTTTGCTTGCAAGCTTGTAAGAAATGGAGGTATAGGAAGTGAATAGCTGCTTTTACAATGGACTATATTTCTATAAATAGTTCATCCTAAATGCATATTCGTACACTTGCAGAAGCTGGGAAAGTTAAGATGAATGTTCTAATTTTACAGGCGTGGATGTAACAGCAGAGTCATTATCTTCATCAACGTGCCCTGAAAGTTTACTCCTTATTTTGAAAATGGTATTCATGCAGAAGAGCATGATGTATGGAGAAAACCAGCTTCAATGTTGCTATGCCTGCTCAAGAACTAAAGGGTGGAGGATGGCCGATGATGTGGTAATATCAGTGGACTAGTGATCCAGAGGTCCAGACTATTGGGAATGACAGAGCGACTGGTAGAAGCAAATTTGATTAATAAAGTCTAGGATTAATAGCAGGTCTCAGAATTATGACTGTGACAACTATCATTGATCTTTATTTTTTAAAAAAAGTCCAATTCACCTGTGTCCTTCAGGAAGGAAGTCCTCCATTTTTAACTGGACTGGCCTACATGCAACTCCAGAATCACAGTAATGACATCGACTGTCCTCTGAAATAGTGTGGCGAGTCACTCGGTTCAACGCATATTATCTGTGAAATTTTGTTTTCATTTAAAAAATTTCTGGAAATTTATATTTTTTGTATTTTGATGTGTACAGCTTAGACATTGGATTTTGGAAGAATAATGGATCATTAAAGCTAGAATTTGTGGTTCTACCTGAAATAATGCACTTTCCTTTTGGCTCCGTTTTATCTATTGTATCTACTTGTTCAAAATAAAGAATTTACTGCAAACATTTTTCTTAGTGGTGTAGTAATCATTCTTGTAAACATCTTTAAAATTCAATATTTTAGAAACTGGTACCTGAAGCATACAAATAAGCTTTTTAATATCAATTTTTACATAATACTTTTGCGATGTAATGTCTATAAAGAAATGTTAAGGCACTTAAAAATAAAATGTCACAATAGGCCTTTCAACTCTGAATCATAGGAATCTGTATTTCTCATTTTCTGCTTTGGTTTGTTTGAATGTTGTGGGTCTGTAGGTTTGGAAATTATTGTTGTCTCATTGGATAAATCCTAAATCTATTAACATAAATCCATACATCTATTCCTATCAGCAACTTGAGATGGATATAAATTACTGGAAACATACACAAGTGCTAGAACAAGATTAAGAAACTAGAGCTCAAACATGACTGCTGTAAGGCAAGAAGGTAAATCTAAGAGTGTCAATTCCTTGACAGAAAACTATTGTTAATGATTTTGTTTAATCTTTTTCCAGACAGTAGGCAGCGATGTTCTTGCTGATCCTGCTGCATTAGTAGAAAGTAATTTAAAATATAGCTTGCAAGAGAAAGTCAGAATAAAGTATTGTAATTTTTCTGAAATCACACAGTAGGCCCAGTCTAATCCAGAACTAGGAATTTTACAATTTTGTGAAATAGGATATAAATAGATTAGCCAAACTAGGTGCACCACAAGGTGTCATGTTTTATTACTGTTCAAGATTAATTCCAGCAACCACAGTACTTTGGTTTTGATAAAGTACTTGGTAGTCATCTGTAAATGACTATATATGTCATTGTGTCCATTACTGAACTACTCTATGTCATTGGAATGTGGAAGCAAACTTAGACTAGCCATACGGACTTTAATTCTTTAATGGCAAGAAAATTATAGTTTGAGAGAAGAAAGAAATGTGTTTAGTTAGCTTTTGGTAAAAGCTTAAATAGATGGTTAAATTTGAAAAATTCACCTAATTTGTAATCGAGTTACACTTTTTTTGAATTTTATTAGAATATACAACCTAAAATGGTGTGTATTAGTATAAACAAACAGGACCTAAGGATTGTGCTAAATTCAGGCCATATTTAAAGATAAAATTTTTTCACCTCCCTGTTTTCATGAATCAGCAATCAGACGTTTTCAGTTTTTAATGTGGTATTCAATGATATCATAAAGGAATCAAAACTATAGCATAGATGGTAAGAACTGCAGATGCTGGAGAATCTGAGATAACCAGGTGTAAAGCTGGATGAACACAGCAGGCCAAGCAGCATCAGAGGAGCAGGAAGTCTGACGTTTCGGGCCTAGACCCTTCCT
>NC_063338.1:59958976-59963206 GCF_021869965.1 Rhincodon typus | reverse complement strand
GAAAAAAAAATTTTCTGAAGAAGGGTCTAGGCCCGAAACGTCAGCCTTCCTGCTCCTCTGATGCTGCTTGGCCTGCTGTGTTCATCCAGCTCTACACCTTGTTATCTATAGCATAGATGTCACTGACCACTGCTTACACAATAGAGGATACTGTGAACATCCCAAAGATAACAGATTGAACAAGGTGCTAATGAGAGGGATGATTTTGGAACAGCCTGTATTGTGAGGGACGAAGTGTTTGATAAACTAATGGACCTTAAAAACAGGCTGCAATGAACTGATAACAAAGGGTTTTAAAGGAAGCGGCTGCAGAGGTAGTGAAGGCATCGGTTAAAATATTCTAGAACCTATTGAATTCCAGGAGGGTTTCAGCAGATTGGATAGCTACAATTGTGAAGCCCCTGTTCAGGGATTGAAGGTGACAGAAATCAGGAAACTACACCTAGTTAGCTGTCATTAGGAAAATGATGAGTTAATTATTAAGGAAGTAACAGCAGGGCATTTAGAAAAGCTTAAAAGTAATCAAATAATCAACACAGTTTTATGAAGTGGAAATTATGTTTGACAAATTTACTACGATTTCTTTTAGGGATGTAACAATCAGTTGGTAAAGGATAACTCGTGGATGTACTGTATTTGGATTTCCATATGACATTAAATGTAGTGCCATATTAAAGGTACAAGATAAGAACTCAATCTTGGGTGTAACATAGATTGAGAATAGTTATAGAGTTATACAGCACAGAAGCAGACCCTTCAGCCGAACTTGTCCATGCTGATTAAGTTTCCTAAACTGAACTTGTTCATGCCTGCTTTTGGCCCATATCCTTCTAAACCTTTCCTATTCATGTACCTGTCCAAATGTATTTTAAATGTTGTAATTGTACTCCCCTGTACCACTGCCTCTGGCAGCTTGTTCCATGTATACACCACCCTCTTGTGAAAAAAATTCCAAATTGAACTCTTTTAAATCTTTCCACTCTCACCTTAAGCCAAATGCCCTCTAGTTTTGGACTCCTCAGCCCTAGGGAAATGACCTTGGCTATTCACCTTATCTATGCCCATCATGATTTTATAAGCTTCTGTAAGGTCACCCCTCAGCTTCTTACGTTCTGGGGTAAAGAAAAGTCCCAGCTTATCCAGCCTCTCCTATTAACTCAAACTGTCCAATCTTGGTAACATCCTTGTAAATCTTGTTTGCACCCTTTCCAGTTTGATAACATGCTTCCTATATCAGAGTGACCCGAATTGTATGCAGTACTCCAAATGTGGCCTTACCAATGTCTTGTACAGCCGTAATATGACGTCCCAACTCCTGTACTCAGTGCTCTGATTGATGAAGGCAAGTGTGTCAAACGCCTTCTTCACCACCTTGTCTACCTGCAACGCCACTTTCAGGAACTATGCCAGCACCAGTAGTTCTCTCTATTCGACAACTCTTCCCAGGGCCCTACCATTAAATGTGTAATTCCTGCCCTGGTTTGTCTTACCAAAGTACAACACCTCACAGTTATCTAAATTAAACTCCATCTGCCATTCCTTGGACCGCTGGCCCAGTTGATCAAGATCCTGTTATACTCTTAGATAACCTTTACTGTCCACTATACCACCAATTCTAGTGTCATTTGCAAACTTACTAACCATGCAGTCTATATTCTCATCCAAATCATTTATATAAATGACAAACAACAGTGGACCCAGCACTGATACATACAGTACATCCCTGGCCACAGGCCTCTAGTCTGAACAGCAACCTTCTACCATCACCCTCTGTCTCCTGCCATCAAGCCAATTTTGTATCCAATTGGCTAGTTCTCCCTGGATCTCATGTGATCTAATCTTACTAACCAGTCTACCATGCAGAACATTGTTGAAGGCGTTCAAAAGGCAGATTATTATTTAAATGAAGAGAAACTCTAAAATGTGCAGCTCAGAGGGATTTGGGTGTTCTTGTGCATGAAATGAAATATGTTAGCATGCAGGTGCAGCAAGTCAGTAAGAAGGGAAATGGAATATTGTCATTTATTGTGAGAGGTTTGGAAAAACAGGGATGTCATGTTACAACTGTGCAGGGCATTGGTGAGCATGGACTAGCATGCTCTGGTTTTGTCCCTGTATTTCAAAAAGGATATACTGGCTTTGGAGCCTGTTCACAAGAGAAGGAGGGCTGATCTTATTGAAACATACAAAATTCTGAGGAGTCTTGACCAGGTGGATGTGGAGAAGATGTTTCCACTAGTGGGGGATTCTCAAACTAGTTACAGAATGAGGGTACACTCACTTAAAGCTGAGATGTGAAGGAATATCTTTTTATGTACCCAGACATTCATGCTCTTCTAATTATGCAGTCCCTATTTGAATTGCTCAAGTATTGGTAGCCATGTCTTCAGTTATTTAAGTTACAAGTTATGGAATCCTCTCTCTACATCTCTTCAGTTCTGAACACTGCTTTCTTTAAGACAATTCTTAAAGTTTACCTTTTTGTTTAGGATTTGGTCATCAGACTTAATATCCCTGATGTACTCAATGTCTTCTATTTCATAATGCTGTGAAGAATTGTATTAATGCAATATATAAACATAATTTGATGTTGAGTAATTGTAGAAATTTATTTATAAGGTTCTATGAATTTAGGAATTGAATAATGGGAATGTGCTTATGAAATAAAAAGAAAAACAGCATGAAATCCAAGTAATCTGAACAAGGGCCAAAAAATAAATTGGAATCATCAACTCTAGTAATGATTGAATGAAACCAATTGAGAGTGCAGTTACAGATTCTCAGTAATGATCCTGTGCAGGGCATAGGGCTTGTATCTCACTTTAGAAAACGAAGCATTTTTTAAAGGTCTACTTTGGCCTAAGCAGTTGGATAGTACATGACAATTGACATTGAATAGTAATGTTGACATTGACAACAAAAGCCTTTAAAGGATTCTCATGCAATGCCTAGAATAACATCCAGAAATTTTGATTTGGGTTTGTATTATTATGCTGGAGCCAAAATTGACTCAATAGAAGGAAGCAACGGCCAAGTGGTATTATTGCTGGACTGTTAATTCAGAGACCTGGGTAATGTCCTGGGGATCTGGGTTTGAATCCTGCTATGGCAGATGGTGCAATTTGAATTCAATAAATTTCTGGGAATAAGACTCTAGTAATGACCATGAATCCATTGCTGATTGTTGGGAAAAACCCATCTGGTGCACTAATGCCCTTTAGGGAAGGAAACTGCCATCTTACCTGCTCTGGCCTACATGTGACTCCAGACCCACAGCAATGTGGTTGATTCTTAACTGCCCTCTGGGCAATTATGGGTGAGCAATAAATACTGGCCTAGATAGTGACACCCTTATCCAATGAATGAATAAAAAAATAGCAAAAGTTGATGGTTGTTTTTGTAACTGGAAAATCTTTTTAGTTGTGATCTACAGGGTGGTATTGCCCGTGGTATACGTCAATGATTTTGACTTAAATGTAGAAGGCAAGATTAAGAACTAAGGGCCTGTCCCCATACTGTAGGGATTCTATGACCTAGCTCTTTATTGGTCAGCAGATGGGGGTGAATGGCTACTTTTGAACTTTAAATATTGCATCCCTAATGCACTTGCCAGGCAGTCATTTCATTTTGATTTTTTTGATTTTATTGTCACAGCAAGAATACAATATAGCGAAAAGCTTTTATTTGTTACCTCGAAACGGCACCATTTTGAGTAATTTAACAAAAAGGAAAAAGTGACATAACTTGAAGAGAGGCTACAAACTTATCAACAAACTCATTTGTGACACTTTAGCGAAAGCTTCAGAAATGCAGACATACACTGAGGCCACCTTTTATGCAGGGTTATAGAGATAGGGTGGGGTGCTCGTTGAGAGGTCTGTGATGACTCGATGGGTCGAATGGCCTCTTTCTGCACTGTAGGGATTCAATGATAAAACGTTCACTCTCGCAACACAATAAGGCCACGACCCGGGTAGCTCAGGTTTCTCCCTGCCCCATCGCTTCGGCTCTGCCCCACCCCTCTATGGGTCCCCCAGGCCCGTCATAACTCAACCCCGCAGCCTCTGCTCCGCTCATGACTACGACACAATAGGGGGCGGGCCGAAATCCCGAGAACTTCCACACACCCCCTTCCCCCGCCGAAAACCCATTCGTCCCCGCCCCTCGGCCACCTGGAACCGCTCCCACCGCCAGTCCCCGCCCCTCGGCCACCTGGAACCGCTCCCACCG
>NC_063338.1:59922513-59958966 GCF_021869965.1 Rhincodon typus | reverse complement strand
CCCACCGCCAGTCCCCGCCCCTCGGCCACCTGGAACCGCTCCCACCGTCAGTCCCCGCCCCTCGGCCACCTGGAACCGCTCCCACCGTCAGTCTCCGCCCCCCTCTGCCCCGCCATTCTGGTCCCGCCTCCCAGTCCGTCGCCTTACAACAGCTCTCTTTCTTGTTTACGGCCAGTTGGCTTCCGGTCGCAACTTGTCTTCTGTCGGAAGTTAATTCGCTGACGCTCACCTCTGGGTTGTACCAACTCGTGATGTTTGTTTTCGTAAAATCACCGTGCAAACCTTAAATCCTCTAAAGATCACTTAAAATCCTCTCACTCTCTCGATTATCTCTCTGGACTGTCGAGGTGGTAAATGCTGTCTCTTTTGACAGAGGAATAAAAGACAACACAACACACTCCTCCCGCGGCTCTCTCACATTTAGTGCCTTCCACTTTGGGCGCCACCGTTCAAATTTGAAAAAAAACAGAAGAGGAGAAATTCACCGAGAGAAAGAAAAAAAATCACTGAGAGGTAAGAAATCGCTGTTCGGAGAGGGGAAAATCATCAACGGGGAGAATGAGGGAAAACAAAGGAGAAAGATATTAAAGCATCAGTGAGAGAGAAAAACAGCATGAAGCGAGAGAATGAGGGAAAATCACCGAGTGCTCAGTGAGGAAAAAATACAACCAAAATGATAAAGAAATCACCGAGAGAAAAACATCCAGTGTAGAGAGAAAAACCGAAAGAACTGCGGATGCATTAAATCAGAAACAAAAATAGACGGGTGTTTTTGTGTATTGGAGGGACGGGGCATGGTGTGTGGGTGTGGAGGCGAGGAGAATATCACCAAGACGGGGGCGGGAATAACTAGGAGAGAGAAAATAACCGGAGTGAGAGATACCTCTTGCTAGGATACGATGTGAGAGAGACAGAGAGGAAAAGAAAACAAGAGGAGACTGAGGAAATCGCCAAGACGTGTGTGTGAGAGAAAGTCACAGTGAAGGCAGAGAAAATCACCAGAGATAGAGAAAATCGTCAGGAACAGAGCGTGTGAGGGAAAATCGTCGGGAAGAGATTGAGGCAAAATAAATCACTGGGAAGAGGGTTTGAGAGAGAAAATCGTTGAGCAGAATGTGTGCAAGCGAAAATATGAGAGAGAAAAATCACCGAGAAAAATGAGAGAAAATCAAAGAGGAAAGAGAAAATCAGTGCCAAGAAAAATGTGAGATAAAATCACCCAGGAGCGAGTCAGAGAGCGAAAATCACCGAAGATGGAGAAAATCATCAAGAAAAGAGAGAGAGGAAAAAAAATCACCTGGAAGAAAGTGTGTGAGAGAAGTTTGGGAGGACAGTGAAAAAAGAAATCACTGGGGAGAGGGTTTGAGAGCGAAAATTTGCCGAGGAGAATGTGTGCGAGCGAAAATCACCGGGAAGAAAATCTGCGACAAAATCGCTGAGGAGAGAGTAAGAGATAAAATAAAAATGGCTGGGAAGAATGTGTGAGAGAGAAAACAAACATTGGGGAAAAAATGTGAGATATAATCGCTGAGGAAAGAGTGAGAGAGATAAAATAAAAATCACCGGGAAGAATGTGTGTGAGAGAAAACAATTACCGCGCCGACGGTTTGAGAGAGAAAATTACCGACAAGACCGTGTGAGAGCGAAGATCACTGACAAGAGAGAAAATCATTGGGAAGAAAAGCTGAGAGGAAAAAAAAAGAAACGATCGGGAAGAGAGTTTAAGAGAAAATAAAAATCACTGGGAAGAAAGTGTGAGAAAAATTACTGGGACCAAAGTGAGAGAAAATAATAATTGAAAAGAGGGTTTGACAGAAAAAAATCACCGGGAAGAGTTTGAGAAAGAAAACACCGGGTAGAAAGCTAGATAAAAAGAATCTCAGGGAAGAAGTATTATGAGAAACAAAATCACCAGGAAGAGGGATTCAGAGGGAAAATCACCGGGGAGAGAGAGAGAGCTAGAGAACCACCAGGAAGAGTGTGTGAAAGAAAATCATCGTGAGGAGTGATGGAGCGAGTCATCTACAGGCAAGTGAGAAAGCAGATCACTGAGAAGACAAACCGAAAATCACCGAGATGAAAGCGAGGAAACAGGGAGACAGAGAAAGCAAGTCTCTGAGAGGAGTTCGATACAGCGAGCAAAGAGACAGAAAGCCAGCGATAGGTGTGCGACCAAGGGTGTAGCTCACCGGTGGGGGCGGGGAATAGGATGGGATTCACTGATAGGACCGGGTAAGAAAATCATGGAGGAGTTTCAAGGAGAGGAGACCCAGAGAGCAAATCAGCGAGAGGAGAGATTCAATAAGAAGACAATATCACGGAGAGGAGAGAGAGAGAAGATTGTTGAGAAGAGACAGGAAAGGTCACTGAGATGAGAGTGATTCATCAAGAGGAGAGTATGGGAGAGAGAAAATTGCCCAGAGAACATTTAACAGAGAGAAGAGAGATTCAGCGAGGGGACCATCTGAGAGTGAAGCACAGAGAGGGAATAGATCACCAAAGGGAGGGAGAGGAACCTACTAACATTTAGGAGATGGTTTGAAGCAAAATTTGCAGCAGAGAGTGACACAGAAAGATTTGGCAAGAGGAAAATCTGAGAGAGAATCAATGAGAGGTGTGTGTGAGAGAGAATGAATCACTTTGGTTCGAGACAGAAAATCCAGAGAATAGGAATTGACCAAAAAGAGGTCAATCGCATTCAGAAATATCTAACACCAAAGTTGAGACTAGGAGATGCATAATATTAAAGGTCAAAAATTAAACAAAGCATTGCGGATGCTGGGGATCCAAAACAAAAAGAGTCATGGTGCCGCCCTTCAGTAAACTTGTTTGCATACGCATTTGCTCGGGGATTTGGAGTCATAGGGCATGGAAACAGACCCTTTGGTTGAACTCATTTGTGCAGACCAGACATCCTAATCTGACCTAGTCCCATTTGCAAGCATGTGGTCCGATATCCCTCTCAACCCTTCCTATTCATGACATCCAGACACCTTTTTTTCTAATAACCTATTTTTCTAATCAACCTGTTCAGAAATGTTATCATGCACCTCTGGAGCAGGTAGGAGTTGAACCCAGGCCTCTTAAGTCCAGTGAAGTTATACATTTCAGTGTGAAAAATAGTAAATAGTGTATTTTTTAAATGGTGATTAAGTTGTAATGGTGGATGTACAAAGGGATTTGGATGGCCTTTTACACTAGTCAATGAAAATAAACTGGCAGCCTCAGCAAGCAATTAGGGAAGATACTGGTGTGGTCGCCTCCATCACAAGAGGTTTTGCATTCAGAAGAAGGGATGTCTTACTGCAAGAATGTAGGGCTTTGCACACCTTGGTGAGATTGGCCTGGAGGATTGTATGTCATTTTTGGTCTTGCTACCTAAGAAAGCTATAATTGACATAGAGGGAGTGCAGCAAAGGTTCACATGGCTGCTACTACGGATGGCAGAATTGTTGTACGAGGAAAGATTGGTTTGACTCTGAATTCACTAGAATTGAGAAGACTGAGAGACGATCCGATTGAGAGGTATGAAGTTCTAAGGCTAGATGCAAGGATAATCCTCTGCTGGAGGAGTATAGAGCCAGGGCTCACAGTCAGAAAACATGGTAGGACATTTTAAGGGTGAGATGAGGAAATATTTCTGCACTTAAAGGTTGGTCAGCTTGTAGAATTTGCTACCCAAAATGCCATGGAAGCAGGCTAGCAGAAGATATTCAAGAAAGATGTTGATTTTTTTTTTTGGCATGAAAGGCATCAAGGGTTGCAGAGAGAAAGCATGAATATGATGTTCAGGTAAAGGGTCAGCCATGATCACATGGGATGATAGAGAAGATGTAAAGGGCCGAAAGGCCTACTCATAGTTTTTATGCTTCTTTGCTTTCTATTAAGGGTGGAGCAGACTGGGAGGATAAAATGTCGTCCTTCTATTCCTGAATCTTACGTTTCTATATGAGGCAGAATCGCTGAGGAATGTGAGAGGAAGAGAGAAACACCAAGATGAGAGGATGAGAGATAAAAAACCCCCAGAGTTAGAGAGGAAATCACTGTGAAGGGAGAGGAAATGTCAGAGATAACAGGCTGTAAGAGAAAATAACCAAGATTATAGAGTGAGAGAGAACATCACCGAGATGAAAGAGACAGACAATCAGTAAGAAGAGAGGGAAAATTGCTGAGTGGGAAGTGAGAGAGCGAGGAAAACACTCAGAGGAGCGAGACAGGGAGAGAAGATCAACGAGATACAGAGATTGACTAAAAGTTGAAGGCAAAAATCACTCACAGGAGAAAGTGAGGGAGAGAATCACTAGAGAAGAGAGAAGGAAAATCACTGCGAAACTTGAGACAGAAAAATGTTTTGAGAGGAGAGGGTGAGATGTAAAATCATTGAGAGCAGACGGAGAGGGACAATGCCTGAGGGGAGACAGAGAAAATCCCCAAGAGGATGGAGAGAGAGCAATGCATTGAGAAGAGAAAGAGGAAGAATTGCTGAGCAGGGAGAGAGAAAATTGCTGAGATAAGAGCAATTGACTGAGTGAAGATGCTGAAAATCAGGAAGAGGAGAGACAATCAATGAGATTGACAGAGAAAATCACCAAGAGGGGACAGATTCATTGAGAGGCGTGAGTGAGAGAGTAAATCCCTGAGAGCAGACAGAGAGAAAACCACTGAGAGGATAGCAAGAGAGAAAATCACTACACAGATTGGAAACATCTCCAAGATATGAGCAAGTCACTGAGACAAGGGTGAGTGATACTAATGCTCGGTCTGTCTCTTCTATTGGCAAATCAACACCAGGATAGTTCCAGAGCAATTCACTGAGAAGAGAGAGACAAATTCTCTGAGAGGAGAGGCTGAGACTCATAATCATAGTGAGGAGAATGCTTCACAGAGAGGGAGAGGACGGAGAGAGGGAATCCCTAAGAGGAGTTACACAGAAGCTCCTGGAGATATCCCTTTCAGATAGAGGGTCACCCAACGTCATATTGAATGATGGTACTGGTGCAAAGAGCTGAATGGCCTTCTAGTTCTGTGCATCTATGTTTTCCATTCATGACAGAGCAGGGTTGGAGGGCCAAATAGCCTATATCTATTTCCAGACCCAGTGTTTGAATGTGAGAGAGAAGCACCAAGAGATTTGAGAGGAAGAGACAATCACTAAGAGGAGAGGGTGAGCAAGAAAATCAAAAGGAAGAGATTGTCTCACTCTATCAGTGAGAAAATGGAGAGGAAATACCGTCACTCTATCGTCTCAGTGATTTGCTCTCTGACACTTATTGGTGAATCTCTGTTTCATTTCTCGGTAAAAGACACAGCATTATTTAAATCCACAGTTCTTTGTATTTTTTTTGTTGCTTAATGGAAGTGAGGAGGCAGTTGCAGCAAGCAATTGATACCAGATATGGAGGCATTGTCAAATGAGCAAAGATTAAAGAAGTTGGGACTCTATTTTCTGGAGTTGAGAAGAATGAAACATATAGGATTCTTAAGGGACTTGACAGGGTAAACGCTGGGAGGATACTTTCTCTTATGGGAGATACTAGGACCAGAGGACATAGTCTCAGAAGAGATGGTTGACAGTTTAAGACCGTGATGAAGAGGAGTTTCTTCTCTCGGAAGCTTTGAGTCTTTGCACTTTTGTGCCATAGAGCGGTGTGGGGGCAGAATCCTTGTGTTTATTTAAAGCTCAGATAGATAGAGAGATGCATAGGTCTTGATCAGTAGCAGAATCATAGGTTATTGAGGAAGGGCAGGAAAGGTAGATGTGAGAAATGTCAGATCAGCCATGATCCTATTGATTGGTGGAGCAGTCTCGAGAGGACAAACAACCAACTGAGGCTCTTATTTCTTATGATCTTAGAAAGGACAGCAAATGGTATGTTGCAAGAGGTTTTGCATTCAGAAATAGAGATTTTTCCAGGGTCTTGGTGAGATCGCACATAGAGTATTCCATGCAATTTTGGTCTCCCTACTGAACAAAAGCATTTACTTGCCACCGAGGAACTGCATCAAAGGTTCACTAGGCTGAAACTGTGCATGGCAGGATTATGGTATGAAGAGAGATCGGTTTGTATTCAGTAGAGCTGAGAAGAATGTGAGACTGTCTGAATGGAAGGTATAAAATTCCAAGAGGGCTAGACAGAATTGGTGTAGTGACGTTGTATCCCTTGGTTGTGGAGTCTAGAAATGGCTCACTGTGAATACATACCATGTGGAGAGTCCTAGGTGTAAGATGAGGAAAAATTTCTTCACTCAGAGAGTGATCAAACTGTGGAGGCAGGCTCACTGAGTACATTCAAGAGCGAGATGGATGATTTTTTTCAGATATTAAAGCATCAAGGGTTATGGAGAGAGAGCGTGCGTATGTTTTTGAAATGGAGGATCAGCCATGGTCACAGGGAATGGTTGAGTAGGTGCAAACAAGCCTACTGTTTGTTTCTATGATTTTCATTAATGTCAGAGCAGGTTCACTGGGCCAAAGGACCCTCTTCTATTGCTCAATGCTGCGTTTATATGTGAGAGAGAATCACTGAAGAGATGTGAGAGGAAAAGAAAACCACCGAGGAAAGAGTCAGAGGAAATCGCTGAGACGATACCGAGAGAGCAAATCACTGAGAAGAGCATCCACCCCAGAAAACAGCTAGAGAAAGGAAATTACCAAGAGGAGAAACAACAGGGAGAGGAAATCAGAGAGACGAGAGAGAAAGAGAATCAAACAATCAGTGAAAAGATATGTAGGGAGAAAATAGCTGAGAAGGAGGAGAAAAATACACCGAGAGGACTGGCTGAGCAAGAAAATTAGAGAGAAGAGGGGAAAAATATGGAGAGGAGACTCATTGAGACAAAGAGTGAGAGAAAATGTCTGAGAAGAAAGCAAGAGAGGAAATTCCTGAGAGGAGACAGCGAGAAAATGACCCAGAGGATAGCAAGAGAGAAAATGAGTGCGAAACCAGAGGAAGTATCACTGAAATGAGAGTGAGAAAGACGATTACCGAGAGGAGAGAGAGAGAGTGAGCCAATCACCAAAACGATAGTGAGACAGCAAATCACTGAGAAGTGACAAAAATTTTCCGACATTATCGAGAGGAGACAGAGAGAGAGAATGCCTGAGAGGAGACAGAGAGAGTAAAGCAACGACAAGTTAACGAGAGAGCAATCTGTTGAGAAGAGAAAGGAAATTGTTAAGGGACCGATTCACTGAGTGAAGGGGCGAACAGAGAAAATGACCAAGATGAGAGCGACAGAGAGGTGGAATATCACTAAGGAAAGAGAAAGTGAGTAAATCTCCCAAAGAAGAGAATAAACACATAACCGAGAGAAGGGAGAGAGAGAAAATCACTGAGAAGAGAGAAAGAGGGATTATCATTGAGCAGCGAGTGTGAGAGTGAGAAAAGCACCCAGAGGGCAGAGAGCAGGAGAATATCACTGAGAGGAGAGTGAGAAAATCACACTGAAGATTAAGAGAGAACGATTTTCACTAAGAGAAGAGGTGATGAAGGAGGAAATTCCTGAGAGGAGAGAGTGAGAGAAAATACCTGAGGCGAGAGAGAAAATTGCTGACCGGAGCCGGTTAATGAGAACAAGTCAGCAAGAGGAGGGAGATTCAGTGAGAGAAGCATCCGAGAGAGAGAATCAGTAACATGACTGGGTGAGAGAGAAAGTCCCTGAGAAGAGATGGAAAGAAAATAATCACCGAGAGAGAAAATGATTGAGATGAGAGAGAGAAAATCACCACGAAACGAGAGTAAGCAAAGGGTAGCAACAGAGTGAAAATCATTCAAAAGGGACAGAATGAGAATTGCTTAGAAGAGAGAGGGAAAATCACCGAAAGGAGAAAGAGGGAGAAACGAGGAAAACGAATTTGAGGAGAGGGAATAGATCACCAAGGGGCAGGAGAAATAGCGATTCACCTTTTGAAGAGGATGAGAAAGGAAATTACCGAGGAGAGAGAAAGAGAGCAAATCAATGGAATGGGAGAAATTCAGCAAAGGAGAGTTTGAGAGAGAGAAAATCATCAAGAGGCGATGAGTGATTGCAGATCATCAAGGACAGAGTGTGAGAAAGCCATCGTGAGGAAGACTGTGAGAGAGAAAATGACCATGAGGAGTGAGAGGGAAAGAAAATGAGCAGAGGAGCGTGTTTCACCCAGAGATGGGGTAAGAGAAGGAGCAAATCAACGAGCGGAGAGAGATTTCACTGAGAGGGGAGAGTGAAATGGAAAATCACTAAGCTGAGAGAGAGAGAGAGAGAGGTGACTGAGGAAAGAGAAAAAGGAACTAACACTTCCATGTTTGCTGACAACTCAGAGCTCGTTGGATTATGAGTTGTATGGAAGATGCAATACTTACCAGTTTGCTGTCGACATAGGTGAGATTGACAGTTGTCAGGTGGATGCAAAGGAGGCCTCCGTGTGATCAGCACAAGCTAAGTATGTGGGCAAAGATGACACATGAGGCATTATGTGGATAAATGTGAAGGGCTACGTTTGCACGTGAAGAACAAGAAAGCACATTACTATTTGACTGATGATGCAGTTCAAAATGCAGGTGTGTATCCTTGTACATCTGTCAATGAAAGCAAACTAGCAGCCATACCAAGCAATTGAAAAGGCGAATGGTAAGTTTGTCTCTATTGCAAGAGGTTATATGTTCAGAAGTAGAGAAGCCTTACTACAGGTTTATGGGGACTTGGTGAGACTGCATCTGTAGAATATTCTGTGGTATTTTGGTCTCCCTACTGAAGAAAAGAAGATGCCTTTGCCTTCAAGGGAATGCTACAAATGTACACAAGACTGATACTGTGGATAGTAGGAGTATAGTACGAGGAGAGATTGGTTTGACTGTGCCTATATTTAGTAGAGTTGAGAGGAATAAAATGGTATAAATATCTAACAGGGTAGACAAACTAGTTTTGGCGAGGATGTTTCCACCGGTTGAGCACTGTAGATCAAAATCACAGTCACAATACAGGTTGGGTCATCTGAGGACTGACTTGAGGAAACATTGAGTGAAGAAAAGAGAGGTCACTTTGGGGAACTTGCAACCACAATGTTGTGGACGCAGGCTCACTGAGTACATTCTAGAAAGAGATTGACTTTTATTTTAGGTGTTAAAGGCATCAGGATTATGGAAAGAAAGCATGTACATGGAGGGTCACCCATGTTCATATTGAATGGCAGTGCTGGCGCAAAGAATGGCCTTCTCCTTTTTCTGTGTGTCTCTATTTTCTATTCATGACACAGCAGGTATGGAGGGCTAATTAGCCTGTATCTATTTCCAGACCCCGTGTTTGAATGTGAGAAGCACTGAGAGATTTGAAAGGAAGAGAGAATCACTAAGAGGAGAAGGTGAGAGAGAACATCACCCGGAAGAGATAGAGAGTGAAAAAATCAGTGAGAAGACAGAGGAAATGTCGCTGAGATGATACAGGAAAAATCACCAAGATGAGAGCAATTTTTTGAGGAGAGGATGAGTGAGGAAATTGCCGAGAGTAGTTGAGGAAGGAAGTAGATCATTGAGGGCTGAGAGACAAAGTGATTCACCGATAGGAGAGGGCGAGAAAGAAAATTACTGAGGAGAGAAACAGAGATTCACCGAGAAGAGCCAGCGACAGCAAATCACTGAGACGGTATAAATTGACCAAGAGATGGGGTGAAAATGGAAGCCACTGAGGTGTTGGAGGAAATCATCAACATTTCGAAGCTTGGTGACAACACAGAGGTAGGCAGGATTGTGCGTTGTGTGAAAATGTAATATTTAAAAGTTTGCTGATGACATGGATGGGATTGAAAGTTGTGAGGACGGTGTGTGGAGTCATCAGAGTGATCTAGACCATTTGAGTATGTGGGCAGAGACCAGGCACATGTGGTATAACATGGATAAATGTGAAGCAATACATTTCAGTGTGAAGAACAAAAGGTCACAGCATTATTTAAATCTGCAGTTCTTTTTCCTTTGTTGTTCAGTGAAAGTGAGCAGTTAGTCACAGCAAGCAAGTGATCCCAGATATGGAGGCATTATCTTATGAGCAAAGACTAAAGAGGTTGGGACTCTATTTTGTGGAGTTGATAAGAATGAAACACATCAGATTCTTAAGGGACTTGGACGGGGTGAATGCTGAGAGGATACTTTCCCTCGGGAGATACTAGGTACAGAGTACATAGTCTCAGAATAGAGGGTTGACAATTGAAGACTATGGTAGGGAGGAAGTTCTTCTCTTGGAGGCTTTCTGAGCCTTTGGATATCTGTGCCACAGAGAGCTGTGGCCGCAGAATCCTTCTGTTTATTTAAAGCTGAGATAAATAGAGAGATGCATGGATTCTTGATCAGTAGTAGAATTAAAGGTTCTTAAGGAAGAGCATGAAAGTAGATGTGAGAAATGTCAGATCAGACATGGTCCTATTGAGTGATGGAGCAGTGTGGAGGGTACAAACGGCCTACTGCTGCCTCTATTTCTTATAATCTTAGAAAGGACAGCAAATGGTATGGTGCCAGAGGTTTTGCGTTTAGAAGTAGGGCTTTTTCCTAGAGAGAATGACATTCACTGCAGAGAAGAGAGAGAGAAAGGAAATTACCAAGAGGAGGGGCAACAGAATGAGAAAATCACTGAGGGGATAGAGCGAGAGAGAGTCAAATAATCAGCGACACGATAGGGAGAGAGAAAATTATTGAGAAGGAGGAGCAAAATTCACAGATGATATTGAGGACACAGGGTGAAGACTGACTGAGTGCTGAGGGATTGACTGCCATGCTAAGACGAGAAGACAAATTCCCAAGGTAGGAGAATGAGAGAAAATCACTAAGACAAGAGGCTGGGAGAGACCATAAACAAAAGGAAAGAGAACATCACCCGAGAAGAGGTAGAGAGAGAGGGAAAATCACTGTGTAGGGAGAAAGAGAGTGTGACGAGAACTCCCAGTGTCTGGAGAGAGGAAGAAAGTCACCGCGCTGTGGAGATTGACTGAAAGGAGTAGTTGAGGGAGAAAATTTCCCAAAGAGGATTGTGGGAGAAAATCACCCAGAAAGGAGGCTGAAAGAGAAACTCATCTAGAAGAGAAAGTGAGGAAGAGAATCGCTTGAGAAGACAGGGAAATAATCACTAGAAACCTTGAGCTAGGGAGGGAAAATCACTAAGAGGACAGCGAATCACTGAGAAGAGAGAGGGAAAATGAATGAGGATGTGTGTTTGTGAGAGAGAGACAGACAGACAGACAAGACAGAAAAACACCAATCCGAAAGAGATTCACATAGAGGCAAGAGTGAGAAAGAAAATGCCCGAGAAGATAGCAAGGGAGGAATTTCATAAGAGGAGACAGCAAGAAAATGACCTAGAGGATTGCAAGAGAGAAAATGACCAGAGGAAATATCACTGAGATGAGAGTGAGAGAGACGATTACTGAGAGGAGAGAGAGTGAGCCAATCACCAAAAGGATAGTGAGAGAGCAAATCACTGAAAAGCAACAAAAATTCTCCGAAATTATCGAGAGGAGAAGGCTTCAGCGAGAGGAGAGGACAGGAGACAGAGACAGAAAATGCCTGAGAAGAGACAGAGAGAGTAAATAAACGAGAGCAATCTGTTGAAAAGAGAAAGGAGAAGAATCGTTAAGAAGTGGGAGAGTAAGAAAATTGCCAAGATGAGAGTGACAGTGGGAGGTGGAATATCACCAAGGAAAGAAAGAGTGAGTAAATCTCCCAATGAAGAGAGTGAACACATAATGGAGAGAAGATAGAGAGAGAATAACACTGAGAAGAGAGAAAGAGGATTAGCACAGAGTGTGAGAGTGAGGAAAAACACCCAGAGGGCAGACAGCAGAAGAATATCACTGAGAGGAGAGAGGGATAATCACACAGAAGATTAAGAGAGAGCGATTTTTCACCAAGAGAAGAGAGATTCCTTGAGAGGTGATGGAGCAGGAAATCCCTAAGAGGTGAGAGTGAGAGAAGATACCTGACGGGTCAGAAAATTGCCAACAGGAGCTGGTTAGAGAGCAAGTAGGCAAGAGGAAGGACATTCAGCGAGAGAAGCATCTGAGAGAGAGAATCAGTGACATGACCAGGTGAGAGAAAAAAAACCGAGAAGAGAAGGAAAGAAAGAAAATCATCACAGAGAGAAAGTGATTGAGATGAGAGAGACAAAAATCACCATGAAACAAGAGTAAGCAAAGGGTGGCGACAGAGTGAAAATCATTCAAAAGGGACAGAAGGAGAATTGCTTAGAAGAGAGAGGGAAAACCACCAAGAGGAAAAGGAGGGAAGAAATAGGAAGACGAGTGTGAGGAGACTGAATAGAACACCAAGGGGCAAGAGAAAAAGCGATTCATCTTTTGAAGAGGATGAGAAAGAAAATTACTGAGGAGAGAGAGATGCTTTACTACAGATTTACAATGACGTGGTGAGACTGCATTTGTAGAGTATTCTGTGCTATTTTAGTCTCCCTACTGAAGAATAGAAGATATTGTTGCCCTAAAGGGAATGCAGCAAAAGTAAACTAGGCTGATACTGTGGATAGCAGGACTATCGTACAAAGAGAGATTGGTTTGAGTGTTCCTGTATTCAGTAGAGCTGAGAGAGTGTCTGATTGATTGAAAGGTATAAAGTTCTAACAGGGCTAGATGGACTGGTTTCGTGAGGAAGTATACCCTGATTGTGGAGTCTAGAACCAGGGCTCACAGTCAGAATACAAACAGTGTGGGTTATACTGTGAGTGAGATCAGGAATGATTTCATCACTCAGTGTTGTCAACCTGTGGAGGAGGCTCACTAAGTACATTTGAAAGAAAAATGAATGATTTTTTTTTCATATATTAAAGTATCCAGGGTTATGGAGAGAGAGTGTGCATACGGTTTTGAAATAGAGGATCTGCCATGGTCACAGGGAATGGTTGAGCGGGTGCAAACCAGCCTACTGCTTATTTCTGTGATTTTGATTAATGGCAGAGCAGGCTCAGAGGGCTAAAGGACCTTCTTCTATTGCTTGATCCTGTGTTTTTCAGTGAGTGAGGATCACTAAAGAGATGTGAGAGAAAGAGAAAATCACCAAGGAGAGAGTCAAAGAGGAAATCACTGAGACGATAGCAAGATAGCAAATCACTGAGAACAGCATTCATCCCAGACAACAGGGAGAGAAAGGAAATTACCAAGAAGAAAAGTGGCAGAGATGGAAAATCAGTGAGAGGAGTGTGAGAGTCAAACAATCTGCGAAATGATATGGAGGAAGAAAATAGCTGAGAAGGAGGAGGAAAATTCACCGAGAGGACTGGGTGAGAAAGAAAATTACTGAGAAGAGAGGGAAAATATGTACAGGAGACAGATAAGACTCACTGAGCACAGAGGGATTGACTGCCATGCTCAGATGGGAAAAGAAATTCCCAAGATGGGAGAGTGAGAGAAAATCACCAAGACAAGATGCTGAGAGAGACTATAACCAAACGGAAAGAGAACATCACAGAGAAGAGATAGAGTGAGAAAGAAAGTGGGAGAGATTGTCACTCTCTCTTCTCAGTGACTTTCACCACAAGAAGAGGGAGAGAAAGGAAATGACCAAGAGTAGAGGTGACAGAGAAAGAAAATGACTGTGAGGAGAGAGAGAGACATTCACTGCAGTGAAGAGGGAGGAAAGCAAATTACCAAGAGGTGACCAAGAGAGAAAATCTGTGAGAGGAGAGAGAGGGTCAAATATTGAACGAGACGATATGGACGGATTAAATTGCTGAGAAGGAGGATCACAAATTACCCTAGAGGGTATTGAGGACACAGGGAAAGACTCACTGAGTGTAGAGAGATTGGCTGCCATGATAGAATGAGAAATGAAATTCCCAAGATGGGAGAATGAGAGAAAATCATGACACAACGCTGAGAGGGGACATAACGAAAAGGAAAGAGAACGTCATCTGAGAAGAGGCAGAGAAAGACGGAAAATCACTGAGCACGGAGAGAGAAAATGTGAGGAGAACTCCCAGAGTCAGGAGAGAGGGGGAAAGTCACCGCGATGCAGAGATTGACTGAAAGGCGTAGTTAGGGAGAAAATTACCCACAGGGGAGGATGGGAGGAAATCACCCAGAAAGGAGGCTGATAGAGAAATTCACCTCGAAGAGAAAGTGAGGGAGAGAATCATTTGAGAAGACAGGGAAATAAACACCTGATAGCTTGAGCAAGAGATGGAAAATCACCAAGAGGAGAGCAAATCACTGAGTGGAGAGAGGGAAAATGAATGAGGAGATCGTGTTTGAGAGAGAGACAGACATAAAAACACCAAGTGGAAAGAAATTCACTGAGAGGCGAGACTGAGCGAGGATATCCCCGAGAAGATAGTGAGAGGAAATTCCTGAGAGGAGACAGAGAGAACATAACCCAGACGATAGCAAGAGAGAAAATGAGTGCAAAACCAGAGGAAATATCATTGAAATGAGAGTGAGAGGGATGATTGTCGAGAGGACAGAGAGAGAGAGTGAGCCAATCAGCAAAAGAATAGTGAGAAAGCAAATCACTGAGAAGAGACAAAAATTGTCGGAAATTATCGAGAGGAAAAGGCATCACCAAGAGGAGAGTAGGGGAGACAGAGAGAAAATGACTGAGGTAAACGAGAGAGCAATTTGTTGAGAAGAGAAAGGAGAAGAATTGTTGAGAAGAGGGAGAGTACAAAAATTGCGGAGATGAGAGCGATTCACTGAGTGAAGGGGCTAAAAGTGAAAATGACCAAGATGAGATAGACGGAGAGAGGGAGGAGCGATATCACTGAGGAAAGAGAGAGTGTCGAAATCTCCCAAAAAAAAACATAACTGCAAGAAGAGAGAGAAAGTCACTCAGCAGAGGGAAAGAGGGATTATCACTGAGCAGCGAGTGTAAGAGTGAGAAAAACACCCAGAGGGCAGAGAGCAGAAGATTATCACTAAGAGGAGAGAGGGATAATCGCAGAGAAGGTTGAGAGAAAGCAGTTTTCACCAAGAGAGATTCCTTGAGAGGTGATGAAGGACGATATCCCTGAGAGGAGAGAGTGACAGAAGATACTGGTGGGGAGAGAACTTTGCCGACAGGAGCCGGTTAGAGAGAGCAAGTCAGCAAGAGGAGGGAAATTCAGCGAGAGAAGCATCTGAGAGAGTCGATGAGTGACAAGACTGGGTGAGAGAGAAAATCCCTGAGAATAGACGGAAAGAAAGAAAATAATCACCGAGAGAGAAAGTCATTGAGGTGAGAGAGAGAAAATCACCACAAAACGAGAGTAAGCAAAGGGTAGCGACAGAGTGAAAATCAGCCATAAGGAACGGAAGAAAAATTGCTTAGAAGAGAGGGAAAATCACCGAGAGGAGAAGGAGGGAGCAACTAGGAAGACGAGTGTGAGGAGAGGGAATAGATCACCAAGGGGTGAGAGAAAAAGCTTTTCACCTTTGGAAGAGGGTGAGAAAGGAAATTACCGAGGGGAGAGAGAGAACAAGAGCAAATCAATGAAATGAGAGAAATTCAGCAAGAGGAGAGTTTGAGAGAGAGATTCATCGAGAGGCGGTGAGTGAGTGCAGATCACCAAGGAAAGAGGGTGAGAAACTCTTCCTCGCGGTGGCTATGTGAGAGAGAAATTGACCAAGAGGGGTGAGAGGGAAAGAAAATGAACAGAGGAGTGTGATTCACCCAGAGGTGAGGGTAAGAGAAGGAGCAAATCAATGAGCAGATCGAGATTTCACCAAGAGGGGATGGTGAAATGGAAAATTACTGCGCTGAGAGAGAGAGAGGTCACTGGGGAATGTGAAAAAGGACCCAATACTTCCATGTTTGCTGACAACTCAGACTGAAGTAGGATTGTGAGTTTTATGGAAGATGTAATATTTACCAGTTTGCTGACGACACAGGTGGAATTGAGAGTTGTCAGGCGGTTGCAAAGTGGCTTCAATGTGATCAGCAAAAGCTGGGTATGTGGGCAAAGATGGCACATGAGGCATTATGTGGATAAATGAAAAGCGCTACATTTGCAAGTAAAGAACAAGAAGGCACATTACTTTTTGAATTTGACTGATGACATGGTTAAAATGCAGGTGTGCATCCTTGTACATCCGTCAATGAAAATAAACCGGCAGCCATCGTAAGCAATTAGAAAGGCGAATGGTAAGTTTGTCTCTAGTGTGAGAGGTTACAATGTTCAGAAGTAGAGATGCCTTACTACAGGTTTATGGGGACTTGGGTGAGACTGCATTTGTAGAGTATTCTGTGCTATTTTGGTCTCCCAACTGAAGAATAGAAGATGTTGTTGCTCTAGAGGGAATGCAACGAAGGTACTCTAGGCTGATACTGTGGATAGCACGACTATTGTACGAGGTGAATTGGTTTGACTGTGCCTGTATTCAGTAGAGCTGGGAGGAATGAGAGTGTCTGATTGGAAGGTATAAAATTCTAACAGGACTGGATAGAATTGGTTTCGCGAGGAAGTATCCCCTGATTGTGGAGTCTAGAACCAGGACTCAGTCAGAATACATGCAGGATGAGGCATCCTGAGAGTGAGATGAGGAAAGAGTTCATCATTGAGTGTGATCAACCTGTGGAGGCAGGCTCACAGAATACATTCAAGAGCGAGATGGATGATTTTTTTCAGATACTAAAGTATCCAGGGTTATGGATAGAGAGCATGCAAATCGTTTTGAAATAGAGGATCAGCCATGGTCACAGGAAATGGTTGAGCTGGTGCAAACAAGCCTACTGTTTGTTTCTATGATTTTGATTAATGGCAGAGCAGGCTCCGGGGGGCCAAAGGACCTTCTTCTATTGCTTGCTGCTGCGTCTTTATGTGAGCAAGAATCATGGAAGAGTTGTGAGAGGAAGAGAAAATCACCAAGGCGAGAGTCAGAGAGGAAATCACTGAGATGATAGCAAGAGAGAAAATCACTGAGAAGAGCATTCATCCCAGACAACAGGGAAAGAAAGGAAATTACCAAGAGGAAAAGCGACAGAGAGAGAAAATCAGTGAGAGGGGAGAGAGACATTCAGCGCTTAGAAAAGGGAAAGAAAGGAAATTTCCAAGACGTGACCAAGTGACAACATCTCTGAGAGGAGATAGAGAGAGACAGGGTCAAATATTCAATCAAACGATATGGAGGAATAAAATTGCTGAGAAGGAGGATCATAATTTACTGAGAGGGTGTTGACGAGATCCGGAGAAGACTCACTGAGTGTAGAAGGATTGACTGCCATGCTCGGAGGAGAAATGAAATTCCCAAGATGGGAGAATGAGAGAAAATCACCAACATAAAAGGCAGAGATGGAACATAACCAAAAGCAAAGAGAAAGTCACCCGAGAAGAGGTGAAGAGAGAGGGAAAATCACTGAGGAGGGAGAGAGAGTGTGAGGAGAAATCCCAGAGTTGGGAGAGAGCGAGAAAGTCACCGCAATGCAGAGATTGATTGAAAAGAGTAATTGAGGGAGAAAATTACCCAAATGGGAGCATGGGAGAAAATCACTCAGAAAGGAGGCTGAGAGAGAAACTCACCTAGAAGAGAAAGTGAGGAAGAGAATCGCTTGAGATGACAGGGAAATAATCACGTATAGGTTGAGCAAGGGAGGGAAAATCACCAAAAGGAGAGTGAATCACTGAGAGGAGAGAGGGAAAATGACTGATGAGATTGTGTGTGTGAGAGAGAGAGAGAGAGAGACAGACATAAAAACACCAAGCGGAAAGAAATTTACTGAGAGGCGAGAGTGAGAGAGAAAGTCCCCAAGAAGATACTACAAGAGGAAATTTCTTTGAGGAGACAGAGAGAAAATGACCTAGAGGACAGCAAGAGAGAAAATGCCTAGGAAACCAGAGGAAATAGCACAGATTTGAGAGTGGGAGAAACGATTGCCGAGCGGAGAGGCAGAGGGTGGGCCAATCGGCAAAAGGATGGTGAGAGAGCAAATCTCTGGGAAGAGACACAAATTTTCCGAAATTATCAAGAGGAGAAGGCTTCACCGAGAGGGGAGTAGAGGAGATAGAGAAAATGCCTGAGTGGAGACAGAGGGTGTAAGTCACCGTAAGGTTAATGAGAGAGCAATTTGTTGAGAAGAGAAAGGGGAAGAATTGTTGAGAAGAGGGAGAGTAAGAAAATTGCTCAGATGAAAGCAATTCATTGAGTGAAGGTGCTAACAGAGAAAATGACCAAGATGAGAACGATAGAGAGAGGTGGAGTATCACCAAGGAAAGAGAGCGCGAGGAAATCTCCTAAAGAAGAGAGAGGACACACAACTGAGAGAAGATAGAGAAAGTCACTGAGAAGAGAGAAAGAGGGATTATCACTGAGCAGCGAGTGTGAGAATGAGAAAAAAACCCAGAGGGCAGAGAGCAAGAGAATAAAAGCAAAGTGTGCAGAGGACTGTGAAACTTTGCAGAGGAACATAGATACATTGAGTGAGTGGGCAAAGGTCTGGCAGATGGAATACAATGTAAATAAATGTGAAGTCATACATTTTGGTAGGAGTAATAGTAAAAAGGATTATTACTTGAATGGTAAAAAGTTGCAGCATGCTGCTATGCAGAGGGACCTGGGTGTCCTTGTGCATGAATCACAGAAGGTAGGTCTGCAGGTACAACAAGTAATTAGGAAGGCAAATGGAATTTTGTCCTTCATTGTTAAAAGGATTGAAATTAAAAGCAGAGAGGTTATGTTGCAGTTATACAAGGTGCTGGTGAGGCCACACCTGGAGTACTGTGTGCAGTTTTGGTCTCCTTACTTGAGAAAGGATGTATTGGCACTGGAGGGGGTGCAAAGGAGGTTCACTAGGTTGATTCCGGAGTTGAGGGGTTGGCTTATGAGGAGAGACTGAGTAGATTGGGATTATATTCATTGGAATTCAGAAGATTGAGGGGGGATCTTATAGAAACATATAAAATTACGAAGGGAATAGATAAGATAGAAGTAGAGAGGATGTTTCCACTGGCAGGTGAAGCTAGGACAAGAGGGCATAGCCTCAAGATTAGAGGGAGCAGATTTAGGACTGAACTGAGAAGGAATTTCTTCACCCAGAGGGTTGTTAATCTATGGAATTCCTTGCCCAGTGAAGTAGTTGACGCTAATTCAGTAAATGTTTTTTAAAAAAAAAAGGTAGATTTTTTTTGAACAATAAAGGAATTTAGGGATACGGTGAGAACGCGGGTAAGTGGATCTGAGTCCACGAAAGGATCAGCCATGATCTTATTGAATGGCGGAGCAGGCTCAAAGGGCCAGACGGCCTACTCCTGCTCCTAGTTCTTATGTTCTTATGTTCTAATATCACTGAGAAAAGAGAGGGACAATCACATTGTAGATTAAGAGGGAATGATTTTCACCTAAGAGAAGAGAGATTCCTTGAGAGGTGATGAAGGAGGAAATTCCTGAGAGGAGAGAGTGAGAGAAAATACCAGGGGAAAAAGAAAATTGCCGACAGGAGCCAGTTAGAGAGAGCAAGTCAGCAAGAGGAGGGAGATTCTGAGAGAGAGGATCAGTAACATGACCGGGTGAGAGAGAAAATCCCTGAGAATAGACAGAAAGAAAGAAAATAATCACCGAGAGAGAAAATGATTGAGATGAGAGAGAGAAAATCACCACAAAACAAGAGTAAGCAAAGGATAGTGACAGAGTGAAAATCATTCAAAAGGGACAGAAGGAGAATTGCTTAGAAGAGAGAGGGAAAATCACCGAGAGGAGAAAGAGGGAGAAACTAGGAATACGAGTGTGAGGAGACGGAATAGATCACGACGGTGCAAGAGAAAAAGCGATTCACCTTTTGAAGAAGGTGAGAAAGGAAATTACCGAGGAGAGAGAAAGAGAGCAAATCAACGAAATGAGAGAAGTGCAGCAAGAGGAGAGTTTGAGTGTGAGAATCATCAAGACGCGGTGAGTGAGTGCAGATCATTAAGGAAAGAGGGTGAGAAAGCCATCGTGCAGAGGAATATGTGAGACCGAAAATGTCCAAGAGGAGTGAGAGGGAAAGAAAATGAGCTGAGGAGCATATTTCACCCAGAGGTGAGGGGAAGAGAAGGAGCAAGTCAATGAGTGGAGAGAGATTTCACCGAGAGGTGAGGGTGAAATGGTAAATCACTGCACTGAGAGAGAGAGAGAGGTCACTGAGGAAGGAGAAAACGGAACTAATACTTCCATATTTGCTGGCAACTCAGAACTCGTCAGACTTCGGTCAAAGTAAGTAAACCGGCATCCATAGCAAGCAAATAGATAGGCAAATAGTAAATTTGTATCCATTGGTTATACATTGCAGAAGTAGAGATGCCTTACTACAGGTTTACATGGAATTGGTGGGACTGCATTTTCAGTGTATTCTGTGCCAGTTTGGTCTCTCCAGTGAAGAATGGAAGATATACTTGCCCTAGAGGGAATGCAGCAAAGGTACACAAGACTGATACCGTGAATAGTAGGAGTATAGTATGAGGGAAGATTGGTTTGACTGTGCCTGTATTTGGTAAAGTTGAGAGGAATAAAAGTGGGCCTGATTGAATGGTATAAACATCTAACCGAGCTAGACAAACTAGTTTTGGCAAGGATGTTTCCACCGGTTGAGGAGTGTAGATCAAAAGCACACAGTCACAATACAGGTTGGGTCATCTTCGGACTGAGATGAGGAAATATTGAGTGAAGAAAAGAGTGGTCAACTTGTGAAACTTGCAACCACAGAAAGCTGTGAATGCAGGCTCACTGAGTATATTCTAGAAAGAAATTGATTTTTGTTTTAGGTGTTAAAGGCATCAAGGTTATGGAGAGAAAGCATGTACATGACTTTCTGGTGGAGGGTCACCCATGATCATATTGAATGGCTCTGCTGGCGCAAAGAGCTGAATGGCCTTCTCCTTGTTCTGTGTGTCTATATTTTCTATCATGAGGGCCAATTAGCTTGTATTTATTTCCAGCCCTGTGTTTGAATGTGAGAGAGAAGCATTGAGAGATTTGAAAGGAAGAGAGAATCACTAAGAGGAGAGGGTGAGAGAGAACATCGCCCAGAAGAGATACAGAGTGAGAAAATCAGTGAAAAGACAGAGAGGAAATGTCGCTGAGATGAGAAAGGAAAAATCACCAAGACGAGCACAATTTTCCGAGGAAAGGATGAGTGAGGAAATTGCCGAGACTAGGTGAGGAAGGAAGTAGATCATTGAGGGATAAGAGAGCAAAAGCGATTCACCGATAGGAGAGGGCGAGAAAGAAAATTACTGAGGAGAGAAACCGATTCACTGAGAAGAGCCAGTGACAGCAAATCACTGAGACGGTATAAATTGACCAAGAGGTGGGGTGAAAGTGGAAGTCACTGAGGTGTTGGAGAAAATCATCAACATGTCCAAGCTTGCTGACAACACAGAGGTAGGTAGGATTGTGTGTTGAGTGGGAAATGCAATATTTAGAAGTTTGCTGATGACACGGATGGGGATTGAAAGTTGTGAGGATGGTGCATGGAGGCTCCAGGGTGATCTAGACCATTTGAGTATGTGGGCAGACACCAGGCACATGTGGTATAACGTGGATAAATGTGAAGCAATACATTCCAGTGTGAAGAACAAAAGGTCACAGCATTATTTAAATCTGCAGTTCTTTTTCCTTTGTTGTTCAGTGAAAGTGAGCAGTTAGTCACAGCAAGCAAGTGATCCCAGATATGGAGGCATTATCTTATGAGCAAAGACTAAAGAGGTTGGGACTCTATTTTGTGGAGTTGATAAGAATGAAACACATCAGATTCTTAAGGGACTTGGACAGGGTGAATGCTGAGAGGATCCTTTCCCTCATGGGCGATATGAGGACCAGAGTACATAGTCTCAGAATAGAGGGTTGCCAAGTGAAGACTGAAAAGGAGGAAATTCTTCTCTTGGAGGCTTTCTGAGTCTTTGGATTTCTGTGCCACAGAGAGGTGTGGCGGCAGAATCCGTGTGTTTATTTAAAGCTGAGATAGATAGATAGAAAGATGCATAGATTCTTGATCAGTAGTAGAATTAAAGGTTATGAGGAAGAGCAGGAACGTAGATGTGAGAAATGTCAGATCAGCCATGATCCTATTGAGTGGTGGAGCGGTCTGCTGGGTAAAAACGGCCTACTGCTGCTTCTATTTCTTACGATCTTAGAAAGGACGGCAAACGGTATGTTGTAAGAGGTTTTACGTTCAGAAGTAGAGATCTTTCCAGGGTCTTGGTGAGATCGCACATGGAGTTTTCCACGCAATTTTGGTCTCCCTGCTGAACAAAAGCATATACTCGCTATTGAGCAAGAATGTCAAAGGTTCACTATGCTGATACTGTGGATGGCAGGATTATGGTACGAGGAGAGATTAGTTTGACTGTGCCCCTATTCAGTACAGCTGAGAAGAATGAGACAGTATCTGATTGGAATATTGAGAGGAGAGAGGGATCATCACAGAGAAGTTTAAGAGAGCGCGATTTTCAGTGACATGACTGGGTGAGAGAGAAAATCTCTGAGAAGAGACGGAAGGAAAATAAATAATCACAGAGAAAGAAAATCATTGAGATGAGAGAGAGAAAATCCCCATGAAACGAGAATAAGCAAAGAGTAGCGACAGAGAGAAATCATTCAAAAGGGATGGAAAGAGAATTGCTTAGAATAGAGAGGGAAAGTCACCGAGAGGAGAAAGAGGGAGAAACTAGGAACATGAATTTGAGGAGAGGGAATAGATCACCAAGGGGCAGGAGAAATAGCAATTCACCTTTTGAAGAGGATGAGAAAGGAAATTACCGAGGAGGGAGAAAGAGAGCAAATCAACAAAATAAGAGAAATTCAGCAAGAGGAGAGTTTGAGAGAGAATCATCGAGAGGCATTGAGTGAGTGCAGATCACCAAGGAAAGAGGGTGAGAAAGCTACCGCAAGGAAGTGTATGTGAGAGAGAAAATGAGGAGTGAGAGGGAAAGAAAATGAGCAGAGGAGCGTGATTCACCCAGCGGTGAAGGGAAGAGAAGGAGCAAATCAATGAGCGAAGGGAGATTTCACCGAGAGGTGAGGGTGAAATGGAAAATCACTGCGCTGAGAGAGAGAGATAACTGAGGAAAGAGAAAAAGGAACCAATACTTCCATGTTTGCTGACAACACAGAAGTAGGTAGGATTGTGAATTGTATGGAAAACATAATATTTACCAGTTTGCTGATGACACAGGTGGAATTGAGAGTTGTCAGGCGGTTGTAAAGTGGCTGCAATGTGATCCGCACAAGCTGAGTATGTGTGCAAAGATGGCACATGAGACATTTTGTGGATAAATGTAAAGGGCTACTTTTGTAAGTGAAGAACAAGAAGGCACATTATTATCTGAATTTGACTGATGACGTGGTTAAAATGCAGGTGTGCATCCTTGTACATCTGTCAATGAAAGTAAACCAGCAGCCACAGCAAGCAATTGGAAAGGCGAATGGTAAGTTTGTCTCCATTGCAAGAGGTTATACGTTCAGAAGTAGAGATGCCTCACTCCAGGTTTATGGGGACTTGGTGAGACTGCATTTGTAGAGTATCCTGTGCTATTTTGGTCTCCCTACAGAAGAACAGAAGACATTGTTGCCCCAGAGGGAATGCGGCAAAGGTACTCTAGGCTGGTACTGTGTATAACAGGACTATCGTACAAGGAGAGATTGGTTTGAGTGTTCCTGTATTGAATAGAACTCAAAGGAATGAGAAAGTGTCTGATTCGAAAGGATAAAATTCTAAGAGGGCTAGATAGAATTGGTTTAGCGAGGATGTATCCCCTGGTTGTGGAGTCTAGAACCAGGGCTCACAGTCAGAATACATACAGGGTGGGGCATCCTAGGAGTGAGATGAGAGATTTTGTTGCTCAGAGGGTGATCAACCTGTGGAGACAGGCTCATTGAGTACGTTCAAGAGTGAGATAGATGATTTTTTTTCCCGATATTAAAGCATCAAGGGTCAAGGAGACAGAGCATGCATATTGTTTTTCTATGTTTTTCATTAATGGCAGAGCAGGCTCGGAGGGCCAAAGGACTTTTCTTGTGAGATCCTGTGTTTATATGTGAGTGAGAATCACTGAAGAGATGTGAGAGGAAGTGAAAATCACCAACAGTAGAGAGTCTGAGAGGAAATCATTGAGATGATTGCGAAAGAGCAAATCGCTGAGAAGAGCAGTCACCCCAGAAAACAGGGAGAGAAAGGAAATTACCAAGAGGAGAAGCGACAGAGAGACAAAATCAGTGAGAGGAGGGGGAGAGAGAGAGAGAGTCAAATAATCAAGCAGATGATATGGAGGGAGAAAATCGTTGAGGAGGAGGAGGAAAATACACTGAGAGGACTGGGTGAGAGAAAATGACTGAGAAGAGAGGAAAATATGGGGAGGAGACCCAGATAAGAATCATTCAGTACAGAGGGATTGACTGCCATGCTAGGATGAGAAAAGAAATTGCCAAGCTGGGAGAGTAAGAGAAAATCACTAAGACAAGAGGCTGAGAGAGAATATTACCAAAAGGAAAGAGAACATCACAGAAAAGAGATAGAGAGAAAGGAAGTGGGAGTGAGAGAGAAAATCACTGATAAGAGAGAGCGACATTCACCGCAGAGAAACAAAATTAGCAAGAGGAGAGGCGACAGAGAGAAAATCACTGAGTGGAGAGAGAGAGAGTCAAATAATCAGCAACATGATATGGAGTGACAAACTTGTTGAGAACGAGGAGCAAATTCACTGAGAGGATATTGAGGACACAGGGAGAAGACTCACTGAATACAGAGGGATTGACTGCCATGCTAGGATGGGAAAACAAATTCCCAAGATGGGAAAGTGAGAGAAAATCATTGAGAGAAGAGGCTGAGAGAGAACATAACCAAGAGGAAAGAAGGAACCAAGAGGAAGAGGTAGAGAAAGAAGGAAAATCACTGAGCAGGGAGAGAGAGTGTGAGGAGAACTCCCAGAGTTGGGAGAGAGGGAGAAAGTCACCACGATGCAGAAAGGAGAAGTTGAGGGAGAAAATTACCCAGAAAGGAGGCTGAGAGAGAAACTCATCTAGAAGAGAAAGTGAGGAAGAGAATCGCGTGAAGACCAGGGAATAATCACGGAGTAGCTTGAGTGAGAGAGAAAAAATCACCAAGAGGAGAGCGAATCACTGAGAAGAGAGGGAAAATGACTGAGGAGATGATGTGTGAGAGAGACAGACATAACAACACCAAGTGGAACGACTCTCACTAAGCAGCAAGAGTGAAAGAGAAAATGCCCAAGAAGATAGCAAGAGAGGAAATTCCTGAGAGAAAATGACCCAGAGGATTGCAAGAGAGAAAATGACTGCGAAACCAGAGGAAATATCACTGAAATGAGAGTGAGAGATACGATTGCTGAGAGGAGGGAGAGTGAGCCAATCACCAAAAGAACAGTGAGAGAGCAAATCACTGAGAAGCAACAAAAATTGTCCAAAATTATCGAGAGGGGAAGGCTTCGCTGAGAGGAGAAGAGACAGAGAGGGTAAATCACCGAGAGGTTAATGAGAGAACAGTTTGTTAAGAGAAAGGGGAAGAATTGTTGAGAAGAGGGAGAGTAAGAAAATTGCTGAGATGAAAGCGATTCACTGAATGAAAGGGCTAACAGTGAAAATTACCAAGATGAGAGCGACAGAGAGAGAGAGGTGGAATATCACCGAGGAAAGAGAGAGCAAGGAAATCTCCTAAAGAAGAGAGGGAACACATAACCGAGAGAAGATAGAGAGAGAAAATCACTGAGAAGAGAGAAAGAGGGATTGTCATTGAGCAGCGATTTGTGAGAGTGAGAAAAACATCCAGAGGCCAGACAGCAGCAGAATATCACTGAGAGGACAGAGGGAAAATCACAGGAGATTAAGAGAGAGCGAATTTCACCAAGCGAAGAGAGATTCCTTGAGAGGTGATGAAGGAGGAAATCCCTGAGAGGACAGAGGGAGAGAAGATACCTGAGGAGACTGAAAATTGCCAACAGGAACTGGTTAGAGAACAAGTTGGCAACAGTAGGGAGATTCAGCGAGAGAAGCATCTGAGAGAGAGAATCATGACTGGGTGAGATAGAAAATCCCTGAGAAGAGACAGAAAGCAAGAAAATAATCACAGAGAGAAAATCATTGAGTTGAGACAGAGAAAATCACCACGAAATGAGAGTAAGCAAAGTATAGCAACAGAAGGAATATCATTCAAAAGGGACGGAAGGAGAATTGCTTAGAAGAGAGAGGGAAAATCACTGAGAGGAGAAAGAGGGAAGAACTAGGAAGACGAGTGTGAGGAGAGGGAATAGATCACCAAGGTGAGAGAAAGTGATTGACCTTTTGAAGAGGGTGAGAAAGGAAATTACTGAGGAGAAAGAGAGCTAATCAATGAAATGAGAGAAATTCAGCAAGAGCAGATTTTAAGAGAGAGAATCATCGAGAGGCGTTGAGTGAATGCAGATCATCAAGGAAAAAGGGGTGAGAAAGCTACCGTGCAGAAGAGTATGTGAGAGAGAAAATGAGCAGAGGAGCATGATTCACCCAGAGATGAGGGTAAGAGAAGGAGCAAATCAACGAGTGGAGAGAGATTTCACCAAGAGGTGAGGGTGAAATGGAAAATTACTATGCTGAGAGGGAGAGAGAGAGAGAGGTCACTGAGGAAAGAGAAAAAGGAACCAATACTTCCATGTTTGCTCACAACTTAGAACTAGGTAGTATTTTGAGTTGTATGGAAGATGCAATATTTACCAGTTTGCTGACGACACAAGGTGGAATTGGGAGTTGTCAGGCGGTTCAAAGTGACTTCAGTGTGATCAGCACAAGCTGAGCATTTGGGCAAAGATGGTACATGAGGCATTATGTGGATAAATGTGAAGGGCTACATTTGCAAGTGAAGAACCAGAAGGCACATTATTACTTGACTAATGACATGGTTGAACATGTGGGTGTGCAACCTTGTAGATCTGTCAATGAAAGCAAACCGGCAGCCATAGCAAGCAATTGGAGAGACGAATTATATGTTTGGCTCCATTGCAAGAGGTAGGTTATATGTTAGAGTAGTGATGCCTTATTGCAGGTTTACAATGACTTGGTGAGACTGCATTTGTGGAGTATTAGATATACTTGCCCTGGATGGAATGTTGTAAAGGTGCACTAGGCTGATACTGTGGTAGTAGGATGATTGTACAAGGCAAGATTGGTTTGACTGTGCTTGTATTCAGTCAAGTTCAGAGGAAGGAAAGAGGTCTGATTGAATGGTGTAAACAGGGCGAGACAGACTAGTTGTGGGAGGGATGAGGAGTGTAGATCAAAAGCGCACATTCACATTACAGGTTTGGGTCATCTTAGGACTGTGATGAGGAAACTTTGAATGAAGAAAAGTGTGGCCAACTCGTGGAATTTGCAACCACAGAAAGATATGGATATTCTAGAAAGAGATTGATTTTTATTTCACATATTAAAGGAATTAAGGTTTTGGAGAGAAAGCGTGTACGTGACTTTCTGGTAGAGAGTCACCCATGATCATATTGAATGGTGCTGCTGGTGCACAGCTGAATGGCCTTCTCCTTGTTCTGTGTGTCTATATTTTCTATTCATGACACAGCAGGCATGGAGGGCCAATTAGCCTGTATCTATTTCCAGACCCCATGTCTGAATGTGAAAGAGAAGCACTGAGATTTGAAAGGAAGAGAGAATCACGAAGTGGCGAGGGTGAGAGAGAAAATCACCCAGAAGTGATAGAGAGTGAGAAAATCAGTGAGAAGACAGTGAGGAAAAGTCGCTGAATTGAGAAAGGAAAAATCAACGAGCTGAGAGCAGTTTTCCGAGGAGAGGATAAGTGAGAAATTGCCAAGAGTATGTGAGGAAGTGAGTTGACCATCGAGGGGAGAGAGAGATAAAGCGATTCACCGATAGGAGAGGACGAGAAAGATAATTACTGAGAAGAGAAACAGATTACCGTCTGTAATTTGCTGTTTGTGACTGTTCTCAGTGAGAGATTCACCAAGAGCTGGAACAAAATGAAAGTCACTGAGTTGTTGGAGAAAATCATCAACATTTCCAAGCTTGCTGACAATCAGTTCTGAAGAAGGGTCACTGGACCTGAAATGTTAACTCAGCTTTCTCTCCACAGATGCTACCAGAACTGCTGAGTTTTTCCTCCAATTTCTGTTTCTCTTTTTTTGATTTCCAGCATATGCAGTTCTTTGTTTTTTCTTTGTTGTTTAATTAAAGTGAGGAGGTAGTTGCTGAAAGCAGTTGATCCCAGATATGGAGGTATTGTCTTAAAAGCAAAGACTAAAGAGTTTGGAACTTTATTTTCTGGAGTTTAGAAAAATGAAACACGTCGGATTCTTAAGGGACTTCACAGGGTAAATGCTGAGGGGATACTTCCCCTCATGGGAGGAATTTCTTCTCTTGGAGGCTTTCTGAGTCTTTGGATTTCCGTGCCACAGAGAAGTGTGGGGGCAGAATCCTTTGTGTTTATTTAAAGCTGAGATTGATAGATATATAGATGTATAGATTCTTGATCAGTAGTAGAATCAAAGGTTATTGAGGAAGAGCAGGAAAGTAGACGTGCGAAATGTCAGATCAACTATGATCCTATTGACTGGTGGAGCAGTCTTGAGGGGACAAATGGTTGACTGCTGCTTCAGTTTCTTATGTTCTTTGTAAGGACGGCAAATGGTATGTTGCAAAATGTTTTTGTGTTCAGAAGTAGAGATTTTTCCAGGGTTTTGTTGAGATCGCGCATGGAGTATTCTGTGCAATTTTGGTCTCCCTACTGATCAAAAGCATATATATGTTATGGAGGAAGTGCATCAAAGGTTCACTAGGCTGACACTGTGGATGGCAGGATTATTGTACGAAGAGAGATTGGTTTGACTGTGCCTGTATTCAGTAGAGCTGAGAGCAATGGGAGAGTGTTTGATTGAAAGGTATAAAATTCTAACAGGACTAGACAGAATCGGTGCAGTGAGAATGTATCCCCTGGTTGTGGAGTCTAGAACCAGGGTTCACGGTCAGAATACATACAAGGTGAGGCATCCAGGATTGAGATGAGGAAATATTTCTTCACTCAGAGGGTGATCAACCTGTGGAAGTTGTAACCACGGAAGGCTGCGGGTGCAAGCTCACTGAGTACCTTCAAGTACAAGACGGAAGGTTTTGTTTTTCAGCAATTAAAGCTTCAAGGGCTGTGGAGAGAGTGTGTGGATATGGTTTTGAAATAGGGGATCAGCCATGGTCACATGGAATGGTGGAGCAGGTGCAAAGGGCTGAATGCTCTGCTGCTTGTTTCTATGCTGTTCATTAATGGCAGAGCATGCTCGGAGGGCCAAAGGACTTCTTTTTATCAATCCTGCATTTCTACGTGAGAGAGAATCACTGAAGAGATGTGAAAGGAAGAGAAAATCACCAAGAGGAGAGTGTCAGACTGGAAATTACTGAGATGATAGCAAGAGAGCAAATCACCGAGAGTAGAGAGACATTCACCCCAGACAACAAGGAGAGAAAGGAAATAACCTAGAGGAGTCGTGTTTAAGAGAGAAAATCAGTGAGAGGAGTGAGAGAGAGTCAAATAATCAGTGAGATGATATGGAGGGAGAAAGCTGAGAAGGAGAAGGAAAATTCACCAAGAGGACTGGGTGAGAAAGAGAATTACTGAGAAGAGGACAAATAGAGGAAACAGAGAAGACTCGCTGAGTGTAGAGGGATTGACTGCCAAGCTAGAACGAGAAAATAACCAAAAGGAAAGAGAACATCATCCGAGAAGAGATGGAGACACAGAGACGGTTGGAAAATCACTGAGCAGGAAGAGACCGTGTGAGGAGCGCTCCCAGATTTGGTAGTGAGTGAGAAAGTCACAGCGTTGCAGAGATCGACTGAAAGGAAAAGTTGAGTGAGAAAATCACCCAGAAAGGAAGCTGACAGAAAAATCACCCAGAGTAGAAAGTGAGGAAGAGAATCAACTGAGAAGACAGAGAGATAACCACCAAGTAGCTTGAGAAAGAGAGGGGAAAATCACAAGTGGAGACATAAGATTACCAAGAGGAGAAGGGCTCTCGGAGAGGAGACGGGGAGAGAAAATGCCTTGAGAGTGTGAGAGAAAATTATCTAAAGGAGTAAGTTAGAGAGGAAATCAATGAGATGTTGGAGAGCAAAATTCACCTAGAGGTGAGGGTGAGAATGAAAATTACCAAGGGTAGTGGATACAGACAGAAAATTATGCAGCAGAAAGGAAATAGAGAGAGAAAATCACTACAAGGCGGAGTGTGAGAGGAAATCGCCACAGGAGGGCCAAGTCTGAACTGCCTTCTGGGCAATTAAGGAGGGGCAGTAAATGCTGACCCAACCAGCAAGGCCGCATCCATGATTTTTTTTTTAGAAAATCACCAGTAGGGGAGAGAGAGAGAGAGAAAATCAAGAGACGAGGGCAACCAAACCACTGAAAGGTGAGAGATGCACCAAGAAGTGAGGGTAAGAAAGAGAGTCAATCTCCAAAAGCATAGAAATAGGAAAAGGGAGAATCACTGCAAGGAAAGAGTAAAAGAAAATCACAGTGAAGGGAGAATGTGAGAGAATTACTTAACGAGCAGTAAGTTAGTAAACCACTGCAAGGAGAGGGTGATTGTGTGAGAAGGAGAGAGGGAAAATCGGGGTGGAGACAGCTCAATGTTCAGAGAGGATGGCAGAGAAAGAGATAAATCACTGAGAAGAGGGGGTGAGAAAATCACCAACAGGATGCAGAGAGGGAATCACTGAGAAGAATGAAAGAGAAAATCACCGGGGATGGAGTGAGAGAAAATGACAAAGAGGAACAAGATTTGTGAAGAAGAGATGGTGAGAGAAATTAAGAGAGAAAACCACCAAGAAGTGTAAGAGAGATCCTCTGTGAGGAGAGGGTAAAATAAAATCACTGAGAGGAAAGGCTGAGAATGAGTGAATTACGGGGAGGGAACAGAAGGTCACTGAAAGAGTGTGAGACAGAATCACAGAGAAGAGAGAGAAAATCATCAAGAGGAGGGACAAAAAAAGTTACTGAGCAGAGAGGGTGAGAAACTCACCAGGAGGAGAGAGGGTAAGAAAAAGAATCACCGAGAGGACAGGATGAAAGAAAATTACCAAGGAGAGAAAGAGAATCACTGAGATGAGGGTTGGAACTCTAAACTGATTTGTGTGCGTAATATTTCAGGTATCTGAACTGGTGGTTGGTGTTAGTATCAAAAATAGAAATTGTTGGAAAAGCTCAGCAGTTCTGGTAGTATCTGTGGAGAGAAATCAGAGTTAATGTTTTAGGTCAAGTGACCCTTTGCCAGAACAGCTTTCCTCCAGTTCTGAAGAAAGATCACTCGATCTGAAACATTTAATCTGATTTCTCTTCACAGATGCTGCCAGATCTGTTGAGCTTTTCTAGCCATTTCTGTTTTTGCTTCTGATTTACAGCATTCGTAGTTCTTCCGGTTGTTATTAGTATTTTTTTTATTTTTGATCTTGTAATAACCCACCTCTTACATTGTTTTCCTTTACATGTGATTAAAACAACACATTGAATGAAACCCCATGTAACACGAAACAATGTCAAATCTTTACACTGAGTGATAGCAAGAACTGCAGATGCTGGAGTCAGAGATTTCAAAGTGTGGAGCTGGAGGAACACAGCAGGCCAGGCAGCATCAGAGGAGCGGGAAAGTTGATGTTTCGGGTCGGGACCCTTCCTCAGAAATCTGTGATCCTCCAGCTCCATACTTCCAAATCTTTACACTGTTCTTCAATGTTTTTCATGTATAGGGAACTGTACATCATTTCAGAAGGATAACCATTTTTCACAGGAACTGTCTAACTGAAAAAAGTATTTATTGAGCTTATTTCTTTCTGTAAATATTTGGAAAATCTCAAGTTCTGTGTGGCCATGTTGAAATAACATTAAAAGAAAGCAAAAGCCTAGAAATTGATATTATTTCAAAGAAAACTTACTACCTGAATTGATAGTTATGAAGGTGAACTAAATATTGTATCAATCCTGCAACAGTTATTTTGGCCGCCCAAGTAAAATGTGCCCTCTCAAACACTGCAATGCTGAAATCTTTAATATTGCCCGTCTACCTGAGGTGAGTGAGTGTGCAGGTGATCTGTCCAATGCCAAATTCTGGACTGCATTTCAGTTCACTGAAAAATTACTTGTACAGGATCTCAAGAAATAACAATACAGGAAGATATTTTATGATTACTAATCAGTGAGGGTTCCTTATCTTTTGGTTTGAATGTACACAGTAATCATTCATTCAGTCATTTTAAATATTCAATGATCTAATAACAATATTTCTCATTTTAGGTCAAGGTTAAGAGTCCACCTTTTTGATCTTTCATACCTAGTCCCAGCAAAAACTTGACTATTTCATAGGTGAGTTTTCTGCATAAAAGATACAGAACAATGAATGCCAATGCTCAAAACTTCTCACTGGACTAGTTCACAATATGATAACATAACTCATATTACTTCACTTAAGCACCTAGAGAAAATTACTTTATGAAATGTATAAATTTTAAGAAGCGCTTTCCTCATTTGTCCAGTGCATCCACTGTCCCACTCCAAACATAAATAACCATCCATCTTTAAATATTTTCCATCTTTGATAGATATTAGAGTCTTTTTAAAATGTTCACAGTAATAGATTATATCCTGTGTTGCTGCGGAATTGCTTTTACCTTTGCAAGATTGAGCCTTTGACTTCTTTTAAGCATATTGATACCAGTGCAATTAATACCGCAGGTTATTGTAATATCGTGACAGTGATTTGATAAGTCTATATATCTTAATGAACATGGACTGTACCAATTACTTAATTTCCTTTTGATATGTACAGGTGTAAAACATTTTTAGGACAGAACAATTTGCCTCAGATCGATGGATATCTTCCAAGAAGATGCACAATGTCAGCTAAATGAAAAGCTAAATGAAACCAGGATCAAATTTTTGAGTTTGTGGGAAAACTATAGTCCAACAGGATTTAAACAGAAGTACAGAGAATCTTTAAAAATCACAGAAGGTACAAAATTGAGAATTCAAATTACTGTGTTCTATTCACATTAAGAATAGTATTTATGCATCTTATACTGTTTTATCCAATTTTAAAAGAATTTTTGGACTCTACTGTAAGAAAAACAGAGTTCCACATGCTACTGATCCTTTGCATAAAATAAATTTCTCATTTTCCCTCACTCTGTCTGATTGTGTTCCTTGGCTAATGTTGTAAACATTTTGATGTAACTTTACTCTAGGTGTGGTGTTGCGTTGGGGATAGTGGAATGGGTGGAGTTACGAGTTAATGGAGAAAAGCTTGTACTCAGAGCTGAAATTGACACCTTTGGCCCTTCCAGTGCATTGAAGTCACTAATGGTTCATCAAAGACTGAATGATGCTTGATAGCACTAGTATGATAGAGAAGTTATGGAGATATAGGAAACTTTCAAAGTGTGTACTTAGAACTTGACCTTATGTCTATGTATGGTACCGCCAAGTGAAAATATGTTTATAAGGAGGAGGATTGGACCAAATTTTGAGATAATAAAAGTAATGGTGTGCAGAAAATAAGTTGTGTAAAATGAAGCCTTGCTATGAGGATTTTATGTTTGGTGACTCTTGTCAGGATTATATTTCTATTTTCAATGAGCTTCTCTCACAAAAAGAATATTGTTAACTCTGGGTTTTATACTCTGTCATTTTATTAGTCATCATTAACCATATTTGCAATTGGTCATTGTACCCTAAGACATAGGGAGAAGAATTAGGCCAATTGGTCCATCAAGGCTGCTCTGCCATATGATGGCTGATACATTTTACAACCCATTCTCCTGCTTTCTCCCCGTAACCTTTAATCCCTTTTCCAATCCAGAACTTATCTATCTCTGGCTTACACTCAATAACTAGCCTCCACAGCTCTCTGGCAATGAGTTCCACAGATTAACCACCCTCTCGCTGAAGAAATTCCTCCTCATCTCCCTTCTAAAGGGTCATCCCTTCATTGAGGCTGTACCCTCGGGTCCAAGTCTCTCTTACTAGTGGAAACCGCTTCTCACTGTCCACTTTGTCCAGACCCTTCAGTGTTCTGTAAGTTTTAATGCAATCTCCCTCTTCCTTCTAAACTTTCCATTGAATACAGACACAGAGTCCTCAACCACTCCTTATATGACAAGCCCTTTATCCCTGGGATCATTCTAGTCAACCTACCTTGGACACCATCCAAACCTAGCACATCCTCAGATTTCCAAGGCCTTTCCCTGTTTAGAATATTCTTCCCACCAAAGTGCATAACCTTACAATTTCCCACATTGTATTCCATCTGCCACTTCTTTGCCCATTCTCCTCGCCTGTCTTTCTGCAGCCTCACTGCTTCCTCAACACTAACTATCCATCCACCTATCTTGAGTCATCTGTAAATTTAGTAAGAACGCCCTCTGTTCCATTGTTCAGATTGTAGCTTATAACACGAACAGTTGTAGTCCCAACACAGACCTATGGGGATTTGTCATCAGCTGTCATCCTGAAAAAGACCTCTTTATTCTGGCTGTCTGCTAGTCAGCCAGTCCTCTATCCGCGCACTAACCTTGCCCCTAACAACATGGGCTCATCTTATTTAGCAACCTCCTTTGCAACACTTTGTCAAAGGCCTTCTGGAAATCTAAATATATCATGTCTACTGGCTCCCCTTTGTCTTAACATGCTTGTTACCTTCTCAAAGAATTCTCATAGATTTGTCAGACATGACCTCCCCTTGATTGAAGCCATGGTGATTCAGCCCTATTTTACCACTCATTTCCAAATACTCCACAATCTCATGCCTAATAATGGACTCTAAAATATACCAACGAAAGTATTTTCTGAACAGGGACTCAGAAAAGTCATCAATATACTATACAACAATGCACTGTGCCTTTAGGAAAACCTTGTATACAGCATTACATTAGCAACAGGAAATAATGGTAAGTTAAGCGCTACAATGGCCCTTAAATTGAAGTTGTGTATATTTTTGTGTATTTTTTTTTTGGTTTTAGAGCCTCTGTTGCTGAATATAGGTTTTAGCAATTAGTGTATCTAGGGTCAAATTCTATTACTAGTGCAAAGGTTAATTTCTGGAGTTCTGTCAAAAACTTGGGCCTTGATTTGGGATCTTTAAACGATATTGTTTGAGTGTGTGATCCTGCCTTATTTTAGTGCAGTATTAAGTTTACTGTTTTCAGATGGCTAATTTCTGAGTGAATTTTATGTCATCCATAGAGAAATATCACAATTGTTCCTTATTTTACAGATAGATGTTTAGAGATATATGAAGAGGAAAAACAGATGTGTGAAAAGATCCAATTAACCAAAAAGGGTATTCCATATCATACAAATTCACTGCAGTTCTATATTTCAGCTGAAACAACTCATCACTAACGGGCAATGTCATTTTTCTTGCAGTTATTGCTGAGCAGAATGCATTCCTGGAAAAAACCCAATTAGAGCTGCAGAGCATCAACCAAAATTGTGAAAGTATTGAAAGGCAAAAGCAGGATGTATTAGAAAAGATTAAGAAGCTGAAAGAAGGACTTCTCAAAAAGCAGGAATGTATGTATAATGTAATTTGGATGGTAGGTGGAGAAGAAGAAAGAGTAACCTGATATATACCTAGAACATAAGACATAAGAGCAGGAGTAGACCTTATGGCACCTCAAACCTGTTCCCCATACTTTGATTACTTGAGTAACCAAGTCTATTTTTACCTTAATCTGTCCAATGATAGAGCATCCACAATTCACTAGGGTAGAGAGTTACAAAGGTTCGCAATGTTTTGAATGAAGAAATTCCCCATTTCAATCCTAAATTCATTGTCCTGAGACTGCTTATATGTTCATGATTCCTCAGTCAGAAGAATCGACCACTCTACCCTGTCTTCCATTCAGAATCTTTTATGTTTCACTTAGATCACATTGTTTTCTTTCAAACTCCAGAGAGTTCTTTTATTTCATAGGATGTAGTCATCGCTATTAAGGCCAATATGCGTTGCCTATTTGAGTGCACATGAACTGAGTGGTGCACTAGGGTATTTCAGGGGCAGTTAAGAGACAACCACTTTGCTGTGGACTTGGGGTCAGACCATGTAGGAATGGTAAATTTCCTTCTTTGAAAAACAGATGGGATTTTACAATAGTCTCATGATTTCTAATTCTAGTACTAACTTTATGTTCAAGATTTATTGATTTGAATTCAAATTCCAGCAGCTACCACAATGAGCTTTGAACCCATGTTAACGAATCTAGGCCTAAAGATTACTAATCCAATGCCATTATTCCACTATTTCTCTCTCTCTCTGTCTCCCCGTTTCTCTCTGTCTTCACCTCCCCCTAACCCCATCTAAGTGGGCGTAGGTTACTCAGCCTCATGTCAACTGGCAACCTTTCCAAAACAAAAAACAATCTCGTGAGATAGTAGGAACTGCCGATGCTGGAGTCTGAGATAACAAGGTGTAGAGCTGAATGAACACAGCAGGCCAGGCAGCATCAGAGGAGCAGGAAAGCTGACGTTTTGGGTCTGGACCCTTCTTCAGAAA
>NC_063338.1:59803033-59922113 GCF_021869965.1 Rhincodon typus | reverse complement strand
CAGCTTTCCTGCTCTTCTGATGCTGCCTGGCCTGCTGTGTTCATCCAGCTCCACACCTTGTTATAACAATCTAATGAGATTTTGTTCTACTGCCTTAAGGCAAGTATGTCCTGTCTAAAACTTGAGTACAAGCATAGTGTTGTTTTGGCAAAGCAATGTACAATTGTAGCAAAACATGTAAGTCAAATAATGTTGATGTGGACAAAAATAAATAAATTAATTGTTTCCAATTGCATATGCAACAATGTACATAAAATTGGAAACTATTGGTAATCTTGAATTTAGTGGCATTTACTAATCTTTATTCTAATAATTCATTATTGAATCTATTCATTTAAAATTGCTCTTTTTAACCATGAAAATAATTAGTTCTTTCTTCATAAGCAGTAATTTCTACACAAAAACACCAAAATAAAGCAAAGCTGAAGGAATTAAATTTATCTGCAGAAATGTTCAAGAAGCGAATGGGCCTGGAAATTCGGAAGGTGCAGGGTAAGATCGAGGAATTTGTTCTTCATTAAAAATGACGTGGATTTTGAGTTGCTTGAATTTGGCAATCATTTATCCTTGAAACATGTGCAAATAGTATAATATTTCAGCTCGATATTTTTGTACAAAATGTTGCCATATACAAATATTTCCAATTTCTGTTTTAAACTTGACACATTTAGTTTGGTCTAATTTAGTTTATACTACATTTCATGGAGTCCCTATTGTGTGGAAACAGGCTATTTGGCCCAACAAGTCCACACCACCCCTCCGAAGAGCATCCTACCCAGACTCCTCCTACCCCTGCATTTCCCATGTCTAACCTGAACATTCTTGACACTGTAGGCAATTTAGCATGGCCAGTCCACCTACCCTACACATCTTTGGACTGTGGGAGGAAACTAGAGCACCCAGAGGAAACCCATACAGACATGGGTTTCACACAGTCATTCAAGATTGGAATCGAACCTGGGTCACTTGTACTGTGAGGCAGCAGTGCTAACCACTGAGCCACTGTGCCACCCTCTAGCTCAGTTATTTGACTTTTACAATAATGATTGACTTTGACATTGAATTTCTTGAATTTTAAAAAATAGCAGGTGGAATTAGATTTAATACTGTTAAGACTGAGATTCTAGCATTGTTACTTGTATCAAGTTTTTAAAAATGCAGTTGTACTTTGCAAACCTGTCAGCAGGTAGCAACCAGAGGCATTTTTTTCTTTATGAAGGGTAAGACGTGAATCTGTTAATTGAATTTGAAATCATTCTTTGTGAAGATATTTTTATAGAACTTACTATTTGTGTTTTGTGGTGTAATACTAACTTAATGGTTCTTCAAAAGGGGAACAACTCCAGTTTATCTTCAGATGCATCAGCCATAAAAGTCCTGAGCAGCCATTTACATTTCTGCTGAAATTCAGTGAAGAAGGAAATTATGAAGGTAAGGCTTTTTTTGAAAATTGTAATGTGGAACCTACCTAAGAGCATACGAACAAATGTAAATGAGTGAAAATAATTTGAAGCCAACAAGCCTGTTTCTTTCATAAAATCTACCAACTCTTTCCTACACCATGCCCCCATTGCTGTTAGACTTTAAATCCAATTGTTTAATCTTCTAAGGAAAAGTGATCTCCAAAAGTAATATGCAATCCTCTGACCTGTTCTTGCTCTGTTGCATTCCAAACAGCAATAACCCTGCTCTTTTTAATCTCAGCTGTATTACAACCAGTATGTGCTTTAGAATATTTAATATTTCCAGCACATGCATACGCTATAAGTAATGCATCACAACTGTATATTTATCCAGCATCTTCCTGAAAGCTTGTTTCTAAACTTAACTGCTCTGTAGGTGTGAAAGTAAGAATTCTTTCAATATTTAGTATTTTCAGTTTCAATCTGTGATGACTACTAATGCTTGCATCTGTGATATTTACATTTCCATGGATAGCTCAACTGTATAATACCCAAGTAGTTGAAATTGATCAGAAGATACGTGTTAGAGCTCTTATGTATCAAGGTTTTGGCACGCCTTGAGTAAATTATTCAAGTTAGGCCACTGACCCCATCAATGGAAACGTGATCATACACATGCACATGGCATGGACGGATAATTGGTGAAGATCAGTTTAAAAATTGTACATTCAATGTGGCTTGAAAAATTGTGACTGTTGTTTACAGAAATGAGTGCAAGTAACAGAAGACATTTGACCTTGCAAAAGTTAGAACTCGTGGAACTAAAAGGATAATAGCAATATGGATACAAAGTTGGTTGATTGACAGGAAGCAAAGAGTAATGCATGTTTCAGTCTGGGGAAGGCTTGTAGTGGAGTTCCTCAAGGGTCAGTGTTGGGAATCTTGCACTTTCTGATACATATTAATGATTTAGACCTTGGTGTACAATTTCAAAATTTGGCATGTGCAAGTCAATACAGAGAAGTGTCAGATGATATAGTTTGGTAGGAATAACGTAGGCAATATAAATGAATGAGTACGACTCTAAATGGGGTGCAAGAGCAGAGAGATCATGTGCACAGATCATTAAAAGTGGCAGTACAGATTTAGAGAGAAGCTAATATAGCATACAGTATCCCAGGTTTCATCAATAGGGCATAGAATACAAGGGCAAGAAGGTTATGTTGAACTTGTCTAAGACACTAGATTTGCCGAAGCTGGAACACTGTGTCTGGTTCTGGGCGCCAGACATTACAAAGGATGTGGAGGCATTGGAGAGGATCTGGAAGAGGCTTGAGTGAATGGTTCCAGAGATAAAGATTTTAATTGTGAAAACTGATTCGAGAAGTTGGGCCTTTTCGTTGGTAAGAGTGCTGAGACAAGATCTGATAGAAATGTTCAAAATCATGGAAGGTCTATAAAGTTGAACTCTTGTTCTCAATCATTTCACGGATTAGAACACTTTCTCTGTATTTACACTAATTAGCAAACAAAGCACAAGTGATACAGCGTAAAAACTTTATCGTACAATGTGTAGATAGGGTCTGGCACGCACTGAGTGTGGTGGATGTTGGTTCAATTGAGGCATTCAAAAGGGAATTGGATGGTTATTTGAAAGGGAAGAATGTGCAGGGTTACAGGAGGAATGCAGAAGAATGATACCAGATGACATGCTCATTTGGAGAGTTATATTGGGAATATATCAGCAATCAAGACCAAATGTTGCAATTTTTTTTTCTTCTATATTCCTTCTTGCCATTGTCTGACCTTTACTTCCCATATTTATATTATCTTCGTTTTACGTTTTGCTTTAACACAAGGTGAGACATTTTTCCATATTTGATCCCTTGCCTCACGATTTAGAAACCATTTAAAACTATAAGAGCACTGGCCCCAGCAAGCCTGCCTTAACGGTACAGCCCTCACAAACTGGAACCTACTTCTCTCACATGAGTATTTGAACCTCATATTCATTTCTCTCAAATGTTATATACCCTATGCCAATTGCACATAGCTTGAGTAATAATCCAACGATTATCTTTTGAGGGTTTGCCTTTTGATTTAGTTCCTAGCTCCACCTAGTCAGCCGATCCTCTTTTCTAGCTCTGTTATTGGTGTCTACTTGGACCGTGACCAATCGAATCTCCCACTGCAAGTTCCTTTGCACTGGGCAGGCGGCAGTCATCCGGACATTCATTCCTTGGTGTTAATCCCTTTCACTATACTCTCCTTATTACTATTATATCCTTTGTTGCTTCAGCCTCTTGAATGGCTTCCTAAATTTTAGTGCCATGGTGTCAGTTTGCTGATCCACTCTACAGTCCATGTTCTGATCCAAACAAGTTGAGAGTATCTCAGATATGTTCAAATTGCAGAGGTTAACATTCCAACTTTCTGGGTCTCCTTTCTTGCCTTACTCAGAGTCCCTGACCAAAGACCATATCCTAAATGGTGTTAATGCCTATTGGTAAAAGAAGCCAAATAACTACCGCCTCCCCTCCACCCCACCATTGTCGTATCGTAGTTCAACCTCCAAGGTGTTTCCGGCAGACACGTCTGCGTTGGATCACGATGGTGTCCAGGATCTGCAGCGTTGACACATTACCTCTCTTGCCTTCATTATTTAATCACAATATTCACTTTTTAGTAAGCTTATTAACATTACCAATCTGTATACTATGTTAATACTTTAGAATAGGAACGACCTTGACCACAAAAAACATTCTTTGCTCGATAGCGGAGCATAAACCAATTCCAATCAGCTATATTGAATCTAGCTGTGTCTCTACCTACTGCCTTGAGATTCTGTTCTTGCCTGCTCCTCTAGGTGATGCTGACTGCCTGTCACATTCAAATGTGGAAGCATGAACATGCTTATGATGCAAATGCTTAACTGCAAGTTTTTCAGTGTGAGATCAGGTTCATTTACCTTTAAGTTGGTTTATCAACTTTTTCGTACAGTCAGGCTGCCTATCCTCCAATGTTCTGCAAGACAACAGTAGGTCTGGCATGATTGTCATACGCCTTTGATGGTTGTGCTCTTTCACTGGGACTATTAATTGAGCAGCAAGCTCACTTCTTGTCTGATTAGGTCATTTACATTTTAAAATGGCATTGTGTGAGTGATACAGATATGACTTGGGGTGGGACATTGAATAACCTTTAATACTTATGGTCTTTGGATGTATATCTATTGCCCATCCTGAGTTGCCTGGAGTCTTTGATGTCAACTGCAGCCACATACTGGCCCCACCCTGCACTGTGATTGTTCTTGAGCACTGTGATTCAGTCAGGATTTTACAACAATTCAGTTTTGTGGTAATTCTTTTTTAATTATGGGGCTAGTCCACACTTTTTGAATTCACTTTCAGATCTTGCCAAATTTTGACCTCATGCCTTTTGTATGGATCACTGAAGCAAAGCAGAAGAAAGCTCCTAAATATGATTGTAACAGTATGCTATTTATCATCAATTTCTGGTAGCTAACATTCTGCTTTTTTCCTTTATCATTTCAGTTACATCATGTGAACCACCACTGGAATGTATGCCTTCACTGCAGGAAAAACTCAAAGAAACCAACAACTTCTCTGCATTTCTTGCAAATGTTAGGAAAGCTTTTACAACATTAGCATAATTTGAGGTTGTATTCTTAGTTTTCCTACTTAGCTTAGAAAATCTATTCTCCTTTGTTGTTTAATTGTTTTCCCACTTCTATGAACCAATGTTAGTATTTGATTGTGTAACATCGTATTTTTATAATTGTATCCTCTTTAAAAAAAAATACTTGTTCACAACTATTTCTCATAGAATTGTGTTGCTTGTTATACATGGCCAAATAAGTAGTAGGAGCACTGGGCCATTGCCCAATTGAAGCTGCTCTGCCAATTAAGAACAACAAAATAATTAATGTCTGATCTGATTGTGGCCCTAACTTCACTTTCCTCCCTGCCCTTAAGAATCTGTGTAGGTCAGTCTTGGGTTCAGCTACTCTTTTTGATTTGAAGATGTCCTTTGCTGACCATAGTTATGATTACTAAATATTTTATGTACAAAAATGTAACTTTTTGTTCAAAGTTTTCATTAAAATAACGGTACCTTTGGTCATGTCATACAAATGGTCATTCTCTATGTTTTGAGCTATTGCTTGACATCAAGTTGTATATTTCTCATGGAGCAGATTGGGGATTTTAGTTCATTGATCATTCCACACGAATGCAAGTTGTTGAAGGTATTGTGGATAGTAGAACTGAAGGAGCAAGTTGCATACATTTTTAATTTTTTTAAAATTGACCTCTTTTTTTCTAATCAATGTGCTCAGATGTTATTGCACACCTCTGAAGCAGATGGGACTTGAACCTAGGCCTCCCGGTCCAGAGGTAGGGACACTATGCCACAACAGGGCCCCCTAGCATGAAGAAGCTAGATATACCACAGATGGATCACGCATCATGAAATGACCCTCAAGAGACTGTTCTTTCTGGATGTTTAAGATACAAAGCTAAAATCTGGCTGCTTTTTGTATTATTTTCACAATAACACAAATGTCTGTAGAACTGTTATTAATCCTAGTGGTGCTGGTAATTCTGAGCCTTTTCAATTATTATTAACTTTGTCACTCTCCATTATCCTGTTTCGACAATCAATGTTTTCTGAAAGTGAATCATCCACAGACACTTATGCAGATTATTTACACTTTATTGCAAATGTGGGATTATTGGATGGTGCTTGAATTGCCTCTGAGTTGATTACAATGGTGTATCTTAGCAGAAAAGAAACACTTCCAAGTAAACAGTATAAATGAAGTATATTTTTCTTAATATAATTCAGACTTGAATAAAATACTTATCAAGAATAGACCTGATATATTTTTTAAGCATTTCAACAGCTATATACAATCAATGACTTTTTAATGACTTAACTAGGAAGGTGGATGTGGTCCTGCAATCAGAATTTAGAGAGCTAAATAGAAAGTTAGCAAGCAAGATCACAAAGTTGTAATCTCCAGCGCCACGCATGCAAGTGAGTACAGAAATAGGAGAATAACGCAGATGAATGCTTGGCTGGAAAGATGGTATAGGAGGGAGGGGTTAACATTCCTGATACACTGGGACTGGCTCTGGGGCCAGATGGGTTGTACCTGGTACTGAGTTCCATGTGGGTGTTTTGCTAGTGCCATTGGGAAGGCTAACTTGGCAGGGATCAGGGAGAGAAGAGAATACCAGGGCTTGCGAAATATTTAGGTATACAGCTGGCAATAGCCTAGAGAATAATAAGTTAATAGGTGAAGTCAGAGGAAGGAGAAAGAAAAAGTCCAAAACAGTTTGCGTGCATGTATATAAATGCATGGAGTATAGTAAATTAGGGTGGGGAGTTAGAAATACAGACTGCAATGTGGAATTATCATATTTTAGTGATGATGAAGGCCTGGGTCAAGGAAGGGCAAAACTGGTATTAAATAATCCTGGGTATGAGTTCTTCTGTAAAGATAAAAAGGGAGGGAAAGGAGGAGGAGTTGCAGTGCTGAAGAAGGAAGATGTCTCAGAGAGGTTCAAGCACAGAGTTAGTTTTGCCAGAGCTACAAAATAAAGGTACAATTAAAATATTGCTTGATGTGCTCTATAGACTATCAACAAGTGGAAAGTATGTAAAGGAACATATCTACAGGGAAATTACTGAGAATTGCCAACATTATAGAGATACTTTTAATGGGGGACTTACATTACCAGTATCCCAGTCTATATTTGGGTAATTGAAGGGGCAGTGAGGCACAAGTATTCAGGAGAGTTTCCTACAGCAGTATGTATCCGGTCCAACAACGAAGAATATATTGTTACACCTGGTCCTTGGAAATGAGATGAGCCAAATCAAGTATCATTGGGGAACATTTAGGAGATGGTGATCATTCTAAGTTTCAGGATGGTGTTGGAGAATGACATGCAACAATCCAGAGCAAGAAAATATAATTGGTGGAGAGCTAACTTAATGGGGCAAAAACAGAGCTGAGCAGAATTGATTGGAATAAGAAGAGAAAACAGTAACTGAACAATGGACCACCTTCAAAGTGTAAATGATTCCGGTACAGTCAAGGTATATTCCTTCTAATGGTAAAGATAGGACAAAGAAATCCAGGATTCCCTGGATGATAAAACAGGCAGAAATTAACATTAGAAAAATGTGTTCCTTTGACCAGTGTAGGACAGAAAATGCAATGTAGAATCAACAGGAATACCAAAGGTCTCAGGAGGAGGTGAAAAATCAAACAAGAGAAGCAAAGAGAAACTATAAGAAAAGATTAGCAGTTAACAAACGAAAATCCTAAAGTCTTCTATAAAACAATAAAGGAATGGCTAACGGAGTAGAGCTGATGCAAGGGGCATGGCTGAAATATTAAATGAATACTTTACATTCTGTCTCATTGTCAACTTTAAGTCCCAAAGATACTGGGACCAGATGAGATGCATCCACAGATTTAGAAGGAAATGAGGGTAGAAACTGCAGGACATAGTGTTTCAGTCTTCCCGATCAAGAAGACTGAAGAATTGCAAACATTACAGCCTTGTTCAAGAAAGATTGTAAGGTTAATCATAGCAATTACAAACCAGTTACTTTAATTTCAGTTGTAGGAAACTTCTAGAAAGTTATTTGGGATAGAATTAGTGAGCACATGGAAAAAAGGTTAGTTGATGAGGAAGAGTCAACACAGATTTCTAAAAGTAAAACCATGATAACTTTCTGGGTTTTTTTTTTGAAGAGATAATAGGATTGATGCGGGTAACGCTGTTGGTGGTATACATGGATTTCCAGAAGAAGTTTGATACAAGTTTGTTATGTGGCACTGTAAGGAAAATAAAAGGGACAACAGTAATTGCGTGTGTTAAGTGATCAGGAACAGTAATAGTCAATAGTTATATTTTAGGCCAGAAGATTTGTGGATTTCTCCAAGGGTAGGTATTGAAACCTTGCTTTTCCTAATATATATTAGTGCTGTGGATCTTGGTGTGCAAATTTTTCGATGATACTAAACTTGGAAGACATATAAATGGTGAGGACAGTGTGGAACTCCAAAATGACATTGACAGGTAAGTGGAATGAGCAGATAGGTGGCAGATGAGATGCAATGCAGAGAAGTGTGAGGTGATGCACTTTGGTCAGAAGAACATTGAAAGATAACATAAAATGAGTGCAGTAATAGGGGGTCCTGGCCGTATATGTGTTCAGATCATTCAAGGTGGCAGGTCGGGGGAGAGAAAGCAGTTAATAAGGCATACAGTGTACTTGGCTTTATTAACAGGTGCATAGAATAAAGAACAGGAAGTGATGTGAATGCATTGGAGAGAGTGCAGAAGTGACGCACAGGAGTAGTTCCAATAAATAGGTTTAGAGCTGTTCTCTTTGGAGAGAAGAAGACTAAGAGGAGATTTGATAGAGTTTACAAAATCAAAAGCAGGTTGGATAGAGTAAATAAGTTGTTGTTCCCCTTTGTAAAAGAGAAAGGAATGGAGAGGGAAATAGATTTAGTGAGGTACAAATGAAGTAAGGGTCATCCAGGGGAACAAAAACTCTCGCACAGCAAGTAGTCAGGATATGGTAAGCGTTGCTTGCAATGTGATGAAGGCATGGTTATTTGGATAGAAATGGTGTCCAGCAATATGAGGGATAGGCAGGAGATTGTAATTAGGTAATAGAATTCGTGCAGGCACAATGTGCCTCCTTCTGAGCCGTAATGTTTACATGTTCTGAACGATCAAAGGTGTACTTTGCCTATTGGTGATTTGTCTCAAAAAGCATGGGTTTGTGAATACAGTGTATAAACACTAATGGGTCATTATTTTCTATAAAAGTAACTGAAGCTAGCATTTATGCATGATTTGAACAGCAACTTTAACTAAGCATAGAAACAGTTAAAACATGAAAATTGAAGATGTGCTGTCCTCAGCGTGCTGCTCAAAATAACATCTTGTTGTCTGCTCCCCCATTCAAGTGCATCAAATGGTATGACTTTCCTACACTCACATGGCAAATACAAATTAACCTTGCCACAAAGTTTCAGACTATGTTTCGTTTTTAATGGCACGATCAGTCTTAATTACTGACACTATTTTACAGTTGTCTAATTCCTTTAGATCAGATTTTTTCTTTGACTTGATTCTCTCAAGCCAAACTTTTTAAACCGTTTCTTTCACTTTTAGTACCTTTTTAAAAAATTTATTGCGTTATTCTAACGTAATTTCTTCTAGTCCAGACTGCAGTATTCTATCCTTCAATTTGATGAAAGAGATAGTTGTGTGCCCTCATTACAGGCCCCAGAAAGCCTGTAGAAGGCACTGTTCTCTCGCGCACACATAGCAACCCTACAAAAGAGTTTTGAGAAAGTAAATCTATTTGCTGGCTGCAGTAAATTGTGGCTATTAAAGTGTTTGCTTTTCAGTTCACAAGCAGAAATTACATTAGCACAGTTAACATAAAACAAGTTCTTGTCCAAAACTTGTATTAGATTTTATAATCAAAATGAATTCAAGTTTGCAGGATTGTATTAAAACACTACAACTCTTGTCAGAAGTTTTCCAAATCACCCTATTTTCATCCAAAAATCAGTGACATGTACAGTCTGAACTAGTTTATGCTTCTGTTGATTTGACTTTTCCTATTTGGGGTAATTCCTCTACATATGTAGCTGGGAAAATGCCCTTTGTTCCTTGCAAACTGCCAAACCACCATCCAGTTGCATCCTTTTTGTGAATAGTAAGTATATCACCTACAGTGGGAAAAGAAATGGAAAGTCAAAATGTGTCCAAGAGTATGACATTTTCTGGTTACTGATTTCTGAAAGTAACAGTTGTTGTCGAGCAGTCTCACTTCAATTATTGCATTAATTGTGATCAACTAGCTAAATTAGGTATGATAAATTATGAATAATCTGCATCATATCCAAAGAGTTCACTATTCACTCACTCCATCACTGACTCATACTAGCAACAGTGTATTTCATCCACAAGATGCACTCTAAAAATTTGTCAAGGCTGCACTGACAGCACCTTCTAAACCCTCAACCCGTACCCTCAGAAACACAAGGCAACAGATAGATGGGAGCACCACTCCTTCACTACGTCAAAATCCTGGACTTCGCTCCCTAATAGCACTATGACCGTATACTAGTACCTATTCCACATGAACTGCAGTGGTTCAAGAATGCAGCTCACCACAATCTTTGATGGTAATTAGGAATGGGCAATAAATGTTGGTCTAACCTGCAACATCCATATCCCTTGAATGACTTTTTTTTTTCCAAAAGCTGCTGTGGCTTTTCTCAGTCTAATTGAGAGGTGGTGCAATCATCCCGAAAAATTGTAGAAACTTGCTCATCTTAGCAAAATACTACTGATGCAAGTCCTTACCCTGTTTCATGTTAAGTTCATCATCTCTGGCAGCGTGATAATCATATAGAGCTTTACATGTTCCAATCTCCTCAATAGGACTGGTTACTGCAGAATTAAATAAGAATCTTTTAAATGTTATGAAATCAATTTATAAGATAATCTATGAACAAATACTAAATGAATGTGCAGTCATCAGATACTGATACAGTGCATGTTCATATTCAGCAAGTCTTGGAACAACATTGCAGGCTTAGGCTGATTAGTGGCAAGTAGCAGTTGCACAGACAAATGGACCATTTTCAACAAGAGAATGAATCTACTCCCACTGACCAGAAACTAAACAGGAGCAGCTTCTACTATGACTGCAACAACAAGTCAGAGGCTGGAAATCTTGTGGAGACTAACTCGCCCCGACTCCCCAAAGCCTGTCTACAATCTGTAAGGCACAAGTATGAAATGTGATATAATATTCTCCACTTGCCAAGATAGGTGTAGCTCCCCAACACTCAAGAAGCTCAACATGATGCGTGTCAAAGGCCATTTGAAGGGCCAACCAACCATCATCTTAAACATCCCCTTAATGTCAGTAGGTCAAAATTATGGAACTCCCTAGTAGCACTGTGAGTGTACTTACACCACATGAATTGGAGTAGTTCACAATTGAGCCTTATCACCAACTTCTTGATTACAATTAGAGGTAGGTAACAAATGCTGGCCTAGCTAGACATAGCCACATCCAGTGATGTAACTTTTTTTTTAAAAAATCAAAACAATTAGTTTAAAGTTGGTTGTGCCTTGACCAGGCATCTCTGAATATAAAGGAAGTTTCATAATTTTAATAACAAAGGGTCTCAAAGGTAGCATGCAACTTACAGAAAATCACAGCAGTGCACCTCTTATTTGAGGTCCTCCTGGTGTTGAATCTCAGAAAATTCCACCCAGTATAAATGTTGAGAATTAAACTCTCACCACAAGTATTTTTAATTTGACATGTTATGACTTAGCTCTGTAGCAGAGGCAAGTTGAACTTGGACCTACTGGCCCAGAGATAGAGACACTGCCACTGTGCCACAATAGCCCCAAATTGTATTTTATGAACACTTTTGTGACACTGACTGAATGGGAGGCATGTTTGCAACTGTTTCCATTTGTTTCTCATTGACTGCCCCTTCACCTCTACAAGTAAGGCTGACAATTAACAGGTAAGTGCAAAGGTTGTGATGATATACTGAACACGCAACTCCCATGGAACAGTTGAGAGTTTCTGATTCTGTATCTTGTGCAAATATCTAATGGTATTTTAATGCTTTCTTTTAAACACTGAACACAGTCAGGTAGGATCTTTTAACTGGATATGTTCGTAAGAGCTATGAAGGTGATATTTTACAGACCTATACAGAGGACTGTCATTTGCTACCATATTGAATAAATGTGTTCTAAAGTGAGGATGGTTCAATAAGTGAAACCATATAATTAGCTGTGGTCACTGTGTACATGGCAACTCTTTTTTTATTCACTCATGGGACATGAGTATTGCTGGCTGGCGAACATTTATTGCCTGTACCTAGTTGCCCTTGAGAAGGTGGTGGTGAGCTACTGTCCACATTCATTAGGTAGACCCATAATCCCTTAGGGAAGGAATTCCAGGGTTTTGACCCAGCAACCGTGAAGAAACAGTGATATATTTCCAATTCAGGATGGTGAGTGGCTTGGAGGGGAATTTGCAGGTGATAGTGTTCACATGTATTTGTTCCCCTTGTTCTTCTAGATGGAAGTGGTCATGGGTTTGGAAGGCACTATCTAAGGATCTTTGATGAATTCCTGCAGTGTATCTTGCAGATAGTACACACGGCTGCTACTGAGCATTGGCAGGAGAGGGATGCTTGTGAATGTGGTGCCAATCAAACAGGCTGCATTGTCCTGGATTGTGTCAAGCTTTTTTGAGTGTAGTTGGAACTGCACCCATCCAGACAAGTGGGGGAGTATTCCATCATTCCTGACTGTGTCTTGTAGATGGAAGATAGACTTTGGAGAGTCAGGTGAGTTATTCCCCACAATACTCCTTACTTCTGACCAGGTCTTATAGCCACTGTGTTTACGAGCGAGTCCAACCGAGTTTCTGGTCAATGGCAACCCCCAGGATATTGATAGTGGGGGATTCAGAGATGGTAATGCTACTGAATATCAAGGAGTGGTTAATTATATTGTCTCTTATAAGAGATGGTCATTGCCTAGTATACATGTGGTGCGAATGTTACTTGGCACTTGTCACCCCAAGCCTGGATATTGTCCAGATCTTGTTGCATTTGAACATGAACTGTTTCAGTGGTTGAGGAGTCATGAATGGTGCTAAACTTTGTGCAATCATTGGCAAACATCCCCCTTTCTGAACTTATAATGGAGTGAAAGAATTATTTTATTTGTTTAGCTCATCACCTAACACCATGGAGAAAGCAATGGGAAAATACACACTCCCCCTGTTCCTAATTAATTCAAAAAGACAAAGGTGTGAACATATTCTTGTGTATGCAGAAAAACAGGTCTCTCATTAGGAATGACTATCACTTGTAGAAACCGCAATTACAAGTTTAACTGGCGATCTTGAATTGTTTGTTAGTGGGGCATGAATATACTCAGGATTATTCAGTATCTGTTGTTTACTGTTAGATGTCATTCTCTGTTTGGGTAGCTGATCAGAACCAACTGTCAATGACAGCACTCTTCTCCTTGTAATATAAATTATTGTCATTGTTTGCTTTCTGGCATTCTTGTTTTTGCCCAGTTGAGTGCAAGGGCAGAAGTTTTGGCAATATGTATAATCAGTAATATTCCCAACAGTTTGCACAACACATAAAAAAGCTCATTTTTAGACTAAAATTATTTTGTTCACTTAAATTACCATTGTCAGCTGAGTTTGCATCCACCTCTGATCGTTCCATTCCTGACTCTGAATGATTTGAATGAATTGTATGATTGATGTATATGACTTCAGATGTCTGCTGAGGGCTGTGTTTGTGGTGCTTTCTCCAGCTATCTGATGATACAGAGTTTAAAGTTCTGTGACACTGCACATTTTTCATCTTCATAGGACGCAATACCTGCACCAAACTGTGATGATGTTCCTGCCAAATTAAAAGTTATTATATCAACTGAAGAACTGTGTGAAATGTCACATTTTGATGATTATTATGCAACCCAACTGTATTCAGTAGGATTACTTTAGGTTTAAATGCACTGTTCTCACAATATCTTTATGAAATCAAAGTATGTATGAGGAGTAAAGTTCTCTACTCAGTAAGTACTGGGTTATGTGATGATTATGGTCCCTAAACAACCAGAAAGAATCTTTGCAACTTCCCAACATATCTTGGATACCAATATCAGGTGCTAGGAACAATAACTGCATGAAAGTAACTGTCTCCAGAAATGTGATCACTTTGTATTGATAGGATTCTGGTGTTACCATCCAGTTGTGTTCTTCTCACTATTAGAGTGTCAATATAACTTGAAGAGATATGGTCATTAAGAAGATAGTAAATGGCCACATAAAGTACTCAACGGCCTAAGGTTGGTTCGTGGGTGCCTTAGCACTACTGCCCCTCCATATCAAGGAAGCCGGCTGGGGTAGGCTTGACCCCCCCACCCCACCAACTATCCCTTGCTACAAACACAGCTGGTTGGGATACTACAAAATTCAGCCCCTGAACTGACATACAGGAAAAGGTCAGCTAGTCCATCAAACTCAATTTACACCATGATGCCAGATTCTCATGGATGAAATCTTCCCACTGCCCTCCACCACCTATTTGTACCCCCAAGCAATGCAATCTTCTAAGACACAAAACTAAAGCAATTCTTTTGTTTCTACTTTGCCTCTTTCCCATTGTTTGAAACCCTCATTCCCAAATGAATGGCATCTTCAAGCTTAGGCTGGTTTCCATCCCAGGCTCCAACTGATTTGTATATGTTGTAAATGGCACGAGTCCTAGCATTCTTTAATTATACATTTATAGTGTTTTACAGATTATTCCTGATAATTAACTCATTTCTTGTGCTTAAAAATGTATGAGCGAAATAGAAATTTAATGCCAGAAGAAAATTCAAATAATCACACTCTGATTTAACAACTTTGACTATTCCATCAAACTAAAATGTATTTGTAGCTTAGTAAATTGTACTGAATAACCAATTATTTTACAAATTATATGAATCTAAGATTCACTTTTTTCAATCCATTTGTCAAAAGAACTAATACAAAGATAAAAACTAACAGAATGATGTAACAGTATAACCTTGATAAATAGAGAAAGTAGAACACAAATACTCTGAATTTCCAAGTACAGTGCTGTTAACATAAACTTTGGATGCACCTTATCTTTCCATTTAATGATGTTTTCACTTAGTGGATGAGAAGGTTTGGGATTTCCTTCCAGTTCTGCCATAGTTGATGAGAGTTTGTAGTAATTTAATTCCAAGAGAATTAGTTTTAGAGATGCCTAGGAACAGAAATTATATTACAATTCTTAAAATGGGAGAAAAAGATATACAATGATAGCTCGACATTTTCTCATTTTCTGATCTCTAAATTTATGTGACAATGCTACTTTCTAAATTCAGCATACATTCCCAATATCACTTGTCAATATACAATTGCAGTGTAGGGTAGGTTTTTTGAACTGAAGGGAGATATATAATGCCACTCCCCTGGACTCAGTTTGAATTATTGTTCTTTCTATATACATTGATGATCTGGACTTTGGCACAATTTTCAGGAGAATGTAGTTAGGTTGGTGGAACTGGCAGACATAACATGAAATTCAACATAGAAAAGTATGCAATAATACACTTTGATAAGCAGAATGAGGAGAGACAATAGAAACTGGCACATTTTGATGTAAAGCAAAAACCTGGAGATGTTTGGATACATATCTTTGAAAGTGGCAGATCAAGTCTGACAAATTAAATAATAAAGTTTATGGGATCCTGGACTTTGTTAATGGAGGTATTCATGCAAAGGACAAGAAGTTCTGCTAAAAACAATACAAAAAATACTACTTCGGCTGCAGGTTGAGAAAGGTGTCTGATCCCGAACACCACATTGTATGAAGGAGGTACAGCCAGAAGAGATTTACGAGAACGGTTCCAGGGCGAAAGATTACAGTTACATAGATTGGAAAAGTTGGTGTTCTTACAGCAGAGAAGGTGAAGGGGAGTTTTGATAGACATTTTGAAATCTAGCAATATCTTGATAGAGAAAATAAAAAGGAAAATAAAAGTTTCCTACAGCTGAATAAAAAGATGCCTTATATTTAAAATTATATACATGATAATTGGTAAAAGAAACAAACATGAGAAAAAAATGGTTACATGAATGGTTAGGATTTGGAGTACAATGCCAGATTGGCTGCTGATTATAAGTTTTGTAATAAATATATAAAGGGAAAATTAAATATTGAGTGAGAAAAAAGTTGGGAAATGGAACTAACTGGGTAGCTCTTCAAAAGAGCTGATGCAGACCCTGTTGGACAAATGGCCTCCTGGTGGTATGTTATAGGGCTCACAGAAGTGAAGTGGCTAAGTCTTCCTGAAAGAGGTGCTACGACTCTGTTTCACTGCAGAGTTAGTTAGAATGATTAGGTTTTAAGGGAGTAATGTCATGAGAAACAAGTGAAACAGGATCCAACATTAAATCTGATCCATAACTGGACATTTTGGGCTTATTTGTTCAAAAGAGAATTTTTCTTGTAATTACAAGGCAGCCTACATCTGATTCATTTACATACAGGCAGATTTTCCAATGTTGTTATTCACTCTTAAGTCTCACAGTTCTTTAGTCTAACTTAATCTAAACATTGACATGATAGGGAGTTATACCTCATCTCGCATTGATACAGTTTTTTCTTCAGTCTGTGGATCTGAAAATGATGGACTTTTGTAACTTGTACTGATCATCTTCTCTAATCCTGAGAAAGCAATCAGAATATTTATTGTTACTAGAGTTTTATAGCTCAATTATTCATGTTAAGCCAGGTTCTGTCTCGTTAGAGAAAACTTAAAGTGGAATCCAACCTTCTTTGTCCTTATTTACTTTGTTTATAGCATCTTGGAGTCTTTGTAGTTTCTGTGCTAGTGCAGTCTTCCTTCTTTCCTTATCCATTGTGTTCCTACCATCTTCTTCCTGTTATAAGGAGAAAGATATACTCACATCTTACTAGCTCAGGACAATCCAAAGGAAGCTAACAGCAGAAGATGTACAGTCACTACTCTTATCAGAAGCACAACAGACTGCACTTGGTTGTGTTTTTGTTTCAAATGTCCCTTCAAATCTCTGGTTTATGTTCAGCCTTAAATTCTGATTGCAGATTTTGAAATCAAGTGTGCAGTAAAAATATGGACAAAGGCTTCCAATTTAAATATCTTTCTACTGCTAATTGGCATGTTGAATGTTTTCCAACACTTCTGTTATCTATTATATTCTGACCCTTGTCAACATTATTTTAAACATTTGCTTGCATACTTTTTACTTTTATGTAAGGACATAAGATACAGAAGTATATAAGAACATAGAAGGAGGCCTTTAGGCCTCTCAAGTCTCCCTAGCATAACAAGATCATGACCGATCTCCCTCAGCATCAACTTCTCTTTCATGCCAGCTCTTCACAGCCCCCAACTCTCCAACAGTTCAAAAATCTGTCTACATTCTCTTCAAATTACTTTCATTGATTTAGCCTCCATAACTTTCTGCAGTAGAGAATTCCATACCATTCACTACCCTCTGGTAGAAGAGATTCCTTTGCATCACAGTTTTAAATTGTGTCCTTTATTCTTTACTCTAGTTCCCATTAGTGGGAATATCTCTACGTCGACCCAGTCAAGCCCTCTCAGAATCTTGTATGTTTTAATAATATAACGCCTCATTCTTCTAAACACTAATGAATAAAGGCCTATTAAGACAACCCCCTCAATCCAGGAATCAGCCTCGTGAATCTCTGATGAACTGTCTCTAATGCCTGTACATCCTTTCTTAAATCCAGAGAACAAAGCTACATAATACTTCAGGGGTTGGCTTCAACAACATCGTATACAGTTGTAATGTGACATCCCTATTTTTAAAACTCCAGCCCTTAGCAATAAAGGCCAAAACTTAACAACTTGCTGCCTCTACATGCTAACTTTTTATGCTTCATGCACTGGAAGACTCAGATTCCTCTGCGCTACACTGTTTTGAAGCCACTCTCCATTTCAGTAATAGTCTGCTGTTTGAATATTCCTGCAAAAGTGTGTGATCTTGTACTTTGCTAGTAGATACCGTCTGCCAAGCTTTTGACCATTCACTCAACTTATCTTTATTGTGTTGCAGATTCCTCCATTCTTCATCACAATGTGCCCTCCATTATATTTTTATTATCAGAGGATATGGATAGTTCTACAATCTGCCCTCTCCTCCAAGTCATTAACATAAATAGTAAATTGAGGCCCTAAGACTAGTCCTTGTGACACTTCACTAACTATGTCTTTCCTACTTGTAAAGAATCCAGAATTTTCTCAATCCATGCTAATATATTAAACACATCACAGTCAGCTCCTAGCTTGTACAAAAACCTTTTTAAATCGAATGCCTACTGAAAATACAAATACATTACATCTACCAGTTTCCCTTAATAACTCTACTCCTTATATCCTCAAAGAACTCTAGCAAATCTGTCAAACATAATTTTCCTGTCACAAAACCACGTTGACAATGTTTGATTGTGATATTGTATTTCCAAATGGCCTGGTATTTCTTCCTTAATAATGGACGCTAGCATTTTCCCAATGACGGAAGTTAGACTAACTTGACTAGATTCTCCCTCCGAAAGTTTGGTAATTCAGTGCAGTATTTATTAACGTTAAATTTAAATATATACTTACATAATAATCTGTAAGCAGAAATTCTGTTTTGTTTTCATCTGATAAAATGGATGTGTGGTCCAACAATATCTGAATATCTTCCTCAACATTAACATTTTGTACAGCTTCATGAATTTGACTTTGACGCTAAACATAAAGATATTTTATTCCATTACATAAACACAAAATTTACAAATCCATATGCATGTTACTTAATATTATTTATATAAATATAAGAATGGAAGTATACTGATGGTACAGCTCTTACTTCTATGAGTGTTCTTCCAAAACAAGTGACATGTTCACTGTATTTATTTAAAATGTCACATAGCAGCCTTATCTTTTCTTTTTCCAAATCATATATTACCTATTGGAAAGAAGAAAATAACAAATGTTCTGAGACGCTTTAAATGTAAATCCATCAGATAGACATAGAGTTTATCCAATGCAATATTGGAAGGAAATATAGCTTTAAATTGAGAAGCAAGGAAACTGTAATATAACAACAAGTCTATACAAAAAGTTTCCAGCTATAGTGAGGTTTAATCAAAGCTCAGTATATCTTTTCTTATTCATCCCCATGATCACAGGTTTGTTACAAGATTTTTTTTGGAGCAGCCTGTGGTAGAGCCTACTTAAGAATTCTGGATTTGATGATATGTAATGAAGCAGACTTGATTAGGGAGCTTAAGGCAAAGGAACCCCTAATGGGCAGTGCCCATAATAGTCTGAGAGGGGGAAGCTTGAATCAGATGTAATGATATAACAATTGAGTAACAGTAACTACAAAGACATGATGGAAGTAGCTGGCCAAAGTTGATTGGAAGGGGAGCCTACCTGAGAAAATGGTGGAGTAGCAATGGCAGGAGTTTCTGGGGAGTAATTTCGAGGCACAGCAGAAATTCATCCCAAGAAAGAAGAAACATACTAGGGAGAGGACAAGGCAACGTTGCTGACAAGGAAAGTCAGGGACAGCATAAAAGCAGAAGAAAAAGTAAACCATGTGGTAAAGGTTAATGGGAAGCCAGAGGATTGGGAAGCCTTTAAAACTAGCAGAGGATAACTATAAAAGCAATGGGGGGGGGGAGGGGGGTTGGGATGAGTAATGAGGGTAATATAAAATAACATCGTCAGAGTCTTTTAGCAGTGGCGTGGGCAGCAGTGATCCAGTGATCTCATTGAAAGTTACACAATACTGACAGGCCCGAATAGAGTGGATGTGGAAAACATGTTTCCACGAGTAGAAGAGACTAGGACCTGACGGCACACCCTCAGAGTGAAGGGACAACTAAGAAGAGGAGGGATTTCTTCAGCCAGAAGTTGGTGAAAATGTGGAACTTATTGCCACAGAAGGCAATGGAGGCCAATTCATCGAGAATATTGAAGACAGAAGTAGATTGTTCTTGATTAATAAGGGATCAAGGGCTATGGGAGAAGGCAGGAGAATGGGATTGAGAAACATATCAGCCATGATCGAATGGCGGAGCAGACTGAAGAAGGGTCACCGGACCCGAAACGTTAACTCTGTTTTCTCCTCCATAGATGCTGCCAGACCTGCTGAGCTTTTCCACCAACTTTGTTTTTGTTGTTGTTATTGTTGCTGTTGTTGTTGTTGTTGTGTGTGTGTGGAGCAGACTCCATGGGCCGAATGCCTAATTCTGCTCCTGTATCTTATGGTCTTATGATTATGGCTCAGAAGGAAGCCATTTGGCTCATCATGCATGTGCTAGTTCTACTACCTCATTTTAATCTCCTCCCTGTTCCCCTTTTTGAGGCACACCATTTCTATACAAATAAACATCCAATGCCCTCTTGAATGCTTCAACTGTACCGACTTAGTTGACATTTCCAGTCAGTGCATTCCATACCCTGACTACTTGCTACGTGAATTTTTTTTTTTCCCCTCACAACATCTTTGGTTCATTTGCACATCACTTTATGCCCCCTTGACCTTTTCTCTTTCATGAGTGGGAATAGCTTTTCCTTGTCTACTCTGTCGAGCCCTCTCATGACTTTGAAATCTTATAAGTCTTCACTCAGCCTCCTCTTCAAGGAAAACAGTCCTAAACTCTTCAATCTACCCTCATAACTGAAGTTTCTCAATCCTGGAATCATTCTTGTAAATTGCTCTGTCCTCTCTCCAATGCATTCACATCTTTCCTATAATGCAATGTCCATAACTGAACACAAAACTCCAGCTGAGCTCTAAGAAGTGTCTTGTGCAAATTCAATATCACCTCCCTGCTCTTGTTAAAGCTATACTAATGTTTTATTAGCTACTCTCTCCACCTGCCGTGCCACCTTGAATGATCTGAGCACATATACATGCAAGTCCCTTGGCTCTTGCATTACCTTTTTAATTGTAAACCCTATTTCATACTATCTTCCAATATTCTTCTGACAAAACTGCATCACCTGTCACTTCACAGCATTATGAAACTTCTACTGAATTTGATCTATGACTTGTCCACCCACTCCACCAAATTTATCAATGTCCTTTTGGAGTTCCACACTGTCCTCTCTACCACTTATAACTCTTCCAGGTTTAGTGTCATCTGCAAACTTTGAAATTTTCCCCTGCGCAGTAAGATCCAGAGCATTAATATATTATCAGGAAAAGCAAAGGTCACAACACCAGCATGATAGGGATCTCCACTACAAAGCTTCTTTTTCAGCTTGAAACATATCCATTGACAAATTTTATATCCACCTTGCTACTGTCCCTTTTATTCTATGACCAATAAGAACAACAGAGAACAATGTAGCACAGGAACAGGCCATTCAGCCTTCCAAGCCTGCACCACCACATTTTGCCCTTCCATACCAAAACTGTCTTTACTTACAGGATCAGTAGCCCTCTATTCCATTCCTATTCATGTGTTCGTCCAGGTGCTTCTTGAAAGCTGCTATTGTGTCTGCTTCCACCACCTCCTCTGATAGCGTATTCCAGGCCCTCACTACCCTTTGTGTGAAAGCTTGCCTCACTGTCTCTTTTAAATTTCACCCCCTCGCACCTTGAACCTGTGTCCCCTAGTAATTGACCCCTCCACCCTGGAAAAAGCTTCATACTTTCCACTCTATCCATTGCCATTCACAATCTTCTAAACTTCTCAGGTCGCCCCTCAACTCCTGTGTTCCAGTGAAAACAAACCACCCTTTCTTCATAACTAAAATCCCCCATACCAGGCAACATCCTGGTAAACCTTTTCTGTACCCTCTCCAAAGCATCCACATCGTTCTGGTAGTGTGGTGACCAGAACTGTATGTAATTTCCAAGTGTGGCCTAACTAAAGTTTTAGAAAGGTGCAGCATAACTTGTTTATCCTTATAATCAGTGCCCCTTCCAATGAAGGCGAGCATGCCAAAGACCTTTTTTACTACCTTATCTACCTGCACTGCCACCTTCAGTGATCTGTGGACCTGTACACCCAGATCCCTCTACATATCAATACTCCTAAGGGTTCTGCCATTCACTGTATAATTTCCACCTGTACTTGACCTTCCAAAATGCATCAGCTCACATTTGTCCAGATTAAACTCTGTCTGCCATATTTCTGCCCATGACTCCAACTGATCTATATCCTGCTGTACCCTCTGACAACCCTCTTCACTATCCGTAACTCCACCAATCTTTGTATCGTCCACAAACGTACTAATTAGACCAACCACGTTTTCTTCCAAACCATTTGTGTAGACCATGGGCAGCGGAGATCCCAACACTGATCCCTGTGTCACAACTCTTCATTCCAAAAAGCATCCTTCCACTGCTATCTTCTGTCTCCTATGACTAAGCCAATTCTGTATCCACCTTGCCAGCTCGCTTCTGATACCATGTGACTTCACCCTTTGTACGAATCTGCCAGGAGGGACTTCGTCAGAGGCTTTACTGAGGTCCATGTATACAATATCAACGGCTTTTCCCTCATCAATCATCTTCGTCACCTCCTCAAAAAACTCGATCAAGTTAGTGAGGCATGTCCTCCCCTGCACAAAACCATGCTGTCTATTGCTAATAAGTCCATTTGCTTATAAATGCTTATACATCTTGTCCCTGAGAATCTTTTCCAATAATTTCCCTACTAACAACATGAGGCCCACAGGTCGGTAATTTCCAGGATTATCCCTGCTACTCTTCTTAAACAATGGAACAACATTGGCTATTCTCCAGCCCTCTGGGACCTCACCTGTGGCCAAAGAGGATACAACGGTGTCTGTCAATACTCCAGCAATTTGTTCCCTTGCCTCCCTCAATGCATCTCAAAGTTTTTCAAGTGATTACTAATTCTAAATCGAATTACTGTTTCTAGAAGTTTCCCATCACCAAAGTTAAACTGACAGGTTTGTGAATGCTGGAAATTTCCTCACAATCTCTCTTGGAAAAAGCCATAATGTTAGCCATTCCCAATCTTCTGGCTCCTACTCTATGTTCAGGAGAGACTGAAAGATTATGCCCAGTGCGCCTACAATTTCTACCCTTGCTTCCTTCAAAATTCTTGGATGCATCTCTCCCAGTTCTGCGTTCTTCTCAACTTTAAATACCAACAGTCTATGCAAGTGTGCTTCCTTATTAATTCTGAATCCTTCTAGAGACAGTTTCCTTCTCTGTCACAATGGCCTGGAAAACGACCTCTTCTTTTATAAAGACGAATGCAAAATAATCATTTAACACCTCAGCTCTGGCCCTGCCACCATGTATAAAACCCCTTTTGGTCTCTGATCAGCCCTACTCCTCCTTCGACCATTGTTTTAAAGTTTAGACGCCTAAATTGCATTTCTGCCTTACATCATCTTAGGCACATTTTTTTCTTTCTAATTTTAAATTCTATCTCCTTTTTTTCCCAGGAAACTCTGGATTTCTGTGTGCTACCTTTACCATTAGAGGGAATATAACTCTAATGTACCTGAACCACCTGCTCTTTGAAGGTGGCCCATTATTCGGTTACTGCCTTTCCCACCAACCCCTTAATCCAATCAATTCTGCTCAGCTGTGTTTTCGTCCCATTAAAGTCAGCTCTCCGCCAATTAAATTTTCTTACTCTGGATTGTTGCATCTCATTCTTCGACGTCATCTGCCAACTTATACAATGATCACTGAGTCCTAAATGTTCCCCCACTGTGACTTGATCCACTTGGCCCACATCATGTCCAAGGACCAAGAGAAACAATACATTCTTCCTTGTTGAACTGGACACATACTGCTGTTGGAAACTCTCTTTATTACAATCTAGGAACACTTCCTTCATTGCTCCTTACACTACCAGTATTTCAATCTATATTAGCATAATTGAAATTTACTCTATGTTGGCATTTCTCTGTAAACTCTCCCCAGATTTGTTCCTCTACATCCTTTCCACAAGTTGGTGGTCAATGACTACACCAAGCAATATAATTAAATACTTATTATTTCATTGCTCTGGCCAAATTGTCTATGTCCTTCAATCCTTTGAAACATCTTCCTTCTCCAGCACTGCAATACCCTCCTTAGCCATTCTGCAACCCCTCCTCCTTTCTTTCCTTTTCTATCTTTGCTGAACAACTTCTACCCAGGAATCTTTAACACCCACTCTCGCTCTTCCTCAGGCTAGGTGTCTGTCATCACCAAAACATTATAATTGCAAATTGTAATCTGTGCCTGCAATTGCCAAATCTCATTTACTTGTACCCCACAATCTCGGTTTTGGACTTTCTTTTTTTAAACCCCTACAACTTCACCTACTAACTTACTATTCTCTATATTATTGCCGGCTGTATCCCTAAGTATTTTACAAACCCTGGTGTTGTCTTTCACTATCCTTTCTTGGTTCCCACACCTGTCAAAGTAGTTTCATTTTGAAGAAATAAATCCTCTACTTTAACACAACATTTAGGGGAAAAAAAAAATGTCTCTACCAGTTTAGGTCATCCAAATACCACCCTGGCTTAGAATACATGGGGATATCGGACTTAGGTATTCATATTTGTTTCTTATTTTACTGCTACCATAAATGAAAGATACTTAGAAGGCTTGCAGGTGACACGATTACAGCTTTCTATTAATACCTTTCTATCAGCATCTATGAGATACATAAGAACATCAAAGGTTAACTGACACAAATAGGATAATTTCACCCTCCAGTGAGCTGCACTTATTTCTCAGAATCAATGAATGAAAAAAATAAAAGAAATCCACCTGTGATTAACATTATGAGATTTGTCATTTCACATCACAGTAACTGGTTAAAAATTGTGGAGCTCCTCAAAGCATTGTAGAAATGCCTTCACTGCAGCATTGTTGTGGTTAGAAAGGCAAGCTTGCTACTACCTCCTCAAAGAGCCTAATGACAGGCAATGATTGCCAGCGATGTCTATCTCCCCAAAATGGATTTTTAAAAAAATTTCCATTTCTCTATTTATTTGCACTGCATCTAATACTTCATACTCCACCTTTCAACATCTATCCAGTCAAGTCCCCTTAGGATCTTGCATGTTTCAATTAAGTCACCCCAGTGGATACAGTCCTAGCCTGTCTACCCTTCAACTCACTCCAGGTCTTTGTCTAGTAAACCTTCTCTGAACTGCTTCCAACACATCAACGTCTTTCCATATGTTTGGTGGCCAGTACTGTACACAGTACTCCAGACACAACTGACCCATAACCTCCCTACTGCTGCATCAAATTCTCCTCATTGTAAACCATGACATTCTGTTAGCCTTCCTGATTACTTGCTGTACCTGCATACTAACTTTTTGTGATTCATGCACTGGACACCCAGATCTTTCTGCATCTCAGATCTCTGCAACCTCTCACCATTTAGATAACATGCTTTTGTTTATTCCTCCTGCCAAAATGGACAATTTCACACTTTCCCACTTCATAATCCATTTGCAAGATCTTTGCTCACTCACTTAACCTATCAATATCCCTTTGTAAGCTTATGTTTTCTTCACAACTCACTTTCCCAGTTATCATTGATTATCAGCAAATTTAGCTATCTTCATCCAAATAACTTATATAAATCGAGAAGACTTGAGGCCGCAGTACTGACACTTGTGGCACACCATTAGTGACATTCTGCCAACCTGATAAAGACCTTCCTTGTTCCTACTCTTTGCTTTCTATTATCTTTGAACTACGCTAACATTATCCCCCTACACCAGCAGCTTTTATTTTGCACAATAATCTTTGATGTGGTGCCTTATGAAATGCCTTTTGGATATGCAAATACAATGCATCAGCTGGTTCCCTTTTATTTACAGCCCAAGTTACTTCTTCAAAGAACTCGAACAAATTAGTTAAACGTGATTTCCTTTTGACAAAACCATGTGAGCTCTGCCCGATTACTTTGAACTTATCCAAGTGCCCTGTTATAATATTTTTAATAATAGCTTCTAACATTTTCCCTATGACAAATGTTAAGCTATTGAGATTGGTTGACTCGCCGAGCTGGTTTGTTGTTCCGCAGACATTTCGTTACACTGCTGGGTAACATCATCAGTGCAGCCTCCAATGAAGTGCCGGTGTGTTTTCCCACCTGGTTTTTAAATTCAGGAGTCATGTTAAGCTAATTAGCCTGTAGTTAACTGCTTTCTGCCTCCTTTCCTATTTGAACAAAGGAGTCACATTAGTTATTTTCCAATGTAAAATGAACCTTTCCTGTATCTAATTAATTTTGTACAATTTAAACCAAAGCATCAACTATTTACTGGCTAATTCTTTTAAGACCTAAGAATGAAATTCATCAGGACCTAGGGACCTGCCAAATTGCAGTTCCAAAAACTTACTCAGCACTACTTCCATGGTAAATGTGATTTTCTTGAGTTCCTTACTCTATTTCAGTTCCTGATTTACTGCTATTTTCAGGATGCTATTTGTGTTTTCTGTAGTGGAAACCAAGGCAAAATAGCTGTTCAATTCATCCGCCATCCACCACTGTTAATTCACCAGACTCATTAAGATTTGTAGCTAGGGTTGTGGATGTTGTGGTTGTTGGCTCGCTGAACTGGTTCGTTGTTTCGCAGACGTTTCATTACCCTGCTGGGTAACCTCATCAGTGCAGCCTCCGATGAAGCACTGTTGTGTTTTCCCGCCTGTTATTTAAACTCAGGCGTCTGTTGAGCTGGATTACCTCACTTCCAGTTTTCCTTCACCATAGAGTGTTTATGGGGTCTAGCTCTATGTGTTTATTGATGGCTTTCTTAGTGGAATTCCTGCGCTTGTCTCTGCTTTGCCTGTCCCAGGATCCTGATGTTGCCCCAATCGAATTGGTGGTTTTCTTTATCCATGTGGATGGAGACGAGTGAGTATTGGTCATGTCTTTTTTGTTGTCAGTTGATGTTCATCTACCCTTGTGATTAATTTCCTTGATTAAAAACCTGGTTCTCCACTAAGAAAGCCATCAATAAACCCATAGAGCTAGACCCCGTATATACTCTATTGCGAAGGAAAACTGGAAGTGAGGTAATCCACCTCAACGGACACCAGAGTTTAAATAATAGGCGGGAAAATACAACAGCACTTCATCGGAGGCCGCACTGAAGATGTTACCCAGCAGGGTAATGAAACATCTGCGGAACAACAAACCAGCTCAGCGAGCCAACCACCTCACCACCAGACTCATATTCTCTAGGACCAATACTTACTTTGCTAACTCTTTTCTTTTTGAAATAGCTGAAAAAAAAACTTACTTGTTTTTATATTTTTGGCTAACTTTCTCTCATACTCTGACTTTTCCCTCCTTATTAATCTTTTAGTAATTCTTTGCTTTTTTTAAATTCTGTCCAATCATTTGATGTGCCATCTACTTTTTCAGAATTGTTTATCATTTCTTTGAGTTTGATACTACATTGGATTTTTTAAAAAATTAACTGTGGATGGCAAGGCTGCCCTTTAGAACCTCTTTTTCCAAATGTACTTATTCTGCATTTTCTAGAATATCCCCTTTAATGTTTGCCACTGATCTCTATTAATGTATCCTTAATTGAAATTGCTAGTTCACTTTCACCAGTTCTACTTTCATGCCCTCATGATGCTAGTGTGTAAATTCATAAAAGTAGTCTTTGACCCACACCTCATTTCCTTAAACAGTATGTAAAATTCAATTACAATCATAGTCACTCAAACCCAGAGGTGCTTTCACTATGCGGTCATTAACTAATCCTATTGCATTGGTCAAAAACAGGTCCAGCATGGCTTGCTCTCTATTAGGGCCATAACACACTGGCTTAAGAAATTGTCTAGAAAACATTCAATGAATTTTTCCAAGAAATTATTTTTTTCCCCCATCTAATTTTTCCAGTCTATATGAAGGTAAAAATGTCCAAAGAATTGCTTCTACCCTTTTGACAAGCTCCCAGTTTTACTTCCTTAATACTCTATCCTACCATGTGGTTACTATTTGGGAGCCTGTACAAAACTCCCACAACTGACTCGTGTCTTTGTCATTCCTAATCCCAACACAGACTTCTTCTGTATCAGTTTTCTGAATTTAGATCATCACTCTCTGTTGTGCCAATATCATCTTTAATTCACATAGCCACTCCTCCACTCTTTCCTAGCTTCCTAAACGTTGCACAATCTAGGTCATCCAGCAGCCATGTGTTGTAATGTCTACTAGATCATACCTTTTTAATCTCAATTTGTACTACTAGTTCATCTATATTATTTAAAAGTAGTTTTTCCCTAGTGATGGGAAATTATATAGTAATAAATAGCTGAGCCATAATTCTCATTAATTCTTGATTTCGATGAATTAACTGAAGCAGGTTTTATTTGATTTCCTAAAAATACTCCATAGAAATCATATAATCCTCTAAAATAGTCCTTTATTTATAAATACCTTTAACTTGCCTGATAAGACTGTTCAAATGTAGACTCCCACTTGAGTCTGACATCCTCGCCAGCCCTGTTTAGTTCATAGTACTGCTGATCAATTTTTGTCAGCATCCCTGATGATTTTTTCAGTTTTTTCAGCTGCTATAGGATCAAACCAATAACAACAAACATTTAGTTTAGAAAAAAAATTAGTTCTAATAGCATAATGTATTAAAACTTGTGCAGTAATGAATATTAAAACTTCGCAGTATAACATTTGTAAGTTAGGTTATTGATTATAATTCAAAACATATGTAAAATAAATCAGTTCTCTTCAAATGCCATAGATCTAGAATGTTAACTCTATTCCTCTCTTCACACATGCTGCCAGACATGCCCAGTATTTGTAGTAATTTGTGTTTTTATTTCAAGTTTCCAGTACCTGCAACATTGTACTTTTGAACAAAATAAAGAGGACTCACACATTAAATACATGCCTGTAGGATTGTGTACTATGGAATTGATTCCCTATAGTGAGTTCCTAACCTTAATAGGATGATTAAGAGTAAAAATGAGGAAAGATGACCTTGTTCACTTGAGATCAGTGTTACAGGATAATTAAACTACACAGTTTGTGTGTCCGGTGACAGGCGGCTCTTAACAATCCAACTTCACATACTTCACATACAAATGTTTAAAGTACCCATAAGCATAAACGTATGTGCACTACCTTTATGCATGTGTTAAACTACTTTAAAATAAATGTGTTGAATAGCTACGCAGAACCAATACATGTATATGCCAGGTGATTCATAAGGATGCAGGGGCACAGTGGTAATGTCACTGGACTAGTAATACAGAGTCCATGGCTAATGTTCTGGGGACATGGGTTCAAATCCCACCATGGTGAAATTTAATTTTTTTTTTAAAGTCTGGAATGGCTACTATATAACTACTGTTTGAATGCAAAAATGCATATGGTTCAATATTGACCTTTAGGAAAGAAAATCAGACGTCCTTGCCTGGTCCAGCCTGTATGTGACTCCAGGCCCACAGCAATGTGGTTGATTTTGTGCACAAAACACAGAAAGCTAGCACACAGGTGCAGCAGGTAATCAGGAAGGCTAATGGAGTGCAGGCCTTTATTTCAAGGGGTTGAAGATAACAGTAGACACATCTTTCTACTACTGTACAAGGTGGTGGTGAGACATCTGGTGTACTGTGAACAACTGTGGTCCCTTTAAGAAAATATATTATTTCATTAGAAGCAGTTCAGAGAAGGTTCACTAGGAATGATCCCCAGTGAGGACGGCTTGTCTATGAGCAAAGGTATAAGCAGTTTGGGCCTCTATTCAGCATCATAGAATTGTACAGCACAGAAACAGACCCTTTGCCCCAACTCATCCATCCTGACCAGAAACCCTAAACTGATCCAGTCCCATTTGCCAGCATTTGGGCCATATCCCTCTAAACCCCTCCTATTCATGTGCCCATCTGGATGCTTTTTAAATGTTGTAATTGTACTACCCTCCACCACCACCTCTGGCAGCTTGTTCCATACACACATCACCCTCTGTGTGAAAAAGATACCTTTCAGGTCCCTTTTAAATCTTTCCCCTCTCACCTTAAATCTACACCCTCTAGCACCACTCCCCTACCCTGGGAAAAAGACCTTGGCTGTTCACCCTATCCATGCTGCTCATGATTTTATAAACTCCTATAAGGTCACCCCTCAGCCTCCAATGCTCCTGGGGGAAAAAAAAGCCCCAAGTACTCATTGGAATTCAGAAGATTGAGAGGTGATCTCATTGACATGTATAGGATTCTTAAGGAGCTTGACAAGGTCCATGCTGAGAGAATGTTTCCCCTCACGAATGAATCTAGGACCAGACAGCACAGTCTCAGAATTAAAGGGTACCAATTTAAAATTGAGATGAGGCAGTACTTCTTCTCTCAGAGATTAAATGTCTTTGAAACTACTTGCTAAGAGAAATGTGGGGACAGAACCCTTGTGTATCTTCATGGCAGAGATAGATAGATTCTCAATCGGTAGGGGAATCAACTGTTATGGGGAAACGACAGGAAAGCGAACATAAGGAGTGTTGGATCAGCCATGCTCCTATTGAATGATAGAGCAGGCTGGATGCACCAAATGGCCTTTTCCTGTTCCCATTTCATATTGTCTTATAGACTTTAAACTGCTCAAAGTCATTAGCAAGTCGCTCAGTTGTATTAAAACTGCTACAAGGTCTAAACAAATGAACTAAACTGAATGAACCACCCAGCATCAACCCTGGGGCAGGAAACTACATCAGCAAACACAGCCTTGTTGACCAAAGAGTCCTAGAAATTGGGATCAATGCTCAAATGCCAAGCAATGACCATCTACAACTATACAGCATATAATCATTACCTTTTGAAATTAAATGGGATTACCATCACAGAATCTCCCAATATCAACGTCCTAAGGGTTGCTATTGACCAGAAAGTGGTCTGGACTAGCCATATAAATACAGTGGCTGCAACAGTAGGTGAACGGCCAGGAAGTAAGTCAACTTCTGTCTCCCAGAAGCCTGTTTGTCATCTACACCATCATATCAGGAGTGTGATGGAGTCGTCGCCAATTGCCTGGATGAGTGCAACTTCAATAACATTTAAGAAGCTAATACCATTCAGGCCAAAACATCTCACTTGATTGGCATCTCATGCAGTGTGTACCATCAAAATGATGCACTGCAACAAATCATCAAGCACCTTCCTAACCTGTGACCTCTATCACCCAGAAGGACAAGGGCAGCAGCTACATGGGAACCCCACCTGTTGCAAGTTCCACTTCAAGCAACACTGACTTGGCACTATATTGCTGTTTCTTCAAAATACTGGGTCAGAAACCTGAAACTTCATTCCTAAAGCGCTATGGGTGTCCACATACCTAAGGAATGCAGCAGTTCAAGGCGGCAGCTCACCACCATTTTCTCCAGGCTAATTAGGGATGGGCAGTAGACTTTGGACTGATCAGTAGCAATAGTGCACAAGGAATACTACCTTGCCAGTTGATATTCCCAGTGATAACTGTCCAAGTTTATTACAAGCACAGTCCCTATATTTATTATATTTGTATTAATTCATATGTGCTGGTAATACAGAAGAAAACTGAACTGAATAATAAAGGTAAAAACAATGTTACACGTTTGTGTTCATAAACTGTATAATTAAATGATTTTCAGGCTATACCATGTGTGAGGGGAGATATATAGGTACTGTTTACTTGTTTTGATCTCACACAGAAAATTTAGAGAATATGTACGAAGTGACAAGTGATGTAAAAAGGCTATATTCTAAATGTCCAACATTATGGTTTGGAAATAGAGCTGGGAACCAATAGAAGAGGCCTTCACAGAAGCCATCATAATGATTGGTGATCAAATTTGAGGCAGATTGCTACTGATGACTGTAACCTACAATAACATAAACCAGGGTCTGTGGGATCTGAAAGAAGAATCATCTTCCATACAAAACGTTAACTGTTTCTCTCTCCCCTCAAATGCTGCCAAACCTGTTAAATATTTCCAGCACTCTTTGTTTTGCTTCTGTACGATCTGAACTAGTTGCACATACGTCAAGAAATTACAAGAAAGGATTTAAGTTGGTGGAAATGGCCACATTATGATCCATTGGATCAGAAGTATATTGGATAGGTTAAATAGATGAAGGGGACATTGGGCATATGCTATTTCTACATGTTTGAAATTTCTGTACATAACTCTGTAGTAAACTACATTATTGTCATGGCTACAACAGTACCTTGAATAATTGTTTTCTTACATTATAATGGTGTTACAAAATCAACTATCACTGATGAATTATTTATCCATTCCAATAGGACCCAGCCTGTAACTTCCATGGTGACACAAACTGCCAATATCATTTTGATATGATTCACCAAACAATTGAAAAATAGAAATCAGCTGAGAGATAAACAACCTAAGTTCCTTAATGACAGGACTGAGGAAGTATTATAGCTGCTCAATGATAAAAGAGGTGACTATAATGCCAGCTATAACCAGATAACAAATTCAAAACAAAATCACACTTTCATCCCAGTTTACTTAACGTCAGACAGCAGTGTGCTGCAAAAGTTCGCCATTTTAAATAGTACAATATGCACAACCTTTTTTTTCTCTTTTTCAGTTACTATTTGTTTGTTGTTTTCCACCAAATCAGAGACAGATTCATGGTGCTTGGTAGATCTCATTAACTTCTTTTTCATCTGTAATCCAAAAGCATTGCAATAAATTAGAATCTGAATTATTGTGTATCAAGTAAGTTATTCTTATTTGATAAAGCAAGGAAATCCCATTTTAAATATATTTTTCAATGCCTGCAAACCCAAAAACAAATCTAGGTAGATATTCAGCACAAGTTATATTTAAAATTATGCTATTGGTTTGTAAGCAAAGCACGTTCAATAGAATTAGTTTTGTGCTTCTACACAATATGCTTAAAACATTAAAATGACTTTAAAAAATTTTAAATTGTGCCGACAGTCTAAGAGAAACATTAAAAATGTTAACTTATACCTTAATTTGTTGATTCCAGTTGTCTGTAACACACTTTGATGACTTTTCAACAGCATTATCCATCTGACGTACGGGTATGAAATTGGACAGAAAAGGAAAGATTAAATGTTAAAAGGACAACAGAAATAAATTAGCCAACATACAGAGAAACACATTTTATAGAATGCACAATACATACTGACTTTCTCCTTTTAGTATGTTCATCCAGCATTTGACGGATTGGTTTAATTGCTTCTTGCTGAATGGCAATAGCTAATTTCCTGTTTTGAATAACGGATACAATAATTGTTAAATCTAAATTTCACCGAGCATGTGAAAAATGTACCAAGCTACCAGATTGATTTTTCTACGGATATTATCACCAAACATGAAAAAAAGTACAAGTTACCCTTACAAAGAGTGTTCAGAATGCTTGAGGAGAGATACACATTGAGCAGAAAGGTGAATTTGGGGGAAACCAATGGATAACAGATATAAAGATTTTTGGAGGTTTCTTTGAAGGTAAGAGAAAAGTAGCAAGCCTAAGCAGTTTTAAAAGGACAAGTATTATATGCATTGATAAGAGTACAGGGTTTTAGAAGCCTATTACTGAAATAATTAAAAGCTAGCATACCAATACAAAAAGTATTTCTAAAGATTAGAGCATCTCAAGGGATGAAATACAACAGTGAATGCATATCCCCAAATCAGACCTCATCTGATGTTCTATATTGAAGTTTGGGCATTCATACAAAACAAAAATACAATACCATTCTCTCTTCAATGATCCAGATTCCCAGAATAATCCTGAAGCAGAAAGGCTTCAATTATGAGGGCAGACTGCTCGGACTGGGTTGTGTTCCTTGGAGTTCAGAAGGTTCAGTGGGGTCAATATTGCCTCTGATGAGTGAATCTCAAATAACAGGAAATATATTTAACATTGAAGCTAGGCCAGGTAGTTGAATGAAATCAAGAAGCACTTCCTCACATAAAAAGGTAGTGGAAATCTGAACTCTCCAACCAAAATGCTGTGGATATCGGTTGATCAATCTTAGCCTTGGACAAAGAACAAAGAACAAAGAAAATTGCAGCACAGGAACAGGCCCTTCGGCCCTCCAAGCCTGCCCCGATCCAGATCCTCTATCTAAACCTGTCGCCCATTTTCCAAGCATCTGTATCCCTCTGCTCCCTGCCCATTCATGTATCTGTCTACATATATCTTAAATGACGCTATCGTGCCCGCCTCTACCACCTCCGCTGGCAACGCATTCCAGGCACCACCATCTGCGTAAAGAACTTTACACGCATATCTCCCTTAAACGAAAGTAGGTGTTAGGTAAGGCTATTGTGAATATGAAAAAATGTGGGTAAATCCAGTTAAAGTAGAGATTAGTCATGAGGTAATACATTAGCAGAATGGGTTCAAAGTGCAAAATGGCCTACTCCTGTTCCTGTTATGGCTGCAATCAGCCTTTGATGATGGGACAGAAGGAATGGTATAGTATTTCATAATCCAGAGTTGGAGGAAAGTGTATCATCAGTAAAGACTGAAGTAAACATCCCATACAGGATGGAGTGAGGTTATGGAGAACTACGATAGAGTTAATGATGTTGGCAGAAATGCAAGAATTGCATTGGGATACATATAGAAACTAACTTCATTGGTGTGCCTTTAATCATTAGGGTCTGGATGATAAGAGGTTATCACCTTTATAACTTTGGGCACAATATGAATGACTATACAGGATATGAGAATATTTTTGAGAAGATATAGCAGTTACGTTGAAATGAGGACAAGAATACTAATGCACAGTTGAATTCCTCAAAACAGATAGTAGAATGAAATGGAATGATGAACAGTTTCTAAGGCAGTAACAAGAGTGAGTAGGGTCAAAGGGCTGGTGAAGCTACAGTCTTAATCTCTCAAGCAGGATGGTCAGATAAATTGAAGTACAATCGCTTTAATAATGAAAGCATGTTTGCCACATATAGCAGGAGCTACTGGTTCAACATTATGCAGAAAGAATTTGATAGATATAAATATGTATATACAATTTGGCATCTCCTCATTCTTAGCATTCATGCAAACACTATCAAATCCTCCAATATCTTCATCCTCATCTTTCATGCCATGAGCATGACCTGATTTGCTGCTTACTTTGCTAAAGAGTACTGCAAGCTTGGTTCTATTTTTACTAACAGTTGCAACCAAGAGACAAAATGTGCAAAGAGGAGACTTCTGGCAGTACAGATAGAGATCTTGAAAGTTTCATCCACGCTCCAGAAAACTGTCGTGGATTGATTTTGATCAGTTTTTTGGGAAAAAAAAATCCACTGGGCAAATTTACATTATAACATTGAGTACAATCATAAGAAAATGCTGCCAAGAGAAGTTAAAACATCCAGTTGATTTAACTTGAAAGCAATTGTTAAAAATGAGCCACTTCATCTGCAAAAAATGGAAAATGGCAAACACATGGTGCTAATCCAAGCTTTCAATTGTGAGATTTCAACTAGTCATTGGAGACAACGAGATGGAAAAAAAAAGCATATACTTCAAAATACAGAAAGCCACCACTTACAACTACTAAATGTCAAAGGGTTAAATGCTACAGCTAACAATGTTTCTAAACGGTGACAGCAAACGTTGTAGGAATCATATCAATGATTCATGATAAATGATCAGGCAGGAAGCAGCTTACATAAAGGATTTTATATACTGATCCTGAGGGAGCAGATAATGACATATCCCATGATTTTAGCTCAGATCTGCAATTTTGACATTACAAACATCTGATTCTGAAGAAGTTCACTATTTTGTGAATTTTCTTCTAATACTCCTCAGCAAATGGAGGCTTGAATATGGTTTCTATAAACTAGATGCAGAGATGACCAGGGTGAGTTACCAGTGGTAAAATTCTCACCTCTGAGTCAGGGGGAATGAACTGTAGACAAAAGTTGTCAGAATCTCATGTTTATTGAGTTGTGGCTTGCCATAGTGACAGCTAAATAGACATCGAAAACTCTGACTATTATAGTATCATCTATTAGCATCATGTAATACACAGACAAATAAAGTACAATATAAATAGTTCAATGCTCAAGTTCACAGAATAGTGAAGTATATGTTTTTCCAAGCTATTGCTCTGAAACAGTGGTTCTGACTCATCTCAGGCCGCCTTTAAACCCACCCGTGCAATTCTGCAGTAAACGTCATTTCTTGAGAGACGCAGTTCCACCCATCAAAAATGGAGCTGCAAATAGAGGTATTTGTTAAATGACTGACAACATGAAGTCATTGATTATATCAAGAATAAGCTTGTTTCAAAACAAAACATTGTATATTGTCCAAAACTACTCTGATAAAAATAGAGTTGAGGGGTGGCGAATATTTAAAATGTCACCACTGCAGTGCTGGAAATGTATAGTTATTACAGAAATTTCAACAACTGAAAATTACAAACATTTGTGCACTCAAAGATATAAAAGTTTCCATGGAGACTGTAACACAATCAGTCCTTTATTTTTGATGCCAATTTTCTGCCTTCACTGTCACTTCTAATGACACTGACTCCCAGCTGGGATACAATTCCATGAATGCCAGTTACCATCTGGCCGTCATTCATGTGTGAACCCTGACAGAAATACTAACAGGCTAGTACTTCATAAGGCATCACTGACAAGTCTAATCCCTAATCCTGGCCACCCTTCATGTTCGCAATTCCTTATGTTCAGCAGGGCTGCTGTGTAACGGTCAAAAATATTAAAACCTTTTCCCCCTTCTTACCCAGAAGTTCTGAAAGATTCAGCAACTGTAGGTAACCTCAAAGAACAACTGAAAAACTTGGGTGTTAACACTTAACTTTTCATAAATGAATATTTACTTTCTACATATGGAGTTCTTTTACATAATAAGAAACATATAAAATTATGAAGGGAATAGATAAGATAGAAGCAGAGAGGATGTTTCCACTGGCAGGTGAAGCTAGGACAAGAGGGCATAGCCTCAAGATTAGAGGGAGCAGATTTAGGACTGAACTGAGAAGGAATTTCTTCACCCAGAGGGTTGTAAATCTATGGAATTCCTTGCCCAGTGAAGTAGTTGACACTACTTCAGTAAACGCTTTCAAAAAAAAAGGTAGATTTTTTTTGAACAATAAAGGAAATAAGGGATATGGTGAGAACGCGGGTAAGTGGATCTGAGTCCACGAAAGGATCAGCCATGATCTTATTGAATGGCAGCAGGCTCGAAGGGCCGGACAGCCTACTCCTGCTCCTAGTTCTTATGTTCTTATATCACATGAACAGAAACAAACCAAACTAGAAAGGCAGTGGCTAGGACATATCTATGGGAGGATTGTTCCCAAATTTAACTATTTCAGAATCAATATTTTATGGCTTGAAAAACAACTTCAAGAAATTGAAGAAAAGTCTATGAACTCAAGGTAGATTGGTCTTACTTGACACTCATCCTGTTGCATCTACATTACTTCAAAGAAATACTGAAGTGCAAAGCTCAATTATTTTTTTTTAGAAAGTAAACCTACAGGAGTAATAAATGATTTTGTCTTGTTCTCATCAGAATGTAAACTGTTCATTTGTAGTAATCCTACATATTCAGGTATGTATACATAAAAATAACTTGTTTTTGGTGGTAATCTCATTATACCTGACTACTACTTGGCACTGGCTATGTTCAAGGCTGCCCAATATTACAACAGGGCCAGTAAACAACTGTTGGATCTCCCTTTTGCATATTTTTCAAGCAATGACTCCAGATGTTTCAATATCTCTTTTTGTCTAAAAAATGATGTGGTATGAATTTTTAAATCATGTTATTATGTTGACTTTAAATAAAGAATTAAGTAAGGTATCCTTCGTAATATGCAAGCTGTTTTAAAAAAAACACAATAATCAATTAGAAAATACTGTACCTATTTTGGAGCCTGGGGGTTTTTGCAATTGTTCTGATTTTTAAAAAAAAATTCATCCATGGGATGTGGACATCACAGTGTAAGCCATCATTTTTTTGCCTGCCTAATTGCCTTTTGGAGGTGATGGTGTTCAGCTACCTCCTTAAACAAGTGCTGTCTTGGAGTTTAGGTGTGTCCACAGTGTTAGATAGGGAGTTCTAGGATTTTGAACGAACAGTGAAGGAACAGCAATTTAGCTCCAAATTCGTATGCGTAGAGCATCACTTGCAGGTGGTGCTGATCCCATGCATCTGCTGCCCTGCCCTTCTAAGAGTTTTGGAAGGTGTTGAAGGAATTTGCACAAGATGGCACACACTGCTACCACTGTACATTGCTGGTGAAGTGAGTGAATGCTGAAGGTGATGAATGGATGCTTTGTCCTGGCTGGTGTGAAGCTTGCAGTGCATTATTGAACCTGAACTCATCCAGGCAAGGGAAGAATATTCCATCACATGCCTGAATTGGGCTTTGTAGATAGTGAGTGGGCATTGGTGAGAGAGGAGAGGAATTCTGAGCCTCTGACCTACTCTTGCAGCCACAATATTTATATGGCTATTTTCTGACCAATTGTAACATTCAAGACATTGACAATGGGGGACTCGGTGATGATAGTGCTAGTGAATGTCAACAGGAGAGAGTTAAAATTCTGCCTTGTTTGAGACAGTGTGTGGCACAATGTGGCACTTGTGTGGCGTGATGTTGCTCGCCACTTATCAACTCGACTGGGTGTTGTCCAGATTTTGCTGCGTGGACATAGAACATAGAACATAGAACATAGAACATTACAGCACAGTACAGGCCCTTCGGCCCTCGATGTTGCGCCGACCTGTGAAACCAATCTGAAGCCCATCTAACCTAAACTATTCCATTATCATCCATATGTTTATCCAATGACCATTTAAATGCCCTTAAAGTGGGCGAGTCTACTATTTTTGCAGGCAGGGCATTCCACGCCCTTACTGGGCTACTTTAGTATCTCTGAAGCCATGATGGATACTAAATACTGTGCAATCATAAAAAAAATCCCCATTTCTGACCTTATGATGGAGGGAAGGTCATTGACGAAGCAGCTAAAAATGGTTGGGTCTGGGACTTGGCCTTGAGGAACACCTGCAGTGATGTCCTGAGATGACTGACCTCCTAAATAACCACATTTCTTTGTGCAAGGTCAATCCCAACTTGAAGGGCTATCCCCGATTCCCATTCACATCAGCTTTGCTGGGGCTCCTCGATGCAATATTTGGTCAAATGCTGGCTTAATATCAAGGGCAGTCATTCTGACCTCACCCCTGGAATTCAGCATTTCTATCCTGGTTTGGACCAAGGCTTTAATGATGCCAAGAACTGAAGTCAGGACCGATCTTGGTAAAACCAAACTGAGTTTCAAGTGAGCAGGTTAGTTCTCAGCAAGTATCATTTGACAGCACTGTCGATAACCCTTCCACCACTTTGCTGATGATCAAGAGTACACTGATAGAGCTCTAATGAGCCAAGTTGGATTTTCCCTGCCTGATGTGCGAGGAGAACTATGGCAGTGCTAGTTCCACAACAAGTGTCTTCAGTACCATTGCCCGGGCATTTCCTGTCTGAACATCATGACTGGCCCATCAGAGGTGGAAGCAAACTAGTAAATATTCGAGTAGATGGTTGACCAGGGTATCCTCAATATTGACTCTAGACTTCTTTCCAAGTCGGGTTTTGTCAGACCTCTCAGCCTTGGTCTAAACATAGACGACAAATCTGAGTGAGGTGAAGCAACAGTAAGGCATCAAGCGAAAGGAAAGAACTCCAGATGCTGGAAATCAGAAACAAAAACAGAAATTGCTGGGAAAACTCAGCAGGTCTGGTAGCATCTGTGGAGACAAAACAGAGTTAATGTTTTGGGTCCAGTGACCCTTCTTCAGAACTGATTGTAGCTTGGAAAAGATTGGTATTTATATGCAAAAGATGGGGAGAGGGGTGGCAGGAGGAATAAAAGATGGGTGGAAATGAAGCCCAGAGAGACAGAACAATGGTTGGACAGACAAGGAAATGGGTAGAGTTCAGCCTGGTGGAATGACATCAAGGCAACATTTGACCAAAAAGAATGGCAATAAGGAATCCTAGCAGATCTGAAGGAATTTGGAAGCATGGGAAATTATTCCATGGCCGGAATATTTCCTAGCACAAAAGTAAGATAGTTGTGGATCTAAGAGGTCAATCGTTCATCTCAGCCGCAGGACACTGCTGCTGGGATTCATTAAGCAGTGTCCTAGGTCCAACCATCTTCACAAAGCCTATGAAGATATTAACCGTGTCTTTGTCTGAGGATTATACTGGAAAAAAGACATTGAATTGTGCACATTGGTTTACATAAGAATTAATTAAGTTAGTTTCCCTGGAAGTCTGTTATTTATAATTTGATGTTTTCCTTACTGTGACCTGGCTCTGTTTCCTGAATCAAGGAATTTGAATTCTCGAGTTAAAATTAGTGAGCATTCAAAAATGTGCATTGAAGAAAGCCTGTGTAGATTTCATAAAGGCAAGTCAGGTTTGAGATAATTAATGGCTCAGAGTTTGCTGAAAATATAACTGCATGTGAACAAACACGCTGTTGCTAAAATATAAATTAGCCAGTAACTTGTGGCAAAGAGAGAACTTTTCCCTGTTGCCTCATTATCAGCTTGGAATTCCAGAAAATGCAAGTATATACACACGTATGTTTGAACAAGTCTAACTAACAAGCATATCCTGCTCCAGCAAAACCTTAGCCAATACATTTTTTTTTGGTGACTGGAGTGATAAACAAATGCCAACAATGGATACAGACTTTCAGAAAGGATTCCCAAGAGGCATGTTAAAAAAATAAACATGTTATGCAGTAAGATAGACAGAGCTGCAGTAAAGGTACAGTATTATGCTGAGTGAAAAGTTGAAAATGAAATACACTTCAGTCTAATTTTGGTCTTGTGTGTAAAAATGATTTGAATGTGGCAATATTGAACATAATCGGAGGCTATTGGGTGATAAAGCAGCAATGGGATAAAATTTTGACATTTTCTCAAAAAGTACTAATGAAGAAGTGGTGGGAAGAATGTTAAGAGCCTAAGAAAAAGGCCATCAGCCCCTCTCGCCTACGCTATCATGGCTTGTCTGTCCTAGGCTTCAACTCCCCTTTCATGCCAGCTATAGCCTGTTCCACGGTAGGTTGTGCAACCAAAGCTCTAAGAAACAATTTTGCGCACAATACAAATTCATCTTTCACAATACCCTTGCCCATCTGGTTTGTCTGGTTAACATACAGATAAAAATCCCCAACAACAATTTTAGTGCTCTTTTTACCTTCATTATTTTCCAATGTATACTTTGTTCTACAGTGATGCAATCCTTGAGAGCATATAGACAACTTCCACCTATAACTTCTTGCCCTCACTATTCCTTATTTCCACACAAACAGATTCTACAACTTGATCTGTTGTACCTATATCACTACTCACCACTGCACTGACACCTTTTATTAACAATGCTACCTCATCTCCTTTTCCTTTTGCCTATTTTTTCAGAAGGTTGAATACCCTTGAATATTGAATTCCCAGTCCTTATCAGCCTGCAACCACATCTCTGAAATAACCATTAAGTCATATTCATTTATTTCTAATTGTGCTGTCAACTCATCTATCTTGTTGCAAAAGCTGCATGCATTCAGATAAAGAGCCTGATAAAAGCTTTGCCATTTTAGTCTTTATTACTTATTCTGGTTCAAATTTTTGCTGTACTCTTCTGCTTAAATATTTTGCCAGTCCTGTCACACATTATTGCTTGTCTCTGCCCTGTGCCTCTTCTCTTTATTTTAATTACCGATTTTTTTCAAGCTTTCATTCAAATGACAGCCTCCCCAACTAAGTTCCATTTATAATCTGACTTATAGGAACTCCCAAGACACTGGTCCATGCAAGGTTAAAATGAAGCCCATCCATTAAAACAACACTTTTTCCTCTGTGCTGGTACCAATGCCCCATTAAGCGGAACCCATTTCTCATATGCCAATATTTGGGATTTTAAGTACTTGGTGGTGGGATTAGAAAGTATTTGGAGAACTTTGTCGTCAGAGTATCTTAGTAATCTGGAAGTCACTACCCCTGAAGGCTGCTGGAGGCAGAAATCTTCATTTCATTTAACAAATTCCTAGATTTTTTTTGATGTGCCATTTCCCCCATAGGAGACCAGACAGATAGCACTTTTTAAAATTTAAATGCAGAAACTTAAACTTCAGATACTTACTTTTTAATCATGTTGGTGGATGCTTTGGTAATTTTGTTTGCTAGTCTCAAGAGTCCTTTGCCATACTTCTTTTCTAGGTCAGCTCTGAAAAAATACACACAATTAAATGTCATGTGTTTATAATAGAGTCATGCAATGGTAAAACTGTAATGATGCACAGTTACCCCTTATTTAAAGACTGGTGCCTGCTTCTTATTGAATATTTTTTAAACCTGCAATGCCACACAATCGCCTTTCTTTGAAGCAGCAACCTAGGCAATGAAACCATAAGTAGGAAACTGTTAGGTTTATCTGTCACTTCTGATAAGTGCGCCCACTTGCGCTTAAATTTTATCCTGAAACACACTGCAGCAAAAATAAACCTCCCAAAGAAATATGCTGTTTCACAGATGTCCTGAACCATCATCAGCTATTGCATTTTGCATAATGACATACTGGATAGAATCCAGCGACAGGAAGCAGAGGAAGTATCATGGGAAAGGGAGGAGAATTTGGATGGAGATAATAATCAGGAAAAGAATGAACACAGCTTAGAAGGTCATCCTGTCATTGATCCAAGAAATGTCACAACTGCTGCTGATATGCAAGACAAAAATAAGGCCCAGCAAACGCAAAGACGCACCTAAACCCCTATATTTATTATCTGCACCATCTTCCCGTCTCAAATTACACTTCTTTGTAATTTTCCAAGATGAGCAAGGTCTATCACTTCCTCTGGCTCCATGCAAAAGTTCCCTCGTTTGTCCTTGAGTGGACCTACCCTTTCCCTAGCTACCCTCTTGTTCCTTATACACATATAAAACACTTTGGGATTTTCCTTAATCCTATTTGCCAAGGACATTTCATGTCCCCTTTTAGTTCTTTTAACTCTTTATTTAAGTTCTTTCCTGCTCTCTTTAAATCTTCAATTTCCTAAAGCCTCCTTTTTCTTTTTGACTAAGTATGCAATTTCTCATCATCCAAGATTCCTGAATCTTGCCATTGTTATCCTTCATTCTTACAGGAACATGCTGGTCCTGAACTCTAATCAACTGGCCTTTAAAATATTCCCACATGACAGATGTGGATTGACCGTTAAACAGACACCTCCCATTTACAGTCCCTAGTTCCTGCCTAATATTGTCCTAGTTAGCCTTCCCCCAATTTAGTACTTTCACCCAAGGATTACGCTTATCCTCATCCGAAATAATTTAAAGCATATGAAATTATGGTCACTATTCCTGAAATGCTCCTCCAATGAAACTTGGATCACCTGGCTGGGCTCATTCCCCAATACCATGTCTAGTATGGCCTTTTCCCTAGTTGGGCCATTTACAAATGGCTGAAAGAAACCCTCCTGGACACAACAAATAAATTCTCCCCCATCTAAGCCCTTGGCACTAAGGGAGTCCTAGTCAATATTGGGCAAGATAAATTTGCCCACCACAACAACCCTGTCGTTTTTAACTCTTTCCATAATCTGTCTACACATTTGTTCCTCTATCAGCTGTTGACTGTTGGGAGGCCTGTAGTTCAATCCCATCAAAGTGATCGTACCCTTCCTATTCCTGAGCTGTATCATATAGCCTTAATGGATCAGCCCTCTGAGGTGACCTCCCTCAGTACTGCGGTGATATTCTCCCTAATCAGAAATGTAACTCCATCATCACTTTTACATCTCTCTCTATCTCACCTGAAGCATCTAAATCCTGGAACATTAACCTCGCAACCAAGTCCCTATATCGCTATAACATCAAAGTTACATGTACTAATCCAAGCTCTAAATTAATCTGCTTTACCCGTTATGCTCCTCACCTTAAACAAATACACTTCACACTGCCAGTCCTGCTGTGTTCTGTAACCTCTCCATATCTGTTCTTCCTATTAGTCTTAATTTCCGACTCGTCCTCAGTCATTTCACTTGCTGACCTACTGATCTGGTTCCCCCCACTCCCACCATACTATTTTAAACCCTCCTGACTGACACTAGCAAAGCTCCCTGCCAAGATATTTGGTCCCCAGTTTCTTGTATAACCCATTGTAATTCAATTTTAAATAACAATATAAATGTCAGCCACATCTTCCAAAAGTTCACACACACACACCATTTGTTAATCCTCTTCTGAGTGATTCCGTCAAAGAATTCTATTGGGTTCATTAGGCACGGCCTCAATTTCATACAGCAATATTAATACTCAAAAGGTCAGTTAGCTCAGTTGGCTGGATGGCAGGTTTGCAATGCAGATTGATGCCAACAGTGAGGATTCAATTCGCCCAACAGCTAAAGTTACCATGAAGAGCTCTCCTTCTCAACCTCTCCTCTTGTCTGAGGTGTCATTAAACCATCACCAATTGTTTCTTTCTAATGAGAGAGCAGCCCTATGTCCAGGAGGACTAAGGCAATTTTACATTTATTAACACTCATAAATGCCTGTGAAAAGTTGGAATGAGACTTTTTCTAATCGTTTAAGTATTCGGATTCAATCTTCCCGGCTACTGCCGGGCTCCATTCTCCTGGATCATTACTGTGGATTCCAAGTGTTGCTGTGTTGTATAAAGTAATAGTTCTGAAAGGGTTAATGCTGAGGGCTGCATTAAGTGCAACCCAATGTGATGATATCATAATCACTTAGGTGGGAAAGGGAGAACATTTTAGGACCGCAAAAACGGGGAAGATTGTCATTATTAGGTTTCCTACGTTCTGAAGAAGGGTCACCGGACCCGAAATGTTAACTCTGATTTTCTCTTCACAGATGCTGCCAGACCTGCTGAGCTTTTCCAGCAACTTCTGTTTTAGTTCCTGAAAAATATTTCTGTGATGGAGAAATATTTCAGGGAAATAAAATTTGAGAGAGAAGCACGTTTCACTGATACAGGAATTTGTCAATAATGCACAAGTCTTTCAGGCACAGAATAGCATACCAATGACAAGAAGTGCACCTCCTAACACAGACAGGTTATTTCTCTGATAGAGAGAAATTGAGTATGTTTCAATCACTGTTAACTTCTTAGCCTGAAATCTTGCATTACGGCAAAAACGACATGTCCTAAAATCTGTTTTTACAACATTTTAAACATTATTTATTTAATATCTTTTAATGCCTAACATTGGCATTATGGCTGGAATTTGTTTGGTGTAAACATACATGAAATCATTCATTGCACGAATATCATATTGATTAATTCTAGGAGCCAGAACAAGTACAAATTGCAGCTAAAACATACTAAATCTTACTGCTTTTTGAATAGAGTGCTTTAATACATTGTCATGTATTAAAAATCATTTCTAGAATGAAGCAATAATAATGACATAGCTAGTGCATTTAAAATTACCCAAGCAAATGCTAATGATTCTTTTATTCAATGATTAAGTAATTATTTTTCTCACCTACACAAACGTAATGATTCACAGTGTCTAACTGAGTTTTAAATTTGTTATTTATCTCATTGAAAAATGATCGGATTCACTTACTCAAGATCATACTCATATTGCATGATATAGATCAGAACTGCCAGTCACAAAACTCCTTTGCAACGTTCAGAAAAAAGAACTATAGGAAAAGATTGGACTGCAATTTTTTACAACAAAATTACTTTGAGATTTTTGTAACACTAATCATTAAGTTAAGATCGCGTTCATTGTACCTCTGCTGAAGGACAGATATCAGTTCTTTGCAGTAATTGTCACCATTTTTGGCAAATGTCTTGATATGTTGATACATTCGATCATGCTGAAAATAGTCAAAAATCGGTTAATATTTGCACACCTTCATCTTTTACCAAACATGATTGGAGACATATTCATTTTATAAGTCAGGTCTAAGGTTGTCAGAAATGAAGAAAGGATGCACATAAAACCAATTTATACCATTTATTTCTCACATAGAATTTCAGTACCTTTTTACAGTATTATTATTTGAAACATGGCAGTAGCAAGCCAAAAAATGCCTTAAACCTGTTCTACAAGTCAACAAGATAATAGCTGACACATGTTTCAACTCCATTACCTATCTTTGATCCAGATTCCTTTTTCATTTTTTTTAATGTGATGTGGTCACTGCTGATTTGTTGCCCATTCCCAAATTAGCCTTGAACTGAATGGCTTGCTAGGCCATTTCAGACAGCACTTAAGAGTCAACCACATTGTTACGGGTCTGTAGTTAAATGTGGATGAGGCCAGTAACATAGAACATAAAACAGTACAGCGCAGAAACAGGCCCTTCGGCCAATGATGTTGTGCTGAACATGAGCCAAACTAAACTAATCCTTTCTGCCTGCCCATGGTCCATATCCCTTCATTCCTTGTTTATTCATGTGCTTATCTAAAAGCCCTTTATATGCCCCAATCACACATAGCACTCTGTAAAAAACTTGCCCTACACATCTCTTTTGAACTTTCCCCCTCTTACCTTAAATGCATGCCCCCTAGTATCAGACAATTCAACTCTGGAAAAAAGATTCTGACTGTCGACCCTACCTATGCATCTCATCATTTTATAAACTTCTATCTCCCCTCAGCCTCTGCCTCTCCAGAGAAAACAACCCTTGTGCAGTTTCTCCTTATATCTCCTGCCCTCTAATCCAGGCAGCATCGTGGTAAACCTCTTCTGTATCCTTTCCAAAGCTTCCACATCCTTCCTGTAATGTGGCGACCAGAACTGAACGCAATAATTTAAATGTGGTCTAACCAAAGTTTTATAAAGCTGCAACATGACATCCTGACTCTTGTACTCAATTCCCCGACCAATAAATGCAAGCGTGCCATACGCTTTCTTTACAATGTTTGTGTGCTCACTTTCAAGGAGCTATGGACGAAGACCCCAAGATCGCTCTGTATATCAATGCTGTTAACGGTCCTGCCATTAACTGTTAACTTTCTCTTGACATTTGATCTCCAGAAGCACGACACCTCATACTTGCCCGGATTAAACTCCACCTGCCATTTCCCCGCCCATATCTGCAACTGATCTATATCCCGCTGTATTCTTTGACAACCTTCTATATCCACAACTCCCATGAATCTTTGTGTCATCTGCAAACTTTACTAATCCACCTATCGATAGACATAGCAAGAACTGCAGATGCTGGAGTCAGAGTCAATACAGTCTGCAGCTGGAGGAACACAGCAGGTCAGGCAGCATGAGAGGAGCAGGAAAGTTGACATTTCAGGTCAGGACCATCCATCAGAACTGGGGAGGGGGAAGGGAGTTGGGAAATAAATAGAGGAGGGGTGGGGCTGGGGAAGGTAGGTGGGATTGATATAGGTGAGTGCAGGAAGGGGATTAGTCAGTGAGAAGGGTGGGGTGGATAGTAGGGAAAGAAGATGGACAGGTTGTGTGTCAGGTCAAGGAGGCAGGGATGAGAGGGAGGGTTGGACGTGGGATGAGGCCAGGGGCAGGGAAATTTTCAAATTGGTGAATTCTAAGTTCAGGCCATCAGGCTGTAGGCTCCTGAGGTGGAATATGAGGTGTTGCTCCTCCGGTTTGTGTATGGCGTCATTGGAAGAGGCCCAGGATGGACACGTTATCAATGGAGTGGGAGGGGGAGTTAAAATGGTTGGCGACCAGAAGGTGTTGTCATTAGTCATGTACAGAGGACTGGTGCTCTACAAATCGGTCCCTGAGTCTGCATTTGGTCTCGCGATGTACAGGAGGCCACATCGGTAGCAACGGATACAGTAGACCAGCTGGAGGATGTACAGGTGAACCCCTGTCAGATATGGAATGTTTGTTTTGGGCCTTGGGTGAAGGTGAGGTGGTGTAGGGGCAGGTGTAGCATCTCCTGCATTTGCAGGGAAAGGTGCTGGGTCTGGTGGGGTTAATGGGAAGTGTGGAGCAGACGATGGAGCGATCCCTACGAAAGGGAGATAGGGGTGGGGAGGGAAATATGTCTTTGGTGCTGGCGTCAGATTGTCGGTGGCGGAAGTTCTTTTTCATTTTTTTTAACGTGATGTGGTCACTGCTGATTTGTTGCCCATTCCTAAATTGGTTTTGATATGCTGGATGCTGGATGCACAGTTTGGTGAGGTGGTATGGGAGGACTGGGGGACTCCGTCTTTATTTCTGTTGGGGGGAGGGTGTTTGAGGGCAGAAATGCAGGAAATGCAAGAGATGCAGTTGCGGGCATTTTTGATTAACAGAGAGAGGAACTTGTGGTCCTTGAAATAGGAGGACATCTGGGATGTTCAGGAGTGCAACGCCCCATCTTGGGAGCAGACGTAGCGATGGTGGAGGAATTGGGAGTAGGGAATCACATTTTTGCAGGAGGGTGGGTCAGAGGAGGTGTAGTCTAGGTAGCTATGGGAGTCGGTGGGCTTAAAATAGATGTTGGTTTCGAGGCAGTCACCAGAGATGGAGACAGAGAGGTCCAGGAAGGAGAGAGAGGTATCAGAGATGGTCCAGGTGAACTTGAGGTTGGGATGGAAGGTGTCAGTAAAGTTGATGAACTGTTCAAGCTCCTCGTCGGAGCATGAGGCAGCACCAATACAGTCATCGATGTAGCGGAAGAAGAGTTTGGGGATAGTGCCAGTGTAACAGCGGAAGAGGGACCGTTTCATGTGTCCTACGAAGAGGCAGGCGTAGCTCGGACCCACACGGGTGCTCATAGTCACCCCCTTAGTTTGTAAGAAGTGGGAGGAGTTAAAGGAAAAGTTGTTGAGGGTAAGGACGAGTTCAGTTAGGCGGATGAGGGTGTCGGTGGAGGGGGACTGGTTGGGCCTGCGGGACAGGAAGAAGCGGATGGTTTTCAGGCCATCTGCATGGCTATACAAGTGTACAGGGATTAGATGTCCATGTGAAGATGAGGTTTTGGGGGCCAGGGAATTGGACGTCTTGGAGGAGATGAAGGGTATGGGTAGTGTCCCAAACATAGGTGGGAAGTTCCTAGACCCAGGGTGGGGGCTGTTAAAGACTGAGTCAATGTAAGTGGAGATGAGTTCAGTAGGATAGGAGTAGGCAGAGACAATGGGTCGGCCAGGGCAGTCAGGTTTGTGGATTTTGGGAAGGAGATGGAAATGGGCGGTGCGGGGTTGGGGAACGATGAAGTTGGAGGCTGCTGGTGCGAGGATTCCTGAGGTGATGAGGTTATGAATGGTCTGAGAGACGATGGTTTGGTGGTCAGGGGTGGGGTAATGATCGAAGGGGCGGTAGGAGGAGGTGTCAGACAGTTGGCCCCTGGCCTCGGCTATGTAAATGTCAGGGCGTCATACCACTACTGTGCCTCCCCTTATTGGTGGATTTGATGGTGAGGTTAGGGTTGGAGTGGAGGGAGTGAGGGCTGTGTGTTCTGTGGGGAAGAGGTTGGAGTGAGTGAGAGGGTGGAGAGGTTGAGGCGATCAATGTCACAACGGCAAGTGGAGATGAAGATGTCGAGGGAGGGTAGGAGGCCGTGAGGTAGTGTTCAGGCGGATGGTGTGTGTTGGAGGCGGGAGAAGGGGTCGGCAGAGGGTGGATTAAATTCCTGGTCAAAGAAATAGGCATGGAGGTGGAGGTAGCGCAAAAAGCGTTCAACATCCAGGCATATATGGAATTCGTTGGTGTGGGGGTGCAGCGGAACAAATCCGAGTCCTTTGCTGAGGGCTAACCGTTTGTCCTTAATGAGGGGGAGGTCTGGGAAGGGGGGGCGGGAAATGGTGAATACCCGGCAGGGCTTGGGGCTGGGGTAGGGTGTACAGCTGGAGCTGGGAGTAGGGATGGAGACTGTCCCGGGAGTGAGTATGTGTGTGGGGATGGTAACATAGGTGGAAGCGGAAGTGATGTCGTCGGCGGCAGCGGCAGAAGCCCCACTAACCCCACCACACCCGGCATCTTTCCCTGCAACCACAGGAGGTGCCACACCTACCCATACACCTCGCCACCGACACCCCCACCCCACGCCCTCACCTCCATCCAAGGCCCAAGATAAACTTTCCATATTTGACAGGGGTCACCTATACATCCTCCAACTTGATCTACCGTATTAAGGTGCAGAGCTGGATGAACACAGCAGGCCAAGCAGCATCATAGGAGCAGGAAGGCTGACGTTTCGGGCCTAGACCCTTGTTCAGAAATGGGGGAGGGGAAGGGGGTTCTGAAATAAATAAGGAGAGAGGGGGAGGCGGATAGAAGATGGATAAAGGAGAAGATAGGTGGAGAGGAAACAGACAGGTCAAAGAGGCGGGATGGAGCCAGTAAAGGTGAGTATAGGTGGGGAGGTAGGGAGGAGATAGGTCAGTCCAGGGAGGATGGACAGGTCAAGGGGGCGGGATGAGGTTAGTAGGTAGGAAATGGGGGTGCGGCTTGAGGTGGGAGGAGGGAATAGGTGGGAGGAAGAACAGGTTAGGGAGGCGGGGACGAGCTGGGCTGGTTTTGGGATGCGGTAGGGGGAGGGGAGATTTTGAAGCTTGTGAAATCCACATTGATACCATTGGGCTGCAGGGTTCCCAAACGGAATACGAGTTGCCTTTCCTGCAACCTTTGGGTGGCATCATTGTGGCACTGCAGGAGGCCCAGGATGGACATGTCATCTGAGGAATGGGAGGGGGAGTTGAAATGGTTTGTGACTGGGAGGTGCAGTTGTTTATTGCGAACTGAGCGTAGGTGTTCTGCAAAGCGGTCCCCAAGCCTCCGCTTGGTTTCCCCGACGTAGAGGAGGCCACAACGGGTACAGCGGATGCAGTATACCACATTAGCAGACGTGCAGGTGAACATCTGCTTGATGTGGAAAGTCTTCTTGGGGCCTGGGATGGGGGTGAAGGAGGAGGTGTAGGGGCAGGTGTAGCACTTCCTGCGGTTGCAGGGAAAAGTGCTGGGTGTGGTGAGGCTGGAGGGGAGTGTGGAGTGGACGAGGGAGTCATGGAGAGAGTGGTCCCTCCGGAAAGCAGATAAGGGTGGGGAGGGAAAAATGTCTTTGGTGGTGGGGTTGGATTGCAGATGGCGGAAGTGTCGGAGGATGATGCGTTGGATCCGGAGGTTGGTGGGGTGGTACGTGAGGACAAGGGGGATTCTTTTTTGGTTGTTATTGCGGGGATGGGGTGTGAGGGATGAGTTGCGGGAAATGCGGGAGATACGGTCGATGGTGTTCTCGACCACTGAGGGGGGGAAGTTGCGGTCCTTGAAAAACGAGGACATCCGAGATGTACGGGAGTGGAATGCCTCATCCTGGGAGCAGATGTGGTGGAGGCGAAGGAATTGGGAATAGGGGATGGCATTTTTGCAGGAAGGTGGGTGGGAAGAGGTGTATTCTAGGTAGCTGTGGGAGTTGGTGGGCTTGAAATGGATATCGGTTTCTCGGTGGTTGCCCGAGATGGAGACAGAGAGGTCCAGGAAGGTGAGAGAGGTGTTAGAGATGGTCCAGGTGAACTTAAGGTTGGGGTGGAAGGTGTTGGTGAAGTGGATGAACTGTTCGAGCTCCTTGTGGGAGCACGAGGCGGCGCCGATACAGTCATCAATGTAATGGAGGAAGAGGTGGGGTTTAGGGCCAGAGTAGGTACGGAAGAGGGATTGTTCCACGTAACCTACAAAGAGGCAGGCGTAGCTTGGGCCCATGCGAGTACCAATGGCCACCCTCTTTGTCTGTAGGAAGTGGGAGGAATTGAAAGAGAAGTTGTTGAGGGCGAGGACGAGTTCTGCTAAGCGGATGAGGGTGTCAGTGGAGGGGGACTGGTCGGGCCTGCGGGACAGGAAGAAGCGGAGGGCCTTTAGGCCATCTGTATGGGGAATGCAGGTGAATAGGGACTGGACGCCCATGGTAAAGATGAGATGTTGGGGACCGGGGAATTGGAAGTTTTGGAGGAGGTGGAGGGTGTGGGTGGTGTCACGGATGTAGGTAGGGGTTCCTACCTACTAACCTCAACACGCCCCCTTGACCTGTCCGTCCTCCCTGGACTGACCTATCCCCTCCCTAACTCCCCACCTACACTCACCTTTACTGGCTCCATCCCCGCCTCTTTGACCTGTCTGTCTCCTCTCCACCTATCTTCTCCTCTATCCATCTTCTATCCGCCTCCCCCTCTCTCCCTATTTATTTCAGAACCCCCTTCCCCTCCCCCATTTCTGATGAAGGGTCTAGGCCCGAAACATCAGCCTTCCTGCTCCTATGATGCTGCTTGGCCTGCTGTGTTCATCCAGCTCTACGCCTTGTTATCTCAGATTCTCCAGCATCTGCAGTTCCTACTATCTCTGATCTACTGTATCTGTTGCTACCGCTGCAGCTTCCTCTACATCGGTGGGACCAAGCACAGGCGCAGGGACCGTTTCATACAGCATCTGTGTTCTGTACACGATAAACAGCAATACCTTCTGGTTGTTAATCATTTTCACTCCCCCTCCCACTCCCTTGATAACATGTCCATCCTGGGCCTCCTCCAGTGCTACAATGACATCACGCACAAACTGGAGGAGCAACACCTCATATTCCGCCTCGGGAGCCTCCAGCCCGATGGCCTTAACATAGAATTCACCAGGTTGAAACGCTCCCCACCCCCAGCCTCATCCCACATCCAACTCTCCCTCACATCCTTGCCTCCTTGACCTGACACAACACGTCCATTTTCTTTCCCACCTATCTGCCCCACCCTTCCCACTGATCAATCCCCACTACTCCCTACCTGCATCCTCCTATCACCATCTCAGCCTTCCCCCAGCCCCACCTCTCCTCCCTCTATTTATTTCGCAGCTCTCTTCCCCTTTCCCAGTTCTGATGAAGGGTCCCCATCCCGAAATATTGACTCTCCTGCTTCTCTGATGCTACCTGACCTGCTGTGTTCCTCTAACCCACCCATTTATGTTTTCATCAAAGTCGTTCATATAAATCACAAACACCAGAAGTCCCAGTATGGATCCCTGTGGAACACTGCTAGTCACGGACCTTCAGCCAGAAAAACATCCTTCCACTACCAACCTCTATTCTATGGGCAAGCCAATTCTGAATCCAGTGGCCAACTCACTGTGGATCCTCTGCATCTTAATCTTCTCGATGAGTCTACTGTGAGAGACCTTGTCAAAAGCCTTACTAAAATCCATGTACACAACATCAACTGCTCTACCTTCATCACCTCCTCAAAAAAATTAATGAAGTTAATAAGACATGATTTGCCTTGCAAAAAGCCATGCTAATTGTCCCCAATAAGGCCAAACACACATAAATCCTATCCCTAAGAATCCTCTCCAATAGTCTTCCAAGCATCAATGTGAGACTTTTTCTCCTTCACAGATGCTGCCAGACCTGCTGAACTTTTCCAGCAACTTTGTTTTTGATCAATGTGAGACTCATCAGTCTCTATATTCCTGGATTTAATGGTGACAGATTTCCTTCATGAAAGAATATTAATGAACCAGATGGGTTTTTATAACAAAAATGGTGTTTTCATGACACCATTAACCAAACTAGTTATTATTAGCATTCTAGGTTTATTAATTGAATTTATATTCCACCAGTCACCATAATGGAATTTAAACACAAGTCTTCATAACATTAGTCTAAGGCCTTTGGCTTTCTAGTCCAGTGACATTACCATTATACCAACATCACCCACAATAAAAATTGGTACTTAGTTTTTCAATTGATCCTATTCCACAGCCTTTTGAGAGACAGAATCCTATATTTCCACTGCCTCTTGTGGAATATTATCCTCTAATTTCATTCCTAAACAATCTAGCTCTAATTTAAAAACTGATCTGTATTTTCCCCAATAAAGGAAACAAATTTCTGCTGTATCAAATCTTTTTATTTAAGCACCTCAGTTAGATTACTCCATATTCTTTAAACTAGTTTATTCAACTAGTCCACTTAATTTATTCCTTTAAGTCTCCTCCCACCCCAAGGTTAATGTGCAGTGTGGTACCTAACACACTCAGTGCAATACAACAGATGGAAATGGATTTAAACTCAGCAAAACTAAAACATCACCATCCTCCCCCTTAAACCATAATCCTCAAAGCAAATGTGATCATTCCATTATCCTTCTTGGCTAATTTTTTGCATTTGTGCACTGGTTTTTCATAAGTTACATAGCTGTAAATTCAAATCATTTTCCTCCTCCACAGCTTTTAGTATTTTGTAATTAAGAAAGTTTTCAATTTGCCTTTCTTGGATCCAAAGTGGATCAACTCACACTTTCCCATATTAAACACCATCTGCCATGGTTTTGCCTATTTAATTAATCTGTCTACTCCCATTTATAAGTGCCTGATCTCATCTACACAATTTATAACTCCTCCTAAGTATCATTTGTAAATTTGGATACAAATTATTCTATTGTTTCATACAAGTTATTAAAAAAAAAATCACAAGACGTAAGAGAAGTAGGCCATTCAGCCTACTGAGTCTGCTCCACCATTCAACGAGATCATGGCTGATCTGATAATTCTTGACTTCACTTTCCTGTCTTTTACTCATAACCCTTGGCTCCCTTACTAATTAAAAATCTGTCTATCTCATCCTTGAATATACTTGACAACCAAACCTAGTTAACCTTCTGTGGTAAAGAATTCCACAGATTCACTATCCTCAAAGAGAAAGAAAGGCCATCCTCATCCATGACTTAAAGGGGTGACTGCTTTCTTTGAGATTATGTCTTTGGTCCTAGACTTGCCCATGAGGGAAAGCAATCTTTCCTTATCAATGTCAAGCCCCTTAAAAACCTTGTATGTTTCAATAATGTCTCTTCTCATATGATAATCAAATATCTCTCATAAGGTAATCAAGACCTGATGCCCAGAACTGAACTTCCAAGCAAGTGTCACTCAACATGAAACATTAAGTCTGATTTCTCACCACAGATGCTGCGAGATCTGCTGAGCTTTGCCAGCAAATTCTGTTTTTGTCTCTGATTTACAGCATCCATAGTTCTCTCTGTTTTGATTTGGCCCAGAGCAGATCCCCGGGAAACTACAGGCAATTTTTAACCTCCAAAACACAACGGATTTGAGAGGTAACTTAAAATCAGAGTCCCAATTACAATCTGTCTACTTTCAGTTTTAATGGGGACAGGTAATCAGTCTGCTCCCAGGAGGGAGAGTGACAATTTAAATGTTATTAGAAGCCAGTCAATCTCACCTTGATATGAGGCCAACCAAATTCCTGCAGCTCAAACGAAAACACCAGCAAAACAAGATGAGAACTGTTGGATTCGGAACTCAAAGCCTTGGGGATTCTGCTAGGTCCAGAATTTTAAGCTTTGGGAAATCTGCTAAACCCAAATATCTCTATGTCACTAAACGCCCAATTCTTCTGATCTTACACCAAACTCTCCATGCAGGGCTCTAACATCCACCCGGTCATCTACAATCCCCCATGCACCTCCTAGCTCTGACTTTCCACACCCCACCAACTGCAACCCCTCATGTCCCCCCTGAGCTCCACTGTCCTGCCATGCACGCATGTGCACACACACACACACATCTACCTAACCACCTCTTGGCCTTTTATCTCCAAGCACCCCTCATCTGTACCCTCCAGACTCCAATTCCCCACTTCCTTCTGTCCTCTTCCCAGCTGTAGTCTGGTGCTAAAGTCGCACATCCCAACAGTCTGGGGGAGGCATGAAAAAAGTTCATCAGGTCCGGCCATTCTGCCGAGTTCCCATGCGCAGCTCACCTTCTCCAACCTACCTCTAAGCAAAATGAAGCCCCAACTATCAGATTCTGTCATGAAGACTGTAGGGGAGGCACTGATGTACTAGAAATGGCACTGGACTACTAATCCAGAACAGACACGGGGTTAAAATGATACCATGGCAGATGGCGAAATGTGAAATCAATACAAAACTGTACAAAAATTCTAGCCTAATGATGACCATCCACCACCGTCAATTGTCATAAAAATCTATCTAGTTCACTAATCTCTTTTAGGGAAGGCAAACTCTCATCCTTACCTGGTCTGGTCTACATGGGGCTCCAGAGCCACAGCAATGTAATTGACTTGTAACAGCTTAACAGTCAAACAGGGCAGTGATGCCCACTTCCCATGAACAAATTTTTAAAAACTCTCTATCCTCAACCAATTATCAAACCATGTGTTAAAGTTACTTCCATAACCAATGCGGTCCCTTGGTGCTAATATTCTGCTGTACTGTATCTTAAAATGACCTGAATTCCACGCAAAAAACATTTATGGGTGTTCCCTTGTACATCATTTTTGCAAATGTTTCAAAAATAAATCTAGATTTGTTAGACATAACCTAAATGTCACAAATAATATGAACTCTTTGACCAGCTTATTTTTTTTAGATATAAAGCCCTGATGATAGATTCCAATATCCTTCCATAAAACTGATGTAGGTTTCCAGCCTCACAGATGCCAGTCTTCAGAAAATTCAATTCACTCCACGTGATATCAAGGATCATCCGAAAGCACACAATACTGCAAAGATTATATGTCCTTACAACATTCCGGCAATAATGTCGAAGATGTGAGCCAGAATCCGTTGGATCCATAGCCAGGCTCTTCTACTTGCATCCATCTGAAGTTGTGGAGCATTGTCCAAGTATGTCCAGTATACAAAAAGTAGAACAAACTCAACCTGGCTAACGTTTACCCCATTGGTCTACTCTCGATCAGTTAAGTGATAGAAGGGACAACAAGGTTATCCGTAATCAGTTCAGCAATGCTCGTGGCCTCCTTCAAACGTGAACAAAAGAGCTGAATTTCAGAAGTGAGGTGACGGTAACTACCCTCGACATCAAGGCTGCCTTTGCCTGACGTGGTCCGAAGGAGCACGGGCAAAACTAAAATAAATTGGAATTGAAGGAGACATATCTGGCACAAAAGAAAAAGATGGTTGGTGGCCATTCAGTTCAGCACCACAATATTTCTGTAGTAGTACCTCAGGGTAATGTCCTAGACCCAATCATCTCCAGCTATTTCATCAATGACCTGCTTTCCATCGTAAGGGCAGAAATGAAGATAGTAACCGAGGATCGCACAAATGTTCAGCACCATTTTCAGCTCCCCAGATTCTGCAGCAGTCTTTGTTGAAATTGAACCTGATCTGGGTTTGGGCTGAAAAATGGCAAGGACCATTTGCACCAGGTAAGTGCCAGCTCCAACAAAGAATGAAACCATCACATGGTATTCACCTGCATTAACCCCCACTATCAATATCCTGGGGTTAGTATTGACCGGAAAATGAACTATATTGGCCGTATAGATGTTGTAGCTACACAAGCACGTAGAGGAATCCTGCAACAGGAACTCACCTCCTCCTTCCTCAAACCCTGTCCAGCATCTTCCATGCATGTGTCAGGAGTCTGATGGAATACTCTCCACTTTTCTGGATGAGTGCAGCTCCAACAACACTCAAGAAGCTCGACATCACTGAGAACAAAGCAGCCTGGTTGTTTGGCATCACAGCCGTAATCACTCCCTTCACCACTGACACTTTCTAGCGATGTGTACCATCTCTAAGATGCTCCTCAGAAATTCACAGATCATTAGACAGCATTTTCCAAACCCATGACCACTTCCATGTAGAAGGACAAGGACAACAGATACATGGGAACACCACCACCTGCAAGTTCCCCTCCAAGCCACTTCTCACCCTGACTTATCAATGTATTGTACTGTTCTTGTACTGTGGCTGGGTCAAAATTCTCGAACACTTCCTCATAATATTGTGGCTCTATCTACAACACGTAGATTGCAATGGTTCAAGAAGGCAGCTCACCACCACCTTGTTAAAAGCGACTAGGGATGGGCAATTATTACTGGCCCAGCCAGCGACGCCCATACCCTGAATGAATAAAAACCAAGTCTGCAGTTTCATGGTTTCTCTCTCGCTCCTGTCAAAGTACTACATTCGCTGCAGATACATTTTCCAACAGTTGGAAACTTCATTTTGTACAAAACCCTTACAGCTAATCTGTATTTAAAAGACTGAACGATCACATTTAAGCTATTTGATTACATTCCACGTAGACATTCGCACACGTATTTTCCTTATTTGCATTCAAAATACATCAGCCAGTTCCAGTAAAAAAAGACTCAGTGACAGCTTCACTAATTTACGTTTTGGATGAGAATGACGTAAATATCAAAATTTTAAATAAGCAAAGTGAAAGGTGAGTTAAAAAGGGACGTAAAGTTGTTATCCTGATAAACTCGTTAACCAACTTCTTTCTCAAACTAAGTAACCATGTCTTAACTGCTATTACTTTCAACTGTATCAACAGCAAACTTGAACAGGGAGTGAAAATAATGTTTTCTTACAGTGCACCCGCTTACAGGATCTCTCATTTTGCTTTCCTTCTGGGTTCACACGCACCAGGAAAATGAGTAGTGCTTACGAGTTTGCACTTGTACTTTGAGCAGTCAGTCATCTGATAGTGAGACAGCCGGCAAACGCATATCTCTTGGGTCCTAAAGCCCATGCGCCTAATTGAGAAATCACTGCAAAAAACAAAATAAGCATCATCTCTTTAAATTTTCTTTTACAGGAGTTGTGCAAAAAGTTGCCTAAAGTCATGTTTATTTCAGCATTTTGCACATCAGAAATTGCCACGGTAAGAAGTAACTTTGTTCCAACTGTTACGTTAATTTACTGGAATGAAAGTCAGCACAAAGGCGGATCAGGAGTTTATCCATTTTATTTAACAGTGGCTGACGGTATTGGTATCCACTCATCAGACAAGTTGCTGCAAATTATAATACAATCAGCCATTGCTTTATATATGTTGATCACAAATTACTTAAAAGAAGATTCCCAAACTACTGTGAAGATCTGGGCTCAAGCCAGTTATTTGAAATGTTAATAAGGGAGCGACCTCGAACAATTAAAATATCAAATAATGAAAAGTAAAGTTCACATGGCAATGTATTCTCTGTTGGTTTAAATTACTCATAGGAATGCAATGGTTTATAAATGGGTGTACACTGCTATTAACTGAAGTACAAGAACAGGCTTGGATATGAATGTAAATATACAGTGTCCTGAAATGCTGAAGATTAATGTCATGACTGTTGTTGAGAAAAATGTAGCTCATGTCCAATCTACAATTATGACTGATAAACAAAGTAGCCCACAAATCTAAATAGATGTGACTGCTATTCTGAAGAAAGTATTGCTGGTAGTTCCTGTAAGGAACAACACTGAGTAATCCCACCCATCTTAATTTCCTTTACTGCTGCGTGTAATCTTCCCAAACTTAAAAATCATCTGAAAGGGTAAAATGTTATGGAAATTGGAATGTAAAGGGAGAGTTGTAATTTGGAATTTACCCTACTGTGGGAGCAGAATTTATTGGTGTAAATTGTTGCTGGCAGTTATCATATTGTCTTTCCGTGGGAACTTGCCCTTATGCTTAATACACTATTCTTGAATTAAATGTAATTGATTGTTTATAGTACATAGTACAAATGAGCAAACATCTGTCTCTCTTAGAAGGTCAGAGAAATTGCCACCCTTAGTTGAGAAGTCCAAGACCAAATTCTTAATGTCCAGTCTTTAAAACAAACAGGAAACAAGCTAAGAAGCAGGAAAATGGATTTGATACAGGAATGGAAATGATTATTTTTTGCTAGGCCAGAAAAGTTAAGAAGTGTACAGCTCCTGTTCACAATCCAATACAGGAAAAGGATATTCGTGAGGAGAGCAATTCTGGATGTGGCAGTCCAGGAGAACAATGCAGTCTGAAGATAGCAGGAAAAGGTTTATGCACAAATGGTTGTCATGTTCCAATGAAGGGAAAGATGATAGTAAATATTTGGTTAGTTTGTATTTTTTTTTGCGAAGGCTAGAAAAGACTTTCATCCATTGTAACTGCTAACAATAATTTTAAAAATATTCTTTCAATTTTTGAAATCATATTTTAAGAAAGCAGAGTTTTACAAAGCAGATCATACCAAACTGTAAAATCTACTAACAACTGAAGAATAATGGAGGATGTTTAATGAAATATTTAACACAAAAAAAAACATTTTCTACCCCTGAGAGTGAAAATCTCCATTTCACAGAAAAAAAAACAGTCAAGGACAACTGAAAAGATAAGAGACAGCATACAACAAAAGATAGGTCTGGCATAAATGCCACATAACAGCACAGATCCTGCTGAATGAAAGATACAAAGACCAGTGTTAGGAAGGGGAGGTCAAACCTCTCCGATAATTAATATCAAAACAAAAGCCCCCCAATCTGTTATGGCAGGCATAGTGGTCCCCTTCTAATGATTAAACCCAAAACAACCCAGAGAAGCTCACCTTCCCTTGCCTAATCTGTTAAAAAGGATTGGTTAAATGAAAGAAAATACCTGATATTCACTTTATTAGCAACAAATAACAGTTTATTTATTTAGCCTTAACAGTGAACAAATTAACAGAACTGCTAACAAATCAAACAATTCCCCCTTAACTACTAACTATTCCCGAATAGAACGGAATTTTAATGGTATGCTGTTCCAATAGTACAAGTCCCAATTATAAAAACCCAACTAATAATAAAAATAAATTAAAACTTAGACTCTCAGAGGTGCAGCCAGGTTGTCTTCTGAAATGTTCTTTGTTTTCTCCGCTGATCCTTCCATTAGGAATGCTTTCTCTGTGAATTCTTCTGTCAGGAATTTTAGTTAGAAGTGCCATGGTACCTTTGTGAATAAATGGTGCTTTCCGAGAGAGCTTGCAGATTTCTGTGACAGCCAGATATTTACTCTTCAGATGGCAATTTGCTCTCACACCAATTTTAAAATAATTGGTTGATCTTCAAGCTAGTTGTCAAAACATCAAAACAAGCCTAAGATTCCCAACCATACAGCCAATTGATACTTGTTTCAATTTCAGAACTGTCTGTCCCTCTTCAGCTGCTTACAGACACATTTTTGTTTAAATCTCTAAGTTTAGAAAAACAGGGACTTAAAAGGACTATGCAGTATTTCCCCCTATCATTTTTACAAACAAATTCTAACTTCCTGCTTTCCAGTTTACAAGTACTCTACAAAACTTTGCAACACCTCCTCTCTTAAGAAAAGAACCATCGTTATGAAAAAATGGCTGTATTTTTTTCAAAAAATCTTAACATCATTATCATGAAATAAAGGTCAGTAGTCTAAAGTTACACATTTCATATTAATTCTGCATACATAAAAAGGATTGGTTAAATGAAAGAAAATTCCTGATATTCACTTTATAAGCAACAAATAACAATCTATTTATCTAACTCTAACAGTGAACAAATTAACAGAACTACTAACAAATTGAACAATTCCCTCTTAACTACTAACAATTCCTGAAAAGAGCAAAATTCTAATGGCATGCTGTTCCAATAAATACAAGTCCCACTTGTAAATACCCAAGTCATAATAAAAATAAATTAGAACTTAACCTGGCTGCACCTCTGAGAGTCTAAGTCTTCCGGAATGTTCTTCTCCGCTGATTCTTCTGTCAGAAATGCTTTCTCTGTGAATAGATTGTGCTTTTTCAGACAGCTTATAGATTTATGTGAGAGCCAGATATTCACTCTTCAGATGGCAGTTTGCTCTCACATCGATTTGCAAAAGCCCTCCTCTTATACCCCTGATGACTCATCAGTTTTCTTATAATAGGATTGGTCTGAGGTTGTCAAAAACATCAGATTTAAATTAAAATGGTTTTCAATCTCTAAATGCTTGGCTTAAATTAATTGGCTGATCTTCAAGCCATTTGCCAAAACATCAAAACAAGCCTAAGGTTTCCAATCACACAGCTAATTGATGCATGTTTCAATTTCAGAACTTCAGTTGCCTTCAAACACATTTTTGATTAAATCTCCAAGCTTAGAAAAGCACATAAACTCTTAAAGTGACTCTTCCCTTTGTCATTTTTACAAACAAATTCTAGCTTCCTGCATTTCAATTCATAAGTACTCTACACAACTTTGCGACATGAGTAAAGGGATACAAACCAGGTAATAAGAGTTACTGAAAGGAATTATGAAAGGAAATGTACAAGGTGTATCAAAATCAATATGAAGAAATGTTGTAGTTACATAAAGGCGAAATGGATAGTCAGGAGAAATGTTGGCCCATTGAAGACTGAAAGTGGGAATATTGTCAATGACTATGGTGAAATGGCAGACATGATGAAAAATTACTTTGCCTCAGTATTTACAGTAGAAAAGGAAGATAGCTTGCTGGGAGTCCCAGGAAAGGGAGCAGGGACTGGATAAAAGTAAAACATTAGTAATAAGGAAATTAATGGAATTAGACAGTGACAAATTCTCAGGACCTGACGATTTCCATCCCAGGGTGTTAAAGGAAGTAGGGGTACACATTGTAGATTCCATAATTATAATAATTAAGAGTTCCCTGGATATTGGGGACGTCCCTCTGGATTAGAAAATTGCGCATATCAATCCACTGATTAAGAAGGGCAAAGGAGGAAAACTAGGGTTTTACAGACCAATTAGCCTAACGTCTGTGGTGGGGAAATTGTTGGAGTATATAATCATGGATGGGGTAATTGAACACCTTGAAAATTTTTAGTTAGTCAGGGTCAGCCAGCTGAAATCATGGTAAGTAGGTCATGTGTGACAAACTTTACTGACTTCAACAACAAAAATAAAGTTGCTGGAAAAGCTCAGCAGGTCTGGCAGCATATGTGAAAGAAAAGACAGAGTAAACATTTCGGGTCCGGTGCCCCTTCCTCAGAACCCTCACCGGACCCGAAACGTTAACTCTGTTCTTTCCTTCACAGATGCTGCCAGACCTGCCAAACTTTTCCAGCAACTTTGTTTTTGTTCCTGATTTACAGCATCCGCAGTTCTTTCGGTTTTTTATAAACTTTACTGACCTTTTTTGAAGAGGTGACTCAGGTAGTGGACTGGGGAATGTCTGTGCATGTTATTTACATGGATTTCCAAAAGGCAGTTGATAAAGTCCCATACAGGATACTGTTAACTATTGTATTATTTATTTTTCTTAAAAATAGCACATTAACGGTATTTAACTCTTGTATTTTCAATGTACTTTCCCGTCAGTATGAGTTTTATGCACTGCAAAATTACACACCATGGATTTGCTGGAAACATCACTGTCAGGATATGTTACTTATAACATAACTGTCTAATTTGAACATTGATTTGGATGTTGCCCAATAAAAATTGCATTATTTTTGTGGAACCGTTTATTTTTGTGGAACCCCCAATATTATTGTTCCTTACTTGCTCTCTGTTTCGCAACACAAGGACTGACTTTTTCCATTGAATTGAATGGAAATATGCGATTAACAGCTAAAGACTCATTTCCTGGAATCTTCAGAGTTTAAGTCCTTTATGATTACATCCCCAGCTTGTATTTCCTGTTGACAGATTGCATAGCATTCTTTAAAACATTCAGAAATAATTTTATATTTATTCTGAAAATGTTGTTTTCCTCCAATGAATTGAACTTTTAAGTTCAATCATGGTGAGCAAATTAACATTACATTTATCATTCTTTCCGTGACTGTAATTGACATATTTATGTGCACGTCCACATTGTTGAAAATAAGCTGAGAAAGCTCCCTTCTATTTACAAAATGAAACAACAGATTATGAATTATTTAGCAGAATGAAAGCATCCAAGTGCAAAGGAGTTTGTGTTGAACATAATTATAAACAACCTCCTTTGAAATTGATAGATAGAAAAACAAACAAACAAAAGAAAATCAATGGCATTTCCTCTGTGCTGGGTATTGAGATTTTAACTCCTTATTAGTATAAGTAGTTAATATGTTTGGAAATATGTTTGGATGAAGTGGTTTTGTCTATAATTTAATAGAAATAGCGTCACCCCCTTGAATGAGATGCTGGCCTGGAGGACAATAAATGCGTCTCACTGACACTAGTCATCTCTGCTGATCTTGAAGTTATTTCAGGTTGGTTCCTTGACCTCTACTGGGTCATTGTGCCAAATGGGGCAAGGTTTTGTCAAGGACAAAAACAGAGTTTTATTTGCTTCAGCCACTGCAAGACCATGCTCCGTGAGTGCTTCTACTGTAAACAAAAGTTTAATATGAATAGTACATTGTTCACCTGGCTCCAGCAGGTGTTCCTTGTACAAACAGTGTAAATACAATGTTGTGCTGCTGAATCCAAGGGCTGGAAGATGGAAGGTCAAGTTTTCAGCCAACAGGGGTGACCATTCACAGTTTTGTAGAGAATGGCATAGGCTGTGCAGAAAGAAACACAGGAAGATTTCTCTCCATCAATTCTAATGATTATCTCACAATTCTCCACTGCTCACCTCATTACATTTGCACCATGCCCCCACAGTGTTGCACTGTTATACACTCACCAGTGGTAGCGGTACTCACTGCTATCAGGATCTTATGTGACTTGCAATGCTAACACCATATTTGAAGCCTAATCATGCACAAATACTGCCAGCCAGAAATAGTCCTTCAAAGTGCATATTGTGGAAGGGAAATGAGAAATTATAAAGCTTCTAAGGGCACATTTGTGGCATGGGTGGCATTTCATTGCAAATAGAATGTTACATTTGTGAAAAGAACAGAAAATGCTGGAGAAACTCAGCAGGTAATGGCAGCATCTGAGGAAAGAGAAACAGAGTTAACGTTTTCAGTCCAATATGACTCATCTTCAGATCTGAAAAGGATCAGAATATTATATTTTTATGCTTTTGTCAGAGGCAGAAGAAGAGCAGCAGAAACAGTTGGCGCAGAGGTCCAGTGTAAAAGATCAAGAGGTTGCAAATTGGGGTGAAACAGCAATAGAGATGTAACATGATAGAGGTGTAAACTAAGGTGTGGAAGAGTGAAAATGGTTCATCTCAGCTGAGAACAACGTAAACATGACACAAACAAGACGAGTTCATGATTGGGCGGGAGGATTGGAGGGGGTGGTGGACAATGGAGAAGAACTTATGAAAAATGGAAGCCAGACAGATATCATTAGGCTCTGAAGTTGTAGAATTCAATATTGAGTCCCAGAGGTGGCAAAGTGCCTATGCAAAAAGCTTTTCTTTAAATTTGCATGAGCTTTGTTGGAACATTGCAGTACCTCAGGAGGGATATGTTAGCATGACAGTAAGGTGATTTATTGAAATGGCAAGCAACTGAAAGGTCGGGGTCATTCCTATGGACAGGATGGAGGTGTTTCTCAAAACAGTGACCCAGTCTGTGTTTGGTCTCCCCAGTGTAAAGGAGCCTGCATCGTGGGAAGCAAATACAGTAAACTAGATTTAAAGAAGTACAAATAAAATACTGCTTCGCCTGGAAGGCCTGTTTGGGACATTATACGGTGAGGAGGGAGATGAATGTGCACGTGTTACATCCTCTGTAATTGCATCGGAAGTATCATGGGGCAGTGACGACATGTTAGGAGGGATGAAAGACCAGGGTAGCACAGAGGGAATGGTCTCTGTGAAATGCTGATATGGTGGGAAGTGGAAGATGAGTTTGTTGTTCCAGGGAGAAGAGAAAGGGATTGCGGCAGTAGTGTGAGAGATGCATTTGACATGACTGAGGACCATGCCAACCATAGTGGGTGTAATCCTAGCCTGAGGAAAAAGAAAGTCATGTCGAAGGCATCTGGTGGAAGGTGGCATCATCGAAACAGACATGAAGGAGATGGAGAAACTGGGAAAATGGAATAGAATCCTTGCAGGAAGTGTTCTGTGAGGAAACGTTGTTGAGCTAACCTTTGGAGTTGGTGGGGTTGTAATGTTTATAGGTGGACAACCTCAACTCAGAAATGGAGAGAGAACTCAAGGAGGGAAGGGAAGGGTCCCAGAAGTTGGACCAGATGAAGGTGTAAGCAATTTGTAAATGTACTGCCATCTAAGTTGTGGTAATAACAATCACATCATTACTTGTAAATACTCTGGACATTTCAACTTATAGTTACTAAATGCGACATTTTTTGGGCTATAAATTAAGTGGCTGGAGTGAGAGAGAGAGAGAGAGAGAGGCATAAGGAATGTCACTGCTACAAATGCAAAGCGAACTTCAAAGAATAAGCCCTTGCTTTTGGAGGTAGAAGACATGTCAAAACAGACAAGACTGCGATCTTGTGACTGCAAAAATAATGAGCAGCTGAAAACCCCATGTTCAATAGCTAGCCACATCTTATGGATTATCTCCCAAACTGCAGATAGTTTCTGTTTCTTCCTTTCAAAAAGACAGCAGTTAATCAGCCAGTTTCAACTCTATGCAGTGTGCTGGGGGAACTGAACATTCTTGTAAGTATCCAAAAATGTGATTGAAGATCACAGTCAAAGAACCAGCTTCTAGTCGCCCCTATGTTGCAGATAAAGGCTTTCTCTCACTGGGTACAAAAGGAAACAGGACAAGAAAAGGACTGCTTCACACTGAATGCCTAGATTCATTTAAGGTCAAAAAGGATTGTAACTACAGAACTACAAAACTAAGGATTGTGAAACTGACTGCTCAACTACCAATGCTACTGCTGCAGATGGATCAAGATGGCGGCAGAGTAAGGCACGTCAGCTGGAGCTCGTCTGCTCGCCAGTTCCTTCTCCTTCTTTTCCTCTTTGTTGCAGTTTTTGTTCCCCTCCGGCCCCAACTTTTAACTTCTTAAACCACCCTACCTGGAGGGAATCGAGAATGGAGTCCAAGATCAGCCTTGAATGGGAGACGAATCGGAGACCAGGCCAGTGTGGGAAGCAAATCATGGCTGGAGTCTGGAGCAGAAGCAGAGCGAGCCCGGGCCTACCTGGGAGACGAGTCCTGAAAGTGAGTTGCAGCTGGAGTCCGGAGTGGGAGCAGACTGTGTGGGCCGAGTCCGGGAAGTGAGTCATGGCCAGAGCCCGAAGCGGGAGCAGAGTGTGTGGGCTGAGCTGGGAGTGAGTTGCAGGCCAGAGAGGGAGCAGAGTGAGCCAAGGCCGGCTGGGGGGATGAGTCCTGAAGGTGAGTCCAGGGCAGAGGCCAATGCGTGGAGGCAGCGAGGCCTCTATTCTGAAACTCGGCAGGCACGGTCTCAGTGGAAAAAGACGATAACTTGAGTTCTTTTAAAGACACTTTTTATTATCATTCTGGACTTTTTAAACTCTGTATTCCAATGGTAATCTTTTTCTTTACTATTTCAATTCGGTAACAACACTTAAAGTATTTGTACCTAGGTATCCTGTACCTAAGATGGTTCCGAGAGGCGACATTACAAACTTTTCATTGCACTTATTCAAGTATATGTGACAATAAAGGCTATTCTAATTCTTTCTGTCACCTTCACTGCAATAGCTGCAAAGTTTAACAGCCTGCTCTTTGCAAACAAAACAGAGACTGATATTTTTATCTCATTTTCTTTTCAATTTTATCCTTTTTGGCTCACCTTTTATTTCTATATCTGTGTGTATGTGTAGTATGTTCTCACATTTATAATTAATAAAATCTCTTTACACAAGAACATAAAAACTAGGAGCTCGAGACTGCTCTTCCACTTAATACAATCATGGCTGATCTTACCTTGGCCTCAACTCCACTTTGCTGCCTGCTCCTCATAACCCTTCAACCCATTACTAATTTAAAATCTGTCTATCTCCTCAAATTTTCTCGATGTTGCTGCATCAACTGTCTTCTGGGGTAGTGAATTCTATACATTCACAACCCATTGAGGGAAGTAATTTCTCTTCATCTCTGTTTTAAGTCTGCTACCCCTTATCCTAAAACTATGTTCTCTTGTTCTAGATCACTGTTCAATGCACTTTTTGTTCTATGGGAGTGTTATCACTGCTTGACAGATAATTACCAGCATCTTGGAAGTCAGCTCACTTGTGTAGCACCTCACTCGTGTTCAGCAGTGCTTCCCTGCTGCCAGCCTTTACCATGGCATGTGAGCAGCTTCTGATGAGAGGCAGGAGCAGAAGTCGCACTAAAAACATGGACAGCATCAGCAGAACTAGCTGCCCTCTCATCAGGACAGCAGGATGAACACTGAGATCCTGCTGGAAGAAGATGAAAACTCCAACGCGGGGGATCAGATCACTCAACTGTGTGAATACAAGTGCTTCAGAAGTCTCTAGCTCTCAGGTCACTGCTGATATGAACACTCTCCTGGGACAAGACCTCGTTCCCTGTGGAACAGGTAGACTCACATTGCTGTGGTCCATAATATCCTTGCCACTGGAAGACCCGCCCAACATGCTACCCTGATTGCTCATACCCTACCACCAAAACAAGTCTTGAATTCTTTCCAATGTCATTCCCTTTCTTCTGTACAAGTTGTAATGGCTTGTCCAGAGGAGTGATAGGCAACATTAGTGGAGAGTGATAGTGAGGCATGGTTGGAAAAGGACATTGGCTGAGAAGCGTGTGAGTGTGAATATTTATTGCTCAGATCAGGATGTGAGATGCCAGCAGAGAGGAATACGTACAGCATTAAACTGTTTTGACCTGAGAGATGGGGTGGGGTGTGTGGTGGGGTGGTCAATGGGAAGGTCAGCATGTTGGATTTAGCACCTAAAAATTCACTTACCTTTCCAACCACTCGATCCTCATGGTGAAGTCTCTAGGGGAGCTGGAAGGCACACAATTTGTGCTGTTAAGATCTTCAGCCACTACCATTCACATCTGATTGATTGTTGTCCTCCCGCCAACCCCTGGATAGGTTCACCTCACTACAACACAACAGATCCTGTAGGAAGACTTCCAGGTAAGAATGAATGACCTGGGGAACAGCCTTCCTAAGTATCCTCTCTAATCCTGTAGTTGATGTAGTCAACCTGACTGGTGAACAATTCTACCATTGTGATCCATTTCAGTGGAAATCCTTCCTTTCAGAGATCTTGCTCATCATCTCATCTCCCCCCTCCCTGATTCAATGGTGCAATGTTAATATTATGGCTCCATCAAAGAGGCTCAGAAATAGTCCACTCCAGCTGTATTTAGGTTTCTAAATTACAAATTGTCCCAGCATTTAGTCAGTGATTAAATCAGCAAAGTTCCACCCTAAATGCTTGCAAACAAATAGCAAGTACCATTTCCATGTCTAGCTATCAAAATCAGATCGTTACCAATTGTTAATCCTGTGAGACAGATGAATTTTACTCAGAGACAAGTTGAAATGCTAAGGGAATTGATCCATTATACCACAGTATGACTAGATATGGAAACACAGAAGAGTAGAATAGAAATTCATTGTCACGTGTACTTTGACATGAAAAATACAGTGAAAAGTTTTATAAGTTGCCTCATCACGGTGGCTACATTAATGACAAAATACATAATAATAAAAAAATTAAGACAAAATTCATCACAGTTCAGTTGTTGGCTCCTGGACTCAGGGAAAGCTGATTTGAAATGATAGAATACCCTGAAGATATAGCTGGGGTGAGAACGTCATGCTGGTCTGCTGGATGCTGGGCTGGAAGTCTCTGCTGAAGAAGACCACCATGGTGGGCTGAAACCACCACTCCTAGACAAAACCACTTGCCAGGCCACTGGAACTGCTGGACACCAAAAATGAAAAAGACCTCCACACGGGGATGAGACCTCCATGCCAGGACAAGACTGCCAGACAGGGAGACCACCACACAGACAGACCGCCACACAGGGAGATCTCCACACCGTGCTGAGACTGCCTTTCTCCTCCTTCAGGTACCTGGGCCAAGCTGTGGTCCTGGACCCTCGGCCTCACCTGGGCTTGGGGATGTCTGCCTGGGACCTGTTCCTCGCTCGCTGGGAGTCCCCGTGCCGTGTCCTGTTCAGCCTGGCTGCCACAGGAGGCCTCCTCCTTCACCCGCCACTTTCTAGGCTCACAAAAAAGAAAGCTAAGAAAAATGGAGAAAAAAAGATCAAAACTAAAAAGAAACAAACAAATGAAAGCTGATGGGAGTGGACAAGCCCTGTGCTCAGTCCCCCTACTCTGCGGCCACATTGATTTAAGAGTAACATACTCAACTAAAAATCACAATCGGCTCTGTTTCCTTAAAATATTTTAACTTGAATAAGGCATCACAGCAATGAGGAAACTCAAATAGACATGCATGAACTTATTATACAGGTGACAGGTTTCTCCTTTCTCATGTGCTGGAAGAATTAATTGAGTCATAAAGGCTAGAAAGCACGAATCCTCATGAATTCAGAGTTATGAACGAAACTTCAGCGATTTTTTTCAAATTATGAGATGTTTTTGTAGTCTGCGCAAACACTGTGATGTTTCAATGTCACCAAAAAGCATAAATAACAAATCATTTGAAGATTTGATCAATGATGTTTATGTTGTTATCAACATCCTGCCAGACGTTTAGTGGAGTAACCTGATCAACCTGAATTGAATATTTATAAATCTATCTTTCTGATCTTTTGAACATTCTTTACATTCTCCTTCTTTAGATTCATGGTTCCTGTTTATTGAAGCCAAATATTTTTTCAAATTGATGATGGATGCTGCACCTGATATCCTTTCAGCAGTGAGTTTGAGAACCTCACTATCATCGAATTGGAAACATCCCTCCTCAACTTCTTTTCCTTTTACAAATTACTTTAAATCTATGATTGTCCACCCCACCCCAATCCAGTGAATGACCTCTTTGCTAAGGAAATGGGTCATTTCTAAACACTATCTTGGTCCCTAAATTTACATAGTTCAATTAAATTCCCCTTCAGTAAACATAGTTTTCTATTTGGCAGCAATTTGAGCTTCACAGTATTAATGGGGAACTGCCAGCCTGGAACTAATGGAGCCTAAATGCACAATATCATATATTCATAAGTTTGCTCTCTATATATTTTCTTTGTTGCATATGCTGATTTATTTCGATACACAGAACATTTCATCTTTTGTGCATGACCAGCGTCTTAAATGGAGAAATGTTTCATTGGCCTGGGCTGCAGTTATTCCAGAAGGATGCACATTTGCAGATGTGAGCATCTTAAAGGTAACACTGCTTGTAATTGCCTGTTGTATAACTGGCTATTATACATATTCTTCTACTGTCTGTAAAGAGCAAGGAACTAATGAGCCAGTGAAATGGAACTGTTCGCAAAGGGGAGGTGGTGGCATTGGTGATAATGTCACTGGCTCAGCAATCCAGAATTGCCAGCAACGTTCTGAGGTCATGGGTTTGAACAACACCATGGCAGATGGTGAAATTTGAATTCAATAAAATCTGGAACATTCAGCAGCAGGTGGTGATGGAGAGGAAGAGCGCTGAGCAGGGGCGCTTATCCCTACCCGTAGACCAGTAGGTCTGAGTTCAAGTCCTGTCAGCTCCTGAGATTTGTCATAAATTATCTGTAAAGGTTGATTAAAAAAATATATTAACCTACATCAACGGACAGTTTAATTGCTGTGAAATAAATGTTTGATTGAAGTTTAATTAGGATAATGTCAAAGGAAAGGAAAGAACTCTTTAAAAGAAAGGGGAGAGAAAAGCATGGGAACTTGGGCATTTGGGACCTCCATTGAAATTAGCAATGTCTGGGAGGAAGGCTGAAGCTGCTCCAGGATCATTGGAGGCTCAGGTATTTACAGAAGAAAGCAAAACTTTATGACAGATCTGGCACAGGCCTCCCATGTTTGTTTTCTTGACACTACGGAGGAAGGAAGCGGAACTCCTAGTTGGATATTCAGCGTGCCAATGGGTATGAAGCCGGACAGATTTGGGGTAAGACTGGAAATACCCAATGATCCATTGGGTTGAAGACTGGATTGAAGATGCGTAGCTGGTTATGGCATCCAGGGGACTCAACACAAAAGAGCAGGCTGCATTCAAGATGGAACATCTGTGGGGGAGAGTCCATCAGGGTACTGGGGGGAGGTACAGATTTCAAAGAAGTCTGCAGTGGAACACTGAGGCACTGACTGGGGTTTCTGTGGACAGCAGGAGCCTGACACAACTACAGCAGAGGTTTATCAAGTACAAGCAAGCAGAGCATGAGGATCTGGTTCTGTTGAAGCACAGGATCATATCACGCAGTTCATGGGAAAAGATTACACTCCTAAGACCAGGAAAGAGGCTACCATCAGGGATGTGACTGTCGGCACAGAAGTAGATGGGGAAGTATACCTCAGGGCGAAGAGGCTGGCAGACCATATTGCTGCCTGATATCACTCAGTAATGACTCTACATGACATTTTGCTAGATAGCAAATGACCTGATATGGCATCTTGACACCGAACAGCCCATGGGTTTAAGTAAGCTGTTGGTGAGCGTTTGGGATGCTATCACCTTTTATTGTACACTTGGTTCTGTAGGTTTGTTGTGGTCTTTTGAGACACAGGAAGAGGTTCTGGGAGTGGGAAAACACAGCCTTAAAAACTTTTTAATGTATTTTTTCTCACGGCTCTTCATAGTTTTCGAAGGGCCTTAAACCTTATCCATGTCTCCTTCACTTCCACACACCCATGCTACCTAGAATTACAAAATACACAGCACTTGTCAATATGAGTCAACTTACCTAATTTGAAATACAGAAATGAAAACATATCTACTTAATAAAGTAAAATACGAAGATGTGAAAACGTTTTTCATTTACCTTTCAAAATGTTCCAGAGTCTACAACATGATATCCATTTTCTTCACAAACTATTAAACGTATCATGCTTTTAAGGGGCTTCCTTTATTCCACAGCACTAGTCAGAAATGGTTTGCAGGAGGAAATATGATATTTATAAACCATTTAAGATGGGCAACCCTCTGCAGAGTGGGTGGGTGTGTGTTTTGCACAGTAGACATTCCCAATGACTAGAAGACCAGAAGAAAATGCTGCAATATCAGGAAACCAGCTTTCCTTCAAAAAGTGTCAATATTCACACACCGTAGTACACCTCTGAACCTGGACAGAATTTTGGCTAACTTGGTCAAGATTTCATCCACACTCTATCTATGTTTTAAAAAGGGTATAATTGTATTCGACGCAGAGAACATTCACTTGATTCATTCTCATGATTAAGGTGTTATTTTAGAAGGAAAGGTTGAACAGATTGTGCCTATACCCATTGGAGTGTAGATGAATGAGAAGTGATCTTGTTGAAACATATAAGATCCTGAGGACAGCTTATAGCAGGTACCTTAAAGTGCCGGAGAATGGCCACCTGTGGTGCTATTGGCATATCCTTCAAATCCAGTGCCAAGAAAAGTTGTCCAAGCAGCTTGTTGTCCCAAGCCAACTTGCCTTGCATTGAAACGCTGATTAGTCATAACCAGTTCCACTCAGCAGGACACATTGTTTGTACGCCTAATACCTGACTTCTAAAACAACTGCTTTACTTGCAACTCATTCATGGCATGAAACCCCAATGAGGATAGTGGGAGTGCTTTAGGGATGTCCTCAAAGCATCCTTGAAGAGATCAGACATATCTGTCAATTCAACCTAAACTAAAAAATCTTTACCTAATAAATATTCATCATTGTCGATTTTGAAAGCTCCAAAAAAAGAAAGAAGTCTAGTGCAGTCTGCCTTTGATACTATTGGCTTCCATTCTTCACTCCAGCCTTCAAATAAAGGAATACTAGTTTCTGATGAAGAAATTAAAGAACTCGCTGGAAAATGAGACTGCACAAAATAGCTGAACCTTCAACGATCGGAGGCCAGCACATCACTGCATAAAAAAGGCTGAAACTTTTGCAGCAATCATCAACCTGAAGAGAAGATTTGTCTTGGTCTCTTCCAGAGGTCCATGGCATCATAGATACCAGTCTTCAGCCACTTCAATTCACTCTTCGTGACATCAAAAAAAGGCTGGAAACACTGGATACTGCAAAGGCTATAGGCCTTGACAACATTCCAACAGTAGTACTTAAAACTCATGCTCCAGGACTTGTTGCACCCATAGCCAAGTAGTTCCACAATACTTTCTGTATATTCAAAACTCAATCATAGTAGTGTGCACCATCTACAAGATGCACCCTAGACAGCACCTTTCAAACCTGTGACCACTTCCATTGAGAAAGGCAGGAGCAGCAGATACATGGGAAAATCACCACCTGGTGTTCCTCACCATCCTGACTTGGAAATATGTTACTGTTTCTTCAGTGCCACTGAATCAAAATCACAGAACTTCCTCCCTTCCTATCGGCATTGTGGGTCTGCAGCGGTTCAAGAAAGCAGCTTATCACCACCTTCTCAAGGGCAACAATGGGTTGGTGATAACTGCTGACACAGCCAGTGATGCCCATTTTCCATTGTATTACTGATCTTTGAAAATGTTAGCCTTCTTTGCCTCGACATGATTGGGTCAATAATCATCAGTCAACTGAAATGAGAACTGAATGTGTGCATTGTTCCATTTATGATACTAAATTTTAGGAATAACAAGGCATGATTTAAATGGGTTATTTACATATTACATTTAATTTTATTACAACAAAGTATAAAGGAAACACATACTAGCCTATTCAACCCTCACGATGCTTTTTCTGGATAGCTACCCAGATCTTTCTTTCTATGCTAGTGTTTATCCTTGGGACATTGAAGGCCAGTATCGATAGAGGTGGTTCTTTTCACCATAACAAAGAACAAAATAGTGACATTTTGCATTGATGTTACGCAGAAAGAATTTTTTTTATTTATCAATGTCACAAACTGAAAGGTGTTTGGACTGTTCCACAGAAACATATTTAAAGCAATCTTGCTATATAGTTTAGCAGTTTGCCTCCAGCATTCAGTTTTTGCTTACTTCCAATGGGGACAAAATGACCTCTTTCAAATATCATAGAAATTTTGAAAGGAAATAACACCAAAAAAAAAAGCATGGAACATATCACTACTGCTGGCTAAACCACAGTACTTGAGAGCTAGAAGTGGCCTATTACATGTGACAGGTCACAAATTTTAGCAGATTGAGCTATGCACAACATAATTAATCTACAATGGCTTTTACTCATCCAAATGAATAAGTCGCAGAGTAAACCACTGAAAATTCCCTTTTACCACAAATCTCAAACATATAAAAATAAATAATGTAATATACAAAGACAATACATATGAAAATACCATTCCCATTGAGTTAGACTACATATACACACATAGCATGCCTACATGTACATAATGTTTATTGTCATTCATTCTCATACAGTAAATGGCAGTGCACTATCAGAATGTTTGATATTTCTAAACCTTCATCTGATACTGAGTTAAGTGATAAAATGCATTCAATAACACATTTTGTGAAATACTTCTTGGATCATATTTTCAGGTTGTGCGTGCCGTACATACAATTAACAGGGTTGCAACACTATATAAGAACTTCCCATACAAATAACTAATGTTCCTCGGAATAAACGCCACCACTTAGGTAGCCATTTGTCCCATTGGTGGTGCTGTTATGTCCACTTTTTGACACAGAAGGTGTTGAATCGTCTTCGTCCGAGCTGGTTTCAATGTCACTTCGATCATCCTTTGATACCTGACATTCAAATTAGGAATATAAATTAGCCATTACAGCAAAGAGGATGCATTTTATCACTGAAATCATCAGAGAGGAGTCATGCAAATCAAAAGCACAATACTACATTCAGGAAGCCCAAATTAACATGGCAGCTGAGATGAATGCATTGGATCAAAAGCTATAGGAAATTGGTTAGTATGGATTTTAAAATTTATGATCATGAATTTACATAGAACATAGAGAGTTAAGAGACTACAGTCTAATGGAAAAAAATGTTTACAAGACTGGCAACTTATAATAAACTCTCTTGAAATTTAATATTTAACGCAAGTGCATCAGCTTTTTATTTCTGCTGTTTTAACAGACCATATATATAGATAGGAAGCTGAATATTAAGGAGGTGAGCTGGGGCATCAATAAAGTGTTTAATTAGCAATAATCACTATTAATTGAAATTTTGTGGCTGCCTATTGTGAATCTCACTGTACCACTTGTTGTAAGTATAAAAGAGAGTGAGATGTTTGGGAGATAGACCTAGACAGACTTCTCATCTGATTCTGGTACAAATCTCATCATAGCCCACGTTACTCAGCTCACCCTGAACAATTTAGCTCTAAGGTTTATACAAAAAAATTAGAATGCAGGTTCAATTTTTGATTAGGAAGGCAAATGAATATGGTGTTTATTGCAAGGGGAATGTAAAAGTATTGAAGTTTTGCTACAGTTGTACTTTTGTTAGGCTGCATTTGGGGTGCTGCATACAGTTTTGGTTTCCTTACTTAAGAAAGAATTAGAATTACTTCAGGGAATGTTCACTCAACTGATTCTTTGGAAGAAGGGTTTGTTTAACAAGGAAGGGATGAGCAGGTTTGACCTATGCTCATTGGCGTTTATAAGAATGGAAGTATGATCCACTAAAATGTAGGCCCTGATTTTTGCCATTATGGAGAGTGTCCAAACTGAGTGAAATGCTGGAAGAAGTTGAGATACCAAAATGCCACCCCAGACTGACTTCTTATTTTAGGATTGAGGGTAGTCCATAATTTGCTCATGCACAATTTCTGGAGACAGCTAGTCATTTAAATGATCAACAAAATCTAATTTTGGAGGGCTTGGTTTCTGGTACATGGAGTGTAGATTTCTGTTTGGTGTGTATTGTTTTTGGATAGCCACAGTACCCTTTTGGAGAGCTGAGGTACCTCTGGGAATATGGTCCAAGGCTACCTGAAGAATGGTGGGGATCAGGATCCTTTAGGGTGGACATCAAGTATTCTTTGGTGTTGGTGATTAGGGATCCTTTGTGGGGACGGGAAGTGGGATTGAGGTACTATTGTAGCCTGTCAACTGTGGAGAAGATTGTTTGTGAAAGGTGCATAAACCCCTTGGAATCATCCATTTTGTTAAGACTTGTCAAAAACTACCATGAAATATCAATGTGCGTCAACCTGTTAAGAGGTGTCAAAATGAGTTTTTAGAAATGAGAGAGCTTTTCTCAGTAGACTGTATCCTGCAATTTAGACCTTTAATTAATAAAACTGTATTTTTTTTCTCCCATGTGCATTGGTAGGTTAGGTAGGTGAAGAGGAATAGGGTGGTGGGTGGAAGTACACACTAAGATGGCAGACTGATATTTGAGGCATGACGGATCATTAGTGGGGCATAGGGTGGCATATGAGAGGTTTTGGGCAACGTTCCCTCTGAGCTGTGTGGCTGCACATGCACGCATTCCCAAGTTTCCATGCAGGCACGGCACTGACTTCCAGTTCCAGAAGTTGCTGCTGAAAAGAAAATTAGAGGGAATGCTGGTTATGGGGATGGACACAGGACATCAGATTGGCAAGGGTTGGCTTGGGTGAGACACTGACAGTGGAGGTGAGGAGCAGTGAAGGCTGGATAAATATATTATGTTTCTCCCCTTTGTTTCTAGTTCTGGGACACATTTGGTAGAGGCAGGGCATCCTTTGGGATTGTGAAAGGCATGCTGGTGCATAAACAGTACATAGACTTATTAGGATTGCCAACGTTGTGAAGGACCTGGACAGCACCGTGGTACAGTGGTCCACACTGCTGCCTCACAGTGCCAGGGGCCCGGGTTTGATTCCAGTTTTGGGTGTCTGTGCGGAGTTTGCACACTCTCGCCATGTCTGTGTGGGTTTCCTACAGGTGCTCTGGTTTCCTCCCGCAGTCCAAAGATTTTCAGGTTACGTAGATTGGCCATGCTAAATTACCCCATAATGCCCAGGAATATGCAAGCTTGGTGGATTAGCCATGGTAAATGTGGGGTTCCAGGTATAGGGTGAGGAGGCTGTGTGGGATACTCTTTGGAGGGTTAGTACAGAGTTGAAGGGCCAAATGGCCTCTTCTGCACCATAGGAACTTTCAAAAAAAAGTGTGGAGTTAAAAAAAAGGTGCTCCGTCGGTATTTCAGAGTGTCTGTTCCTATAATTCATTATAGGTTTGTGCTGCTTGACTGATTTCCCAAGCCATCATTTTCACAATGAGGTGCTTATCAAATAAGCATTTTGATAGACAGCTCCAATTGTTTGCTGAATGGAAATTTCTTTTCCCTGAGGGTATTGAGCATCTAATTGAAACTTGACACCGCTCACCCACTGAGACCTGACACTGTCCCCTGATTTTCCACCAGATATCCCTTTAGCAATTTGCTCAATGCTTGCTAAATGTTTGTTGTGGTAGCTAAAATCCTTCCTGCAGTAGCAGTACTAGCAATTCATGATGCAGTTAAAATCCAAACTGCAGCAAAGAGAGATTTAAGATGTGGTATTACTGTCAATTCAGGGTATTTGAAATCTGCAACCTTTATACTAAAGGTAACTCTGTGTTAAGTACTTATTATTGAAATGAATATATTTTGCTGCAGCGAATGATTTACATATAAAATGAAATATGGCATCTGTGGGAGCATTAAGAAAGATCAAATCAAGAATTATGGGAACAGAATAAAAACATTATTCTAATGATTAGGAAATATATTTGGAGATTTTAACCAGTGAAACTTACATGTAAAGGATTCCATTTCCCAGCCTTTCAAGTTTGGATGAGGAAGAGATTAAACAGGTAGAATAAGAGAAAACATGGTATGACATGATATCCTCTGTACCACTATTCAAAGTTATTGAACTATAATAACAAGACTCAGCACCACTGTACTATAGGGCTGCATTTCATGCACCTCTCGGGTTTGAGGACAGAAGGCCTGTAATATCCACAGGTGGCCTTCATGTCACCTCTTATCTGCCTGTTCCCCTCAACCTGTCTGAAATTTTGCAGGAGTTTGAGAGGTTTTGGGATTGGGGACAGGCCTGCCCTCCAAATGGCTTTTCTGGAGTGGATGGAGGAGACCACAGTACCCCTTAAAACACAGCTCACAATTTCCTTGTGGCTTATAGTAACTTCTCTTCAGCTTTGCCATATTACAGATGGGAACAAAGTGTCATTCAATTCAATCATTGTTGATCTCCCTCCAATACTCAACGTCAATTCTGATATTAACCTTCTACCCCCTACTTTTGCCCCATTATTAATAGGTTTCATATAGATCCCAAAGGCCATTAATTCCTCTGCCTTAACACCTCACATTCCTCCAATCAGACCCTCCATGTCCAGGACTTCTTGTTGCCCTGCATTATGCTTTGTGATGTGCTTTAATGTTTTTCATATATTAGAGACTCCAAATAAATATAGGTTGCTCTTTTTACCATAATGATCAGTTGGTCAGAACTCAAGTACTTTGGTAGAACTTTTAATTTTATTTTAAGTCTGCAAATAACTTGTAGAATGAATACAAATACAAATTGTCAACAATAATTTGGTTGTACTGCCAGCAATTTTGGGCATGTAAAGAAATCAAATGTAACAATTAGTGCCACTAGAACTTTAATTATTTGTTTGAGTAATCTCATTTTTGTTTTGTTAGTCTACTTATTGACTTGATTTTTCTTTAATGTTGCCAAGACCTAGAACAAACAGGTGGAATATGTCCTTTGGTACATTGAATATAGTTGTACAGTAAACTAGTGATCATATTTAAACACATAAGCTTAGTCTTAAAAATCAATGATGATACTGCACAAACAGAATGGTGAATACTTCAGCAAAAAGATTTTACTTTAGCACTCTTTAAAATTCATAATTCCCGATAAATATAATGACATTACCAAAGGAAAGAGGTAAAAAGATTTGAGAAGAAGAGAAACAGACTAGTTTTGGGAAAACATGGCCTCAATTTTAGAAGGAGAGAGAGGGGAAGAGTTATTCTGAGTGGTGTGGCGTGGGGGTTAGGAATGGGAGAGATGGAAGGTGGATACATCAGAGGCATATGGTGCACTGCAAAATTTAACTGGAGGATTTCAAACTCATTATTTAATTCTGCTTCCTGCTCAGCTACCACCAAATTGACAGATTGACCATCTTCCAGATCAATGCTGATGTTGCCAGTGATGGTACAAGGCCATGGCTGAGGACTGTTCAGAATGCTTCAGAATAAACCAAAAGGATCAAAGTTTGGTAGGAGGAGCTTGAAACACAACTATTGGGAGGGGAGAAAAAGTCGAAGATTGGGGTTGATTAATCTTGGTAGTGGTGAAAGGCTGTAATCAGCGGTTGAGACTCTGGAGGTAAATGCTTTTGCTCCTCCTGGACAGGCAGTTTTTTAAAAAAGGATCTAACTGCTTAATCACCACTCAGAATCTCTTTTTGGCTTCTAATATTCCCTTGGGAAACCCAACTGGCTGGTTGCAGTTGTACCTTTCAGTCTGACTGCAGACATTAAGATCAGTTGCAATGCTGTTATTTGCAAGGGTTGAAAATGCATAAGCTAGTTTTCAGATAACTGGAAGTAGCTGTTAGAGATGGCTACTTTATTAAATACTGTGGCATAATATATTGCAACATATATTCAGGTCTCATTAGCAGACTTAGAAGATTTCCAGGATCCACAGTACCTTGCTGTTGTATGAAGGAGAACATACCTTTCCTTTAGCAATAGCTCTGCAAGTGATCCTTATGATCAGATATGACCAGAAACTATGCAACACTTGAAGCAGCAACAAAAGCAAGTTGAAGATCCACCATGATGGATATGGACCAACAATCTCCCAGCTTTCAAATAAAGTAGTGTTTAATATCCTGGAACGAAATACACTTTTTCAGCAAGCAACACATCTGTAAATCTAATTAGTTAATTATTTACTTTAGAAAACAAATGAATACACTACTGTCTTTGTGACACATTATTGATAAGCTCACCACTTCACACAACACAACTAACACAGCAAGCCATTAATAGCAGCTTGCTTAATCTCCTGTCTCTCAGAGTTAGTATCGATACTTTGTTGGACAGGATACATAATAGCAAATAACATTTCAATGTGTTGCAATTTTTTTGCTATTTATTAGTCTCTACCTGTACTATAAACTACTTTTTATAAAGCTATTAGTCAGAAAAAATTATTTACAAAATGTAATTAACAAGTTTGTTAGTAAATTGGAGTCACTATTGTCAAGTTCTCACTAAGTAGGAATTTATGGCCTAAAGAAAACTGTCAATCTATAACAAAAGACTATGGATTGGATAAAATTCAAATAATTCCAAACTGCACATGAGATAAAGTAACATAACTTATGGTTAATTAATTTGGCATTGTTAATTTGAACTTGCAGGTCTTATATATAAATCTATCCTATGAAACAAGTTAGGTGTCAAATACATGGATTTGCAATTAATCATTTTGAAAATAAATTCTCTGTGCTCCAAAAGACTTGTTAGATTATCGACTCGCCAGATCATCTTCAATAAATGGCTCATCAACCTTTCTTACATCCTTGGACTGAATCACGGTCCCTTTCTCATCCTTATACTGTCCCTTGGAGACATCAGGGTGAAATGGTCCATATTTGAAACAAGCTCATAGCCATTTTGTTTTATTCCACAAGTTTTATTTTCCATTGGCTTGGAAAATATTGCCAAGATATCTAATTTCAAACCAAATGATAGTGATTGTGAAACCAGAAAATGAGTCTCTTAAAATAGGTTTGAATTATTGTATTGTGAACTTCAGCAGACGATGATCTGGTATTGTAAAAGGTGGATTCCTGATTCATTCAGTCAGGGTCCGAATGCAATTTCACATCCATAACTCAAATACATCAGCATAGCTTCCATATATATGCTGATGACACCCACCTATATCTCTCCATTACCTGCTCCAGTTTCTACATTGCCTCCGTTTGCCAAATTGCTTATTAAACATCCAACATTGGAAGGGCTAAAATTTTCTTGAGCTGAAATCAGAAATGGTTGAAGCTGGCATTCTTTCATTTGAACCTCAAACCCTTGTCACTGATTTCATCTTTGCCAATCACTGTGGTAGGTATATTAAACTGTCTCATCCTCTCCATTCTGTTTGATACTAAACTGAGATTTTAAGCCCACGTGTTCTCCATCACATAGACCATCAGGCACTCACTGTAAGACTTGCCGTTCCACCCTCAACTCAGCTCAATTATTGCTGTTATTCTCAGTTACCCATTTCTGTAAACTTCAGCTCATCCAAAACTCAGTATCTATATTCCCTAGCTCCCAATCAATCATCAAACCACATAATGTTCACCCACACAGCTTCCATCTCTGCAATGTCACAATTTTAACATTTTTGTTGTGCTTTTTGAATTCTTTTGTTACCTTGCCAACATATCTCCCTTTCTCTACAACAAACCCACTTAACTCTTAATTCTCTTCCTCAGGTCTATTCTTCATCCCACCCTGTGCCTTACGATTGTAGCCGCATTTTGAATGGCTTAAGTCTCATGATCTGGAATTCTCTCTCTGCTATTGTTACTACTCTGTACTTCCTTCAGATGCTCCTTACAACAGTTCAATCCCTTGAGCAAATCTTTGGTTGCCCCTCATAAAATGTCAAGTCTGGAGGTATCTAAAGTTTCAGCAGCAGATGAACTGAAGCATGGCAGAGCCAGGTGACATTACAGAGGTGGAAATAGTGAAGGTGCAAATTTGTGGTCAAAAGCTCATGTATCAAACCTGACACCAAAGTTGTGAACATTTTGTGCAACAAGTGGAAAAATGCCAGGAAGAGGGATGGAGTCAGTTTCGAAGGGCTAGAGGTTTTGGTGGGTAGCGTAAGCAATTTTTCCTTGAAGGAAATTTCTGCATGTGCAACACCAGATATTAGGTAAGTAGTCTGACAATTTAGAGGTAATGGAAAGGTTTACAGGCGTGGCGATGAATTAGAGCTGAGTTTTGTCAGTGTTTAAGTCAAAAATGGTAATGTGGTTTTGGATGATGCTATGGATGAGCAGCATGTAGATGAGGAATAGGAAGAGGCCAGTCAGCTGGATCAGAGTGCAGTGATTCAAACATGGAGTGCCAAGAAAGGGGGCCATAGACAAAATGTTCACTGACTTTGGATAGGTCAGCGGGTTTGGAGATGGATAAATCATTAGAAAGGGAGCCAAGGGTTGTATTTTTTGAGGAAATGATTGATGGTGGGAGATTAGAAGGAGGCAGACAGTACCAAAAAAGAGAACAGTCCACAATATGAGGACATGGAAGGAAGGTTGTTGACTTGCTCGCCAAGCTGGCTGATTGTAGTTCAGATGTTCCGTCAACATGTTAGGTAATGTCATCAGTGCGGCCTCTGATGAAGCGCTGTAGTTCTACTCTGCTTTGTATTTATGATCCGGTCTGTTGAGGTGTTTTGTGTCATTTCTGGTTCTTTTTTGCAAGGGTTTGTATATGGGATCTAATTCCACATATTAATTGATTGCATTACGGGTGGAGAACCAGGCCTCTAGGAATTCCCATGCATGTCTATGGTTGGCTTGAGCTAGGGTAGTCACATCGTCCCAGTTAAATTGATGGCCTTCATTGTCTGAGTGCACTGAAATGAGGGAAAGTTCGTTGTACTGTTTTGCTGCTAGCTGGTGTTCGTGTATCCTGATGGCTAGTTTCCTTCCTGTCTGGCCGATATAATGTTTTTGGCAGTCTTTGCACGGTATTTTGTACACTATATTGGTCCTGCATTTCATAGGTATGGGATCTTTGATCTTTGTGAATGTTTGTCACACTCAAAATAGCCCGACAATGGGAAACCTTTGCCAACCGACTGAGTGCTAACCGCGAACAACTGCATTTTCTCCACGAATGCCTCAGGAACCAGGTACTGCCCCGCAGCATGAAATATAAACCTCCACTCAACAACCCACAGGTGTATAAAACAGCCAAACAAAATAGATGCAAAATGCTTCGGGTAATGATTAACAATGCCCATAACCGGCTCCACAAGTGCGAATGAGAAATTTCACGCCAAAAATCATTGTACCACAATGCTACCGACCAGCAATGGACTACAACCCTAGAACAGGCCATCACCACCAAACAACACAGGACCAGAACTAAGAAGAGACACAAATTACAGGAGAAGCTGACCAAACTAATCTGCCATAAAGACAAGGACAATAACAAACCAGACTCATGGGTAAGAAATCTATCCAACAGACCACTTACAAAAACTGACAAAGCTGTCCTAATACATAGACTAAACTATAACCACAGAGATGCAAACAGAACAGAATTCGTGGCTGCTCAGGAAGCTACACTAAAAAACAATGAACTCACGAACGAAACTCCACAGGCCATCCGACAGACTATAATCCCTGCACTGAAGCGGAGGAATGATTGGGACACCCTAAACAAATATAAGAGAGAAAAGCACTTGAAGGAGTCAAGAGAGACAGGAACATCATAATCCAACCAGCAGACATAGGGCACATGACTGTCATGATGAACAAACCAGACTGCACTGAAAAAGCACAGGCACTGCTTGCAGATACAGACACTTATCAACAGTTGGAGATCGACCCAATACTGCAGCTAGTAAAAAGGATCACCCAAACACTGAGGAGACTAAAGAATGCAGGACAAATAACCAAGACAGATTACATAAAAATGAAACCAGAAGGCTCAAACACCCCCTGCTTCTTTGAACTCCCCAAAGTACACAAACCAGACATCCCCCTCAGATCCATTGTCTGCCTACCGAGCACATCCACAACAAGGACCTACAACAAAGACTAAAACACCTGGTTGATAGATGGCCCCACTCCATCCACTCAACCCAGGAATTCCTCAATAATCTCAAGAACATTTTTTTTAGAAGCCTTACAGTATGAAAACAGGCCTTTTGGCCCAACAAGTCCACACTGACCCTCAGAACATCCCACCCAGACCTATCCCCCTATAATCCACACATCCCTGAAAACTATGGGCAATTTAGCATGGCCAATTTTTTGGTCTGTGGGAGGAAACCGGAGCACCTGGAGGAAACCCACGCAGACATGGGGAGAATGTGCAAACTCCACACAGACAGTCGTCCAAGGGTGGAATTGAACCTGGGACCCTGGCACTGAGGCAGCAGTGCTAACCACTGAACCACCGTGCGGCCCTAACATCAAAATCAGCGATGATGAGATTATGGTATCCCTTCAGGTTATAGCACTATTCAGTCCTTTGACATCCCGCTGGCCAAAGAAACTCTGGCCACATTACGAGAGGAAACAGGAACACCGACGGACAGCAAGGACAACATACTCAGACTATTGGACCTATGCCCCACCGCACACTTCACCTGCAACGGTCAAGTATACAAAGATTAATGGCACAACTATGGGGTCACCCATCTCAGGACTTATTGCAGAGGCAGTCATGCAAAGATTGGAACGCATGACCCTCCCCCGCATATAGCCAAAATTATGGATACGATACGTGGGCGACACATCTGTCATCATTAAACACAATAAGTTAGAAGAGACACACTAACTCATCAACAATGTATTCACCAGGATCAAATTCACAAGAGAAGAGGAAAACAACAATCAACTTCTGTTCCTAGACGTCAGGGTAGAACGAATAATGAATGAGGAATTCCAAACCACAGTATATACGAAGGCAATCCATACTGAACAAATCCTCAATGTCGAAAGCAATCATTCCAACGTCCACAAACAAAGCTGTGTAAGGACACTATTCAAATGGGCCGCAACCCACTGCAACACACCTGAACTTCACAAGAAGGAGGAAGAGCACATAACACCTCAACAGACCGGATCATATAAATTCTAAATGGCATAGAACTACATCACTTCATCGGAGGCCGCACTGATGATGCTACCTAGCATGGTGACAAAATGTCTGAACTATAACCAGCCAGCTTGGTGAGCAAGTCAACAACCTCACCCACAACCCGAGCTACAAATCTTTGCAAGAACCTGAGATGTGGAAGGGAGGTTGAAAGGTTAGCAGTTTAGTGAGGACAAGATCACGGGGACAGGAAGTAGGTCTCAAGATAAGCTCAAGACAACAGAGAAACTCAAAAATAAATGGAGTTCAGGGCTCAGGTAGAGGTAGCATTAAAGAATGTTTAACCCTGCGTGTTTAGGGAGGCAAGTAGCAGAACAGCTGATCGGATGATCTTAATCATTGTGACACTAGCTTCTTACCCTTAATGTAACAGTCGAGGGTGAAAGAGGTGTGGAGCATTTAAGAAGATGGTTTGCAGGAAAGATGTCAGGGGTTATCTTTGCATTCCAGGATGATGCTGGATGGAACCTTTCAAGTCTGCATTTGACAATGTAACAGAATGAAAATGAAGGCTGTACCTAGGAAACAGCCAGGTTGAAAAATACAGTAATGGTTTTAATAGAGATCAGAGCTGCAAACATGGACATGAGGGTAAGATTGAATGTATTGGAGCTGCAGAAAGGCTGTGGTGAACAAATAACCACAGATTCAGTAGGATTTTCATAAGTGCAGTTGTAAATGAATTGGGAGAGTTTACTTCTGAGCTGGACATAGAAGGAAACACAACTGGGAAGAGGAAAGAGGATGTTGGTATAGAACAATAGAAGGAAGGGTTAAGAGACAGTCTTATCTATGATTGATACGATGTGAGTAGCAAGGCCAAATAAAAGGGCAGGTCAGACAAATGGGCATGACAATGGGTTAGGGAGTTTACATGGAGGGGAGGGTAAGGCAGCATAGGAACTCCAAGGAGAAAGGACATGAGATTGAAATCACTGAGAATGAGAAGTCGCTCAGTGGAGATTTTGAGGGAGGAAAGGAATGAAGATATCATGGTCAGAAACATTTTATTAAGCTTGCTTAACTGAGAGGTGAGAGAGGTGAAACAAGGTGAAAAGTAGGGCAGCTGCCAGAAACTAAGCAAGTGGATAAAATACAACGTCAGTGAAAAAAACACTGCAATCATCTGGGCAGGCTAAGGGGCAGGCTTCTGTTGGCAAACAGTGACATTATCCCTTATCCAGGTTTCATTTAAAGCTATGATTTTGACACAATTACTCACAATGAGCTCATGGATAGCAAGTACTCTGACATTCTGAAGGCATGAAGACAGGGGCAGTGAGAGCTGATTCATTAGCAAAGATGCATGGTCTGCACTAGGAGCAAAAAACTGAATTTGGTAAGATTTTCTGCAGAAGCTACCCTAAGCACAATTTGGCCGAAGTGTAGGATGAGTTGGTAGGATTTCAGCACATAAGGAGACAGCAATGAGTGCATAGCGGAAAGAAACTGCCATCCTTACCTGGTCTGGACTATATGTGATTCCAGACCCACAGCAATGAGATTGACTCTTAACTGCCCTCTGGGATGGACAATAACTGCTGGTCTAGCCAACGATGCCCTCACCCCATGAATAAATAAAATAAAAAGATGGTTCCTTTGAAGGATGCTATGAGAGGCACAGAAAGAAGTTGAACAGCTTATTCCAGAAGGAGAGTAGAATCAACAAATACTGAGAGGTTTACAATACAGTTTTGGAAGGACAGAGTATTCGAGAAGGTAGAAATCAAGAGAGGCATGTTGATAGGAGAAGGATGTTAGGAGGGATAAAGAAAAAATGCAAACAATAGTAGAAAAAAAGTTGAAATAAAATATTTTTTTTTGTTCCAAATGGCAGACAAAATGCAACAAAATGGCAATGTAACTGGGTCTAAATAGCTTAAGATTGTTCTCAAAGGAAACAATTAATTCCAATAGTAAACCTGGAATAGAAAGAAGATGATGCCTGGGAATTCACACTTAAAATCAAAGATTTTATAATGGGATAAAGTTGAACTACTCTGTGCATCCTGATGGCCAGTTGCCCAAACTCAGAAATAAATTCCCATGTCTTCCCTGCTGGGCTGTTTTACCAAGACAGTTTAGAGTTGGCAACAAAAGTAGAAATTGTTGGAAAAGCTCAGCAGGTCTTGCAGCGTCTGTGGAGAGAAATCAGAGTTATCGTTTCAAGTTGAGTGACTCTTCCTCAGAACTCCAGGTATATAACTTGGCCTCCATCCTGGCACCTTTGCATCAACTCTTAAAAAAGGGTCAACCTTGGAAATGATCACGTAGTCAAGCCATAGCTTTCAGGAAAGTGAAGAAACTGCTATCATCCTCTAAGCTGTTGGCACACTATGATCCCAAGCGAGATCTGGTATTGACATGTGACGCCTCCCCATACGGTATTATGGTAGCATTAGCTCATAGGTGGCCCAATGAAGAGGAACACCCAATAGAGTTTGCATCCAGGACTTTGGCTAATGCAGAGCGTTAATACACCCAGTTAGAGAAGGAAGGTTTGGCAGTCACATTTGGAGTCAGGAAGTTCCACCAATACCTTTACAAACGTAAATTTGTAATAATAATAGACCACAAACCCCTGCTAGGTCTATTTAAAGAGAACAAGACAGTGCAGTCCATAGCTTCAGGTCGAAATCAGCAGCGGGCTCTAATACTAAGTGCATATAATTACAAGTTGGAATACCGTCCGGCAGGCCAAGCAGCAAATGCAGATACATTAAGCTGCTACGCGCTGGCAGGCACATGACTGGTGGTACTGCATTTGGAAGACTCTGAAATGGTCTTAAGTTTTCTGAACACAGTTCCAGTCACAGCTGAAAATATCAGACTTTAGACATAGGAAGATCCAATCCCGGCAAAACTGAAACAGCTGGTGGTGATGGGGAAGTCAAAGGCCATCACAATCAGAAATGAGACCTTTATGCACCCTGGAGAGATCAGATTATAGCGGAGGATGGCACATTATTACGGGGAGCAAGAGTGATTTTCCTCAACAAAGGTTGCCGCCAGATACTGGCGAATTCCACCGGGGTCATCCAGGGATTTCCAAAATGAAGTTATGCCTGGTGGCCAGGATTGTATGTGGACATAACTGTGTTGGTGGGACAGTGCCTAGAGTGCCAAAAGTTACTGTCAGCAGCTCCCCCACATTCATGGGAATGGCTCGGTAAACCCTGGGCTCACTTACATGTTGACTGTGCAGGTCCTTTCATGGGCTCAATGTTCTTAGTCACCGTGGACGCCCACTCAAAATGGCTGGATGTGCATAGAGATAACAAGGTGTAGAGCTGGATGAACACAGCAGGCCAAGCAGCATCAGAGGAGCAGGAAGGCTGACGTTTCAGGCCTAGACCCTTCTTCAGAAATGGGGGAGGGTTCTGAAATAAATAGGGAGAGAGGGGGAGGCGGATAGAAGATGGATAGAGGAGAAGATAGGTGGAGAGGAGACAGACAGGTCAAAGATGTGGGGATGGAGCCAGTAAAGGTGAGTGTAGGTGGGGAGTTAGGGAGGAGATAGGTCAGTCCAGGGAGGACAGACAGGTCAAGGGGGCGGGATAAGGCGAGTAGGTAGGAGATGGGGGCGGGGCTTGAGGTGGGAGGAGTGGATAGGTGGGAGGAAGGACAGGTTGGGGAGGTGGGGACAAGCTGGGCTGGTTTTGGGATGCGGTACGGGGAGGGGAGATTTTGAAGCTTGTGAAGTCCACATTGATACCATTGGGCTGCAGGGTTCCCAAGCGGAATATGAAGTGCTGTTCCTGCAACCTTCGGGTGGCATTGTTGTGGCACTTCAGGAGGCCCAGGATGGACACGTTGTCTGAGGAATGGGAGGGGGAGTTGAAATGGTTCGTGACTGGGAGGTGCAGTCGTTTAGTGCGAACCGAGCGTAGGTGTTCTGCAAAGCGGTCCCCAAGCCTCCGCTTGGTTTCCCCGATGTAGAGGAGGCCACAACAGGAACAGCGGATACAATATACCACATTAGCAGATATGTAGGTGAACATCTGCTTGATGTGGAAAGTCTTCTTGGGGCCTGGGATGGGGGTGAGGGGGGAGGTGTAGGGGCAGGTGTAGCACTTCCTACGGTTGCAGGGAAAAGTGCCGGGTGTGGTGGAGCTGGAGGGGAGTGTGCAGCGGACAAGGGAGTCCCGGAGAGAGTGGTCCCTCCGGAAAGCAGATAAGGGTGGGAGGGAAAAAATGTCTTCAGTGGTGGGGTTGGATTGCAGATGGTGGAAGTGTCGGAGGATGATGCGTTGGATCCGGAGGTTGATGGGGTGGTACATGAGGACGAGGGGGATTCTGTTTTGGTTATTATTGCGGGGAGGGGGTGTGAGGGATGAGTTGCGGGAAATGTGGGAGACACGGTCGAGGGGCTGAGTTGCAGTCCTTGAAAAACGAGGACATCTGAGATGTTCGGGAGTGGAATGCCTCATCCTGGGAGCAGATGCGGTGGAGGTGAAGGATTTGGGAATAGGGGATGGCATTTTTGCAGGAAGGTGGGTGGGAGGTGGTGTATTCTAGGTAGCTGTGGGAGTTGGTGGGCTTGAAATGGATATCGGTTTCCAGGTGGTTACCAGAGATGGAAACAGAGAGGTCCAGGAAGGAGAGAGAGGTATCAGAGATGGTCCAGGTGAACTTAAGGTTGGGGTGGAAGGTGTTGGTGAAGTGGATGAACTGTTCGAGCTCCTTGTGGGAGCACGAGGCGGCGCAGATACAGTCATCAATGTAATGGAAGAAGAGGATGTATGTGATTACAGTTCATTTGCCAAACATGGGGACGATGGCAGAAAAACTTCATGCATCTTTTGCAATACTTGGACTTCTGGAACTGTTGGTTACAGATAATGGGCCATCATTTACCAGCAGGGAATTTAAAGATTTCCTAAAGTTGAATGGTAATTGACATATAAGGACAGCTCCATGTCATCCATCATCCAATGGTCTGGCAAAAACAGCAGTCCAAACTTTGAAGGCAGGCTTAAAGAAACAGTTTACTGCTTCACTCGATACCAAACTGTCACAGTTCCTATTTGATCATAAGACCACCCCTCATGCAACTACAGGGATAGTTCCAACAGATTGCTAATGGGGAGAAGACTACACACCAGGTTAAATCTGATCTTCGTGGACCTGGAGTGGAGGGTGAAATGGCAGCAGGAATGCCAATGTTGGACACAAGACTCTGCTAAGTCAGAGAGACAGTTTACTTCAGGGGATGAAGTTTGGCGTAGAAATCACTGGAATGGCCCTGCATGGGTAAGAGACATGGTCGATGCAAGGTCAGGTCCAGCGAAGTATAGAGTTTGGGTAGATAAGGCGATCCTGAACAAGCACGTGGACCATATGGAAGCTGCAAATGACGCAGAAGCAAAATGTGTCCAGGTCCTCGATAGCCTTTCCAACTGTTTCAGAACCTGTAGATTCTCCCTCTCCGTCAAGCATTGAAGATACTTTGGAATCTGAGATAGACATGGCAGATGTTGCTCCCTGACACCTTTGCCACCTGAAGAGGAGAATGACTTTCTTCCGAGATGTTCTGGGTGCAAGAAGTGAGCTACTGTGCATTACATACTGCTCATATCAAAGGCAGAGTTGGAGGAACCTGACCTGGTGCTAAGATGCCCCAGGAGGAGCAACAAAATAAAGAACCGGCCTATGTTTTCAGACACAGAGGGGGAGTGATGCAGTGAAGGAAATGAGGTCAGCCAGGTGGACCTTTTAAAATATGAGTTCCCTGATTGGGGCTGTTAATCTGGTCCAATCAGAGAGCCCTGGCTGACAGATAAGGATGGAAGTGTCAGACATCCTGTTCACTCTGACAGCTGGCTCTGAGGGAGCTGGATCAGTGTCAAAGAGTTTTGCATATGTAAATAAAGGGTGATTTGGTGGTGGGATACCAGTCTCTGTGGAGTTATTTCAGCATGTTAGCAACATTTAAGGCGTATCTTGATAGATACATGAATGGGAGGCGAAAAGAGGGATAGAAATCTTGTATAGGCAATAAGTAGCAGGTCTAAATTAGTATTAGGAATTGGCACAGATTTGGTGAGCTGAAGGGCCTGTACTCTATATTGTAATGTTTTTAAAGAAGAACAAGACAACAAGGTGAAAGAAAAACATTCAGGAATTTCTGGTCAATAGATCATCATTGGAAGCTGTTCAGAACATTCAGCAAGGCTCTGTACATGTAACACAGTGCAATGCTTGTGTGTTTTATCCTATCCATTCTTGTGAAATTTTAAATCACTTCTGAATAAAATTGATGCCCATTGTTAGACACAATATGGCCTTGGAAACACATAAGAAGCAATAAAGCTGCACAATACTTCAAAGGTTTGGCAGTTGTTATTCAGTTTATTAGAAACAATTCCTCTTCCTATTTCCTCTTCTCTTCAATACCCTCAGTTGATGAATCTCACAGAACACACTGTTTTTATGGTAAACACCATGGTCATTAAATGTAAAATGACTTGAAGATCAGTAATAATAATACAGAGACCCAGCCTAATGTTCTGGGGACAAGGGTTCAAATCCCACAATAGCATATGGTGATATTTGAACTCAATTAATTCTGCAATTAAAAAGTAAGCTAGTGTAATGTTGACCATGTAACCACTGTGGATTGTCACAGAAAAATTTGGTTCACTGTTGTCTTTTAGGGAAGGAAATCTGCCATTATACCTGATCTGGCCTACATATGATCACAGTGTTAGCCAGAAGCTGCAGAGAGATAAAGAGAGAGTGAAAGGTACAAGTTGCTGACATCGCTGCCTGGGGAGATGTTAGCCAGAGGCTGCAGAAAGATAAAGAGAGAGAGCGGGGGGGTACCAGCTGCCAATAATGCTAACAGGAGGCACTGAATGCAAAGGTGCTGACACGAAGAAAGAAGCAGCTTGTGAACTAAAAATGACCTGTGCCTAGGTGCTAGTTTGAGCTGATTTAAACCGGTTTGAATGAACTAAGTTCTGCAAAAAGTAAGAAAGGTGACATAATGCAAAAGGCTTATTTGGATGAGAAATAATGAGGTAATGCTACCAAAGTCTCCAGGCCAATGCCAATAAGCTAAAAGCATGTGGTAAGTGAATTAGCCTGAGCCAACAGGAAAAAGACAGCAAGATTTGAGAGAGATAAGAGAAAGAATAAAAAGAAGACCCTCTGGACATGCAGCCAGCGAAAACTCCAGAGACCAAACATTGCAGAAGAAGACCCTATGTCAAGGAGGTGGTGATGACGTCCAGTGCGGCGCCTGGCCAGCGTCAGCCCTCATTAGCAGCAGCAGCTATCCTGATTGGCTATTAGCTTTTATATTCTGTGACTACTTGGGGAGTGTCAGAGGACTCTAATGCTTGTGTAAGTAGGTCCGAGTTCAGTTTGTGTGAAAATATATAAGGTCTAGTTTTGTGATAAAAACTTATAAGCAACATGTGTCTTGTTTAATGCACTAATAAAGTAATTTGTGAGGTTATGAGAATTGACTCTTCTCCTCTCTGTATAAGCTAATAACTGGAGCCGGTGTTCTCTGGGCTTCCGACAACAGCAGTAATGTGATTGACTTTTAACTGCCCTCTGAAATGGTCTAGAAAGTCAATGAGCTCAAGGGCAACTAACGATGAGCAATAAAAGTTGGCCTTGCCAATTTTCATATGCCATGTAAGAATTAAACAAGAAACAATGGTCAAATCCTGCAAAGAGCTACGCAACATAACTGAACTGTATACAATCAACTGCCCATCACATGGGATTACAACTCAGATAATGAAGACCTAATGCCAGACAATAGCCACACATCTACGACAAATGATACACATCAATTCATGTTGACAGAAAGCACACCACAGAATGAAGCTACATAACCAAAGTTATTATAACTGTATAAGGACAGATCTGGTCATGTCGTGCATTTGCCAAAGCATCCTTGTATATGTTTATCAGAAATAGGTTTATATTCTTTAAAGGAAAACGTAGGATTACTTTATTAGTACATCAATTCCAGAAAGGCAGCCTACCTTTTAAATAGTTAGATAACAGTATGACATGTGACATTCCAGTATAAATGTCCACGTTTCACCTTTGGTTAGTCTCATTTTAGTACAATGGGGTAAGTGCAGTATGTATTTAGTCTGTTGGTCACTTATATGTAATGCTACAGTCATGTAAAGTAGTTGTAACATTAGTAAACATAGAATGCAGACTATGTTTAAGTCTGGAAGCATAAAACAGTATAAAGAGTTAGTGTTGCGAATAAATTTCAAGATATCTGTCTTAACTAGAAGCCAGACTTCATGGGTATATGTTGCATGAGCTAATATGTCAGATGCACTCAGACCATATCATACTGGCAGTGGTTTTGACCCAAGAAACCATATCACTTGGCACTTGCAAATGCATGCAAAGTTATATGCTATTCTTTTCAAGTACTTTTGAGCCAATGAGCTCCATTTAGATACATATTTCAATGAAGTAACAGAATACAGAGTATTTATGGTAAGTAGAGATAAAAACTTTCATGTTGCAACAAACATAATGGGCTAGATTCTGATATCTCCTGTCACATAAAGTGCTGTCAAGATTTAATCAGTAGGAGCAAAACCTCCTCACTACCAGTGGCAAATTTGACTGCAATTTTCATTTATAAACATCAATTTTTTCTTTCAAAAGAAAGCAGAAAGGATTGACTAATTTTGACATGTTGACATAGAAATGCATAGCTTAAAAAAGGAGTTGGAAGAGGAGTTGGCTACTTCCTGTCTCCATTGTTAAATGTTCATTGCATCAGATTCTACCATGCTCATCACTTAAACTATTTAACTCTAGCCCAGATGCAAGAGACATTATTCAGTAAAAAGTGTTTTGAAGGTGGGTAATTCTCCAAGGACAGCTGCAATAGTTATCATCAGAGCACTCCATTGTGCCTTCAACACTAAGTTCTCTAGGACAATACATTTAAAACACCTTCTCTGCCCTGGAACTGCATGCTACCTGTTAACACTCGACAAGCTCTTCAGAGTGCACCTTTATGCTCAATATGGGCAGAATATGGACATGACAGTTGCTGGTGATACAGCGGTATTTCAGTGTGAATTATTTTGTTGCAGCTATTTATGTTTACCTGATGACGGAGTAAGTGAAGAGTCAGAGACAGTAGAGAGATAGCAGCAACTGCAGATGCTGGAGAATCTGAGATAACAAGGTGTTGAGCTGGATGAACACAGCAGGCCAAGCAGCATCAGAGGAGCAGGAAGGCTTACGTCTCTGGCCTAGACCCTTCTTCAGAAAGGCCATTTCTGAAGAAGGGTCTAGGCCCGAAACGTCAGTCAGAGACAGTAGCTGAGTTTCTTTGAGAGATTTTCTAATACTAAACCTTTCCTTTTCATTCTGAGGACCTTCATGCTGCTCCATCAAGTTCATGCCTCTCTCAGATGCTACAGTATACAGCATACGTCAAACAGCATGACAGACTCATTATTGAATGTGACTTAGAGGTAGGTGAGGCTATGTACAATGTTATCACATTTTCAAAAAGATACTAAATTAGTGTAGAGGCCATATAGCACATTGCTAGTGAAGTCACGCATTCTTTTGATGTTATGAATTAGTGATATGCTCCAGGAAATCTGTGTTCAGCTCAAAGATGGGTAAGTATTTCTCGACTCATTAGAATTTCTTACTTGATGGTGGCAATTTAGCTTTGTACAAATTATAATTACAAATTCACCCGTGTACTCTTGTTTCTAGCAGCATTACTTTGGCTCTCCACCTCCACACCTGGCTCCTCACTCTCCATTCTAGCATCTCACCAAACCTCATATCCCAGCAGTAGCTTCCTAAAACACTTCCTGCTGTTGGGTTTCCCATTCAACGGTACACCTGAATTTGCTGCATTTGAATGACTGAAAGAAACTAAAATCCCCTGGGAAAGTTACAGCTTATCCTTTTTAATCTAACTGCCATATTTAATGGCAGGGCAAGTCTATAATAGTGTCAAACCATCTCTCTGACACTGAAAATAAACTATTAACATTGTGGAGCCTCATTCCTTCAGCTTTTAGTTGTTCTTGGAGATCAATTTGTTTTACGTTTTACTTCCTTTATCTCTCTTTGTCTGTCTCTGCTCCTCCACTCCCTATTCAACACCACACCAACCCCAACTACCACCCTTTATCCCACCTGTCTTCCCTTCTCCTTATTTTGCTTTCTTTACCCAAATTGCCAATAAATGCACCAAATATCACTTTCTAGTGCAGGCTTTGTACAGGTCCTCTCCTCAATCTAGTGGGTTGAGGGAATATACAGTTGCATCCTCTGTTCACAGAGGTCTCAGATACCTTGTAGAGGGCACTGTGTTATTTCTTCTTTACCAATTGATTTATAAGCTAATGGTTCTGAAAGGATTAATACTGGAGACTGTATTAAGCACCATCCGATCTGATGATATATATGGTACGAAATATGTCATATGGTATGAAAAGCAGAACATCGCAGAATTCTAGGTCTACCAATAGTCTTAATAACAATGTTTACCTTACTAATGCAGCTTGTATCTGACTACTAGCATGTAATAAATGATAACATATTTAAGACAAGAGACTCTTCTTGTTAGATTACATTATAATTTTCCATATTTTCCAGCTCATTGCCTTGTTTGACTATTAAATAGCTATCTGCCCTTGGCCCTAGTGACCTTTGGCTAGTTGCCAGTTGTCCTCCATCCTCTATCACTATTTGCTGTAGGAATTATGATTAATCTTGATTCTTCATATTTAATGTCGCAGATGATTGTCTTCTAAAGTTGTACCTTTTCCAAGAAACCCAAATTACCTCTGTTTTATGCTGAGAAAGTACATAACAGGAATAGATTTTGACATGTACTCAGGTTAATTTTATGGATTTGCATAAACAGTGCTAAGGAAAGCTCAGCTGCCTCTGGTGCACAGCTTTTCTTGGTAGATTTTCATGATCTCCTGATACTTTAGTCATGTCTCTGCTCCTAGCATTGGCATCACCTTACAGCACTTGCTCCTTTCCAACCTCAACATCAGTTTTATGGAATTTTACAGCACTCTCAGGAGCAGTTTGTAGCTGAGGAAGCAGTGAGAAATGAACGCACACAGCAGCACCTTACCTGTTGTCTATGCACTGCTGCTTGTATTTACCTGTTTGACGGGAGGCATTGGACAGCTTGCCCTTGGGCCAACTGAGGCTAAAAAGCAGTCAATTAAGAGGAATACAACTTTTAAAAAGCCGGAGCTGGTGTCTTCTCTATGCAGAGAGGCCACCAGGTGAATCTCGAAGGGACTATGCTAGTGGAGGGGGCTTTCCTTCCTTTTCAAGCTCTGTGTACTTTATGCTTCTACCACTCTGTGTGTTACCAGTTCATCAGATTGGCTGCAATGTTGATCAGTGACTACCCTTCAAAAGCATTTCATTAAATGTAATGCACATTGCAAAACCTGATAAGAATGCAAATCTTGCCTTTTATCCAAAGGTATCTGGCTCCTATCTGCTTTTCTGCTTCTGTCCACAAGCCCTATTCTCACTCCCAGAAGTTTCATGTGGGAGACAGTGCTGTCAAACGCTAATGAGTAATAAGTTTGCAGATGACAGGAAAATTGGTGGAGTTGTGGATAATGAGGGAGGTTATCAGAGTATACAGCAGGATATAGATCAGTTGGAAAGTTGGGAGAGAAATGGCAGATGGAATTTAATCTGGACAAGTGTGAGGTAATGCATTTTTTGAGGTCAAATGCAAAAGGAAAGTAGATAGTAAATGGCAGGACCCTTGGGAGCATTGATATACAGAGGGGTCTTTGAGTACAAGTCCATAGCTCGCTGAAAGTAGCAACACAAGTGGATAACGTGGTAAAGATGTACAACATGCTTGCCTTCATCAGTCAGGGACATTGAGTATGAAAGTTGCTAAGTCATGCTGCAACTGTATAAAACTTTAATAGGCCACATTTGTGTACAGTTCTGGTTGCAAATTTTGGAAGGATTGGAAGGAGGCATTGGAGAGGGGGCAAAAGAGGTTTACCAGGATTGAAATGTATTAGCTATAAGGAGAGTTTGGATCATACAATCCCTAAAGTATAGACACATGCCCTTCAGCCCAACAAGTCCACACTGACCCTCAGAGCATCCCCCCACAACCCACCTATTCTGCACATCCCTGAACACCAAGGGCAATTTAGCATGGCCAATCCACCTAACCTGCACATCCCTGAACACCAAGGGCAATTTAGCATGGCCAATCCACCTAACCTGCACATCTTTGGACTGTAGGAGAAAACCAGAGCACCCAGAGGAAACCCATGCAGACACAGGGAGAATGTACAAACTCCACACAGATAGTCACCCCAGGGTGGAATTGAACCTGGGTCCTTGGTGCTATGAAGCAGCAGTGCTAACCACTGAGCCACCATGCCATCCATTGTTTTTGCTAGAGTGTCATAGGCTTAGGCATGACCTGATAGAAGCATATAATGTTATCAGTGGCATGGATAGATTGGATAGTTGGAGTCTTTTTCACAGGGTCAAATACCAGGGGACATAGGTTTAGGGTGAGAGGGTGAAGGTTTATAGGAAATGTGCGAGGCAAATTTTTTACATAGAGGGTGAAATGTCTGGTATGTCTTTCTGCGAGGTGGTGGAAGCAGATATGATAGCAACATTTAAGAGGCATTTAGGCAGACACTTGATCAGGCAAGGAAAAGAGCAGACAGGCAGGATTAGTTTAGAATGGTATCATCGTCGGCTGAAGGGTCTATTCCTGTGCTGTACTGTTTTATGTTCTCTGTTCTTTATGAACCACTTCACACCCTGCCAGTCCTAGAAGCACAAGTTAAAATTGGAGTTTGTGTGTCAAACTTGATCTCATCTTCTGGAGGAAGTGAAATTATGACTGTTCATTGTGACTGTCCTTTATTTGAAAAGCTCTCAGCCTTCATTTTCATTCTAAAATTTAGCTATGTGTATTTCAAGAATCATGAAGGATATTACACCAGAAACATTACAAGGCAATTAATGCAGTTCCTTTTGATTGCATACAGGATTTTAGAAAGATTTTTAATACAAACACTGTGAACTACATGAATATCATTATCCTCCAGGATCTTACTTGACCTTCACAATACAAGTGTTCCATACACTTCTCTTTTTAAAATGCTCACATATTTAAAATGGAAGACAATTATCTACAAATAGATATTAATGATCTCTAAATCTTTTCAACGACGCATGCTCTGTAATCATGTAATTATTGATAGCTATATAAAGAGTTACAGACTTAAACTGAGATTTGATTGCACAAAGTCTGATTTGTAGCATTGATTTTTCCATCACTGTCTATACTGGTACTAAACAAACCATTTTTTGAGCTGCCAGCACTTTTGTTCCACATTGTTTTATGCTTGAAGCTTGTTTCAACACTAGGTGGATCCATGGAGCTCCATAAATTTTTCACAGAAAAATCCACAAGGACACGAAAGTAAATAACCTTGATCACAGAGCTTTAAGGATACACATTTACAATGAATTTACAACAATAGTTTCAGTGCACTACTTATGGCTATGTTCAGGGGACTATGAAGATAGGGCTGGAGAATGGGATGAGCTGTGTAGTTCTTTCGGGAGTTTGTACAGGTTGAATGGCCTCCTTTTCTACTGTAAAAATCTTTGATTCTATGATTCTATCAATCCAATTTTGACGTTCCAGATTTAAAATAACATTTGTCACAATTTTGGAATTTAAATTCCATTCATTGCGAGTGCTAGGTTTTAATAGAAATTATTTACCTCTAAAGCTTTACTAGTACCTACACCAAGCTAACGGTAAAAGCTGGATAAAATGCTATACCTTTTCAAATTCTTGTGAAAAATCAGTATAAAGTGTAAATAAATGGATGGCAGTAAGTGCACAGCAGAAACTTAATTGAATAATTCCAGAAGTGTCAAATACATCACTGAAGCCAAATATTGAATTGATGTTTTAAACTTTATGACAATGATTTGCTGTTATTTTTGGTATTTGTCCTTCATTCTACAAACTTGAAACCATCAAAATCATTGGCCAATACTTTGGCTGACCACTTCAGATCCTTGACAACGATGATGGCAGCTGCTGAAACTGTGTAACTGGGATGACAAATGTAGTTGCTGAAGAACTAAAGTCAACCTTTATACATCTTTTGTAAATGCTGTTTAAAGATGTCATGATATAAAGAAAGAACCTACAGTGTTTAAGATATGAGAGATTTCAAGGCAAATTAGTAATTCATTTACTAGCATGAAGTCAAATGCCATGGAGGTGACTCACAAATAAAGAGAGCATTGTTTTTATCAACAGTCCTCAGGCACTCTTACCTGTTGAATAAAGTGGCTTTATACTCATAAATTATGTAAAAGGTAAATTTTAATAATGAACACATTATTAATTTAGATTCTGTACACTTTGTAGCTCTCATAACATGTACATCATTTAGGACAAATATTTGCTTCTCACTACAAACTACTGTCATTCTAAAATCAGTAATGGGGAGAGCAAAAGAAAGCATGAAAAGAAAATTTCAAGAACAAAGAAACATAACAAATTGGAAGGGAAAACAATCTGCTTTCCATCACACAAGAATTCTAAATTGCTTCACAGAGAAAAGGGTATTATCAGGTTGAGAAGATAAAGTTAAGGAGATGGTGTTATGAAGGAGGGACAGAGAAAAAGAAGTCTGAATTGAAATATTGCTTGCATGCATACAAGCAAGAAAATGTCAAAAATTTTGTTTACTCATAAGTAACAGAAAGCAGAGAATGTTTATGGGAAATCAGAGTATCTTTGATGACCTGTGTTTCTGCCAGGAACATGAATATTGAATCACTTTCCATTTAATTCTGAATTTATTAAACAGGGATTACTGTAGAAGCATTTGGAAAATCCAGGAAGGCAACCATGTGATTTGAAAGTTGCCTTCTCATGTGTGAGATCTTAACTCTAACACTAATCTCAATTAATATTTGATTCAGACTCATCTTTGTTGCATATTTGTTCATCTTGAGCTGGGATTACCTGAGTAAAAGGGAGGAACGTTCAGAAATATAATATTTAAAGAAAATGATGGCAGTCATTTAGAGAAATAGCTACAACTGGAAACTTCAGTTTGCAAAAACAACAAAAAAAATCATAATTTTAAGAATCCTTAATAGGTTAGGAATGAGTGAGATTGTTTTAAATTTATTCCACTTCAGCCTCTGGGTTTCTGTTGAATAAGATTATTTAACAAAATGCTCTCCTTTTCTGTTGTAATTGCATTTTCAGTGTGCTTGGAAAAGTGAGAACTGGAAAGTTGCTGTTAAACAAATTGAATTATCTGACTGAAAACTTACTCACCATATTGGATAAAGGCCAAGCCTCGTACTAATGAAGAGCAAGGCGAACATTACGAACAGGAGGTCACATAATCTTTGACACTTGGCGTAGTTTGCCATTTTAGCTGCCTGTGAATTATAAAAACATTCTGTGGATTTTCAACGTCTGACTAATATTGGCATGTATTTAATAGGCTACTATCCAGAAGAGCTCTGAACTAGATCAAAAGTGACTCAGCAAATCATTATTATGTGTCTAGTCAAAAATAATATCACTGTACCAGGATCATTACGTGTGATGGACTCAAAAACTTTAAATATTTTCTTGCTTAATTAAAATCTATGACTCTTGGCCATATATACAAAGTCACTGATATATTGATTTGTGTTTAGTTAGTTAAATTCAGTAAAATGAAATAGTATGAATGGAATAAGCAGAAAAATCAAGAAGTGAGCTGATACATAAACACTTTGAAAGGAGCAATAAGTCAATTATGTGCTTGAGAACTGACAGACTGATTAATCTACAGTTAATACCATTTATCGCATAAGCTAAGCAACTGACAATCGTCTTCGAAAATCTATAGACAAAGAGTCTCTTCGATGAAACCTATTTAAGTCAAACATAAAAAGAAATCTAGTTGATAAAGGTAATCTGCCAAATGTGGATAAACTGATAAATAATTACTATCAACTTTGTTGCTTTTGAGGTTTTAGTAGGACAACTTATCATGAGTTCATGCGATGAACTTTCTTTTGCATTCAAGAAAAGCCAAGCTTTATAAATTTGTGAACAAACACAGAAGTTGTTGGAAAAGCTCAGCAGCTCTGGCAGCACCTGTGAAGAAAAATCTGAGTTAACATTTCAGGTCCGGTGACCCTTCTCTGAGTTTCCAGATCTGCTGAGCTTTTCCAGTAACTTCTGTTTTGTTCTTGATTTATAGCATCCACAGTTCTTTTGGTTTTTACAATTTTGTGGTTTGTTAACTGCACACCCACCCTACGTTATTTATGTTAATTTTGTCTTTTCATTTCAGGGTTGGGTTTACTGGTGTATCTATTCAATGAGAGACCAGTTAGAAGGAACATCGAGGTCCTCCAAACAATAGCCTTGAATTTCTAATGGCCTGATAGTTGCAGCAGTTTAATCCCTTGAAACTGCCTGAGAAATTGAAATTTCCTTCAGGCAATCACCCTGTGTCTAAAATCCTCTGGAAAAAATCCCTTAGAGAAGGAAACTTCAGAAGACTCAGACTCATAAACTTTATAGTTACCAAGGAAAGGTTAGAAGATTAAAAACCTTGCTCCAACTCCTGCATAGCTATTAAACTGAACCCTTAACTCATCACAGAGAGTTCCCAACTAAACCATATTGAACTTCACAGCCCCAGACCTGACAACCCCTCCTCCTGAAACAACCCATGATCTTGATCCAAACCCTCTAACCTGACCCCACTACAACTGACAACTATCCCCCAAGCTCCAAAACCAACACACCCTTGACAAGACGCTGCCTCACTGGACCTGAGAGCACCCCGAAACCCAAACCTCAATCCTGACCTGACCAAACCATGCCAAACCAACAACTCCCCAACCCGGTACCTCAACATCAAACAATGGCCCACCCTGACCTAATACATCTGTCCAGGCCAGGTCCAGTCAGACCTGACACCATAACATCGTGCACCCCCTCCCCCAAATCACCCCTCTCCTCCCACAATGCCCTACCGGACACCTAACCCTAACCTGACCCATGCAGCCCTGACGCAGAAGGATCCGTCAGTCCTGTGTGCCCGCCAGACCCATGACCCTCTCCCTTCTCAACACCATCACAACATGACCCCCTCACCTGACCCAACACCCCACGTGCCCAATTTGACTCGGCTGGCCTCGACACCCTTCCTACTGTCCGATCCCTCCACCTACTATAAGAATCAGCTATCTATCCATCCAGGCCATGCAGGTACCCAACCTCCCTTAACCAATTGGCACCCTAGCCCCTCACCAATTAGCACCCTACTCTCTCCCTCACCTGGCATACTGGCCTACTTCACTCACAGGGCACACTAGCCCTCAATCCACTTACACTTCCAATCCGCCTGACACACTGCCCTCTAACCCACTTACCATACAATCAACTCAACTGCCTGCCACTCTGTCCCTCACTTACCTGCCATCCAAACTCTAATGGAATTCCAACTGTGAGTAGAATTTCTATATCTAGCCTATATCTCAGCTCCCAACGGTGATTAAAGCCTCCCCCAAAACCTCACCCTTATCTCCCTTACCCCAGCTCAAATCCCATGCTAGCCCATTTGCCCATGCCACCCTTATGAATCCACCACTTCTCCATGTATGCTTAATAGCTAAACAACTAGTATGAACAATGTACATTCGTTAGGTTCCATGCTACAATGATGGAAATATTCTTTAATGTTTGTAATTTATTAGTTTCTATCAAGAAACAAGCAATCACATCAAATAAACAATCTGTTACTACAATTAATTGAAACAGTGATTCATTTTCAGATAAATGGAACACCTACCAAGCTGAAACCTATTAACACTTAAAAGTCAACAAAACATTATAATGGCCAATTATCCAAAGAATAGACTTGCTGATCTCTTAGTTATGAACTGTTAGTTCCCTTTTTTAGTAACGAAGAGGGATTGGATAGACTGGGATTGTCTTCCTTGGAGCAGAGGAGACTGAGCTGGTACATGATTGAGATGTATAAAATTATGAGGGGCATAGACAGGGTAGATGGGAAAAAACTTTCCCCTTTGTGGAGGGACCAATGACCCAGGGGTATAGATTTAAGGTAAGGGGTAGGAGGTTTAAAGGGTTTTGTTTTAAACTTGGAGAGTGGTGGAAATCTGGAACTCACTGCCTGTAAGAGTGTAAAGGCAGAAACCTTCACAACATTTAAGAAGTACTGAGATGTATACTTGCGATGCCAAAGCACATAAAGCTATAGATCAAGTGCTGGGAAATGGGATGAGAATAGTTAGGTGGTTGTTTTTGACCATCGCAGATTTGATGCACTGAAATAACTTTTTCTGTGCCATAGGCCTCTGTACTCCGTGAGGCAAAAAAAAAGCTGTTAATTTCAAAGCAGAAGCACTTGAAGAGGCAGGTGGTTATATTGTTTTAAAATAGTTATCTTTCTCAATAAAGTAACCAGTAAAATCACAGAAGACAATATGATAGCACAGGCTAACAATATTGATTATCACTGCACCTCGAAGTTTATGTGCTTACAGAAGGCACAAATGGCATTTCAAAATTATTAAATATTCAAGGGGCTAAAGGAGAGGGGAAATAAATACAATAACTATCACTAGAGAAAAAGTGTTAAGGAAACAAACAGGGCTAAAGGTTGATAAGACCCCTGGACCTGATGGGATGCATCCTAGGATATTAAAGGAAGTAATTACAGCGACAGTGGATGCACTTGAAGTAATCTTCCAGAGTTTTGGAAAACTGCCAGTGTAAATTTAAAGAAGGAAGGAGACAAAACAAAAGTCAAATATGAGACATTTAGTTTAACATCTGTTACTGGGGAAATGTATGAGTGTATTATAAAGGATGTAATAGCATAGTGCTTAGAAGTACATAAAATGATCAAACAGAGTCAGCATGGCTTCATGAAGGGGAGATCATGGCTGATAAATTTACTAGAATTCTTTGAGGACCTAACAAGTAGGATGGATAAAGGGAAGCAGTGGATGTAATATATTTGGAATTTCAGAAGATGTTTGATAAGATACCATGCATTAGGCTAATTAATAAGATAACAGCCCGTGGTGTTAGACATCGTATATTAGCATCAACACAAGATTTGCTAACACAGAAGACAGAGAGTTGGGATAAGGGGGAATTTTAGAACAGTAACCTGTAACTAGTACCTTAGAGAGGAGCGCTGGAGCCACAGTTCTTTGCAATATTACTGTCCTAGTCGAGGAAAGTGGGTGTAGAATAGACATGTTTGCAGATGACCCAAAAGTATGTGGAAAAGCAAATGATGAGGATGACACAATGAGTCTGCAGTGGGATATAGATGGATTAGGAGAATGGGTGAAAACATGGCAGATGGACCATAATGTGGGGAAATGTGAAGGTATGCACTTTGGCAGGAAGAATAGAAGAGCTGCATATTATTTAAATGGAGAAAGACTGCTGAAAGCTGCAGAACAGATGGATTTGGGAGTGCTAGCATCAAAATTCAGTGGTTGATGGGGAAGGCAAATGGAATGTTGGCCTTTATTTCAAAGGAAATGGTGTATAGAAGTAGAGTGGTTTTGCTAAAACTATGCACTTGTCGGACCACAACTGGAACATTGTCAAATGTTTTGGCCCCTTATTCAAGGAAAGGTATACTGGCACTGGAATCAGTCCAGACAAGGTTCACTAGGCTGGTAGTAGGTAATGGAGGGAACTGTTTTATGAGTAAAGGTTGAGTAGATTGGGCCTGTACTTAATGGAATATAGAAGAATGAGAGAGGCAAACTTCTTGAACCATATACGATTCTTAGGGAAGGAAAAATTGGCAGATGTTGGAAATTAGAAACAAAAATAGAAATTGCTGGAAAAGCTCAGCGGGTCTGGCAGCATCTGTGGAGAGAAAGCAGAGTTAACGCTATGGGTCACTGATATATCCAAGGCTGAGACAGACAGATTTTTAATCAGTAAAGAAATAAGGGTTATAGAGAAAAGGCTGGAAAATGGAGTTGAGGGTTATCAGATCAACCATGAATTCACTGAATGGCAGAGCACACTTGATGGGCTGAATGGCTTTCTTCTGCTCTTATGTCGCATGCTGTTATTGAGAGTAGTTTTCTAACAATGCTCATAAATAACTTTAAATTACTTAGATCCTCTAACTTTCATTTTTGGTGCAAGTTTATTATTTTTTGTAAAACGTCTGCTTTCCCACCTCAACCTGAACCAGATAAAGTGTGCTTGCCCAATGGCATAGCTAAACGCAGCAAATAGCAGAACACATATATCAGAAATGTTGAGGACTTGATTGTCTGATTTAGCTGATTTAATCAGTTTACTACTGTCTACACAACTACATTACAAATGAGACAATCAGTCATGGTTCCTCCTCACAATTTTTCTGTTGTTAGTGCACGTATGCATATGTTGGAATGAGGTTAGAATCAGAAAATGGTCAGGTTTCATTACTAAGGTGAGTGAACAAAGCATAACTACTGAAGCGATGGCTAATTGTGACCTTCCAAGGAGCTGATGCCTTCAGGACAAAAAGAGAGAATATAGGACTGGAAGAAAGAAAATGTTAAAAATCAAATTCCAATTGTTTCCAAAATCTAAATTTAAAGCATCTTATCAGTAAAATTGACAAAATAAACTTAACTGATTTCTCATATTGGATAACTCATTATGGATAAGTATTAAGCGAGGGCCTGATGGTAACCCATAAAAGTGGAGTTCATCAACCTTGTAACTGAAGTTTTGGAAGGTAAACAATATAATGGGGTTTACAAGTTGGAGAATAACAAAATAAATTAAGAAGTGGGAATATTGCAAATTTTTTTGTGATTTCTCCCTTTTTGTTTCATGTAGTCCTAGTACAGATCTTGTGCAAGAGGAAAGATATTTTCTCTAAAGAGATGTGTGATGTTGCCCAATAATATTTAAGGAGCCTTTAAAAGGTATGAACACTTTCCTTACCTCTAAAAGAAAATCAGATGCATCATGAAGGCACATGACCAGTGTTCCTACACGTACCATGTTGTTGACATATGAAAACGTTATAAGTGCTATTGTTGCAAGGTGATGCACAAACATAATGGCAAAGTCCTAAAACAAGAAGAAAAAGCTAGGTAACCACTTAGTGCAAGCTTCACATCAGCTCTCCAATACACTACATGGCGTACGGTTGCAAGATTTAAAATACCATCATAGGATTTTGACAATTCATTTCTAGCTAAGTATCTGATGGAACATAATGTTTACTTCAAGTCCATATTGATTACAAATGCTCCCAATGGTACACTTCTTCATCTTTTCTCAAAGAATTAACTGAATTTTTAGTTTTGGCTTCACTCCTTCAGTGTAAGGGTGAATTGCAACTTCTAGACACTATTTTATGCCTCCTTGTATTTTTCATTTGTGGGACAATGACCAAAATATTTAAAGCCCTTTAAGGCTATATTCAATGACGTGCTATCTCAACTCCCAGTTAATGCTTGTTCAAGTTGCTTGGTTGATAATAGTCAGCAGTGCTATATTACCTTCCAGAAGATAATCTACAAATGGTTAGAATTTTGCTAAGGAGAACTCTTGGAAAAGTTATGGTGGAAAAAGAACAAGAGGTGGGATATGTGATTGATGGTGTGTGGGTTGTCAGTGGTGTTTCAGATTTTAGTTTAATTGTTACTCAGAAGTCACTGTAGATTTTTAATACTCTAACATTTTCTGGGTGACTATTAAGCTTAACTGAGTTGGGACTCTCCAATTTTCCTGGCTTTTTGAGCTTTTCTAGATAGTTCCAGATGCAGGGGAAATGCCTATCAGAAGCATCAATTTCTCAGGCAATTCCCACAGAGTCTGTACAGCAGGAGTTCATGTGGCCCTGAAGTGCAACACTATTCGACACTGCTGCAATGACTATCTGGCCATTGAGATATCCAGACACAATCCCTTACACTGCTGATGAGAACGCTCTTGCCACTCAAAACAAAATCTTCTGGAAAACATTGTATGAAGGGTAAAAAGATCATGCTCACAGTTAAGGTTTAATATCAAGTGCCCATCAGCTACAATTCAAGCTTCACATTCCAACTCATGGAATCCAAATTCCATGGCATGTGGTGTGTGTCTGTGCTGTGATCAACCGGATGATGGTAATGCAGAGGTTTCATTTTAGGGTGAGGTTTACTACTTGTTATGCTGTTCATGAACACTAATTAATGTTTTGTCTGCACTGAATTGTTAAACTGTATTCTTTATGGCTGGAAACAGCGTAGGAAAGATCAAAAATTCCAGCCACACAATGTCTTTTCAAAGGGAAAACTGCTAGCTCACAGGTCAGGCAGGCTGGTTACAGTAGGATGCACAAGGTGAATAAATAACTCATAATAAGTGTGGACATGATGGAGCAGTTTGTGGTCTCATTTTCTAGCAGGAGAATTAATGAGAGACATGTATTGTCTCCTCTGGGATGGCCATATTATTAAATTCCTTTAATTGGCCAGTGATAAGCTACTGAGGGCTACTCGCTACTCATTTTTCCCAGCAGCTCCATTGGAGAGGCAGTAACTGCAGTCAGAACGACACCCACTGCACAGCTGCTATTAGGGAGTGAACCTGAACACAGTTAAATAAAGTAGGGTTTTGTGGGGTTGGGTTCACAGGGGATGGTATGTAAGGGGGACTGGCAACAATAGCAGAGGGTGGCTCTCAGCTGACACTTGCTTTCCAACATTTAATGCCTTGATTAGGCACTAAGTGCCTTTGAAGGAGGGACCCTATTGCAGGAAAACACAAACTAGTTTTCCTGTCAGTCTCCTTGCATGGAAACAAGCTGCCTACTGCTTGGATAATATTAGTGGTGGCTGAATGAAGCCCTTAGGGGTTGTTAATTCATGGCCTGAAATAGACGTAGGGCAGGAAGCCAACAGCGTTTTTTTCCACCTCAGACTTAAACATTCACAAGGGTAAGTAGAAAAATGGGAGATACTCACACACTAACAACTCCTTTTAATTAATTGTCAAACACACCGTGAGAGAGGCATGAAATACTTTAATGGAATCTGATCTGCAAATTTAATCACTTTATATTTCACACTGCAGGATAATCATCATGTGCCATTTTATATAGCTTTGAGGAAAGGGCTTCAATATATCTCCCAAGGATATTGAATGACACATTTTGGTTAATTTCATTGCAATAAATAGTCAGTTTCAATAACAGTGTGTTTTCTTTTATAAAACAGCTTTTGTATTAAAGCCAAGTACAGTGTAATGATTAGGTGAGTGGCATCATTATTGTATTGAGAATAGCAATGTGTAAATTTCATTGCTTATATTATACTCAGTGTATTTGCAGTTTTTATTGAACCAAACCATCTCTTGGATTACAGTATGAGGTTTCACATCTTCATTCTCAGTGTCACTGAAAGTGTATAGTGCTCAGTTCATTTTTCAAGAAAAGGAGAAACATGTGGCCATGCCATAGTCCAGTAATCTGCTTACTGAGCATGAATTCTTTGTTGTTTTGTGGTATTATTTCTCAGGATGCCAGACAAAAGAGAATAAAAAATGATGCCTGATAGCAGGAGCAGTCAATAACATTAAACCGAGACAGTATCCACCAGAAACATGACAGGAAGACAGTAACAAAATCAATTCTCTGTGATCAGTTTGGTAATTCCTCAATGTGAGTTGTAGCTGGGATTTTATAAAATGGTCTTGAGCCCCAAACATGAGCACGCTACTGTGAAGCTCCTGCCGCAGGACATTTTGCTTTCACATCAACAACTGTAATAATAATAATTACCAAATATCTTTATTGTGCTCTCATGTGATATATTTCCTTTATCATGCCACATAATCTGCTTTAAAAGAGAGCTGTAAAACTGCTGTTTATGCTGGATTTTCTCACTAGCTGTTTGTTATAAGCAAAACTCCTTGGGCCTGCACACTTCGGCCTGCAGCTTACTCAGGTTAACTTTTCTAGCTTTTATTTTGTACCCTCCAAAGGTTTGAGCTCACCCAATAGTACCTAGTATCCATACTGTACCAAGTCACACTCACCCAGCATCTCTGTGCTTGTAAACCTACATTAGCCTTGAAACCAGTAATGCATCAAATTTAAAATTCTCAGGTTTGTTTTCAAATCTTCCATGACCTGCCTCTTTCTATCTCTCTTACTTCCTGCCACCCTACAATGCAAGACACTAATCTAATTCTGGCCACTACACATCTGCAATCTTAACTGTTTAATCTTGGTGCAAGACCTTTTAATTTCAGACCTCTAAACACTGGAACTTCCTTAAAATGCTTCAGTCCTTGACCTTTCTCTCTTCTCCCTTAAGATGTTCCATTAAATCTACATCTTTGGTGAAGTCTTTGTTCATCTGCCTTAATCTATCCTTGAGTGGCTTGCTTTCAAATTTTGTTTGATCATGTTCTTGTGAAGCAACTTGGGATGTTTGACTGCATTGAAGGTGATGTACAAATCCAAATTGTTGGTGTTGTTAAAGGAAATTCAAATTTTGTTATAGTTCAGAAGGAGGTCTTTTGTCTTGTCTATATTGGCTGTCTGAATGAGCAATTCAACTAGTGTCCCTCTACTTTGCCCCCATAACTCTGCACATACTTCCTCTTCATAATTCCCTTTTGAATGTTTCAAATGAACCTGCCTCGACCACCACACTCTCCAGTACTGTATTCCAAACCTGAACTGCTCACAATGTGAAGAAGTTTTTCCTTGGATCAGGATCATCTTTTGTGTCACAGACACAGAAGCATTTGAGAATTAGATTGAGATTTGATTGAACTTTCCCATTGTTACAAAATTGTGAATCAAACACTCCAAGAGGATAAGAATACATCCTCCAAGTATACCAGTGGCAAATTCTACCAGTGCATCTTCCTGAGAAACAAGCTTCCAAAGTTCTAAAGTATAACAGTTTGTGTGTGAATAGGATTTGCAGCCAATCCATAAAATATTTGTGAGGTGACAACATGCACAACTGATGCATTTTTATAACAGATTTTAGTTCAAATAATGTTACCACATCAACTGCTTGCCAAATATATTAAATCTTTAGCAAACCTCACTGCCACCTTCAAGTTCTCCTCCAAGCCACTCACCATCCTGACTTGGAAATATATCGCTGCTCTTTTACTGTCATTGGGTCAAAATCCTGGAATTCCCTCCCAAATGGCAACCCATCGCAGGTAGGCTGTGGCGGTTCAAGAAGGCAGTTCACCACCACCTTCTCAAGGGCAACTAGGAGTGGGCAATAAATGCTAGCCCAGCCAATGATGCCCAAATTCCACAAATGAATTAAAAAAAACTCAGTCTCAAAATTTCTTGGCAATGCTACCACTGAAAATCTGGTGAAATCCTGGCGATAACAACAGCTCCCTGAGTTTGCTGGGAGGGACTTGTCTTCCCTATAAGTCAAAGTAAAACTGGGTGTTTTAAAATTGAAATTTAGAGTTTGGCTGGAAGTTGGGCAGCTGAGAACATTATATGGGTAATTGGAAGGTCCTGCTGAATTTCAAGACAAATCTCATTTGATTGTCATTTTGCTGTCTTTCTTTCCAAACAGCCAGCCATGTTGAGAGGCCAGAGATATGCCATCCTACTCCACATTAACAATGAGCCTTGAAACTTTGTTTAGAACTGTAAAGCACCATTGATTGTAAATATTTTTACATCAACCAGTTCAGTGACATTATTTCACATCTCTGGAGCAAGATGTACTTGAATACAGGCCTCCTGGCCCAGAGGTAGGGATAGTACCACTCCAGCGGAAGAATCCCACCATTAATTGCTTATTTTCTAATCAACCTGCTCAGATATGTTATTACACACCTCTGGAGCAGGTGGGACTTGAACTTGTGTTTCCTGGCTCAGATGTGGGGACATTACCACTGCACCACAAGAGTTCCACCTAACTTTAATTTTAACTGATAGGATCAAAACTCAAGGGATTGTGGTGGTCCCAGCTTTGAAGCTATGAATTCTGTTCTTGATTCCGTACTTCTATTTGAACTCAGGATTATAGAAGCATGCACATTTTGATTTGGATACATCTAGTAGAATTGAGATGAGACAAAGCATTTATTGCATGATAAGATGCCTACTCTACATGTTCCTCACCAACTAAGTACCCAATTTATCAACTATTTGCAGATGAAGTGTACAAATTACATATTTAATTCAATCTGCCTGCCTAAATACACGGTAGTGTTGTGAATTTATTTTGGATGCAAAGGTGCTATCTCGCCAAACAAATAACTGCAAGGTGCAATTTGTTTTGCTGATACTAAAGCACATTCAAAACTAATTTCTTATTGTTTCTTCCTCATTGTGTTAGTTACATAGAGGATTCACTGCACACAAACAGCACCTAAGAAGAGATATTTATCTGCAGATAACAAGGTGTAGAGCTGGATGAACACAGCAGGCCAAGCAGCATCAGAGGAGCAGGAAAGCTGACGTTTCAGGTCTGGACCCTTCTTCAGAAATGGGGGAGGGGAAGGGGATTCTGAAATAAATAGAGAGAGAGGGGGAGGCGGATGGAAGATGGATAAAGAAGCAGATAGGTGGAAAAGAGACGGACAGGTCAAGGAGGCGGGGATGGAGCCAGTAAAGGTGAGTGTAGGGGGGGGGACGGGGGGGGGGTGGGAAAGCCGGGGGAAGGGGTAAGGGGGGGGGGGATGAGGTAGGTAGGAGGTGGGGATGGGGGTTGAGGTGGGAGGAGTGGATAGGTGGGAGAAAGGACGGACAGGTTAGGGAGGCGGGGACGAGCTGGGCTGGTTTTGGGATGCGGTAGGGGGAGAGGAGATTTTGAAGCTTGTGAAGTCCACATTGATACCGTTGGGCTGCAGGGTTCCCAAGTGAAATATGAGCTGCCTGCAACCTTCGGGTGGCATTGTTGTGGCACTGGAGGAGGCCCAGGATGGACATATTGTCCAAGGAGTGGGAGGGGGAGTTGAAGTGGTTCGCGACTAGGAGGTGCAGTCGTTTGTCGCGAACTGAGCGTAGGTGTTCCACAAAGCGGTCTCCAAGCCTCCGCTTGATTTCCCTGATGTAGAGGAGGCCATAACGGGAACAGCGGATACAGTATACCACATTAGCAGATGTGCAGGTGAACATCTGTTTGATGTGGAAGGTTTTCTTGGGGCCTGGGATGGGGGTGAGGGGGGAGGTGTAGGGGCAGGTGTAGCACTTCCTGCGGTTGCAGGGAAAAGTGCCGCAGGTGGTGGGGCTACTGGGGAGTGTGGAGCAGACAAGGGAGTCTGTGGTATACTGTATCCGCTGTTCCCGTTGTGGCCTCCTCTATATAGGGGAAACCAAGCGGAGGCTTGGAGACCGCTTTGTGGAACACCTACGCTCGGTTCGCAACAAACAACTGCACCTCCCAGTCATGAACCACTTCAACTCCCCCTCCCACTTCTTGGATGACATGTCCATCTTGGTCCTCCTCCAGTGCCACAACGATGCCACACAAAGGTTGCAGGAACAGCACCTCATGTTTCGCTTGGGAACCCTGCAGCCCAATGGTATCAATATGGACTTCACAAGCTTCAAAATCTCCCCGTCCCAAAACCAGCCCAGCTCATTCCTGCCTCCCTAACCTGTCCATCCTTTCTCCCACCTATCCACTCCTCCCACCTCAACCCCCACCCCCAACATCCTACCTACCAGCCTCATCCCCGCCTCCTTGACCTGTCCGTCTTCCCTGGACTGACCAACCCCCATCCTAACTCCCCACCTACACTCACCTTTACTGGTTCCATCCCGGCCTCCTTGACCTGTCCGTCTCCTCTCCACCTTTCTGCTTCTTTATCCATCTTCCATCCGCCTCCCCCTCTCTCTCTATTTATTTCAGAATCCCCTTCCCCTCCCCCATTTCTGAAGAAGGGTTCAGACCCGAAATGAGAGCTTTCCTGCTCCTCTGATGCTGCTTGGCCTGCAGTGTTCATCCAGCTCTACATCTTGTTATCTCAGATTCTCCAGCATTGGCAGTTCCTACTATCTATTTATCTGCAGCATTTCTTACAGCTCATCTAATACTTTCAACTATGCCACCATGGGTGCAGACTCCACCTGGGCATTTGGTGCAGCATTGGGATAAGTCTGTTCTTCATAAAGATGTTTATTAATTCACTATTCCTAGCTCATGAAAGAAATATCTTCTCAAGAAGATTGTAAAGAAAAATGAATCCAGCGAATCTTAATTAAGATGGCAGAGAGCCATTTCTCAACGTTTCTGAACATAAAGGTAACAATTAGCTGAAAAAAATCATAAATGGGGCAAATTTGACACTATACTGGCATTACATGTAGTATAAAAAACATTTGCACCCAATGGTGCCTTTTGTCTCCTAAGTCTGTAGCACGAGTCCTGACATAAACTTTTGGGATGGAAACTAGTTGTTGTTCTTCAGGGTATAATGCCTTATGCTTGATCTGTTATTGGCACTGTTGCCTTAATTTATAATGACTGCTCTTCAAGGCTTCTGGACAGTTGCCAAAAACAATCATTCGTGATCTGAAATTTTGCAGGCAAGCTTCCAGCATATGAAAAGCGAGTTTGGAAAGTCCACTCTACCTATTAAAATGAGGCCCCAGGATCAATACTGATCTTGCATTGGGACTACATGTTGCAGTAGAATTATCCTTTCCTGCACTTAGTTTAGATTGGCCTAATGATGGTACCAAAGTTCAATTTCATGATTGCTTTTTTACTTCAGAAAGAACAGATGGAATTGGTAAATGCTAAAAGAAAACATCACTCTGCTGTTTTGGGGATCATTTGCACTACAGCTATACTGACGATGTGATGTGGTTTCACTTCACTGTGATGATCCAGTTACAGCATAAATATAGCATGACTAGACTGACATGCAGAAAGACTCTCTGGATTGCATTTGCTTCCAAGGCTGTTTGCACCTTAATACCTAACTTATACAATACAATCTAATAGTTCACGTGAAGCCAAAATCGCTTAGAATCAGTGTTTAATTTATTAGGTAAATTGACTCTTAAAATAATGCAATTTAAATTTAAACAAAACCAAAAAATGTTATTGCATTCTTCTGAGAGCTCATTATTTTAAGCAGTGCTGTTAAAATATATTTTTAAATATTACAAATTGTTATCATCAATTTAGGTAATTAATTGAGTTGATCTTGGTCATCAACCTTCCTACATTAAATAGCTTTTTACTACTAATACTTGAAAACCTTGTCAGTGCATAAGCATTTGTGCTCACTGAAGCAATGAAATAATCCATAGTTCATTAATATTTAGATAGCCGTCAAATTAATTTGCCCTGCACTCCATCAAAAATATCTTTTAAATTAACTGTTAGAACTGTATATGAAATGTGGAAGACTCTTGAGTATAGAAATTAAGCAAGAAAAAGGAACAGAGAGCGAGCACCATACTATATTGGTGTGCAATGATGAAAGTCTGCACAGTGAACAATTTATGGATGCAAGAACTGAAAGGAAAAAAAAACATAAGCACGATGTGCATACGGTCAGCAAGTACTGTACATGGTAAGGAGGGTGCCATGAAATGTGATAAGAATTTAAGTGCTTGTGGGTCTCAGTCTGGCTGTATAGACAGAATATGTTTTCAGGTGATGCTTTTGCTATCCTGTCAAAAACTGTGCTCTGCACTATGATTTCAGAATAATGAATTCTGCTGTTCTACAATTTATAAAACTTGAATGTCTTCAACAGGATAACAAAACACAGACCACTTCAAAACATAACATGGATTTGAACAACAATATGCTGTTACCATTTCTAAAATAAACATTTTCCCTTGCCTTTTCTCATTAATCTTCACTGTCAATGTTCTCTTTTCCTGGAGATCCATGCTGCACTACAAATCCATGGACAATGATAGAGTGCACAAGTGGCCAGTCTGGCTGGATTTGATTGTGATCAACATAGTGGATTGCTGGCAACCAATATCAGAAGCTGAAGCCCCAGCTAAAAAAGAGTTTTGTTTTGTTGTAGAAGAGTGAAAATCAAGCCAAATGTGTCTTATATCACTTGTTACTGGAGGGAGGGTGAGCAAAATCAAATTCCTATTATTTACTTTTCAGTGTTTAACATAAGCATAAAATTTGATATCATGGAACATGTGGTTATGTTCTGGGATTTTCACTCACAAAAAACTGAATGCATAACTTTAATGGAATTGTGTTCATCTGCTTTGAAAACATAACTAGTAAGAATAAATATAGTGTAAAGCCTGAACAAACATTTCCAGGCCGACAGTACCTAATATTAATGTAACGGCAAGGAGGAAAGATTTGAAGTAATTACAGATTAGTACACCGGTGCAGGCAAAAAATACTAAAACATGTGAAATGTTGAACAGTAGCCAAGCATGATTAAGTGTGACATCGCCAAGCTGCAAGGTTGTGATAAACTTTTCAACAATGGGAGGTAATGAAACATACACTGTGATAGTGTTCTGTAAAGGCCTACATGTGTTCATTATTTAAAATAAAGTTATTTCAGATTGAATGAACTTGGAATTTCAATTAGATGTCTTTTGTTCTTTTATATTCCTCCTGCTGTCCTTGGTGTTTCCAGTAATAATTATCTCCAAAATTACTCTTGGGAGCTGGTAGAGTAGACACTGTTCCAGATTCTATTTGACTTCCTGTTTAATGATAGCATTCAAAGTTAGTACCAACAAATAGACATGCTGCCTGGAAGAAGTTAAGTCATTCTGTTTTATTCTTAGAGATACAGTGAAATTTTGATCAAATGGTTAAAATACTAATTATGTATTCTCACCTCACATTTGCCACAATATGTTTCTCCTTGCAAATATAAATGCAATGACCAGAATCAACATTAAAAAAAACACTTTTTTTAAGTAACCCAGTTTTTGAACCTTTGCAAACCATTTATCCTAATAATATTTCACTGCGGGTGTAATATTCCCCTCTGTGGAATTGGCGACAGAGGTGACAAGAAGTGGAAATAATTGGGCAAAATGGCTCTGGAGAGTCACTCACCCCCTCTGCAATTAAGTGCTGGAACAGAAGATCCATGGGTAACTTCCTTGGCTTATCATCAATTAAAACCCTTAAGTGGTCAATTAATGGTCAGTGAAGTCAGGGGAGGGGGATGGGGAATATTAGTTGCCACTTAACATGCATGCCTCCGCGCTTACAAATAACTTGTGAAAATTCTGTCCATTGAATTTGAGAGTGATGAATGTTAGTTGGAAACTAGGGCACTAAATTTAAATAGGCATAGATATCAGGGAAAGATTTAGCTGGTAGATTGTGGAATTAGTTTAAAAAGTCTGATGATAAATAAACAGCAACAAATATTTGAAAAATATTCATTATGTTTAATGAGTGCATATTCCTTTGAGAAATAAAACTTCATGGGAAAAGTGATCTATCCTTGGCTTACTAAAGGGAATAGGAATTGTATTCACTGAAAAGAGTTATAGTGTTGCCAGGAACAGTAATAAGCCTGAGGGTTGGCAGAATTTTAGAAACAAGCAAAGGATGACCAAAAGAAATGGTAATGAGGAAGAAGATAGAATATTGTTATCAAGAAATATAAAAACAGATACTGACAGCGTCTTTAAATGCTGAGAAAAAGAAATTAGCAAAAGTGAATGTAGCTTCCTGAGAGGTTAAACAGGAGGAATTATTTTAGGGTATAAGGAATTGTCAGGAATTTTAAATCATGTTCCTAAATTTGCCTTCAAAGTCAAAGATACAAAAACATATCAGAAATAGAGAGGAATTTATTTTGATGGCGGGGAAGGAGGGGCGGGGTCTACTGTGAGCAAGGTCATTAAAATTATTATTATTAGTAAAGGGAAAAAAGTGGACAAAATAATAGGATAAAAAGAAAAAAAAAACTTCAAGTTCTCTAATCCAAGATTTCTTTTTGGTGACAGTAGATAAAGAAGTTGCATTAATTGTGATCTTCCAAAATTCCTCAGATTCTGGAATAATCACAGTGGATATCAAGAAAGAATGGAGAGACAATATAGGAACTGGTCTGAATGTAAGTTGATGTCAGCTAGCTTGAAATCAATCATTAAGGAAGTGCTAGAATTTATTATTAAGGATATAGAAAATCATATGATTTGGCAGAATCAACATAGCTTTATGAAAGTGAAATCATATTGACAAATCCATTAGAACATTTTGAGGATGTGTTATATTTGGCTTTTGAAAAGCCATTCAGGTTCTACGTGAAAGTTTGTCATACAAGGTACTGGCTCATAGTATTGCAATAATGCATTAGTACGAGCATAGGTAAAAGGTCTGAAAATAGAATAGGAATAAACAGATCAGTTTCAGATTTGTAAGCTGTTAGTAGTGAGGTGCAACAAATATCAATATCAATAGCTTTGGCTACAAGACAGTGGCAGTTGGAGTATAATGTGGGAAAATGTCAGGTTAGTCACTGGTGGCAAAAATAGAAACACACAGCATTTTTCAAATCATGAGAAAATTGAAAATGTTGGTGGATATGTTAGAGGATTTTGGTTGTTCTTGAGCATGAAACAGCAAAGCTAAAGCATAGGTACAGCATGAAATTAGGAAGACAAATGGTATGTTGGCCTTTACTGTGAGGTGGATGGAATGTAAATGAAGGGACATCTTGCTATAACTCTATAGGGCACACCCGGAGTATTGTGTACAGTTCTCGTCACCTTATTTAAAGCAGGATATGCTTGCATTGGAAACACTTCAGAGAAGGTTCACTATGCTGATACCTGGGATGAAGCAGTTAACTAAAAATGAATGTTTGAGCAGGATGGGCTGATATTCATTGGAGTTTTGAAGAATGAAAGATTACATTAGTGAAACAAAACATTCTGAGGGGGGTTGATCGAGTATATGTTAAGAACATGTTTCCTCTTGTGAGGAGTTCTGTTCCACAGACAGCAGTAGAGGTCACTGCATAAATTCAAAGCTGATTACTACAGATGTTTTGATTTGAAAATGAGTTGAGGGATATGAGGGACAGGCAGGAAAGTGTAGTTAAAGACATGATCAGATCAGCAATAATCTTATTGATTGGCAGAGCAGGCTTCAGGGGCCATACACCTGCTTCTACTTCTCATGATCTTACAAACTGTCTTATTCTATGATGAGAGAGCAGGTAGTGCAATTTAAAATGAATTTCCATTCAGGACTTCTTTCATTTTAATTGAATAGGATTCTATTATGAGGTCTCCCCAGAAACAACAATTATATAACCTGGTTTTTCAGCTTGGATAAGTAAAACTTGTGTTTTGCAGTGAGACATTAGAGTAATGTAGCTTCAGAG
>NC_063338.1:59729737-59802633 GCF_021869965.1 Rhincodon typus | reverse complement strand
CTGAAGAAGGGTCTAGGCCCGAAACGTCAACCTTCCTGCTCCTCTGATGCTGCTTGGCCTGCTGTGTTCATCCAGCTCTACACCTTGTTATCTCAGAGTAATCTAGCTGGTAGTGATACAAGCTTGAACAAAGGTTCCAGCAACAATGTGAATGAGGTATTGTGTACCTTTGGGGCATGTTGACAAGACAAGAATGGAAACTTAGGGTATACTGGTAGGGGTACAAAATCATTACAGGGGATCCAAATGTTGGATTGAAACAGGTCAGTGTAGAACTGACGGAGGAATAATATACAGCAGTGGAGTATGGAGGAGAAATCATAAAAAAAAAGCTGATGTTTAATGTGTTGACCGCAATAGTTCAAGGACTAGAATGTGAAATACCAAACCACGTTTGTATTCTACAGTACAGAGAAAACAGTAACTATGCAGTCTGTGTTTTCCAACATTGTAAACCATGACACAGGGTAAGTAACGTATCATCCTGTAAAAGAAAAAGACAGGCAGATGATCCTGATCTGGATTCTTAGTAACCTAATGCTAATAACCTGGGGAATAGTCAGTACTGATTTGCCCTTGCTGTCTGTGGGAAGGATCTGACCTTTCACTGGCACTTTAACTGATACCACTCTATGCTAGTTCATATTCATTCTATCTCTGCTATTGCACCACCTCCCACCAAGCCTCATTCTCTACCATTCTCACTATAGCATGCAGCTTTTTCTCTCACTTGTAATCTCCCACACCAAGACCTTATATTACTAACCATGCACGGCCTCTGCACTGCCTACTCAAGCACTCAGGGCATTTTACAACTTTTCCCTGATCTGCAACAGTACCAAGAGCTGTGCCACCCACTCTCATCCCACTCAATCCCTCCCTTTCTCTGATTCTAAGAGAAACAACCCATAACAGAGCCAAAATGGCCAGGACACATGGTGGGGTTACTGACATTCAGCTCCTTTTCTCTGTGAAAAGTGGAACTTGACCCTTAATGGGAAAGACCAGATCTCCGAGGATGCTTGTCTGGGCAACCAAGGAAGAAGCACTGACTATTGCTGTGTTACTTTCATACTACCCCACAATGTCAGTGTATTCTTAATATGCTATAACCTCTAGCTCTTGACCGTGATACATTCTTTGTTTTGTCTCCACGCAGTTACCGGTGGCATCACCACCACCTCAGTGGTCAAAAGGGCCACAGCACAAGATGATCCCTCCTCCATTTCCAAGGAAGAGAGCACAGATGCCTCAGAGGATGTACCAGCAAGGCTGTTTCTTGAATCCACCAATACCCCCCCAGATTTTGCTACATTAGTTTGCTAGAATTTTGCTAAATTAGAGTTGGTAGCACCTGCTGATGAGCACTACACTGCCATATGTCCACAGCTGGCCAAGGAAGAAACACTTCAAGTCACTGGCACTCAGAGGACTGCCAGAGACCTGGCATCTGCTCCCCGACTGACTTAGCATGAGTTCCTGGACTGGTACACTGAATGCACAGGCCTGACTGTGGCCTCATTCAACTATAGAGGAATGGACTCCTGATTATGATTGCTCTAAGTGGCCAAATCCCTGGACTAATATTGGAAATGAGGAACTGCTTACTCTGGTCCTAGATTGTCCAACAAAGGGAAACAACCTCTCTGCATCTATCCTGCTAAGCCCTCTAGGAATCTTACATGTTTCATTCTTCTAAATTCTAAATGAGCACACTGAGCATTCAACCTCTCTCACTGCTCCCTAGTAAGCATCTTGTCTTACTATCCAACGCTTGGTTGGAAAATGGGACTTTTTGATCTCAATGTCGATAAGGTCCTTGCTGGACAAATCACCTGATTTTTCCAAATTTCTCACCATGGCCCATGTTGTTTAGAACATCTAAGCAGGAGAATGGGATAATAATGAGTGGTACAATGTTTTTCATTCAGATTATCATGTATCAGCATCTAGCAGTGCCATACAAAGAGTTTGAGTGATTAATGGCTGAGAACTGCATACTGCTGAGTATTTTAAAAAATGATTGTGCAGCAGTAGACTAAGTAAAATTTTAAGCATGTCAATGAAAAAGATTTGCCCCTATAAAACATGCACTTACTACAGGCTATCGATCAAGACATATTGACAAGAGCAATGGTCAATCCATCACATTTTAATGTAGATCTTCCTGCCATGTTTCAATCTTTCTTCAATGCTAATTTCCTGTTCTGACTTGAAGGACATATTATTTGCACTCAACATGTTTTTCTACACTGTTTGATCAATAATTGCTACCAAATCTCCAACAATAGTGTTGCTTTTATATATTTCAAACACTTAAGTAAGTAAAACTGGTGAAATTTCCAGGTGTGAAGGACATAATTACTTTATAACATTTTCTTGCCAGGCCAGGCCGTTGACATCTTGTTTGACAGCTAGATTCCTTACTGAACTTCCACATATTATGATGGATGTTTCTTTTAAAGTCCCATATAAAAGAATAGGCGTAGTGTACTCAATTGATAGAGAATTAGTGAGCAGAAAGGAAATAATGGGTAGTAATAACCAGGGCTTTAAGCAAGTGACAAGCATTGACTAGTAAGGTACCATAGGGATCAGCACTTGGACTCCAGCTATTTATAACATATGTTAATGATTTAAATGAGGGAATTAATTGCAAAATATCCAAGTCTGCAGATGACACAAAGTTAAGTGGCAGGGTGAACTATGAGGGTGGTGCAGTGATGCTTCAGTGTGATTTGAACAATCTGAATGAGTGCACAAATACATGGCAGATAAAAGTATAATGTGGATTAATGTGAGGTTACCCACTTTGGTAGCAAAAACAGTAAAAAAAATTATTATCTGAATAGTGACAGATTGGGTGAGAGGAAGGTGCAATGAGACCTGGGTGTCCTCGTACACAAGTCTCTGAAAGGAAGCAAGCATGTGGTAAAGAAGGCAAATGGTGTATTGGCCTTCACAGCAACAAGATTCAAGTACAGGAGCAGTGACGTCTTGCCACAATTGTACAAGTCATCGGTGAGAATCTGTGTAGTTTGGGTCTCCTTGTCTGAGGAATAATGTTCTAGCAATGGAGTGGGTGCAACAAAGACTGATTCCTGGGATGGCTGGACTGACGAGCTAGACATAGTAAATGCAGGAAGGATGTTCCTCACATCCAGAGAGTCCAGAACCAGGGATCACAGTCCAAGGATATGGCGTATGCCACTTAGACCTGAGGTGAGAAGAAATTTCTTCAGCCAGAGTGGTGAGCTGGTGGAATTCTCTGCCACAGAAAGTGGTTGAGGCCAAAATATTGAATGTTTTCATGAGCAAGTTAGGTATATTCTTAGGGCTAAAGGGCTCAAAGCTCATGAGGAGAAAGTGGGAACAGGGTACTGAGTTAGATGAATAGCCATGATTATGTTGAATGGTGGGGCAAGTTCAAAGGTAGGAATGGACGACTCCTGCTCCTATTTTTCTATGTTTAATGGTCTATATCAAATTTAGCAGCAAGCTATATCATTAATTATTCTACAAATGGATAATAATAAACTTCAACTTACTGCTTATGGAAAATCTATCATTGTCCCTTCTCCTCACAACACATGTTATGGTCTGGCCCATGCTGGCAGCAACAACTGAATTCTGCTGGCAATCAAACACAATGCTATTGCTCTTCAGGTACATCAGGGATTGAATCAGGCTGGAGATACCATACCACTTGGAAGTCAATTCATTTGTAGACACCACCAAAAGGTGCTACAGATGCAAATTGGTTCACTGATGTCAGTTTAAAGTCAGAAAAGTTTAGTTTTGCTTGTATCAGTGCTCCTGGTATGACTGAGCACTAAAATTAATTTTTGTATATATCCTACCCAAAGCAAATCTGCAAAATTTGTTCCAAGGTGACCGTTAACACAGATTTTGACAGCACTTAAGGAAATTTTTACATTGTGAAAATAACAGTATATGACAATTTCTATTTGTCTAATTATATCTACACTGTTGTATTTTGTACAGTTGAAAAAATTATGGTCCTAATGGAGTAACAACATTTTAACAAATTTTTATGTTAAAACAAGACAGTGACTAAACAAATTTATAGCATTGCTTAATTGTCATTCATTGGAATTTTCACAAAATCAGTGTAAATCATGTTTTGTTTACATGAATTCCCACATCATAAGAATTCTACTAAAACTGTTATTGCATTTCAACATATTCAGTTTAAAGTAATGATGGAAAGAGACCAGAAAGAAGTTAAAAATGCTCGACTAATGTAGAGTTAATTTCAGTGGTGTCACAAGGGATGTTGTACTGGGAGATGTGAGAAGGTGGCTTCAGGATAAAACAGTCACAAAACAATGAAAGAGTTCAAGTGAAAGCTAGACATATTTCTTTGAAAGGAAATGTTGGAGAAACCCAAAGTTAATATGCCTAGGATGAAAGGAAATAAAAGTTAAAAATAAAACAGCAAAACGAGGCATATGACAAATGGCACAAGAATGATTCAGTTAACATTCAGCAAAATTGTGGAATGTGAAAGAGGAAACTAAAAAAAAAATAATATGGCAAACAAAGAGAAGATACAAGAGAAGACTAGCAACAATGTTAAATTAAGCTCAAACACTTTAAAAACCGAGTGTAAACAATTTGCTGAGGTAAAATAGAAAGTGCTGGAGAAACTCAGCACGTCTAGCAGAATCTGTGGAGAAACAGAGCTAATGTTTAAAGTCTGATGTATCTCTTCTCAGGAACAGTCACTGGTCCAATGGTATTGTGCGCAATTCCATGCCCCCACATCCTTGTCTCATCTGATTTTTCAGGTCATATTGGCCTGGAAAATTCCACCAACCAGCCCCCCCACCCCCACCACACGCCCTGCACTCCACCATCCAGCGTTTCGGTCAATATGTACACATCGTTGAAAAGATTTATAAGTAAAGGAGTAGAATTTAACACCAGGGAGATTACTGTGGACAATTCCACATTCTGTGAAAAAGTAAAGGCATTCAAAAGGGTACATAGGAAGTTGATGGGTGATAAGAGACTTAAAATGTGAGGAGAGGTTGAATTGGTTAGAATTGTTCTCCTTGGAACATCAAGGTTATGAGTAACCTAATGACAGATGTTGGTAGAGTAAATAGTTAAAAAGAAAATTCTCTGTTGAATAACTAGAAGTCACGGATTCAAAATCATTAGCAAAAGGTCTAGAGTGCAGATGAGAAGAAGTCTTCTCACTTAGTTGTTGTATTCTAGTATGTTCTACATGGAAACAGAATCCATGAATAATTTAAACATGAGTTGAACAGATACTTGAGGATGATGAACAAAAAGCTGGGAATCTAGAACTAAACACAACTGTTCTTTCAAGGAGTCAGTATAGTCATAATAGGACAAATGGTCTCGTTCTGAGCTGTAAGTTTCTTTGAACCTTTGATTCATGTGCAATATTCTTACCTTCCTTTTGATATCAGTAAACTGAGAGAACATTAAAGACCAGTAGAATGCCAGCTCCATAATGTAATAATAATGGAGGTCAGAGGTTAGAACCTATTGAAAAAAGAAAAAAAGTTAATATGGAAGGCATAGTGGATTTATCAGGTCAGAAAAATGATACAATAAATAGCGAAAAGGACTGACTGCAAAATTCATGAGCGGCAATTCCTTAGTTTGATCATTAGAATTAGAATGTGTTTTATTGTCACATGTACTCATATGAGTACAGTGAAAAGTTGACAAGAGGCCACTTACAGAACCATCTTAGGTACAGCGGGACCTAGGTACAAATTCTTAGGAAATAAAATGTCCAGCAATAAATTAGAAAGTCGGTCTTATCAGCACAAATATTTAGCGCTTCATAATGTAGGCTATTGTGATTATACATTATTATGCTGTATTCATATGTTTCAAGAAAATCAGTGACAAACAGGTATCCTGTTGTATCAAACAGGAATAAACATAAGTGATATTTTAATAATGTTACCTGTGTGTTTGGTGGATTAAAATTGCGTTATCACAAGAAGTTCACTCGGCATTTTTAAAAAAATCAATTTCCCTGTGTTGTCTTGAGTGAAAGCATTCTTCCAAGTTGGAGAAATATATTATGACAGAAGAAATATTTACCAGACACGGTTAAAGGGAAAAGTTGAGAAAACTTTAACAAAGACAATGGAATGAAAATAAAATGCTATTGAGAATTTAAACATAAGTGAACATTCAGAAGGAATACTTCCCATTCAGCACTGGCTCATTTTACAGAGAAAAATTATTTGCATCAGTATCCGGTTAACAATTTTAATAAGTTCTCTTCCTTATCTGAAAAAAGATTTCAAAGAATTTTAATGCAGTTGAAAACACAGATTTTAGTGTGGGTAGGTAAATGCAGGCATTTTGGAAAACTGCTTCCAAATCCTTAATTTCAGTGTCAGGCTTCCTATATGCAAGTCCTAGTGGAAGAGGCCAGCTGTCTACTGTAATGTTGCTCAGTCAGTTAGAATTAGAGTTAATGTGAATTTTGCCTTTATCTTCAACTCCATGTGCTTCCCAAATATCCTGGGATTCAGTACTGGATATAAAGTGAAAAGACTGTAATAAGTGAGAGGACTGAACCTTTGACAGGAAGATGTCAAGATGTACTCAGTCCTCACAGCTGCTTTCTGAAATGCTTGGAAAAGGGTTTGCTCACAGTAATTGTGCTACAAGATGACTCCACAAACTTTGGAGGTGCCACCTATGTTTCAGAGGTTCGGTGGTCTGATTGTTTTGGAGCCCTGATCTCTGAGTGTGACTGTATTATGGAATTTTAGATGAAGGCCAACATGATCAGTGGAAGCAGTAGGACCTACATGAGGCAACAGGCTGCTGCTCAGAGACATGCAGCTTCAAAGGAAAGCTTGAGCACATAGATGCAGCTTCTAGGAGGACACAGCCAGCATGCTTGATCTCAGTCTCCAGAGCAACATATGGCTCTCTGTCTTACTGCCAAACCAAAGTTGGAGCATCTCAGCTGGTACCTGGTGTGCATTAGTCCTTTGATGGTGCACACTGATAGTGTGTGAACTCCTCTGGAGAACCATTAATGCTGTCCATGAATTGAACTACCACAAATGGGATGTGCAGAAGTTCCATGGGAGTTAAAAATTGAGAATGAGTACTATTAAGATAAGGATATGGGGATTATTACCCTGCGCATTAATATATTTCACTCACGATTGACATCAAGTAAACATGATTGCATCACATACTATGTCTTGTCTTAGGCAGCTGGAAAGCCTCTATAGGTGCCCTATAGATCCCTGTCTGACATCAATTACACTGAGACTCCACTGATTGACAGTGTCTGCTCTCCTCCATGTGTTAGCTGGCTGGAGTTCAGTTCTCTGCTGTTCCTTTGTGTTCTGTGAACTCTTCGTGTACAGAAAACAAAAGAAGACAAATGACATATGTTTACCACATTGATGCTGTTGTTGACCATGAGAAAGGTGGCATAACATCACATGATAATGAAGGTGAAAGTCAGTGGTGAATGGTGAAATGAGGATGTGAGCATTGACTGAAAGGATATACCTGCAAGGTAATTTGGGCTTGTGAAGGCTGAATGATGGGTTTGTGGTATTTTCATAGCAGAGCGTTGGTGAATGTGCCATGATAACCACCTTTCCTGCACTGATTAGATCATTGATTGACTTCCTGTATCATATCCAGGTGATGTGCACTAGGATCCAGCAAACGATCTCTTGCACTACCATCAACTGAGCTGCCTTAGTGTCCCCAGTTCACTTCTTGCTCATGGTGCGAGGGAATAGTATATCTTTCCAGGTTCTCACATCACAACAGCAGAATATCTGGAGAGGCTCATGAAAATGAGCTACAGCTTTTAACCTTTTAGATTTTGTTTTGGCATAAAATTGCCTTTGGCTCCTAATTGTTCCTTCGCTTTGTGTGTTTGATTGTCACTTTAAACAGTGGAGATGAAATCATAACATGCAGGAGTTCCTGTATGCACTTATTGATTGGAGATTGAGAAGTCATATGGAATGCAGTGAATGTTTAAATAGCCAGCCACAGATGTACAGCATTGAATTCTGAGTTATGTGCATGCTTCTGAACAGTCCCAATGTTGAGGTCTTTGTCTATGTCCAGGTATTCCAGCGGCCCAGTGTGGCAATCTTGTCCTGGCTACACTTTCAGGTTACTCCATTGCTCTGTAACTGGCTTTCCCTGAGCTCAGGAGCCATTAACTGAACTGTGATGAACTTTGTCTTAATTTTACTTTTTTTTATTATTATGTATGACTTCTGTCATTGATGTGGGTGCCTTGGTGGGGTGACTTATAAAACTTTTTCCTGTAAAAGTGCATACAACAGTAAATTTCTATTCTATTGTACTCTAGTCTGTTTCCAGTGAGTAAGACAAACTTAAAACGATTCTCCACGTGTCAGATCTCCCACCACAATGTGGTGACACTTTGCGTAAAACACGCAAAATTTTTTTTCACTGTATTTTTTAATGTACATGTGACAATAAATCTAAATCTAACCTAAATATATCTCCCATCCCCTCCTTCCTCTTTTCATCTATTCTATAATCCTGAGTAACCTTGAAAAGCCTAAATGGAAATAGTGGGATTCCAAATGTGTATCGGTCATGGCCAGTATACGTACAATATTTGTATTTCCAAAAGGAACTCAAGAAAGTACCATACTGAGTGTTAACACACAAAACGAAGGCTCATAGAGTTGAGGTTATATATTATCATGGATGAAATATTGATAATGGACGGGAAATAAAGAGTAGGAACAAGTGGCTCTTTCAAGCTGGCAAGATGTGACTAGTAGAGTGCTGCAAGAATCAGTACGCTCATCTCTGCTATTCACAGTCTTTATTACTGACATGGACATAGAGACTGAGAGGAACATATCCAATAAAGGAGCAAATTACTGCAGATGCTGGAATTTGAACTGAAACCAAAAGATATTGGAGATCACAGTGGGAGAGGCAGCATACAGAGTGAGAAAGCATGCTAATGTTTTGAGTCTAAATAACTCTGCATCAGAGTATCCATGTTTGTTTATGGTACAAAGTTAGGTAGAATGTAATCTGTGAGGAGAACACAGAGAGATATAAATACATAATTTGAGTGGGCAACAAGGTGGGAGATGGAGTAAATTTTGAGAAGGTGCAACATTATTTACATTGATAATAAGTACAGAAAAGCAGTCCTGCATTCTGTATAACCTTAGCTCTTCTTTCTATTACTCTTTGTGAGTCATTAAAGTGAACTTTAATACCTCCTTTAACTACTGTGCCTTTATCCACAATTATCTTGCAATCTTATGCAATTTATTAACTAGTTGTTAAAAGAATAATTTACAGTTTGGACGTTGTAACTATTTATTATTGGGCACATTCCAGACAAACCTAAGCTATTACCAGTGAAGTAAATTGGATGTGGAGGCTGATTCATCATCTACATTTTTTGTTTATGAAGTAGTGTTGCCCTGATATGAACCTTTATCAGCAAATGTCGCTACGGAACTTCCATCGTTAGGCTATTACTCATGCTCAAAAGAATACTTTGAAATTAGTTCTTGTTTTGTGCATTGTGTTTTTGATTTTTCAAAGTGAATTGTACATTACTACCCTCTTTCCCTACCATAGCTTGTACTTTGAGCATGTTGCATAGTATAAAACAGATATTAAGTTAAGTATAATAATTAAATAGTGCACACTACTTATCCAGATGAATAATCAAGAGGCTTGCTTTGTTATGGATGGTGTCAAGCGTCTTGAATGTTGCTGCAGCTGCACTCATGCAGTAATGTAAAGGTGCCAGTGTTGGGCTGGAGTGGATAAAGTCAGAAGTCACACAACACCAGGTCACAGTCCAACAGGTTTATTTGAAATCACAAGCTTTTGGAGCCCTGTTCTTCATGCATATTCACCTAATGAAGGTGTTGCACTCTGAAAGCTGGTGATTTCAAATAAACCTGTCGGACTATAACCTGGTATTGTGTGACTTTGCACTCACGCAAGCAAGTGGAGGGTATTCCATCACACTCTTGAATTGCACTTTGTATGATGCAGAGAGTATGACTGTATAATGTAGTTGCTTCATTACTTTGTAGCATAGCTCCCTCGACTTGGCACAAGGCCCTTAGATGCTAGTGAGGAGGGGAGTGCACAGCTGGGCTGGGTGTGTCATCCTTCTTTCTGGTTCATAGGTCAATGTTGGGTGGTCATTCAAATATTTCCCTTCTTGATTTTTCTGTAGTAGTTTGATAAACCGAGTGGCTTTTTAATGATTTCAGAGGACATTTAAGAGTCAACCATATTGCTGTGGGTCTGGATTCCTGGAACATAGAACTGTACAGCACGGGAATGGGCTCTTTGGCCCACAATGTTGTGCCAGAAATGACACCAGTTGAAACTAATCCCTTCTGCCTGCCCTTGGTCCATATGCCTCCATTCCCTGCATATTCATGTGCTTATCCAAAAGTCCCTTAAACCCCTCCTATCATATCTGCGTGCCACACTCCTGCCACTCTCTGTGTAAAAAAACTTGCCCCTCATATCCCCTTTGAACTTTCCCACTCTGACCTTAAATGCATGCCCCCTGGTTTTTGATATTTCAACTCTAGGAAAACGATTCTGACCATCTGCCCTATCTATGTATCTCATAATTTTGTAGACTTCTATCAAGTCTCCCCTCAGCCTCTACCGCTCCAGAGAAATCAACCTGAGTTTTTCTAGCGTTTCCTTATAGTTCATACGCTCTAATCTAGGCAGCATCCTGGCAAAAGTCTTCTGCAACCTTTCCAAAGCCTCCACATTCTTCCTGTAATGTGGCAGTCAGAATTGAACGCAGTACTCTAAGCATGGACTAACCAAACTCCTATAAAAGTTGAAACATGACATCCTGACTCTTGTATTCAGTTACCCAATCAATAAAGACAAGCATGCCAAATGCCTTCTTTACCAGCCTATCTACTTGGGTGGTCACTTTCAGGGAGCTAAGGACTTGAACCCCAAGATCCCGCTGCACATCAATGCTGTTCAGCGTCCTGCCAATAACTGTATACTTTTCCTTAACATTTCATCTTCCAAAGTGCAGCACCTCACACTTACCTGGATTAAACTCTATCGGCCATTTCTCCGCCCATATCTGCAACTGATCTATATCCCACTGTATCCTTTGACAACACTATCCACAACTCCACTGATCTTTGTACCATCTACATCATAGGTAGACCATATTAGATAAGGATGGCATATTTCGTTCCCTGAAGGGCATTTGTGAACAAGATGGATTTTTATGGCAATTGTCGTTGGTTTCATGGTCAATATTATTAAGGCCACCTTTCAATTTCAGATGTATAAACTGAATGTAAATTACACTAGTTGCCTTGGAGGGCTTTGAATCTGAGTCCACATAGCATTAGACTGGGCCTCTGGATTGCTAGCTCAGGGACATTACCACTATGCCACAAGTTCGCATTAAATATGTACTTTTATATGTTAAATCAAATAAAGTGCTGTCTTTAGTCTGGTAAAATATATAGCTTCTACATTTCCAAATCTGTACTGTCTAGAAATCACAGTCTTGGAAACTTTAATGGCCCTTTTGTAATTGGGTTAATATCTCATTGCACAGAACGTAATTACATTAAAAGTTGTTTTTTTTAAAATCTGGCAGCTTCAAATTGTAACAGCTTCAGGAATCTGTTATATTGTCACAACAATGTGAAATGAAAATTACGAATTGTCCATGCATGTTATAATCACAACAGTTCAGCAAATAGACCAGAATTTGTCATTGCAACTTCTTTGATTCAAATATTAATGTAAAGCAATAATTTGCAGTTAAACATTACTTATCAAATCACGATAGATGGCATATTTTCTGGGCACAATAAATGAAAAGACCTATCAAATAAGCTCAGACTCTTGATCAGGTTGTGCAACATTAATAAATTATCATTCTTGTTGATACCTCTAAAAGATCCACTGTAGATCCTTTTGTCAGTGGCATGCTATATTTTGACACCAACTTTAAACTGGGACTAGAAATCTATATTTTTAGTGCTCTGGAGTTACTATATATTTTCTATAGTTTTAATACTATTGTAGCCAGTGAGAGATTATTTATCAGTACAGTTATAAAGCAAAAATTGATCATGTGCAAATGAACATGACACTGTGGAATAAGGTGTCAACTTTGAAATAATGCTGGAGCAAAATAAATAAAAATGAATGTCAGTAGATTTCAGAAACTGGTTATTTTATTAACTACATAATGTTTCTAAAGTACTTGGGACAGCCAACATTTTATAACGGGCTGAATTTTGCACTTATTTGGGCTAAGTGTCAGTTTTTTCGAGATTTTTGGAGGGTTTTTCACCATGAGGCCTAGTGCATTTTCTCACCATATTATAATAAGGCAATAACAAGTAGGAGCAGAAATAGGCTATTCAACCCATCGAACCTGATCCATCATTCAAGAGATGATCATGGCTGATCTGATAATCCTCAACTCCACCTTCTTGCCTTTTCTCCATAACCCTTGATTCTCTTACTGATTAAATATCTTATTATCTCAACCTTGAATATACTTAATCAGCCAGCTTCTATAACACTCTGTGGTAAAGAATTCTGTAGACCACGACCATCTGAGAGAAGATATTCCTCCTCAACTCTGTTTTAAATAGGTGACCCCTCATTCTGAAATTATGACCTTTGGTCCCGCACGCTCCCACAAGCAGAAACAACTTTTCACGTCTACCCTGTCAAGTTTTCTAAGAATCTTGAATGTATCAATAAGGTCCAACGTACTCAAACTCTTCTCAATTGACAGTCCCTCCATACCTGGAATCAACCCAGAGAATCTTCACTGAAATGCATCCAATGTCAATTTATCTTTCCTTCAATAAGGGCTCTGAAACTTCTCACAGTATTTCAGCCATGGTCTGATTAGTGCTTCTTATAGTTTCAGCAAGACCTCCCTATTTTTACAACTCCATTCCCTTTGTGAAAAAAGCCAATAATCCATTTGTCTTCTCTATTACCTGCTGAACTTGTATGCTAGCTTTTTGTGATTTATGCACTCCCAAATTACTCTATGATGTAGCTTGCTGCAGTCTTTCCCCATTTAAATAACAATCAGCATCTCTACTCTTCCTGCCAAAATGCATAACCTCATATTTTCCAACATTATATTCCAAAGGTCAAGATTTTTTTCCCAGTCATTCAACCTGTCTATATCCCTTTGCAGACTCTTTGAATCATCCTCAGTATTTGGCCACTAAACTTACCTTATTACCAATCTACTTCACCTCTATAGCACCTCTCATGTCCAATTCTAGTCCAATCTTACCATATGCCATTCCTGGAACAATGTACCACTGCTGGGAAATTCCAGAATTGGTCAACATCAGGTGCCAACTTTAAAAAACAGTTGTGCACTTGGATCAGCACCATCAGTCTGCAGCTATCTTGTGTGGTTATGGAAATTTGCCTAGATATGGCAGAGAAGGGGAAATTGGCGCACCTCTTTGTGTCCATGGACCTGGAGGTCCTACTGGATATGGTGCAGCACAGGTGGCATGTCCTCTTCTCCAAGGACCACAAGACCAGACCATGACACCAGATCATGGTATGGGTCAGTGCAGTCTCAGCCATGTGGAGGAATGCATAATCTTGTCAGAGGAAAGTCAATGACATTCTCAACTTGGCCAGTGCAGGTGCCACCATCTTCTCCCTGATACATCACATTCACTACATCTCTGCTCCTCCATCCATCTCCCACTAGGGCTCATGCCCTACTACCCTCAGTAACACATGCAACACCTTCCCTCACTTACTGTCATCCATGGCAACCCCCAACACCACTAACCCTGCATGCTCACTGTGCTGCCTACTCACTTGCTTGGAACATCTCCCCACCTACACCAAAAGTAACACTTGTGCCACCTACTTTTATCTCCCATAATAACTGTCCACGTATCATTTCAGGAGAAAAATAGCCCACAGTAGGGCAGAGAGGGTGATGGGTTGATTGACAGCTGCATACTCACCCTGTATGTGGACAGCATTCTGACTCTGGCCATTTCCAAGCTTCTGCACTGATATCAGAGACTGTTGGGACTTCTTTATGAAAGGTATCTTCCTTGACTTAACTGAGCACTGCCTTCAACCATGACAAGCTTTCTGGTTTTGTGTCTGCACTAAAGAGCGCAGCAATAGATCAGTACTGTAAACCTGGTATTGCTGCTTGAGGGGCAAAGCACAAAAAGACAAGGCAATGCAGGGATTCTATGAGCATCCCAGTAGGCTCAGAATGAGTGAGTGCTATGACAGCAAGTGAACAAGACAGAGATGCAGTCCATGAGCTTGGTGGGTTAAGTGGACTGTGTTCTTGCCGCAGCATTACAATGATAGTTACAGATGCAGCCCGAGATGCAGCACTGAAGTGCAGAGGTGTACATGAGCATTCTTAGAGGCCAGTACATGTTGGATGCCAGTGTCTGTGGGCATCGGGTGCATGAGGCTGGTGCCTCAGAGCGTTCTCTGAGATGTCAGTGAGTGGTGTCCGTTGGAGTAAGTGGCGAGCTGAAGTTATCAGTTATCTGTCTTGACTTTCAGGTCAGGAATACTTGAAGTCGAGCTTGTTTAGTGCATGTGTTCAGATAGGAAGTTGAAACTTAACAAGGTGAGTTGTTGCATTAATAAGGCATTTAACAAACAATAATCCCTTTTATTTGGCAATTCATCGCTATCCAGTGAGAAACTTGGTTCATCGCTGGACAGGTGCATAAAAACTGAAGCGAGTGCACCCAATGTCGAGATAGACCTCACCGGACTTCTTGTACAAATCAGCCACAAATATCGCCATAGTGCATGACATTCAGGCCCCTACAAGATTCCACCAATGGTCTTCAACATCTTGTCTTTGCAATTCCCGTACTGCATTTAACAAACAGAGGGAATCCATTCCCAAGGCAAGACTGAGCATCTGCTGGGTTCAATCGCAGCACCAACCACCACCTTCCCAGGGATGCTGTCAATCACTGATGGGATACCAGCCTCTGAATGGCCTCTCAGCAATCCGTCCCTCTTCCAAATACCAGCTCATTGTCTCTGAACATGGAACACTCCCACTCCTCACACCCAGAATCATGCAAGCAATTCTGATCAGGTTTGCTTTTTGGGCTTTCTCCTTGGTATGTCTCCCATAGATTGCTGGATAAATTGCAAGCATGGTGGGCTGAGGCACTTGATTGGACATTAATTGCTTATTTATGAGTCTCAATTGGCAGTGAGCTAGGAAGGCTGCCCTCGAACCTTCCTGCCCCAGACGTAATTAAGGAAGAGATGAGAAAGCGGCAGGGTCCCCTCCCACCATCCTGTCAAATGAAACGTCCCATTCATCACCAAATTCACCAAGGGAGGAGTTTGTGTTGTAGCATGGTGTCATCAGAAAATTTGGAAATATTACAATTGGCCCTCACATCCAAATCATTTTTATGGATTGTGAACAGTTGTGGACCTCACACTGTTCCTTGCCATACACCAGTAGTAACAACCTACAATCCTGAGAATGATCCATTTATTTCTACTCTTTGCTTTATGATTTAATCAATTCTCAATCCACACTAGTACATTTCCTCCAATCCCACGCAGTCTAATTTCACTGACTAATCTTCTGTGGGACCTTATCAAAAGCCTTCTGAAAATCTAATACATCAAATCACAACTCCTTTATCAATGCTACAAATAATTTTCTCAAAGAACTCCAACAATAATATGATTTCTCTTTCATAAATCCATGTTGACTCTGCCCAATTTTACCATTTTTCTCTCAATGTCTAATTATACATGTACTAATGAAAGCAGCGATTCACCCAATGGCACTGCTCATCAAGAAATCCCAGGTTGGATTGCTATTGTGTTCTCATATAATACTTGATTGCAGTAATTTATTAGCAAGCTTGCAACATGATTCTGAGAAATGATTCTTCATAACTGCTGGTATTAACAAGATGAGCTTCAGCTACCAAGTTGCAATAGCAATATTGTACCTACTAACTGGTTTTGCAATAACAAGATTCTCCTGTGATTGTCAAACATCTATTGCTTCTCTTAAATAAAATTTATATAGTTCATACGTAATGCTTAAACCTGTGGAAATTATTATTATTCCTGTTACTAAGCATCTGAGATTGCCAATATAACAATGACTAACAGAAATACATATAGTATTCAATTAATGTGTTACCTGGTAAGGATAACTGTACCAACAGTGCCTTGTTTCCCATAGCCAAGGAGCCTGTAGAAGAAACAGAATAAATCTTAAGAAACAGTTACAAAATTGTATCAATCTGCCCACTTTATTGTGAATATCCATCTCTTAAAAAAAAATGGACACAAATGTATAGAAAGGGCAAATGCATGTCTCATTTCAATTTTTTAATCTTTTCACTGGCTATTTGTTCCACTTCTCATTCCATTGTCTCCTCTTTGGGGAAGTTATTTTGATTCTCTTCTTACAGCTCCTCCCAGTGTTTCCTGCTAGTTATTAAGTTCAGAGATAACTGCAATTACCGTGTGAGTAGGTGCACCAAAACTTCTTAGATTGGTGAAACTGCACTTCAACATTTACATCGGTCTGTTTCACTCACTGAGCATTTCCACTTGTTCAAAGATGAATGAATATATGTCCACTCAAGTTGTGTGAATGTAATCTCTCAAAATGGAGATTCCACAGGAAGATCTGGACTTGGAATGGGAACAAAGGCACATAAAAAGTACTGACTGGTGACTGGAAGTATAACAAAAAAGTTGAAATCAGTGATGGAGCAGGAAATGTGCAAACATTTAGAAAGCCAGTAGAAATTAGAAAGGGAGTCCATATTTTCTTGATCCACACAAAATTAAAAACATATGACCAGAAGAAGGAAAATCCTACTGCCACTTCCATATTTATCAGTTTTAGTCTCAGAATCGCCATTTTATAGCATCACATTTCTTTCCTCAGCTGAGCTAAAATGATTTCTATAAATGCTGTCCCACCAGTATTTGGTAGTAGCTGTTACCACCAGGTGGTAGCTACATTAGTGAGACTGATATTTTAATACATTCTCCCTGAAAAGTGGAATGCTCCCATATTCCATCTAGTGGTTCAGCCATGAACCAGCATGTTGCAATCACAAAGCAGTAAGATGTTCAAATTCTAGTTGAGGCTTGGCTTCACACTCCCAGGATTGTAGATTGTAAATTGTAGATTGGAATGAGCAATTAGTAGAGCTAACTGAGTCAATAGTTGTACACTTTCAGATTCATGGAAAATATTATTTGACAACAAAAAAGCTACTCTTAAATACGTTATGACAGTGACTATATTTAAAAAAATAATGGCCTATAAAGTACTTTACATGTTTAATAGTCATGAAAACAGTTCTATATAATGCAAGTCTTTCTTTTAAAAAGAGGCGTGTCATACAGCCTGACATAATAGACGTATAAAACAGGCTTGAGGTTTTGCCTTAAATCCTGAAGCATGGTCAGTCGCATCCATAAAGTTTTGTCTTTTGGGATATGACCTACTTGTCCAATTTCTAACTATACAATAATATAACAACAGTATTCCCTTGTAAGCTGAATCAGACATTCAGGTCCTTCACAAAAGCAAATGATTTGGATGTTGGAAATATAAACTAACACCAGAAAACGCTGCAAATTCTCAGTTGGTCTGACAGTATTTGTGGAAAGAAAAACAGTATTCACTTTACAGGTCAATGATTTTCATCAAACTAGGAACAATTAGAGACACCATAGGTTTTAAGCAAGTGAAGGGGGAGGGGAGGGGGAAAACAACAAAGCAAACGCCTTTTATAGGCTAATGGTGAAGGATAATAGATGATCCCTTGACCTCACTATCCATCACACCAGCTTCCGCATTCAACGGATAATGTCCTGCTATTTCTACCACCTTCTGGTCACCACCGCCACATCTTCCCCTCTCCTCCCCTTTCAGCATTCCAAAGGGACTACTGCCTCTCTGACAGCCTGCTCCACTCATCAATCATCCCCAAATCCTGTTCTGTTCCTGGTGCACCTTTCAGTGAAAGTACTGGAGATATATCACTTGCCCTTTTACCTCTTATTTCACCATCCAGGAGCCCAAATGTTCTTTCCAAATGAATCAGTGATTTGCTTATACTCATGGTCCCATGAAATAGGAGCAGGAGTCGGCCATTATGTCTGTCGAGGCTGCTCTGCTATTCAAAATGTGAAAGTTGATCTGATTGTGGCATTAATACTAGTTCCTTGCCTGCTCCCCCATAACCCCTGACTCCTTTGTCAATCAAAAATATGTCTAAATCGGCCTGGAATATAATCAATGACCCAGCATCCCATGCTTACTTGGGAATTCCAAACACTAGTGACCCTCTGAGAGAAGAAATTCTTCTTCACCTCTATCATTAATGGGGGAGCTCTTATCTTTAAATTGTGTCCCTTTGTTCTAGATTCCCCCACTAGAGGAAAAATCCTCCCAGCATTTATCCTGTCAGGTTTCCTCAGAATCTTAAACGTTTTAATAAAATCACCTCTCATTCTTCTGAACTTCAATGTGTATGGGCACAACCATTTAACCTTTCCCCATAAGACATGCCTTTTGTTTAGGCTACTCAGTTAAGCAGCAGTTGATAATTTAGTTTAATGTATTGGCTATTCACAATGTAGTCTATACATTGGGGAAATTAAATGTAAATTGAGTTACTACTTTGTGGTAAACCTCTGTTAATTTTGCAAGCATGACTTTCTGGTTGTCTGTTCTCCACCTTGTTACCATTCTGACCTCACATTATGCACAGCCTCCTGAAGTGTTCCTGCATAGCTCAATAAAAACCAAAAGAACTGCGGATGCTGTAAATCAGGAACAAAAACAAAGTTGCTGGAAAAGCTCAGCAGGTCTGGCAGCATCTGTGGAGGAGAAAACAGAGTTAACGTTTCGGGTCCGGTGACCCTTCCTCAGAACCGATCTTTTCCAGCAACTTTGTTTTTGTTCCTGCGTAGCTCAATGTCAGCTCGAGGAATTGCTTCACATCTTTTAATTAGGCACGTTACAGCCTTCAAAACGCAACATTGCATGTAACCAAAAAAGAACAGAAATCCCTGGAAAAACTCAGCAAGTCTGGCAGCATCTGTGGAGAGAAAGCAGAAAACCCTTCTTCTGAATGGTCTGTGTTCTAACGAAGGGTCATTCGACCCAAAACATTACCATCCACAGATGCTGCCAGACCTGCTGAGACTTCCAGCAATTTCTATTTTTTGCTTCTGACTTCCAGCAACTGCAGTTGTTTAGTTCTTTGTTTGATTTACTGACTTTAACCATTTCAGATCTCAACATCTGCCCTCATTTTGCCTCCTTTCCAATGCTCTTTTGTTCTTCCTCTTTTTGACAAAATTCATGATTCTGCCATTTACACCTCCTAGATACATGTTTTGTTTGTTTACTTATCCCATTATCACTCCCCTTGGTCTTGTACCAGCAGAATTATTCTCATTTAATTTCTTCTGCTTCCCACCCTATCACAAAGTTTCCCTTTTGTTCTGTTTTCCAATGTTCTAGGAACAATGCAATGAAATGCTATGATTTAAAAATCTCATTTCATTTCATCTCGACAAAACGAATCCTAACTACACACTCGCATTGCACACCTCTAAGCCCTTTATAAGGTTTTCCTCACTGCCTTCACTTTGAAAACCTACCTAGCTATACCATTTGTTAGATAATTTTCGATAAGGACGTGGGTGATGCTAAAAATACTTTGGTGACCTGAAATTGGCAGTCATCATTTGAAGAAAGGTGTTTGTAGGTACAAATGGTGATAATAAACTATTTCTCAGCTGTAGAAATTGTCAGTCAAACTCGTAAGGTTCCAAAACCTCTCACAACCAACTATATTGGCCGATCAGGCAGCTCCTTTGCCTAAAACATGCAGCCAACTAACTACAATTCATTAGTGAGTAGAATACAAAACTTCAATAGTAGTGCCACTTGCCCTCATGCTGATAAGTAAATGAGATCAGTCAGCACTTGGTAAGCAGATAATAAGAACATTCAGCAACTGGATATTGAACTCGGGAGAAGTGTTTTAATGAAAAGAATTGGACAGAAACAGTTTCTGGCAATTATCCTGCGATGCAGATATACTAAATACAGCCAGAAAAGTCAGTTTCAGCATAAAATTGCAAGAGTTACAGATCATGCTGAGATGCTGTGCCAGTGTACCATGGTAGCTGCTAACTCACAGTATTAGATTGACAAGTAAACAAATCCTGGATCCCCAAGTCTATAAAATTGCTTTTAATTTGACACCACAGAAATCTCCTTTAAAGATGCCACAGAATGCAGCTAGTGTGGGAAATGACAAACCATCTCACTAATATGGATTGCATTGCACTTTTAAGATTGGGCTTGAGGTAGGTCACTAATGCATGCATGATGCTGATCATGAAGAAAAGTCCTATTAAGATTTCTCAACTTGATTGGTTCAAAATTTGTACACAGACAGAAGCACACACCATATGCACACATGTGCACTCACGGCTGTACACATTTTTTTAAATGTGAAAATTTCACCATAACTTCACTGACTGTGGCAGCATGTTGGGCTAAGCTTTTAGTTTTGTACTCCTTTTAAAGAGGCTGAGAAGACAATGGTGTTTGTATTCTAGCAGATGATGAATTAGTCTTTGGATCTCATACATTCACACTGCTGTCTCTGGTCTCCTTTAGTGGGCAGGTGACTCAGGCTTTCTCAATGTGGAGCATATACTTGTCTAACATATTTAAATAAAAGGAACTTCTTCTTGGCTCCACAAAGTTTGTTACCATTGGAGCCAGAGGTCTAGGGCACATCTTCACATTTTCACCATGATGCAGCTACTGCAAGCTGTCAGCCTCAGAATTTTTATTCCGCCAAGTGTCTAATTTGTAGAAACTAACATTTGGCCTCTTACTTTGTTACCATTACTCTTAAAGTAAGTAATAATGTTGTGAACATTCTAAATTGTATGATGTGATCCAGTTAATTGTACTGCTGGGCAATTGAAATCCCAGAATATAACTTGACTTGATAGATCATATAAAAACCTAAAGAACTGCGGATACTGTAAAATCAGAAACAAAACAGAAATTGCTGGAAAAGATCAGCAGATCTGGCAGCATCTGTGGAGAGAAATCAGAGTTAACATTTTAGGTGAGCCTTCCTCAGAGCTAGTTAATTACTGAAATTTATTCATACAAGACTGCAGATCCCTTTTAACAATTGAACAGAGCTTATTATATCAAAGGAATTAAAAAGAAAACGCCAAGTTATCTAAATCTTGATGATAGCAGAATCCAAAACATTAAGCAACACAAAGTTTCAACCTGTTTCCTATCATTACCTGTTACACAGACTTCAGTCCAGAGAAATTATACTCCTATCTCAACTATTTAGGGCTCTACTTAACTGACTCCTAGCAGTTTATTTACCATGACCTATGAAGACAATTCAATGAGTACTTTCCAAACCTGCTGACCTAAACTTTTTTCACAAATTGCTGAGAGCTGAAACTTTCTCACTTCTCATAACTTGCAGATTTCTAACCAAAGTCTCTTGATTCTGAAATTTGTACAAAATAAACCCGACTACTAACACAACTGGCCCCTGAACCACCCTAAGTTTATTAAGTCTCCTAAGTCTAGGAGAGAAATTTTGCTTGCTTTTGAACAATACCAGTGTCTTCTGAACTGAATTGAAAATTTGCTCAAACCTAGATACTTCTAAACTGAAAACAAAGTGAGTGGCCTTACTTTTTACTCTTCCTATTGTGAACGTAACATTATAGACATAATTCCATTAACACCAGAGGGCCCTGTAGTCACTTGCTTTCTGACAAGATTTTGAATCTGAAGAAGGGTCACTGGACTGAAAACGTTAACTCCGTTTTCTCTCTGCAGACGTGGAGTTTCTCCAGCTATTTCTATCTTTGTTATAGAAAAAGGCTAATGTTCTCATAAGCAAAACATTTGATGCAATGGGCTCTGAGGAAGGTCACCGGACCCGAAACATTAACTTTGATTTTTTTGTTCACAGATGCTGCCAGACCTGCTGAGCTTTTCCAGCAACTTTGTTTTTGTGCCCAACAGCTGACTGGTTGTAGCGGGGAGTGATATTGTCTTGGAAAAGGCCAGCTTAGTCCATAGCTTGATGCAGAGCTTGAAACCCATCCACTCCAGCATGGAGAGGCTAGTTGATTTGATCCAGCAATCTGTCGAGTGTAATTACATACAACACTTGACTGAAATCACAGACTTCACAGCAGTCATTGCAGTTTCCATATAGTGCCAAAGAGCTTTGTGGAACAAAGTGCTGCAACAGAAACCAAACAGCTTCCATCACATTACTTACATCTTCCAAAATGACAGCAAAGTGCTGCAATGGCAGCTCAGGCTGCTGTTTTAATGGCTTGGACTCCTCAATGGAAAAGCCTACAGATCATCAGCTCAGCAGACACCTTGAGAATGGGTATCAGAGGTTTCTCCAGCAATTTCTGTTTTTGTTTCACATCTACAACATTCACAATTCTTTGTTTTATTTTAGTCTTTTTATGAAGCTTGGTCCTGTGAACTCTTCATCTAACTTCCCCATAGCAGACATGGTTTGTGACCGTGCAGTCTGACAATGGGAAAAGGTACCCCTCCCACCCAGTGTGTCTGCTGTCCACTTGTGCTCAGTGCATGCAATTATGAGGATTGTTCTTCATACTATCCCCTAGATTTCAGGTGATGTTGGTCTCTGACCTGGTACCTGTGACAGTGGTAGCAATTGATTAGTGCATTCTTCCTTGCTCCTTACCCCTCTTCCTTTATGGTGTTGGGTGAGGTGAGGTGCTTTTCTCCCTTCTTGCAGTTTCTCTGGGAAAGGAAGGAGTTCCGAAGGAAAATAGTTGACCCTATGGATTTTGGGAGCGAGGACAGCTTGCGTGATTGTGTTTCAGTAACAGTCGTGAATCTTTAAGGAAGTTGAAATGCCCACATGCCTTAAGGTGATCTGTTCCCTGCACTGCCACTCCTGTCAGTGGCCCAATTCCATCTCAGTTACCAGGAGCACTGCCTCCCACAGGAGAAAAATGCAGTTGTGCTTACACCACCAGCCTAATCCTGTTGGTACCTTATTATTTTGCTCTTCAAGTGAAAGAGTGGCGATTGATGAGTGTACTGACAAATATGTTTGTGTGTGATGTCTCACATGCTCAAAGAGGTTTGCAATACATCTGAGGTTTACTGTAGTGATTGGAATCAGGTGAATCTTATTGACTATGAGCTCCTTGATTACGGTTGTTAACCTGGGCCAATCAGGAAGCCCTGGCTGACAGATATAAGTAGGAGATTCAAAATCTCCTCATTTAAGGGACTGACTCTGAGTTGGCTGGCCACAGCCAGTGTACTCTGTGCATGTTAATAAAGGGTGACTTAGAGACAGGATACTAGCCTCTGTGCATTTATTTTATCTACTGACTGAGCAGTGCCTGTGCAATTTCTTTTTTGAGGGCTGGTGGGTAGTGGCAGGAGTGTTGGTGGTAAGGTTTTGAATATTTGTTTGGGGTTAGATGGTGGATGTTAAAATGTTGAGCTTATGATGCTGCTGGTTGTGTAGTTCTTGAGTACTATACTTGTGAGATGGGGTCTGAAATCTGTCATTCATATCTTATGGGCTATCTTCTCCCATATCTGGTCCATTAGTTGCTTTATTGGGCTCCCTACTCCTTGCAGGTACAGGGTGTCTTCTTTTCTGGACCTTTTCCACTAGGAATCCTTTCACCAGGACCTCAAGTGCTGTGTCTAACCTGTATACTCTCTCCCTGAGATTTCCTGAAATATCTGACAGGTATTGCACTCCACATCGTTGATGGAATTGGTGCTTGAAGGATAAATATACAATGTTAAATTGTTTTGAATTATTTTAGCTTGAATACTAAATATGCAGGTGTCTGTTTTAGCACATCCATATACATATAGCTCATGGTAATGATCAATTAGCACCAAAGTTGCAGGCTAAAACCAGAATTTCAAACAGCTGAGTTGAACTTGCTCAGCACCATTTGCACATTTTTTTCACTCTTTACCCAAAATAACCCTCCAAATAATCACAGTACCTAAGGTATCAAAAGTAAAATCTCTACTTAAGCAGGTTTAACAAAACAACTCAAATATTCTCAGACGACATGTCCATCCTGGGCCTCCTGCAGTGCCACAACGATGCCACCCGAAGGTTGCAGGAACAGCAACTTATATTCCGCTTGGGAACCCTGCAGCCCAATGGTATCAATGTGGATTTCACAAGTTTCAAAATCCCCCCTCCCCCTACTGCATCCCAAAACCAGTCCAGCTCGTCCCTGCCTCCCTAACCTGTTCTTCCTCCCACCTATCCCCTCCTCCCACCTCAAGCCGCACCTCCATCTCCTACCGACCAACCTCATCCCGCCCCCTTGACCTATCGCCTTCCTAACTCCCTACCTACACTCACCTTTACTGGCTCCATCCCCGCCTCTTCGACCTGTTTGTTTCCTCTCCACCTATCCTCTCCTCTATCCGCCTCCCACTCTCTCCCTATTTATTTCAAAACCCCCTTCCCCTCCCCCTTTTCTGATGAAGGGTCTAGGCCCGAAACGTCAGCCTCTCTGCTCCTATGATGCTGCTTGGCCTGCTGTGTTCATCCAGCCCTGCACCTTGTTGTCTCGGATTCTCCAGCATCTGCAGTTCCTACTATCTCTAACTCAAATATTCTGTCATTTTATAAGAAAATAAGGTGAACAAATTTTTAATTGAATTAGAGGTCCTGTAATAACTCTATAGGCCTAGTCAAACAGCACTGACTAAAGTGAAACTGAAATCTGGTTATTTGTACTGTTTCTAAAATCTCTAGTGATATATTTTAAAATTTGAGTCCTTACACAAGTGGTAGAATTGTTTTTTAAACCTCTGGCTGTCAAAAACTGTTTATTAAAATGAATAATTTCAAAAATCTTGCCATCTTCCTTACAGTTAATCTAACCCCAGTCCTAATACTTACATAGTGCATCCTTATTTTTAAGTCAATTATGATATGATTTACATCATATGAACCAGCAATATTGGCAACCTTTTTCACCAGTTCCATTGTTTCTTAACATTTGTGATTGCAAATACTCATAGGTGCAGCAAATTAGTGGACAGTAAATATTTACAATATTGGTTCTGCGGTTGAGGAACATCAGCATGGATAAATTGGAAAACCTACGGTTGCTCTCGCTAAATAGAAGGTTGAGAGGAGGTTTGCAGAGCCATTCGAAATCATGAAGGATCTGAGCAGAGTAAGTATGAACAGCTATTTCCCATTGCCAGATGGGTCAAAACCTGAGAGTAAAGATTTACGGTGATTGAAAACAAGCAATGGTGAAATGAGGAAAATCTTTTTTTTAAATTAAGATCTGTAATGCACTGTCTGAGGGCACTGCCTGTCTGAGGAGGCAAACTTAATTGCTCAAACTCTTTAGGCACTGATTTAAGAAGGCATTGGCAATCATAGACTTCCACTGGATGGTTCAAGATCATGTTTGGCAAATTGTGGTGGGCTGTATTGCCATTTGTACCATGGCTGACTAGAAAAATCTTTGATATTACAGGATCTCCAATTCAATAAAAATTTTGTACACCTAATTTTCTTGAGATAGTGACCACAATTTGGTTACGTTTACTTTAGCGATGGAAAGGGATAGGTATATACCGCAGGGCAAGAGTTATAGCTGGGGGAAAGGCAATTATGTGGTGATTAGGCAAGATTTAGGATGCATAGGATGGAGAAGGAAACTGCAGGGGCTGGGCACAATTGAAATGTGGAGCTTGTTCAAGGAACAGCTACTGCGTGTCCTTGATAAGTATGTACCTGTCAGGCAGGGAGGAAGTGGTCGAGCAAGGGAACCACGGTTTACTAAAAGTTCAATCTCTTGTCAAGAGGAAGGAGGCTTGTGTAGAGATGAGGCGTGAAGGCTCAGTTAGGGCGCTTGAGAGTTACAAGTTAGCCAGGAAGGACCTAAAGAGAGCTAAGAAGAGCTAGGAGGGGACACGAGAAGTCTTTAGCAGGTAGGATCAAGGAAAACCCTAAAGCTTTCTATCGGTATGTCAGGAATAAAAGAATGACTACAGTAAGATTAGGGCCAATCAAGAACAGTTGTGGGAAGTTGTGCGAAGAGATAGAGGCGCTAAATGAATATTTTTCATCAGTATTCACACAGGAAAAAGACAATGTTGTCGAGGAGAATACTGAGATACAGGCTATTAGACTAGACGGGATTGAGGTTCATAAGGAGGAGGTGTTAGCAATTCTGGAAGGTGTGAAAATAGATAAGTCCCCTGGGCCAGATGGGATTTATCCTAGGATTCTCTGGGAAGCTAGGGAGGAGATTGCAGAGCCTTTGGCTTTGATCTTTATGTCGTCATTGTCTACAGGAATAGTTCCAGAAGACTGGAGGATAGCAAATGTTGCCATCTTGTTCAAGAAGGGGAGTAGAGACAACCCTGGTAATTATAGACCAGTGAGCCTTACTTCGGTTGTGGGTAAAGTGTTGGAAAGGATTATAAAAGAGGATTTATAATCATCTAGAAAAGAATAATGTGATTAGGGATAGTCAACACGGTTTTGTGAAGAGTAGGTCGTGCCTCTCAAACCTTATTGAGTTCTTTGAGAAGGTGACCAAGCAGGTGGATGAGGGTAAAGCGGTTGATGTGGTGTATATGGATTTCAGTAAAGTGTTTGATAAGGTTCCCCACTGTAGGCTATTGCAGAAAATACGGAGGCATGGGATTGAGGGTGATTTAGTGGTTTGGATCAGAAATTGGCTAGCTGTAAGAAGACAGAGGGTGGTGGTTGATGGGAAATGTTTATCCTGGAGTTCAGTTACTAGTGGTGTACCGCAAGGATCTGTTTTGGGGCCACTGCTGTTTGTCATTTTTATAAATGACCTGGATGAGGGCGTAGAAGGATGGGTTAATAAATTTGCGGATGACACCAAAGTCGGTGGAGTTGTGGATAGTGCGGAAGGATGTTGCAGGTTACAGAGGGACATAGATAAGCTGCAGAGCTGGGCTGAGAGGTGGCAAATGGAGTTTAATGCGGAAAAGTGTGAGGTGATTCACTTTGGAAGGAGTAACAGGAATACAGAGTACTGGGCTAATGGTAAGATTCTTGGTAGTGTGGATGAGCAGAGAGATCTCGGTGTCCATGTGCATAGATCCCTGAAAGTTGCCACCCAGGTTGATAGGGTTGTTAAGAAGGCGTACGGTGTGTTAGGTTTTATTGGTAGAGGGATTGAGTTTCGGAGCCATGAGGTCATGTTGCAGCTGTACAAAACTCTGGTGCGGCCGCACTTGGAGTATTGCGTACAGTTCTGGTCGCTGCATTATAGGAAGGATGTGGAAGCATTGGAAAGGGTGCAGAGGAGATTTACCAGGATGTTGCCTGGTATGGAGGGAAGGTCTTATGAGGAAAGGCTGAGGGTCTTGAGGCTGTTTTCGTTAGAGAGAAGAAGGTTAAGAAGTGACTTAATAGAGACATACAAGATGATCAGAGGATTAGATAGGGTGGACAGTGACAGCCTTTTACCTCGGATGATGGCTAGCACGAGGGGACATAGCTTTAAATTGAGGGGTGATAGAGATAGGACAGATGTCAGAGGTAGGTTCTTTACTCAGTAGTAAGGGCGTGGAATGCCCTGCCTGCAACAATAGTAGACTCGCCAACTTTAAGGGAATTTAAATGGTCATTGGATAAACACATGGATGATAATGGAATAGTGTAGGTTAGATGGGCTTCAGATTGGTTTCACAGGTCGGTGCAACATCGAGGGCCGAAGGGCCTGTACTGCGCTGTAATGTTCTATGTTCTATGTTCTGCTCTTATCACCAGGCATACTGGATTTACGAATGCACTATCTACAACCATCAAATCCTAAAGCCAGTGCTACTGGTCCAGAGGTAGAGAAATTATCACTGCACCATAAGACCTCCCCGATTCAATCACAGCCTTCAAACAAAAGTGCGGCACTGCAGGAAAAAGGTGGGGGAATTGGTTTAGCTGAGTTGTTCCTGCAGAAATCTAGTACAAATATATTAGGCTGAATGGCCTTCTGTGCTACAATCTTTCCATGATTCTATTCTATAAATTGCTGCACTTTTAAAAAGATGACAGCTGTTGTATGAGTTTTATCCATAGAGGGAGTATTTTTATTCAAGCCGGGAATATTGTGATGTAAGTGGTAGTGTCCCCATCTCTGAGCAGAAGCCCAAGGTTGAAGTCCTACTCTGGGGTGTTCTTGATGGCCAAATGTGGCCGAAATAGGTGAAGGTTCAATTTTAAATCCCCTCAAAATACACCAATGTCAAATATTCAGAGTGGAAAGATTCATGGTCAGCTATGTGATAGAAACTGAAGTCTCTACTATCACTATCCATACTCGGGCTAAAACATGTAAGTACGTTTTGCCAGTGGTAATGGTTCCTTGGAAGTCCAGTTAGCTTAGTTCACTGAACAGCAGGTATGGATCAAATTGGTGCCAACAGCACACAATCTGGCTGGGGTGAATTTGGGACTTGCCTCCTTGTCCTACGTGTGGTGGAAGTTATTGTGCTGAAGGTTAGATACTCCTTTGGGTAGAGACCTTAAGGAGAAGGTAATTGATAGAGATTTTAGAATAATAAGTTACATTTAATGTTGCAGCTATGTGCATTAACAAAAGGAATGATCTCAGACTATGTGGAGAATTATTTTATTATGAGAAAAACCTAAAAGTACATTCTTCTGAGATAGTAGGAACTGCAGATGCTGGAGAATCCGAGACAACAAGGTGCAGGGCTGGATGAACACAGCAGGCCAAGCAGCATCATAGGAGCAGAGAGGCTGACGTTTCGGGCCTCGACCCTTCATCAGAAAACCCAGATTTGGGTATCAATCTAACATCTGGTTTGCAAAGTAAATAAGCAAGCTTTTCTACTCTTGTGAGCTCTATCTAAAGTGTAATAATTTAGTTCCCATAGAAACCACAGCATAAGCCATGGCATCATGGCATTTCTAATTCTATCTAACTTTAATTAGACCCTATGTACTATACGTGCATAGTAATTACCAGTCAATTTTTGTTATAATTCAGTTGAAGGCTTTCAATTGATTCTCAGTTGAGTTTCAATTGTAATTACTATGGTGCACTTGAAATACCAGGTAAAACAAGGAAATCCTCTCAATTATCATAAATAAAATGTCATTTTTAAAAATTTAATTTTGTTGGTCTTTGACTGGTCGCCAAATTGCACAAAGTTAAATGGTAAAAGTCTTGTAAAGAAAAATATTTATTTAAGAGTTCTAACTAAAAGGTGTCTATACCCCCTTTCCAATCGTATTTTTCCGTTGAATGTTTCAAATCAACACTTTTTTTAAAAAAAAGTCGAACAAATTTAGATTCACAATAACATTTCTCCCCATCCTCAAACTTTCCACCTTATCTGTCTACAACCCTGTTCCTTTATTTATAAATGGCAAACTGGCTGGGATGAGTCACTAAGTCTGGTAGTACAATAGAACTGAATTATCATACACAGCTAAAAGAGCAATATTAAAGAGTTGATTATACAATGATTCAGCTCCCTTGTAATGTTTGATTCCTGGCAATGGTGAATTAAAACTTAAATTAACCCCTTGTGATAGTCTTGACAATCTAACATTTGAACCTAACAGGTCTGCAGTACATTGGGATATTGTTAACAATTAACAGACAACCTTGCTACTTAATACATCTTGGTGGCTAGTTCTGCTACCGTGGGCCATGACTTTTGCCACTCAGTTCCAGAAATGAAATGTTTAACAGGCACAGTGACCTGAAATTCTGGTGAGTCGCGCAATGGAGGTAGATTAAACCTCACCAATATGTCTACAAACTGTGAGGGTCCAAGTCTGGTTCTGCAAACCAGTGTCTCAATTTTCTGACTTATATCAGTATAAAAAGTGAGAGTACATGCTCCATATTGGGCAAACAGAAATAATACAGCTGAGAGTATTTTCTAAGTAACTGGATTTCAAGACTTTTAACAGACCGTGAACTCTCCAGTCTGGAAATCCCAATATTATGGGCAAGATTTTCATATTTTGATTCTGGTTACGATGAAGGTGCGTGCGATTTAGAAATGGTAAGTGGGACCTGTTTCTAGATTCTGGATTGCCCAAGATCCTGTTCTGGGGGAATCTGACTTGTCTTAGGATAAAGAAATGGGTAAGGAGTCTGCATGAAGCAATCATGCCCTTGCCTGCACTATTGCTGGTGGATATTTTAGATACCCTACTATTTTAATTATGTCAAGTTGGAGGTGTGGCTAACAATGATGAAGCTTGTTGTAGAGTTGGGATCCATTTAGTTAGGGTGGCATGGTGGTTCAGTGGTTAGCACTGCTGTCTCTCAGTGCCAGGGAAGAGTGTTCGATTCCATCCTCAGGTGACTGTGTATGAGAAGTTTGCATGTTCTCCCTGTTTCCTGTGGGTTTCCTCTGGGTGCTTCAGTTTCCTCTCACAGTCTAAAGACGTGTAGGTTAGGTGGATTGGTCATGCTAAGTGCAGGCTAGGTGGGTTAGCCATGGGAAATGCAGGGTTACAGAGGTAAAGGGGTAGGTCTAGGCAGGATGCTGTTTGGAGGGTTGGTGTGGATTTGATGGCCTGCTTCCATGCTGTAGGGATTCAATGATCTTATACGGCAACTTCAACTGTTATAATTAGAAGTTGTGTGATAGATTGAAGAGGTTTTAATGCAATGATTGATTTTAGGGCACTAACAGCATAACCTTTCACATATTAAAGCATATTCTCCAGCAGAGAAAGGGCTCTTATGCATTCAATTGTATTTTCCTATCCAAGCCATATACCATCCTGACTTGGAACTCTGTTGTAGTCCCTTCACTGTTGCTGCATCAAAATCCCGGAACTCCCTTTGTAACAGCACTGTGGCTATACTTGTACAACATGGTTTGTAGCAGTTCTAGAAAGTGCTTGCTAGTGCATTTTCAGGGGAAAGTGGGGTTGGATAATAACTACTGGTCTAGCCAGGGATGCCAGTATCCAGTGAATGAATAAAAAAAAACTTGAGATAGATGTTAAATTATCATGTGCTTTCATCTTTATATTGATTTTAAGTCTTGACATCTGTTGAGCCTTTGAAGCAATCTTCCTGTATTTACTGCAATCAGAACTTAGCAGGCCCATAATTACACTTGGAAATCTTTGAAATCCCTATAAATCTATCAAGGTAAACAACGGTGGCTCAGTGGTTAGCACTGCTGCCTCAGTGCCAGGGACCTGGGTTCAATTCTACCCTTGGGCAACTGTCCATGTGGAGTTTGCACATTCTTCCTGTGTCTGCGTGGGTTTCCTCTGGGTACTCTGGTTTCCTCCCACAGTCCAATGATGTGCAGGCTAGGTCGTTTGGCCATGCTAAATTGCCTGTAGTATTCAGGAATGTGTGGATTAGGTGGGTTATAGGGGGATGGGTCTGGATGGGATGCTCTGAGGATCAGTGTTGGGCCGAAGGGCCTGTTTCCACATTGCAGGGATTCTATGAAACATCTATTTCAACTGCTCTTGAAAAAAGACTAATACTAATTATTCCTCATGAAACTGATCAAATAAGCAGATATTCAAAACTAATTTCAAAGGAAAATAACCATTTCAGCAGCTCATAAAACTGCCAATCAAACATAGTTCATAGTCCGCATTGCAAATATATCAACAAAGGTTCCAGAGTTGAATATATTGAAGTCATTGAAGGAATTTAACAAAAAATTCCGTTCAACTGCTTCAGAGATTGTAAGTCCTCTGTTGAGCCAGCTGACCATCTATTCAACCTGCTTTACATGTGTGAATGCATTCAGATGTAGAACTTTTGGTTATGCTTCTGTGATTAGAATTTTATTATGAACACTTGGCGGAGCTCCACGTACCATTACTGGATTCAGCTCTGTAAAGTGTCCTTAAACAGAAGTCATGGGAACTCTGATCTAGGTCTGATGGACAGGTTTTTGAGCTGGTGAGATATTTCTTTGAAGGGTTTTCATTGTAAATTTTAATTTGTTTATTGTGACAGTTTCATGAGCATTTTAGACACTTCCCAGTATTATCGGAGGGCTCCCGAGTTCTTTTCACAGTAGATGCTGAGTGAAATGATATGGAGGATGCCTGTTGGGATGTGCGCAGTCTGCATGGGAGATTTTACTGAGCACGGAAATATGGGGGTATGGTGGATCAATGAGGTGCTATGGAGTGAGGGATAGGTTGCTTATTGCTTAGAACTGGATAATTATCCAGCGAACAGAGGTGAATCTTTGAACCTATTGACTTTGGCATCTGTCCACCTCCATTCCTACCCTACGTCCGATCTGCAAGCAGTGGGCCCAACTGCAGACACCCTGCCACTGCTAATGAAAATATTGTTGGAGCGCAATGGTGGGCAATATATGGGGATCATGGGGTCAGGAAATGTCTCAACTTGTGGTTCCTTCCTTGAGAATGAAAATCTGGACCAAGTTGTCCAGATCTTTTCTGAAATGACTCATACAATTCTCAGACTCATGGCACTGCAATAAAATGCTAAAGAGTAAGTGTAATAGCCTTTCTAGTTAACCTAATAGTCCTGCTTCTACTGAAGATCGGAGTAATAGCCTTTGGCTATTTCAGTTAGAAGTCTACAGGTGAAAGAGAGCAAAACAAGATGGGTGACGGAGGAAGACAATTCAGCTAATAAAACAAATTGAAAATCAAAACCTTTCACACTTCTACTAAATACTAAGGGAAAAGATTTTTTTTAGTTTTTTTTTAAAATTTAATGCTTAGTAAATAATCACTACTCTGCCCAGTGTGAGTTCTTATGATGCAATAGATAATGTCTCTATGTTTGAGTTCAAGTAATACTTCAGGAATTGATGACAATGAACGCTGTACTCATAACATGGCCAAACAGGTTGATTATCAACTTCATATCCTTTTAATATGTTTATACCAAGCAGTAAGAGTGACAGAGTTTCCTGGTCTGCCATGTGGACTTGTGTCCTCCAAGCTACAGAATCTGGAAATAGGCTAATGACACTTTTTCAGGAAAAACTAGGTACAGCATAAGCATATTCCTCAAGTGCCATAAGACAATGAAGATGATGACAAAGGCAGGGAGTGAAGTCAATGTGAAGAAGACTTCACCTTAGTTAGATTTGGCCGAGTGACTATGCTTCAAAGTGGGAATTTGGTGCATGTGAGAAGATGGTACTTTAAGTGAGGGTTACTGCAAGAAGTGTGCTGAATGAGGAGATTGGTGAAGATTGGAAAGGAGGTGTTTTATACTTATCAGCCTGCTGCATTTGATTTCCAATTCTATGCAGCAAAAGGAGCAGGTAAATCAGTAACTGTTATTCTTAGACATGATGATTTTGATCAGTACTGTATGTATGGTACTGTTTCATCAGAATTGCAAAGTTTACTGACAGGACTAAAACTTTGCAGAGGTGCAGGGTATATTAATTATAAAATAATTAATTAGTGATTATAATATAATTCACATATATTTGAGATGCAGTTCAAGTAGGGGGCTGTGATTGCATAATGTGAATGACTGTGAAATCCAGGGCAAACACATTCATAGCTTCTTGTGGCTTCAGGGATATTGACTCAAATAATGGTTGTGCCAAGGCCAAGCTACAGATGCTGCAGCATATCGGGGGTGGGGGGTGGGGTACTTAACTAGACACTTTATTCCAGGAAGTGGTCACACCCTTTTGGCTGGGATCTGCTGATTGGGTCAGTGATCATGACGAGGAGGGTGTGACTGCAAGTGAGGCAGATGAGGGGACCCAGAGGGCAGGAACACAGGAAATTTAGTCTTTGTAAATGTCTTAACAACTTTGTTGCTTTCCCAGTCTGTTTGGATACAGTGAGGGGTGGATGTGTTAATTAGCCATAGTACGGGAAGCCATTCAAGGGGGGTGAGTAAGATGGAATGTGATGGCAGTAGGGCACATATAGTGAAGCGACTGACATTATTCTCTGCAACAAAAACTGTCAGTCCACTTGACGTCAGAGTTAGGGATATCTGCTCGGACCTGCAGAATAATTTCAATCGGGAGGGGTAAGATCCGGTGGTTATGGACCACCTCGTTTCCAAAGAAATAAGAAGGATAGAAAAGAGATTAGCCTGAGGGACTGAGAGATTAGGTGCTGGATTAAATAACAGACCCGAGTGACATGCACATTGACATGCATGAAGATTAGAGAAGAGAATATTTGAATCAAAAATTGTTGTGGGGAAGTGACTTCCAGTTCGTGGGACACTGGCACTAGTAAAATACCCCAACACCACCACTCGGTGGCTGAACATGAAGTCCCCTCGCCCATCACCGGACCTGATGCACCTCTGACACCACCCCTTCTCTCCCACTGCTCCTGGGACCCGACACCCAACCCGTCACCAGACCAATATTCTTTTCCCTCCAGTTTTTAAGATATTCATTCCTAGGATGTAGGAATTGTTGGCTGATCCAGCATTTTATGCTCATCCTAGTTACCCTTGGGAAAGTGGTGGTGTGCTGCCTTCTTGAACCACTGCAGTCCATTTGTCTGCCTACACCAAATGCACTGAAGCAGTTCAAGAAGGCAGCTCACTGCCACCTTTTCAAGAGCAACTGGTCATGGGCAATAAATGCTGGCCTAGCCAGTGATGCCCAAAACTGTTTGAATGAATTCAAATGTCTAAATTGAAATATTCAAAGACATCCTTTTACATTTGAATATGAAAGGAAGGACTCCTAGTCATGCCTGCATTAAAACTGGATTGTAGCTTTATTTTGTCAGTATATTATAGTAATATTATTTTGCTTAATTCTGTAAGCTCTACTGAATATCTGTGAGAACCATAAATTTAAAATTTCAGTAATCTCGTTGAAACTTCTCGAATCCAGACATCACCACTGCACCCTACCCATTCCTCCACTTCATATTCTCCCTTCATCTATACAGTATTTATAATTATATATTGCTGCTAGTTATTTATTGATGGTTACTAAAATACTTGAAGGCATTGGCTTTGCCTTATTCTCCTTTCTTAACCTTAGGTTTTGAGGTATGATAATATTCAATAAAATAAGTCGCGGCAGAAGGGATAAATGAGAAAGGCGATACAATAGAAAACACACAAAAATCAATACATTAATAGAATCTGTTTTTCACAGTTATCATTAGCTTTTTTTTAAAAAAAGGAGTACAGATGAGATTGTTTCTTTGAAAATAAAATCAGTTTTAATTTAACCAGAGCTTTATCATTTCAAGTTGCTGTCTCAGGATTTAACAAAAAATCCTAGGTAGAAATACCAAAAACCATCTTACAAATCATACATGTACATCCTACAAATTTTATAGGTGAGCAAGAAAAATAGAAAAACACATCTGTCTATCTATCACTGGTGAAAATACTGGCAAATAATAATAATTAATGTTCATAATCTATTGGTACAGAATTCTACCTTGTCCTGACAGCATTTACTGTGACAGCTTATCGATGCTCTCAGCACAATAGCACAAATGGTATCTTGGGAATTATTGTATTTTGAAGCCTATAATAATGAAACTCCCTTCTGTTAAAGCTGCTGTGTGCCACATACATAGTCATTTTCACAGTTTTAAAGTACAGAGTTGAAATGTGTGATGCCTATTGATGAACACAGACTATGCCTGAGGATCTTTTTCAAAAATATTTGCATTTCTCTGCAAAGCTGGAAGGTTGCAGTTACTGTAAGGCAGAAATTGGATCTTGTGATGCCCTTTTTACTGGTATATTGTGGGTGCAGGGCCTATTTCTGGGATATATGCCCAAAGGATATCTGAAAGACCACTGAGCTGATAATAGATCAGGTCACCGTACAAATGTTCCTGGCACCTGCGTAAAAAAGCTGTCCTTACAAGAAGGGCCTGATGCCTGTTCCAAACCTGTCTCTGAAAATTCAGATAATTCAGAACAGGAGGTCAGGTCTGCTCCATTCAGGATTATTTAGCATCTGTTGAGCCCTTAGTGGCTGCTGACTAAAGGCAAATTAACAAGAAATAACAAAGGCTTTGCTGTGGACTCCGGTAGAGGAAAGGAGCCTGTAGAATACCTGGATTGGAGCCCTTCACTGCTGCCTGCTTCATCTCCATGTTCCGGGTCTTAGCTTCAAATCAGTGGTCGGAAGTCAAGTGGTCTGATTTTTATTTCCCTCAACTGGGCACTGCAGGCACAAGTGAAGCCTTAAGACTTTCCAGTTGGCTGGTATTATGGCAGCATCACTATCTTCACGCCTAATAGCGTGCTTTTTTTCAAAAAACTCAGCAGGTCTAGCATTGTCTGTGGAGAGAAAGCAGAGTTAACGTTTTGGGTCCCATCACCCTTCTTCAGAACAGGAACTGAAGTGTTAACTCTACGTTCTGTCCACAGATGGTGCCAGACCCGCTGATTCCAACAATTTCTGTGTGTGTCTGATTTCCAGCATCCGCAGTTCTTTTTTTGTTTGCAGCTTTTTTATTCAGTTGTGGGATGTGGGCATTGTTGGCTGGGCCAGCATTTATTGCCCATACCTAGTTGCCTTTGAGAAGGTGGTGGTGAGCTGCCTTCTTGTACTGGTGCAGTCCGTGTGCTATTGACTGATCTACAATGCCCTTAAGGAGGAAATTCCAGGACTTTGACAACATTGAAGGAACATGATATATTTCAAAGTTTGGATGATGAGTGGCTTGGTGGAGGAATTTCAGGTGGTGTTCCCATGTATCTGCTGCCCTTGTCCTTCTAGATGGAAGTGGTTGTGGGTTTGGAAGGTGCTGTATGAGGATCTTTGGTGAATTTCTGCAGTGCATCTTGTAGATAGTACATACTGCTGCTATTGCATCTGTGGTGGAGGGAGTGCATGCTTGTGGACATGGTGCCAATCAAGTGGGCTGCTTTGTCTTGGATGGTGTGAAGCTTCTTGAGGATTGTTAGAACAGGACCAGTGCAGGGAAGTCGGGAGTATTCCATCATGCTGTTGACTTGTGTCTTGCAGATAGGCTTTGGGAATTCAGAAGGTGAATTATTCACTGCAGTATCCCTAGCCTCTTACCTGCTTTTGTAGCCACTGTGTTTACATGGCAAATCCAATTGAATTTCTGGTCAATAGTAACCCCAAGGATGTTGATAGTGGGGGATTTTGCGATGTTTTGATTTTCAAGAGATGGTGGTTAGATTGTCTCTGATTGGAGATGGTCATTGCCTGGCATTTGTGTAGCTGAATGTTACTCGCCACTTGTCAGCCCAAGCCTGGAAATGGTCCAGATCTTGCAGCATTTGAGCTTAGACTGCTTCAGTATCTGAGGAGTCATGAATGGTGCTGAACATTGTGCAATCATCAGTGAATATTCTATCCATGTTTATCAGCAATACTAGTGTGACTCTGCCTCAGTCTTTGACTGGGATAGGGAGTAGGGTCCAGGGACAGCAGTAATCTAATCGGGCCCAGAGGCCCTTCCAGCTTGAACAACTGCATGCTGTTCTGTGAAGGCCTCCTCCCCAAACTACCCCTCATTATGCTGTGCCCAATAAAAATCATAGTGAATGACGTAGCCTCTAGAACAATATTTAGTGTTTAGAAATATTCCTACCATTATTCCTACCTCCAGAGTGAAAATTTAGCAGTATAAATCTATTCATGTTTCAAAACTTTGAAAATACAACGTTGTAGCAAAACCTGAGAGCTAAGAAAAATATTGCTTGAATTGATTTGTTAACAGAACAACCAAGGGTATTGAATATGCTGGAAAAAACTGACTTAAACCAAAGAGTTTCTGCTACTGTAGAACTAGAAGTGGAAAGCTATGTCAGAATTGAAGATCTTCTGGCAGGTAATTCAGGCAGATTAGACTGCTGATGTGGTGTCTGCCTGTGGTATTAGGCTGAATGTAACCACATTCTACTCAGAATTGACAAATGCTTTATTTATTCATATTCTCCACCAGTTAATAATGCTGTTTCTGTCACGGAACTATGTTAGTGCAAATCTTGCATTCTGACTGATTAGTTCACTGCTCCAACACACTTGCCCCTGAGCTGCTGGCAGGTCCCTATCTCTGAGCATAGAAGCTGACCACTGCCCAAACTACTTGTACAGGCCTGGAAGACAACTGAAAAATTCTAGTTGGCTTCTTTTAATTGGTCTCAAATGACTCTTGAAGACCTTAGCTACCCACTGTGCAATGAATCTGGGTTTCATCAACATATGTACGAGATTTTAAGTTGTACTTTAAGACAATGTTGCTGAGGAGCAGGGCTAGATGAAAAACAAGAGTGGAGCAAGGATAGCTCCATGAAGGGACTCTGGTGGTAACAGTGTGGGTTTGGAAAGATAGATCATTATAAGTGATTCTCTGACTACGACTTGAATGGAACCAGATGAGGGCAGTCCTGTCCAGCAACAGAGCAGGGGCATGAGAGGAGACTGCTGTGTTCCCCTGAGCAAAAATTGCAATGATAGGGAAAAGAATGCAGGGTCACATTCCTATAGATGTCATTTGTGACTTTGATAAAGACTATTTTGGTAAAGTGGCTGGGACAGAAATCTGATTGCAGTGAATCAAATTGCAACGGATTTGTGGGAAGCATTATGTGAATTTGAGTTTGATGTGCTTGACAGAACACGATTGGCGTGATAGGACAGAAACCAGAGGAAGTTTGTGGTATACATAAATGATTTTGACTTAAGTATAGGAGGTTTGATTCATAATTTCAAGGACAATACCTAAATTGTTGGGGTGGTAAATAGTGAGGAGGATAGCCTTAGATTAGAAGAGAATATAAATGGGCTGATCGGATGGGTTGATCAGTGGCTAATGAAATTCAATACAGATAAGCATGAGGTGGTGCAGTTGGACAGGACAAACAAGGTGAGGAATACATGCTCAATAGTAGGACATTATGGGGAGGCGATGCCTTAGTGGTTTTATCATGAGATCATTAATCTAGAAACTTGGCTAATGTTCTGGAGACCCAAGTTTGATTCCTGCCACAGCAGATGGTGGAATTTGAATTCAATAAAAAAAGTCCAGAGTTAAGAATCTACTGGTGACCATTATCGATTGTCGGAAAACCGACCTGCCTCACTAATGTCCTTCAGGGAAGGAAATCTGCCATCCTCATCTACTCTAGTCCACATGTGACTCCAGAAGCACAGCAATGTGGTGGGCTTTCAACTACCCTCTGAAATGGCCTAGCAAGTCACTACAAAGTGTCAACAAAGAATTGAAACTGGCAGCTTGTCACCACCTTCTCATGGACAACTAGGGACAAGCAATAAATGCTGGCCAGCCAGCCATGTCCATGAGTGAATTAAAAAAAAACTCTGGGAAGCACAGGGATCAGATGGACCTTGGTGTGCTCTTCCAATGATCTCTTCAGATAAGCAGGACAGGTGGATAAAATGGTTCAGAAGACATATGGGGATACTTACTTTTTCAGCTGAGATATAGAGTTTAAGGGCAGTGAGCTTATGCTAGAACTGTATAAAATGTCAGCTAGAACACTGTGTGGTATTAGAATAATTAGGTGTTCATTTTTGACTGGCACAGACTCAATGAGCTAAATAGCCTTTCTCATTGCTACAGTCCTCTATGACTTCGTGCAAGTTCTGGGCTAGGAGATTGAGGGAGACTTTGGAGCAAGTTTGAACTGTTGGGTTAGGGAAGGAAGGTAAATGGTGGAGGCAACCAATCAGATTGTCTCCATCTTAGTGACAAGGACATTCATGGCCTCCTTCCACTTATTGCACATAAAGATGGAGGAGGTGCAGAGAGGAATTTCTTTTGTCAGTTTGTTGTGGTGAAGAGAAATTGAAGGCTATCATTGCATTCTAAAATGATGCTGAAATAATGAATAGTTTTGGCAGAGAACAACAGGGTCCCATTGTTCTTTCTGTGGTCTTGACATGATCTGGTGATGCATCACTAAACCAGTTGATCGCACTGTGAGAACGAGCAGGGTGATTAATGGTTTTACTGGAGACAGCGGCATCAATGATGGAGGAGAGTATGTGATTGAACAATCTGGTGGTTGCAGACAATTGGCAGTTGCAATTATCAGTTCCAATTTGTAGTTGTAGTTCAAATGAGTTAGAGGGATGCAGGCAACAAATCTGTTCTTGAGAGGTGAGTTTTAGTTCAGACTTGTGTTCTTCAACCCACAAACAGCAAGGAAACAGAATCCAAAAATTGAGATCAGTTCTATTAAATTCAGAAGACTTCTGACAAGCTCATATTTTCAACTTACTTAGACACTGGATTCTGTCTCCCCTGCGTCTTCCTGGTAAATATTTGGGATTTTTTTCTGAATTATGCTCACATCATACTGTAATTGACTTGAGAATAAAATTCCTACAGTGTGGAAACAGGCCCAACAAGTCCACACTGACTCTCTGAAGAACATCCCACCCAGACCCAATCCCTGTAACTCTACATTTCTCATGGCTAATCAACCTAACTTACACATCCCTGAACACTTTGGACAATTTAGCATGGCCAACCCACATGTGGGACTGTGGGAGGAAACCACCAGACACGAGGAGAACATGCAAACTCCACACGGACAGTCTCCCAAGGCTGGAATTGAACCCGGGTCCCTGGAGCTGTGAGGCAGCAGTGTTAACCACTGAGCCACCTCAGAGAAAATAGAAGAAAACCAAACTGAGCTACAATAGCCAAGTTACAGTTCAATTAACCCACTAAAAACAATCCTTGCGAGTTATCCACCAGCAGATATGTCTGAAGACAAATTATTTGAAGGTCAGTGATTACATTCACATTCACCTCAGGTACTTCACTGGTGATCCTCTGAGCTGAGTATAATCAAGATGGATTTTACATTAAATTGTACGCCACAAAGATAAAGGAGAAAAAAAAACTGATTTTTATCAAAATTGATTCAAAAGACTAGCAAATGACATAATTATATTACAATCTGTATAAAGCCCCTAAGGATTTTATTTCATTCTTCTGTGAATGCCAATATGATAGATCTAATAAATATAATTGGGTTACAAACCCTATGTTATCTAGGCATGGATGTTTAGTCTGAAATATCCAAAGTGTCAAGTACAGCAGCTCGTTCAACCTACCATCAAACACACATCCCCTCAATATAGTCTGTAGGGGCGTACCGGCACTCCTTTATTCTATTAAAGTCAACTCAATCATATGTATTGTGGGTTTAGCAGTTATTTCTTATTTCTTATCAGAGGGTGGTGTAAGAAAGTAAGATGAAAGAGCAGAGTAGGCCATTTGGCCCAAAGTGTCTACTCTGCCATTCAATAAGATGATGGCTGATGGGATAATCCTCAACTCCAATTTGCTGCCTTTTCTCCATAACCCTTGATTCCCTTACTGCTTAAATATCTGTCTGTGTTAGCCTTGAATATAACTAACGAAGCAGCCTCTACAGCTCTCTGTGGTCCAGAGATTCAATCTGAGAGATGAAATTCCTTCTCAACATTGTCTTAAATCAGCAACCACTTACTCTGACATTATGCCCTCTGGCCCTGGACTCTCCCAGCAAGGCAAACAACCTCCCTGTCCATCTCTGAATCAACCCTGTCAAGCCCACTAAGAATCTTGTATGGTTCAACAATTTTGCCTCACATTGTTCTAAATTCTAATGAGTACAAGCTCAACCTACCAAACTCTCCTCATAAAAAAAATGCCTCTATGCCTGGGACCAACCTAGTGAACCTTCTCTAGACTGCCTACAATATCAATACATCTTTTCTTAGATCAAGGGTTCAAAACTGTTCAAAATATTCTAGGTGTGGTCTAAACGTACCTTTTATATTTTTAGCAAAACTTTGCTACTTTTATATTCCATTCCCTTTTGAAATAAAGACCAACATTCCATCCATCTTTCTATTACCTGTAAATGTGTATACTACGTTTTGTGATTTATGCACAAGGACTTCCAAATCCCTCTGCAGTTTTTTTCCATTTAAATAATATTTAACTCTTCTATTCTTCCTGCCAAAGTGCATAACCTCATATTTCCCCTCATGATATTTTATCTGCCGAGTTTCCGTCCACTCACTTAACTTGTCTCCACAGACTCTTTGTGTCATCCTCAGATTCATTTATTGCCTTTTCATTTATTTTGGTGTCACAGTGGTTCAGTGGTTAGCACTGCTGCCTCACAGCGCCAGGGATCCGAGTTCAATTCTAGCTGCAGGCGATTGTCTGTGTAGAGTTTGCATATTCTCTCCATGTCTGCGTGGGTTTTCTACAGGTGCTCTGGTTTCCTCACACACTCCAAAGATGTGCAGGTTTGGTAATTCGGCCATGCTAAAGTGCTCATAGGGTCCAGGGATGTGTAGGCTAGGTGGATTACCCATGGGAATAATGCAGGGTTACAGGGATAGGATAGGCATCTGGGTGGGATGCTCTTCGGAGGGGTGGTGTGGACTCGATGGGCCAAATAGCCCGCTTCCACACTGTAGGGATCCTATGATAATCTAAAAACTTGTCTACAGTACATTCATATTCCTCGTCCAAGTTATTAATATACATTGTAAATAATTGTGGCCCCAGCACTGAACCCTGTCATTCACCACTAGTTATAGATTGCCATCCTGAAAATATCCCAACTCTGTCTTCTACTACTTAGCCAATCCTCTATCCATGCTAATATACTATCCACAACACCATGGTTCTTACCTTTTTAAGTACCCTAACATGTGGACCTTATTAACCACTTTCTAGAAATATTTTGCATCCATTAGTTCTACTTTATTTATCTTGCTTGTTACTTCTTCAATAATTCTAGTAATTCTTGTCAGGCTTGATTTCCCTTTCTCCACTTCATTTCCCCTTCTGACACTGTTTGATTATTTTGTCTATTTCTAAATGCTCTATTATTAGTTACATGCTTGATAATAGACTCTAATATATTCTTAATAACAAGTGTTAAGCTAAGTTATAAAGATCTATTTAAATATTTATAAGAAGCTCTTCCTGTCCAGCTTGATATTATTTGCAAGTTTACCGTCAGTTTATTTTCTCTCTCATCTCTTTGGTCATCTTTTATTAGTTTTTTAAAACTTTCCCAATCTTCTGTCCTACCACTACTCTTTACCACAATCAATATTTTTCTTTCAATCTGACATTATCCTTAACTTGCGTAGTTAACAATGGCTAGCTTTATCCCCTTTTAGAATCCTTCATTGTCACAGGTATATATCTTTGCTGTGAGTCAGATGCTATGAGCTACTTCCGTTAATGGCTGTCATTGTTCTTCAACCATCTTTTCTGCTAAACTCCTTTCCCAGTTCATGCCAGCTACCTTAGTTTGGCACAGCTGTTGGTGGCCCAAGTTTCTCCCTCTCAATCTGAATGCTAAATTCTATTATGTTATGGTACCTGTTTCGTAGGGGACATTTTACTCTGACATCATTAATTCAACTTGCCTCATTACACATTATCAGATCCAAAACTGCCTGATCCCTGCTTGGATCCACCAAATCTTTTTTCTAGCAAACTGTCTTGAATACACTCTATAAATTCTTCCTCATGGTTACCTCTGCCAATTATGCATCAACATTAAAGTCTCCTATGATTAATATACCATCTTTTTTACATGCCCTCCTTATTTAATTTCTGTCTGACAGTATAGCTACTATTAGGGGGCAAAATGATTACTCCCACCAATATCTTCTTCCACATGTTATTTCTAACCTCCACACATACGAATTCTACATTGGCTGGTCCAAGATCATTTCACCTTTATAAATTCATATTGATTCTGTCCAATCAGACAATTATTTTAATTTTATTTCTTCATATCCTATAATCACATCCTTTATAATAGATTCTTGTCTTTTCCCTACTGATGACATAGGCTAATGAGTCTGTAGGTCCCTGTTTTTGCCCTCCTTCCTTTTGCAAACTTGTAGCTTTCCAATCTGCAGCCACTGTTGCAGAGTTAATGGAAGTATGAAAGATGATCACCAGTGTATTCATTATCTCTTGTAGCTATCTCTTTCAATATTTGGGTAAAGGTGTTCAAATCCCAGGGACTTGTCAACTTTCAGTCTCATTAATTTCTCTAGTGCCATGTTTCTTACTAATACTGACACTTTTTTCAGTTTCACACTCTGATTAGACCTTTGGATCTTTTTAATATTTCAGTGAGGCGTCTTATGCCTTCCTCTGAGAAAACAGACTCAGAGTATCTTTCTTCACATTCTCTTCCATTTGTTTATTTCCTCATTAACTTTGCCTATAATCGACCAAAATCCTTGCTAATCTTTTCCTTCTTATATGTGTATAGAAGCTTTTACAATTACTGTTTGTTTCTTGCTATTTTCCATTTATATTTTATTCTTTCCTTATCAATTTCTTTGTTATCTTTCACAGAAGTCTAAAATTCTCACAATGATCAGACTTCCAGCTTTTTTATTTCTGGAAACTTTATAAGTTGCTGCCTTTGATCTAATACTATCTTTAACTTCCCTTGTTAGCCTTATCAATCTCTCAAAGAAACAAAGAACAAAGAAAATTACAGCACAGGAACAGGCCCTTCGACCCTCCAAGCCTGCGCCGATCCAGATCCTCTATCTAAATCTGTTGCCTATTTTCCAAGGATCTGTATCCCTCTGCTCCCTGCCCATTCATGTATCTGTCTAGATACATCTTAAATGACGCTATCATGCCCGCCTCTACCACCTCCGCTGGCAACACGTTCCAGGCACCCACCACGCTCTGCGTAAAGAACTTTCCACGCATATCTTCCTTAAACTTTTCCCCTCTCACTTTGAAATCGTGACTGCTCGTAATTGAGTCCCCCACTCTGCGAAAAAGCTTCTTGCTATCCACCCTGTCTATACCTCTCATGATTTTGTAGACCTCAATCATGTCCCCCCTCAACCTCCGTCTTTCTAATGTAAATAATCCTAATCTACTCAACCTTTCTTCATAGCTAGCGCCCTCCATACCAGGCAATATCCTGGTGAACCTCCTCTGCACCCTCTCCAAAGCATCCACATTCTTTTGGTAATGTGGCAACCAGAACTGTACACAGTATTCCAAATGTGTTCAAACCAATGTCCTATAAAACTGTAACATGACCTGCCAACTCTTGTACTCAATTCCCTGTCCGATGAATGAAAGCATGCCATATGCCTTCTTTACCACCCTATCGACCTGCATTGCCACCTTCAGGGTATAATTTCCTTTCCTTTCCTACTGGATAATTTTACCTCAGAACGCATGTTTTTTTATAGCCAAGCATTAATTTTTTAAATACCAGCTCTTGCCTATCTACTGTCAAACCTTTTAATGTATTTTTCTATTTCACCATTGCCAATTTCTTCTCATAATTACCCTTGTTTAGTTTTAAGACCACTATTTCAAATTGAACTACATCATTTTCAAATTTAATGAAAATTCTAGCAAACTATGGTCACTGTTTCCTGATGGTTCTTTTATAAAAGATTACTAATTAGCCCTACTCATTGCATAAATCTTGATCTAAAATACCCTGTGCATAATTGGTGCCACATCTCTTAAAAACTAACCTGAACATATTTCAGAAATTCATCCTCGCATCTTTAGATGTGAGGATGAATTCTCATTAGATTCACTTTTATCTACAGTTTTCTAATTCCCATTACCAGTCAGTTTTTATTCCATGTGAATTTGCTCTTAGGTTTTCAATCCGCTGACACAATAATTTTAACCCTCTCCAACGTAGAATATAGAGCATAGAATAGTACAGCACAGGAACAGGCCCTTTCAATATTCAAGTAAAGGTCCACCATGTCTGAGCCGACAACGATGCTACTCTCAACAAATCCCATCTGCCTGCACATGGTCAATCTCCCTCTGTTCTCTGCCTGTTCATGCGTCTGTCTGAATGCCTCTTAAACATTGCCATTGTCTCTGTTTCCACTACCTCCCCTGGCAGCGCATTCCAGTTATCTACCTCCCTTTGTGTAAAAACTTGTCCAAACAAATACTTAATACTTTTCCCCTCTGACCTTAAACCTATGCCCCATAATATTTGACATTTCTGCCCCGGGAACAAAAGACTTTGACTATCCACCCTATCTATGCATTTCATAATTTTATATACTTCTGTCAAATTGCCCCCTCAGCCTCTGACGCTCTAGTGAAAACAATCCAAGTTTGTCCAACGTTTCCAATGCAGGCAACATCCTGGTAAAGCTCTTTATATCCTCTCCAAAGCCTCCACATCCTTCCTATAGAACTGCACACACTACTTCTAGAGTATTGACTAGAGTATTAAACAGTTGCAACAAGATTTGCCAACTTTTAGACTCAATGACCCAACCAATGAAGGGAAGCATGCCTCATGCCTTCTTTACCACCTTATCCACTTGTGTTGCCACTTTCAGGGAGCTATGGACTTGGACCCCAAGATCTCTCTAGCAGTACGAAATCTCTCCATGAAATATTAGTCCCTGTAAGATGTAACCAGTTCTTTTTGCCCAGGTCCTACATGGCCGAAATTAGTCCCAAAGCCCAAGAAATCTGAAGCCTTCCTTCCTGCATCACTTGTCTAGCCACTTGTTTATTTACTCAATGTTTCTATTTCTAGATTCACATGGTACTGGAAGCAATCCTGAGAATGCTGCGTCAGTGCTTCCACTTTAAAAACCTTATGCCTCTTTTTACATATGGTGCCAAAGTGGATGACAAACCTCTTCACTTTCTATCAAAATGATGTTCTGCAGTCCTTGTCTGACATTCTTGTCCCTGGTACCACAAAGGCAACATACAATCTGGAGTTATAGCAACAGGCACAGAAATGGCTGCCTGTTCCCTAACTATTGAATTGTCTGACACTATTGCTCTTCCGCCTTTCTTCTCCCTCAGCCCATGCAGCTGCCACCTGTGGTGCCACAAGCCTAGACCTCACTATCTTCCTTTGGTGAATTATTGCCCATGCCAGTATCCAAAATGTAAAATCAGTTAACAATTGAGACAGACTCAGGGATTTCTACTCGTCCTGCCCGATCTTAACCCGGGGTGTGATGACTTTATTCGGCATGTTATCTAGTAGTTCTCAGTCAGTGACTAGCGGTGTGCCTCAGGGATCGGTGTTGGGACCGCAATTATTTACAATTTATATAGATGATTTGGAGTTGGGGACCACGTATAGGGTGTCAAAGTTTGCAGATGACACTAGGATGAGTGGCAGAGCAAAGTGTGCAGAGGACTGTGAAACTTTGCAGGGGAACATAGATACATTGAGTGAGTGGGCAAAGGTCTGGCAGATGGAATACAATGTAAATAAATGTGAAGTCATACATTTTGGTAGGAGTAATAGTAAAAAGGATTATTACTTGAATGGTAAAATTTTGCAGCATGCTGCTATGCAGAGGGACCTGGGTGTCCTTGTGCATGAATCACAGAAGGTAGGTCTGCAGGTACAACAAGTAATTAGGAAGGCAAATGGAATTTTGTCCTCCATTGCTAAAGGGATTGAAATTAAAAGCAGAGAGGTTATGTTGCAGCTGTACAAGGTGCTGGCGAGGCCACACCTGGAGTACTGTGTGCAGTTTTGGTCTCCTTACTTGAGAAAGGATGTACTGGCACTGGAGCGGGTGCAAAGGAGGTTCACTAGGTTGATTCCGGAGTTGAGGGGGTTGGCTTATGAGGAGAGATTGAGTAGATTGGGATTATATTCATTGGAATTCAGAAGATTGAGGGGGGATCTTATAGAAACATATAAAATTATGAAGGGAATAGATAAGATAGAAGTAGAGAAGATGTTTCCACTGGCAGGTGAAGCTAGGACAAGAGGGCATAGCCTCAAGATTAGAGGGAGCAGATTTAGGACTGAATTGAGAAGGAATTTCTTCACCCAGAGGGTTGTAAATCTATGGAATTCCTTGCTCAGTGAAGTAGTTGACGCTACTTCAGTAAACGTTTTTAAAAAAAAGGTAGATCTTTTTTTGAACAATAAAGGAATTAAGGGATACGGTGAGAACGCGGGTAAGTGGATCTGAGTCCACGAAAAGATCAGCCATGATCTTATTGAATGGCGGAGCAGGCTCGAAGGGCCAGACGGCCTACTCCTGCTCCTAGTTCTTATGTTCTCAGCCTTGCCATGCACCACATTATTCCGTCTACTGTTTACGTTCTAAAACATGGAACTCAAGCTCTTACTGCTGGAAACACTTTCTGTACGTGATTGTCAAGGCTTCATGAAGCATCCAACAACACCGCAAAAGACACAGGATGGGGTTTTCATGCAGCTGAGCCATCCTGCCATACCTGAAACCTGTCCCAGACTACTTACTAGAAGTAAAATTACTCATTAACCATCTCCAATGCATCTCGCTCCGTCTCTGAGTGCTTGCCTCAGGGTTCTCCTCTCACTTGCTCCTCTAGGTGCTTCTGACTACCTGTCTTGGTGTCTCCACTTGCTCACTCTTCTAGGTACCTGTGACTGCTTGTTTCAGTGCACCCTCTCATCCTCCCATCAGGTTTGGGCTGACAAACTGCAAATAACATTTGTGCCACACACCTGCCAACTAATGCCTAATCTCTAAAAGAGAATCTAATGATTTCTCCTTGGCATTCAACAACATTACGTTCACTGAATCTCTCACTACCGACATCCTGGAGGGTACAAAATAACGGGAACAGTCATGTAAAAATACTCTTTCTACAAAACAGGTCAAATTCTGGTGATTCTGTGGCCAGTAACTCACCACTTGACTCCCCAAAGCCTGTTCTCAACTCTCAAAGAGCAAGTCAGGAGTGTGAAGGGATATTCTCCACTTGCCTGGACTAGTATACCTCCAACAATACTCAAGACACTCATTTCCGTCTAGGACAAAGAAACACACACAATTGACTAGCCTATCCACCATTTAAATAAGCATTTCCTCCAGCAGCATGTAGATCTATAAGATGGATTGCAGCAGTTTTCCATGGCTCCGTAGACAGCATCTCCCAAATCCACAATCTCCATCACCTAGAAGGATAAGGGCAGCAGATTCTTGGGAACACCAACATTGACAAGTTGTCCTCGAAGTCACACACCATTGTGGCTTGGAACTGTGTTGTTATTTCTTCACTGGCTTTGTGATGACAAGCTGGAACTTTCTTTTTAACAGCCCTATGGTTCTACCTTTACTGCGTACACTTCAGTCATTTCAGAAGGCAGCTCGCCAACACCTGCTCAGGGGCACTTAGGGATAGGCAACAAATTCTAGTCTCATCAACGATGCCATATCCCATAAACAAATAAAAAATACAATCAATCTGTGCACAATTTCACTTTCAAATAATGAATCCAATGCTGTTGCCATCTAATATCCACGCAAACTCACCTTCAGCTTTAGGTATCAGTCAGGAATAAAGCCTTTGCTCATTTTCTCTTTTGTGGATCACATTTGCTGGGGGAGTTTTAGTGTTTCGATTCACTGGCTCAGGCAACAACCTTAACACACAGCATGATCATTACCTGTAAACAATTTGGTGTAGATACTTTATTTCTATATCATGTGACAGAATTATCAAATATATTTGAAAGAGTTTTTCTCTAGTAAGTAGTATTTCCAACAAGTTATCATTTCACATGAAAAATGGAGCTTTCTCTTCTTAGCCAAGAGCTATTCTATGAGTCTTTTTTTGCTGCTGAGACTTTCACTTTTTCCCAATCTCTTCGAGCTTGGTTTGTTTGTGCGTTAAGAAGAGCAACTTATAAATCAAGATAGACCAGTTTAATTCCCTGGACATGCCAGGACCACAACAGAGATCCTTTAATATTCCTGGGTTTTGGAAGGTGAAAATCTCAATCCAGTATTTCCACTTCAAATGCTTGTCTAGCCAGCTCTTTTGGAAATGCAATTATATGAATATCAAGGGGATCTAAATGAGCTGAAATAATTGCTGTGACTGTTCAAATTGTAAGCAGGAACACATTATTAGTGAACTCTTGCTCTTTCACGACCGTCTCACCAAGTTGCAGTTCATGGGTACCAGAAAGATAAAATCATAGAATCCCTACAGTATGGAAACAGGGCCTTTGGCCCAACAAGTCCACACTGACCCTTGGAGCATCCCACCCAGACACATTCCCCTATAATCCACCTAATCTACACAGCCCTGAACACTACAGGCAAGTTAGCATGGCCAATCCACCTCGCCTGCACATCTTCAGACTGTGGGAGGAAACCAGAGCACCTGGAGGAAACCTGGGGAGAATGTGCAAACTCCACACAGACAGCTACCTGAGGGTGGAATTGAACCTGGGTCCCTGGCACTGTGAGGCAGCAGTACTAACCACCGAGCCACCATGCATGGAGCTAACGTTGTAGTGATATCATGGAGGTTCATGCTTATGCTATCTGCAGCTTATAAATACAAAGTGATTGTCGTCTGTGGGAGTAAGCGGGACGTGAGAACCAGGATTAGGTTTCATCTTTGATAGTTTCAGTCTGGCAACTTGCCTGGACTTCAATAATAGCAGCTGCCATCTCTTCATTCAGGGTATTGATATGGAGACACTCATTCTCTACTGATTTTCTCTTTATACGTCTGGTTGCAATTACCTTGTCTGCAAGGGAGAAGAAAAAGTGACAGTGAGTTTGGGGCAACGTCAGGATGACGTAGCACCACAGTTAGTCAGCTGACAGTGTCTGAGAGGGTGAGATAAAGGCATATATGTGAAGTAGGGATTTTTTAAAAAATTTTTTTAAAAATTTTTTTCATGGAATGTGGGCATCACTCTCAAGCCAGCATTTAATCCCCAATTGTAATTGTCCAGAGGGCAATTAAGAGTTAGCCACATTGCTGTGGGTCAGAAGACTCATGTAGGCCAGACCTGATAAGGATGCTAGATTTCCTTCCCTTCAACACATATCCTTGGATATTTAGTTCCCAGCCCTGGTCCCCTTGCAGTCTGTAATACCCACAGTATCATATCTGCCAATTTCAGTCTGCGCTATAAGTTCATTTACCTGGTTTCCTACATTGTTTCATGCATTTAAGTACAACACCTTTAGTCCTGCATTGAGCAACCACTTCTCATAGTTTTCCTCTTGTCTGCTGAGCCTGAAGTGAAATTCCTGACTCTTTCAATGGAGTTTGGGAGGATGAGGGTGGATTTATTGAAACTTACTGAATACTGAGAGGCCTGGATAGAGTGGATGTGGAGAAGCTGTTTCCTCTAGTAGGAGAGACTAGGACCCAAGGACACAGCCTCCGAGTGAAGCAACAAAGCTGTAGAACTGTGTTGAGGAGGAATTTCTTCAGCCAGAGGGAATCTGTGAACGCATTGCTGTAGAGGGCTGTGTAAGTCTAAGTCATTGAGTATATTTAAGACAGAGATGGATAGGTTCTTGATTAGTAAGAGGATCAAAGCTTACGGGGAGAAGACAGGAGAATGGGGTTGAGAACCATATCAGCTGTGATTGAATGGCAGAGTAGACTTGATGGGCTGAATGGCCTAATTCTGCTCCTATATCTATGGTCTATTGTATTATAATCTGCATAAAAACAAACTGAATCCAATATGGTAAAAGACTGCTGTCCTTCATTTGGCTTATTATGGTGTCCATGGACTGGAGCATACATTTATGAATACTGTAGTTGTGAATTACTCAATGTTTACTGTGTCCTAACAATCGTCCTAAGATTTCATTTTAATAAAAATGCTACTTCTGCAGATTTACCTCAATGTTAACTAATACACAGAAGTCTTTTTGAACCTGGATTGACAAGGCTGCAACTAAAATGTTATAAACCACATAAATAAAATTGAACAATAAAATCATTTTCTTGATGCTTTTTTATTGTAAATTAGTTTCCAAAATGACATAAGCTTGCAACCCACTGTCACTTCTCCCATAATTTGTTCTTTGTTGTTTTCCCCAAAGCATCTTTGACAGCTTTTTATGGTGCTGCTAGGTAACAAATTGGTGCATACTTAGAAAATAACTTCTATTACTGTGTTGATGGTATTATCAAATAACTGTCTCGTTGATCAGAACAAGTGCAAGCTTACTTCGCAAAATAAAAATAGTCTCATTTCAAAGCTAAAGTACAATAGAATATGTCACATCAACACTGTTTTCACAGAAGGAGAAACCAGGAGAGTCAACTCCAAGAAGAAGCAGCAAGTAACTTCTGAATTTAAATTCATCTGGATCATTGAAACCTGGATTTATTCCAAAAAAAAATTGTTTCAAATTAGCATTGCCTACTAATTTCAGAAGACATTGACATGCCAACACAACATGATCAACTTTAACTCTCCGCAGCTTTCCTTTGACCTCATGTAGTCACAGTTCTTTCTATATGCCTGCCCAGTTCAGTTTCTGGTCAATGGTAATCCCTAAGAAGTTGATAGATGTATGATACATTTGAACTGGAGCATGATAACAGATTTGTGTCATGGTGCCGGCTGATGTTATTACTGGACAAGTCAGAACCCCGATTGAAATCTGGCTGACTAAATCATACTTTGTTTTGTTAAAAAGGTGGTCTTCCACTGAAACTCAAGCACAAATGCTGCAAAGTTGGTTTTGGCAATAAACAGAAGTGTATTACAAAAAACAAAAAAAGACAAAATAGAATAAACGAAGCTATTTACATATAACACAAGTGGAAAGTGAATGAAACACACAGTAAAAATACAATCACATCTAAACCAACACCATAACTTTACAATACTTATACACGAGACTGAGTTTGCTTCGTCAGTAAATCTGGTTTAACGGAACTGTTTCCTTAATCCTTGTTCTTGAAAGATCAATAGCGTCATCCTTGATTAGTCACAAAACTGAGTTTAGACGTAAAAAAAATTCTGAAGAAGGGTCACCGGACCCGAAACGTTAACTCTGGTTTCTCCCCACAGATGGTGCCAGACCTGCTTTCAGCAATTTCTGTTTCAGTTTTTGTGTTGAGCTGAGATGTATTCAATTTCAAATAACCCCTTTAAGGATTCTAACCAAATATTTCTGTTCTGGACTTTGCAGGATAAAATCTTCACACTAAGGTAACCAATTTTCAAACCATTCTGAGTCATCTCTTTTCTTCAGAAGAAACTTTCACACATCTAGTATCCATCACGTCCCCTTCAAACTGAAAAGCAAGAGCTTTCCAATCTATAGATTTTCCCCTAAATAAGAAACAATCCTGATCCTTCTAAACAGAAATAAGTCAATGCTTCTCATAGTCTACTCTGTCTGCTCATAAAAATCTTCCAATGCAAAAAGAAATGCCATTACCCCAGGGATTCCCTTTCTCATATTGGTTTAATAAAAGCTCATGGCTTCAGAAATACTGACAATTTAATCATTAATTCCCCTCGTACACACACCAAAACTCACCTGTCACTTGTGCAGAATCCAAACTGTAAACCTAAATAAATGATATTAAAATATGTTCATTTATCATATATAAATCACACACCTTACATCACACTCACATATAACTTGTCACAAGTAATCCAAAACAGATTACTGACAATACAGAAATGCTACTTTGGGATCAACAAAATTTGATAGCATTTGATGAATATATTCTTGTTCAAAGACCAAAGGTACTCACAGCCATTACGAATGAAACAAAAAGAGTGGTTCTGATTTCTACTGTTGTTTTATGAGAAGAACCTGAGGTTACCAGGAACAAAAACAAAGTTGCTGAAAAAGCTCAGCAGGTCTGGCAGAATCTGTGAAGGAAAAAAAAAGAGTTAACGTTTTGGGTCTGGTGACCCTTCCTCAGAACTGAGGAACTGAGGTAACCCTGAGGTTACCAATATTACTGTTATCTATCAGTGCAACTTCACTGAGTTACCACTGGTGGAATTCAAGTTTCTTTCAGAACAAGTTTACCCTCTGATTGGAGCATTTTAGATGCATGGTCTGATTAGGTGGCTTTTTTCAAGCTGTAAACATAACTTCCTCCTTCAGGCAGACAGCATCACCACAGGAATAAATAATAATTAGTCTAGAGCAGTTGATGTTTCTAAGTGCATCCAAGTACCTCATAGATAGGCTCAAGGAAGAGGGTCATTGCAGTTAGGATGAGCCGTTGAAAATTTTGACGAACGGATATACTTCAATAACCTGCTTAAGGGGAGAGATAGTTAAGGAGATTGGGAGAAAATCTGAGAAAGAACATGGCCGACTGAATGTTCAGTCACAAAGGTGGGCTGTAGAGTGATGGGATTTAGCAAAGTCTGGAGCCTGAGGAATGTAACGTTCAACATTACAGTCAAGACTTACAATGCAGAATAGGCAGGTTACCTGAATGTGACCAGAATTTGAGACAAAACATGATTCCATCCTGCGCTTTTAGCTCTAGTAGTTCCTGGTGGGGTTGGTAGCTATGCTAAATATCCTGCACTCTCATTTTCCATATGTCAAGGAGGGATATCTAATATGCTATCCTGAGAATTCTCTTCAGTAAACTGTAACACCATAACGGGGCTCTCAGCAGCTGCTGTCCCAAAAACAGCCCAAGAGGGAATTCATTCAATTTCTTGCATTATGTTCCTTTTAGAGCTGGAGCTTTTAGGCATTTTGAAGCTAAACAGGCTCATCCTTGCAGGGCACTAAAATAAAATAAAAAGTTGTGGATGCTGGAGATTTGGGAGAGATAGCTGAGCAGATTGTAGAGCCATTGGTGGTGATCTTTCAGGAATCATTGGAGTCAGGGAGGGCCCCAGAAAATGGCTAAATGTAACACCCTTGTCTAAGAAGGAAGAGAGGCAGAAGACAGGAAATTATAGGCTAGTTAGCTTGGTCTCAGTCATTAGTAAGATTTGAGAGTCCATACTTGGAAGTGCACGGTAAAATAGGGCTGAGTCAGCACAGCTTCATCAAGGAGTGGTCATGCCTGACAAATCTGTTAGAATGTGATCAATTTGGATTTCTAGTAGGCCTTTGACAAGCTGCTGCAAAGGAGGCTGCTAAATAAAAAAAAACACCCACAGTGTTCGGGGCAAGGTACTGGCCAGGATAGAACATTGGCTGAAGGCAGAGAGTAAGGATAAAGAGATTTCTTTTCAGGATGGTAGCCGGACACTAGTGGAGTACCACAGGGGTCCGTATTTGAACAAAGGCAGTGTTGCTAAGTTTGCAGATAACACAAAGATGGGTAGAGGGTCAGGTAGTGTTGAAGAAGCGGGGAGGCTGCAGAAGGACATAGACAGGCTAGGGGAGTGGGCAAACAAGTAGCAGATGGAATACAATATGGGAAAGTGTGAGGTGACACACACTGTTAGCTTCAATGTCACAAAACCTAGAAAAAAATGAGAAGGAGTCCTGGTAATGACCTGCAATATTACACTGCATAGAGTTGACCAAAAATGAGTTTACAGTAGGTATAGAGAAGCATTGAAGTAAATGTGCACTGAGGGCATTTAGTGGAAGTGTTAGAAAGTAAAGTTAGAAAGAAACATAGCAGAAATGTGGGCATTCTCATCCTAGAACAAGGATTACCTTATGATCTAATGTTCTTTCTCCCTAGTTTATACTGTATATAACTGCAGCTCAGAGAGGCAAGATGCATTTAAATCTGTAAAGCATCCAATGCACTTCACAGGAATCACAACTCGGTAGTTAAATCGGATTCTCTATATTTCTGTGCTATGGCAGTATCATTATGGACTTTGCTGGGAAAGGGTGGCACTACATTTTTCTAGAGACACTCATAAAGAGAAATAAAATTATCACTAAAAACAAAGTAGAAATTGTGATGCATTCCTTTGGCACTCAATAGAAAACTATAAAGATAAAAATATGAGAAAGAAGTCATAAATATTTTGGGCCAGTCATAACCACAAGCAACCACACTCCCAAATTTGGACATTCTAAATTGACCCACAGCCAGAGAAATTGGACGTGACAGAAAACTGGCCACCATAAATTTAACAGTAGCCAGAACCAACAGCTACAGAGAACAGTGGGAACTGAGGTCAAAGAGATTACAAAGGTTTGGGGAAGCAGTTACTACCAGCCTGAGGGTTGTGTATTGGGGAAGTATCGGTGATTTTCTAGTACCTTGATTATGGATTGAAACATTCACTTCTTCCTTAGGATGGCACAGTGGCGCATCGGTTAGCACTGTTACCTCACAGCACCAGGGACCTGGGCTCAATTTCAGCTTCGGGTGATTGTTTGTTTGGAGTTCCATGTTCTCCCCATATCTGTGTGGCTTTCTGGCAGAGGCTCCAGTTTGCTCCAACTGTCTAAAGTGTGCAGGTTAGGTGAGTTAGCCATGGTCAATTGTCCCGTAGTGTGCAGAGGAGTGCAGGCTAGGTGGATTAGAAATGGTAAATATGAGGATAGGGCAGGTTTGGTGGGTATCGGCGGGATACTCTTCAGAGAGTCGATGCCGGCTCAATAGGCTGAATGGCCTCCATCTGCACAATGGAGATTCTACGACTTCTAGCCAGTTCCTAAGCACATTCTCCCTACATCTCCCTGGCATGGCAAGTGCGAATGGTGTTGGTGCAACTCCACTCGATGCTCTGAATCCTACTCATGATCCCATTGGTCAAAGGCCACATAAAATTCAGGAAGGATTGGGCAAAGGGGAATAAAAACACACACCTAGAAGCGACCCCATCAGCAAAGACTCACAACAAGACTCATGGCAGAAGACTGTGCAGCAACCCAAAAAGACCCAGGAGAAGATCTCAGAGATAGTAAGAACTGCTGATGCTGGAGACAGAGATAATACAGTGTGGAGCTGGAGGAGCACAGCAGGCCAGGCAGCATCAGAGGAGCAGGAAATTTGACGTTTCGGGTCAGGACCCTTCTTCATTTTCTTGCAGTAACATCTTGCATATTTTTACCGTGGACAAACAACTTGACTTAGCAACCTACCAGCCCCTCCCATTCAAAAGTACATAGTGGAGTAGGAGGCACTTAAGATTCATTAGACTTTAACAATGTACGTAACAGAGATCATTGGAAAATAAGGGTATAAAAAAGTCGCATTAGGCTGCATTTTATAGGCTGTTTTGGCAAATGCCCGTCCCCCAATTTTGTTACAAATCTGTTTATAATTATAAATACCCTTCCCACTAATGTTGAAACGACAATGCAGCCATTTGGGGAAATGCTAGACTTTCTTTTGTTTCTAACAATCTCAATGTGGCTCCCATCTTTAAAAATGTCAGCATAATCCAGCTGACAGAGGAAAACAGGGAACAACAGAACACATTTTGGATGAAAATTAAAACTGATAAAATTTAGCACAGATAGAATGAGGCAAATGTATAGAAGTAAGTTGTTAAAATGTTATTTGGTTTACACTTCTAGTGTTTATTTTAAGGTAAATATATCATTATTAAATTTGAAAAAAAAATTTCTATACACTTCAAAATAACCTGAAAATCAATTCTTCTTTACCTCTGCTCACTTAAACACATTTATAGCTTTCCATATCCCCAAAGAACACTTTCTAAATCTTAAACATCTGTGTTTTTATTCTTGGTCTTGTGCTTTATTACAGCAATTAATCTAGCATTATAACCATCACAAGAATTGTGTGCTGCACAAAGCTTTCTAATGATATGCAGTTCCAGTTATGGTATTTTTCAGCTGCGATACAAAAGAACTGACTTAAATCTGAATATTGGTGTCCATTGTATAAAACATGTCATTATTAGGTGTTTAATAAAGGTTTCTATAATTATATTGCAACAATTTATTCTCACATGTTTGCTCATCTTAAAACCAATTGCTTCAAAAGAAATTCATAGTGCTTTCAATAGAATTTTGTTGAACCACACAAAGCAGGAGGAATGAATGTTTGTAAGTCATTGTTCTGTGCTCAATTGCCTCAGCTCAGTAGAATCAATGCCAGGGCCACAAGTGACAACTGTGTACCTGAAGTAAGGATGGGAAAAAGAAATGACAAGAATCCAATCTTGGGTCAAAATTTAGCAGGAAATGTGGTAGATAGACGAAAGAAATTAATTCGATGGAGTGTGAAATTTTGTCACGGCCGGATGTGGTGTAGAGAGTAAGTAGGAAGGGGGTCAGGCCTGTTGCTCTCCCGTGGCAGGTTCCTACTCTAAATACATTTGCAATCCTTCAAGACCTGCAACACAAGGGAAAGATGTAGCACCTGTTTAATATTAATCAAAGATGCCATACAGACATCATGTTTGTCCACATTGGAGTGAGTGAGTGATTGTTTTTATTGAAATCTTCAGCACAGAGGAGGAGAGCAGGGACATGGCAACTCAGATGGAGGGCAAGTGTGATTTGAGAATGAGAATAGAGTTTGGATCAGGGCATCTATGGAATCAAGAGGAAGGGAGCAGGTAAGGTATGGAAGTGCGCATAGTGTAATGGTGTGGCCAGGGTATAAGGAAGACAGGAAATGTGTTACCTATTAATAATGTTAATTTCATATCAGCGATTGTTTAATCTTTAATATATTATAGTACTAGCATCTCAAACTATCAATATGAAATCCTGGACAAGCCCCCAATTTTATTACTATCTCCATAGAGATTGATAATTTTAAAGTGTAATTTGAACTTCCACATACAACCTGAAAGAATAATGTGGAAAACCTTCATGTTTTAAAACTTTTACTGCAATAAATGACTAAGTAAACAATATTGATTAAACATTAGTTTCTTTTAGTACGCATCTTATATCTTAAACCATATTTATATATTTTATATTTATCAAATATTGTACTCTCCATGAAATTATAGTCTCAGTAACAAAACGTCCATAACTGCTCCAGGCAACCAATGAGATCCTGTATCTCTCACTGTGAGGAGTAGTAAGTTTATGTGAATGAATCCAGGTACTTTCTTCGGTTTTCAGAGAGTTCCTAAATCTAACACCAGCAGTAGAGCAGTAAATCCATTTTTGATGATTCTTCTGCACCACCCCCACCCCGCAACCCCAGTTCTGCCAGGACAAATATTCCAGATTGCTTAGAAGGCTGTAGGATTTGTCTTTTTTACTTAGAAACTATTTCTCTCCTGCAACTGGATTTGGTAATTAGCAGACTCTACATAGAATCATACAGCAAAGAAACAGGCCCTTCGGCAAACTGTGTCTATGCCAACCAACAAACACCGAACCACACTAATCACATTTTCATGCACTTGATGCATACCCTACAATGCCCTGGCATTTTCAGTGTTCATCTAGATGCTTTGTAAATATTGCGAAAGTGTCTGCCTCCATCACCTTCTTAGGCAGCACATTCCATATTTCTACCACCCTCTGGATGAAAATGTTCTTTCTCAGATCTCCTCTAAATCATTTGTTCCTTACCTTAGACCTAAGACCTCTGGTCTTAGACATGTTGGCCATGGTAAAGAGGTTTTCATGATCTGCTCTGTCTATTTTGTTTTCTTTCTGTTGGCCGCACGTAACTGCTATCAGTCTCTGATTTTCATTGATTTGTAGGAAACCGTGTAACCTGATCCAAACAATGACTTCTCCTGATGTTTTCCTCAACGTATTAACTTTGTATCCAGCTGGAAATGCTGATCAGTTATTCCTGATGCAAATTTTCTTTCAACTTAGAAAGAAATGGATGTTTTGCAACTGTTTACATCTCAATTCCTTCAGAACCTTTCTGGGACTCTAAGAAAACAAGAGTCTAACCATTGCAAACTCAGAAGACCTGCCAGTGCCTTCAAGCATAAGTATTTTTACACTTTCTTCCAAGTAAGACAATCTCAGTTTTCCTTTAATCTCAAACATTTTAATAAACCTGGTCAGATATATTATAGTACATCCAATGCAGGTAGAACTTGAACCCAGGCCTCCTGGTTCAGAGGTAGGGACACTACTGCTATGCAACAAGGGCTGCTAAATTAGATTAAGTTACTTTATATATTCTAATCAACCGATTCAGAAATGTTATTACGTACCTCTGGTTCAGTTGGGATTTGAACCTAGGCTCCTGGCTGAGGGCTAGGGACATCAGCACTACAAGGGCCCACTTTTTCTTTCAGCATAGATAGTTTCAAATCAACCCGTACAGCAATGGTTTTATGCTTCACTGGAGCAGGTGGAACTTGAAACCAGATCTCCTAGCCTGGAGGTAGAGACACTACCACTGTGCCACAACAGCCCTACCTAACGTAAATTAATGAATGTTAAAACTACACTCACCTGATTAAGTTTTAGTTGACCACTCTCCATTTGGTGGCAGAAACTGGTCAGTGTGTTTGCAGCGAGAATCCAGAAATACCCGCAGTGGCCACCTTCTGCCACTAGGCACAACCCAGGGACTTGAGTGTATGTTTAGAATGGGAGCTGGGAGGGATCAGGCACTGAGCCTGAAAACTATGGATCAATGATGGGAACAAAAGCTGGAAGGTTTGGGAGTGGGGTGGAACTACCGATGTAGATATGTGTGGCCATTGCAAATGAAACAAGGTGAGAACTTTCCTGTTCCTTTTATTTGTCTGAAGTGAGTGGACTCCAAGAAGTTATTCAATGAAAGAACTAGTTCGGCCAGGTGGAAGTGGGTGGTAGTAGATGGGCACTGGTTATGTTTAAGTGTGCTTCAAGGAGGAAGTGTTAAACCCTCAGACCATCTGGTGGGGGAAATGGAGATAGACGTAATATACATGGGTGAAAAAGAAATAAAGGGTCAGGAAGATGGAAATTGTTAAAATGGCACCAGAAGACTGACAAATATAGATGAGAGAGGACTGGAAAAGGGAAAGAAGTCACAAAATATATGCAAATGAAAATATCAATCAAACAGCAGGAAGTTCAAACAAAGATCTTGTAACACCATGGTGAGTACTCAATAGATTGTAGCCTAGAAGAAAATATTTTATCAAAGTTTAAACAGTATTTATGACATCAAAACAGTACCAGCTAGAGATAAATGAAGGTGGAAAAACTTATGGAGGAATTTAAATCCCAAGAGTGCCATCCTTCAACACAGTTCAACACGTTTTCTGAGGTCAAAACAGACGTGTATGAACATTGTCTGCCTATGCCAGATTGATAATCCAATTCAACACATTGTTGTTGACTGCATTTCCTTTCATTTTACTGTTAGATACAATATGCACTCACATCAAACACCGAATTTTTCAGAGGATTCCTTTATATCAATCAATGAACCAGTGCCCTGCCTCAAAAGTGAACATGCAGTGTTCACTGTGGAATTATCTTTTATTGATAAATGCATCAAAAATGATTCCCTGGAATGGTTCTGATGACCGCCTCATTTTAGCAGAATAACAAGCTCCCAGTTCCATCTCACAAACTTTATATCTACAAGACATAGATGATACTGAATGTCACAACATAAATTATTAATGTGTTAGAGCTACTTAACATCTCTGCAGCACTGCAGCGTAACTGTATCACAGAAGAAAATAACAGAAAGCATTAAGTGACAGAAGGCTCAGTAGGTTTCAGGTTTGGCAACATAAATGGGTGGACGGGAGTTATACCTGGAAAAACCCTGTCAGAAATCCACTGATAGTTCATTTAAGCTTTTCTAGGTGGAGATTCATGGAAGTCTCAGATGCAACAATCCAAATACACATGCATTGGAGGAAGCAGGGATGGAGTGATAAATTAAAGAAGTGGAAAGCTTCTACATTGAAAGTCTTGAGTTCTGTCTCTGAACTGGATTTTATGTGGCTGGTGGTACTGAAAGAAAGTGGTGTGCATTAAGTATTCTGATTCTATTGAAAGTTAGGAAAGAGGGATAAAGTTATTAGAAGTAAAGCTATCACATGTTGTACAGTGGACCAATTAGAAAGATTGAGATACTGAAGGCATTATTGGCTTCTTATTGTTGAGAAAGTGGAATATCACCTCAGAAGGTCTGCTACATAAAGAATAATGATAACAGGAATATATGGAAGTTCTATGTGGTTGTTTCCAAGACATCTGGCAGATGAATGGATGGGAAAGGAGTCCTCCACCTTTGCTATACACTGACAGACATGAGATTTCACTTCATTGTTTGACAGCATGGAGTAAATATCAGTTTCTGCAAACCATGGACCAATCACGTGAAATCCAGCTAATTTAACTCCAGTCCATTCCTCAACTGGTCAGTGGTGACCAGAATTATGTCCACAGTTCCATTGGTGTAGCTACCATACCATATCTCAGAGACAGCTGCTCCTGACACCAGCAATACAAAAGAGAAACCAATCATCCTGACACAAATGCCTTCATTTTACAGAATCAGTCTGCTGAGAAGTTCATGACAAGATCATCCTAGGATTTGAGTGCCTTCTAGAAGAGCCATTTATAGTAAGGTGCTGATAATGTTCGGGTTTCGCTGTCAACATCTCAGAATTATAGCCCCAGGTAGCATGATAATAGGGCAAAGAGAAGATTGCATGGTAAGAAAAGGCATGCACAGGGCAAAACCAAACAATCTTTTTGTAAATAATTTTAATAAATCATTAAAAAATTTAATGCAGGGATTACTGTGCATTTGACTCTCTTATATGGCATACTTCTAATACTGAGTTTCAGAATAAGAATGATATTGTAAATGATAAGAAGCAAGGGAATACTTAATTGTGAAGAGGTTAGTTGAGAAGCGGTGACTGAGATTCTCAATTAATACCACTCTGCTTATCTGTGAACAAGCACCGAGTGACTTTGTCTCATAACTACCTATTCACCTTTGGGGTGTGCAATAACACATGGATTCAATTAATGTAGCTTTCAAAACTCTATGAAATCCAGCAATTCTCTTTCGTATGTTTGGAACCTTTACAAAATGCATAAACTTCAATGTTCTGGCAAACATAGGGTATTAACAATTTGCTTTAAAAGTTGTGCACAGCAAATTGGTAAATCAGACAAATTCTCTTTGAACCCCTGACATAAAAATTAAAAGCTGTCACAAAACCTCTCCATGCAATTTGTATGCAGATAGAGCTCAGCAGTGAATGCATCTTCCCCAGAAAATCAAGGGTGAAGTCTAGCTGACTGACTCAGAGTTTCTTTGAATGATCTTCAAAAATGCACATGAGCCCATACATCCTACTGGATGCAACTGCTTAATGATCTGACTGTGTGCTGGTTTCCTCTACTGTCTCTTGACTGTCTCCCACCAGCATCTGTGCATGTCTTCTAAAAATCTTTCAAAGGATGTGGACGTTGCTGACTGGACCAGCACTTATTGCCCATCCTTAGTTGCTGCGTAGAATGTGGTGGTGATATTTCCTTCTTGAACTGCTGCTGTTCTTGGTGCGTACGGATAGCCACAGTTCTGTCGGAGAAGTAGTTCCAGAATTTTGACCTGTAGCAGTAAAGGAACGCTGATATATTTCCAAGTCATGATGGTATGTGGCTTGGAGAGGAATCCGCAGTTGGTGATGCTTCTCTTGAATTTGCTGCCCTTGCAGTTCTGGGTGGTAAAGAACCTGGGTTTGGAAGGAGTTATCAAAGGAAACTTAATGGCTTCCATCACTTTGCTGATGGCTGGGAGTGGTTTGATAGTGCAGTAATTGGTCAGGTTGATTTGACCTGCTTTTTATGGATAGATATACCTGGAGAATTTTACGCATTGTCAAATGCCAGTGTTGTAACTGTACTAGAAAAATACGGTTAGGACTGCAGCTAGTTCTGGAGTAGAGGTTTTCAAATGCTATTGCCAAATGTCGGCAGAGCCCATTAGCCTCTGCTGTATTTAGTGCATGCAGCCATTTCTTAATATTACATGGAGTGAATTGAATTGTTGAAGACTGGTACCGGTGAGGTGGAACCCTCATGCCTCATAAGTCACAAATTTGGGAATGTTAAGGCTGGAAGGTTCACATTCAGCTGTGACTCAATTTACAGTAAATCCTTGGTTAACTTAAAGGATAATATAAAATAAGCATAAAGATATCATACAAATTAGTGAATATACTCATGTAAAAGTCAATTTTTTAAGTTTAAACTACCTGCACATGAGTAGTGTTATGGTTGAAATCCACCCTCTCCCATTGTCTTGTCAGGTCATAAACAATTCTTGCCAACCATACTCCCAAAAGTATCACAAAAGGAGCTAAAGGTACTTTTATTACAGAATTAATAAATGCCACGGAGACAAGCATTCATTTCAATAGGCTAAATTTATCAATTGAAAAACATGCCACAAATACACATTCACGCAATTTCAGTTTTTGTTTACTATACCATTTAGAACCACAGCATGCACTGAACATATACTAAAATGCATAAAAATTGTGCTACTAATCTTCAGAATCACATAATGCACCCCAATCTGCTTCTTGAATTACATGATTATGTAGATCATCAACATTATCATCACCAGTTTGTATATTCTCATGCAGCCATATCATTTCACAAAACTCACCTATTCTATCCATAGTATTGGATATCCCAGATTTCTTGAATGAGTTGAGAACAATCTCCATTCTAATTTCATCCCAGGTTTCTACACCCTACTCATACTGAATTACTATTGTGACAACTTAGAAATTGCCTCTTTTGGTAAATGTCTTCACTCCTTTGATCATCCAGTCAATTCACTTTTTTCTCATGTTATTATTGAAAGGTTTGTTTTAAGGGATATTCATTGGTTAAACAAAGCTGGCTTGACCACTAGGAATCACCACTAAATTTTTTTTTTTAACCTAATTTCAAAAATAAAACCATCACCATGTCCCAGATGAGAAGACATTTTTCTTTATGTAATCTCTCTGGTCCAAAACTCCGAATTTTCTTTAGCCATATATTCAAGCCGTCTTCAGCTATCAATCCTCTCTCATGAACATGGATGCCATGTCATTTTGAGCATTGCTATTTTTGATGGGATTTTCTTTTGAATATCACCATCAGCTTATGCTTTATTCTTTTGGATATACATAACCATACAATGTGAATCTGCACTTATCATGACCAACTGTCCTCACTAACATGATTTTCTCTTCAACTGTGCTCACCATTTGACTGGCTAGCATGTCAATATCTCTGAGAATCTCATCCATGTTCCTAATTCAGACCAATCCCCATTTTCTTGTCAACATTAAGTCACAATTTTTTAAATTGTGATAAGTCATCAAGTTTTAGGCTTCCTCTGTTGCACATTTATTTCTAAGTATCTGCGTAAGCTGCATAAAGAGATTCCTCCAATCTCTAACACAAGAGTGTTCAATATCTTGATTTCTTCAGCTGCTCCACAATGAATTGTCTCTTCTGCAATTTTAACAATCTTATGTTTGGACTGGGCTATAGAATCTGCTATTCCTTCTCAGTATAATGATGGCATACTGCAGAAGCGGAGTTAGTGTGACAACAGTGTACACTAATCAGGTGGTAGCCTTGACATCATATGTTGATGCGTGCAAACACAGAGAGATGAATAGCCACCTTCAATGTTGTGACAGTGTTTGATTCTAACAAGAAAGTTTGCACCAGAATGACTGTGACCTTATGCTGAGCAGGCGACAAGTACAAGTTTGGAATTTTTGGGGGTTTCAACTTACACACCAGCTATATGACGGATGAATGATATCTTGCCTAACTTGAGAATTAACCTTTCCATGAGAGCAACTATTGCTGGACTATACAAGCAGACTCCAGGTTCCTGAAGAAGGATCCCGACCCGAAACGTCAACTTTCCTACTCCTCTGATGTTGCCTGGCCTGCTATGTTCCTCCAGCTCCACACTGTGTTATCCCAGGTTGCAAATAGTTCTGTTTTTGAGTCCATTTGCAAGTCAGTTTGTACACTAGTTGGAACACAATGCAGGACAATATAAAAGAACTAGAAATGTTTGTATCATAGAGTCATAGAATCATATGGTAAGACGAGGACCTTCAGCCCATCGAGTCTGCACTGATATGTGAGAATCACCTGATCTACAATCTAATCCCTTTTACCAACACTTTGTATGTTGGATCTTTAAAATCACACCCTCTGTGTGGGATCACATTTGTAAATACAACCATTCATAAGTCAGACATTCGTAAATCAGGGACCCTCTGTATATTGTATTTATTTTTCCTGAAACAGACCGTACTTGTAAACATTACTTTAGCAACAACAAACATTCTAACTGTACTCCCATAGTCTTCAATGTCCCTGCTTCCAAGGACTTCGGCAATGATTTCTAGCAAACAATCCTATATTCTAATCGCTGTCATTCTTCTTATGACCATTTTAAATTTGCTTTCAAATTGAATTCACAACAAGTTTTGAAGAAGAAAATTAGCACGGACATATTTCATAGTGTTTTATGATGAAATAGCAACAGATTTTAAGTCATTGATAGGAAATTTCAGTTCAGTTTAATTTACAGTATATATAAAAGAGATTGAAACCTTAATGATGAATTATGCAATTTTTTCTACACTGTTGACATTCAATTATGGAGAATCAATGTCAGCAGTTTCTGGTCCTTCCACTCAAAGTACTCTTATTATTTATCTAGGCTAATTGGGTTTCCATGAAGCATATTTTATCTTCTAAGACACAACGATAATTAATCCCATTACAGACATCTATCACTTTTGTAAATCTCACATTTCCAATTGGTAATTCCTTTACTTGAAGGTGAACTGGGATCAGGAATAAACTTGGTTTGAAAGAAGAAAGATTGATTTTATGATTAGAGATTTTAAGAACTGCAGATGCTGGAGTCAGAGATAACACAGTGCAGAGCTGGAGGGACACAGCAGGCCAGGCAGCATCAGAGGAGGAGGAAAGCTGACATTTCGGGTCGGGACCCTTCTTTAGAAAATCAATTTGATGGTTATGTGCTTTACAGGGGACAACTCACAATTTCTCAACGTCGGTGCTCCCAGAAGAAATGACTGCCCCGCTGGAAACATAGGCACAGGGACTCTGAGGAGTGACAATCATAAATGGATTATCACTCTGCTCATTTTTTTTTAATGTTTGTACTGAACGCCGCACTTCTAGACAGGAATTCTGATCCTGGTTCCTTTATAGATGCGGGACTTAGCTGAAATTAACACAGTGCTCCTGTTGTGTAGGATAGATGGGGAAGTGAAACCATGCCCCTTTGGAAGCAGTCAGTGATTTCAACGGTGTTCCAAGATTTAAATGTTCAGCAGGACAGCTAGACACTTTGACAGTTCCTGGGATAGGTTAAATATGTAAGGTAAGCGTGGGACTAAGGTGGCAATGGTGGAAGGATCAGGGTATCAAAACAGGCTGGGTACCAGGTAGAGTGCCAGATAAGGAGGATGCCATGTGTGTAGTGTCATAGGAGGACAAGCTGCTAGGTGACTGGCTGTCAGGGAAGTAGGGTGCCAAGTGGATGGGTGCTATGTAAGTGATGGAGTTCTTGAAATAGTTAGGGAAAGGGGAGATTATGTCAGACTGACAGTAAAGGGGGCTTGCATTGTCTGGGCAGTGGGGATATCAGAATGGTATGGCAAGGGGCTGTTGGGGTAGGTGGAGTGAGGGTTTCAGGGCAGACAAGTTGAGGTGTGCTGGGATAGGTGGCTGGGAGTTTGCAGGCAGGTGGCTGCTATGTGCACGTGTGCACGTGCGCACACGCATACGGAGGTCAACTTAATAGTTACACAGAAGTTAGACTATATTTTTAATCATCTCACATTCCTTAGAAATCTATTAACTTTATGGAAGTGTTGCTCTCTGAATTCTCCAACACAAGGGAATTGTCCAACAGAGCCTTCAGTCTCCTGGGCAATTCCCACAGAGTCTGTTGCATCTGGGATTCCACAGGGTCCTGATGCACAACTCCAGTCTGCACAGATTATCAGCAATTCTAGGCCATGGCCCTCCCAAATATCACTGTCCACAAATCGAAACAAACACATTTGAAAACTCAAAAAAACCGGAAAAAAAAAAACACCAATAATGTATTAATTTAATAAAAAATATTTTAGTTAGAAACTTTGTGACAATTCATGTGGTTGCAAGCACACTGCTGAAGTGACAAGTAGCTAACTTTGTTCTCCATTTAGATCTTGCCTCAATGTTCTTTGTCTTCTCTGGAAGTGATTTCAGGGTACATACTTCTCAAACATGGTCTCAAAGGCTACTCTTGAGAAAGTCTTTTGTTCTGTTAACTGATTTGAAAATGTGCTCCATTTCCAAAAAAATCTCTGGCACTTAGCCAATGAACTGATCAAATCCTGATCACACTATTCAATCCTAGCCAGTGGAACTTACTGGTAAATAATTCCCAAATATTTACATGAAGTCATAAACAGTGACATTCCATGATCCATATAAGGTGCCAGTATGTCCTGAGACAACCTTAAAACCAGCTTTATTTGGTCAATACAAGAAAATGCAGATCACAACATGTTCTGGCTGCAGTTTTAACTGAGATCAGAGTTTAAACTAGCCTGACCAAAATTCCCAGCATGCTTGATTGTAGCTCTGAACCAGTCTTGGAGACATTTCTGTTGCTGGTCACCTGACCACATTATTATCACACATCATTCTCTACTGATCATTGAGACTGCTCAACAGTTCTACCAATATTACATTCACATTATGTTTGTGACTTTACACCATACAACCAATCGGCTCAATACAATCATGTATATTGACTAGTCTAACCATCAGTAGAAGTATATGAATGTTCTCTTCATGTTTCATATACAATGAAGCTGAAATATGACAGCTATAAGTTACAAGTAGTAAAAAAACACAATTATAATTGTATGATTACAAAATTGATTTCTGATTTTAAGTGATTCTGTAGGAGATGGATATTTCTTTGGCTCATAGGTTTCAAAGAACAAAGAAAAGTGCAGTACAGAAACAGGCCCTTCAAACCACCACGCCTGCACTGACTCATATTGCCCTTTGAAACTAAAGTCCATGTAGACAAATCCACTGCCCAGCCTTCATCAATCATCTTTTTAACTTCCACAAAAACTCAATCAAGTTTGTAAGACACAACCTCCCCATACAAAGCCATGCTGCCTATCACAAAGAAGACTATTGATTTTTTAAATGTGATTAAATGCTGTCCCTAAGAATCTCCTCCAATAATTTCCCTACTACTGATGTAAAGCTCACCAGCGCATAATTTCCTGGATCATCCTCATTGCCCTTTCGAAACATAGGAACAACACTAGCTATTCTCCAGTTTTCTGGGACCTCTGCTGTGTCTAAAGAGGATACAAAGATTTCATACAAGACGCCAGCACTTTCCTCCCTCGCATTCATCAAAATTTTGGGATAGATCCCATCAGGTCCTGGTGACTTATCTCCCTTTATGCTTTTCAAAGCACCAAACATTTGCTCCTTTTTTATATTTTCATGCCCTAGAATATCCAACATGTCCTTCTCCTTTGTGAATACCAATGCAAAGTATTCATAAAGGACCTTACCCACTTCCTCTAGCTCCATGCATAAATGCTCTCTTTTGTCCTTGAGTGGACCTACTCTTTCCTTAGGTACCCTCTTGCTCCTTATATATTTATAAAATATCTTGGGATTTTCCTTACATATTTATAAAATGTCTTGGGATATTCCTTGACCCTGTTTGCCAAATACATTTCATTATCAGTTTTACCCCTCCCAACTCCTTGTTTAAGTTCTTTCCTACTTTTTAATAATGAGTTAATGGATCTGTCTGTCTTAAATTTTCTAAACCTCACGTATGCCTCCTTTTGCTTTTTGCCTAAGCTCACAATTTCTCTTGTCATCCAAGGTTCCCAAATCTTCCCATTGTTATCCATCATTTTCACAGGAACGTGCTAGTCCTGAATTCTAATCAACTGGCCTTTAAAATATTCCCACATGCTAGATGTGGATCTACCCTTAAACAGTCGCCCTCAATCTTCATTCCCCAGTTCCTGCCTTTCCCCAGTTTAGTACTTTCACCCAAGGAATACTCTTGACCTTATTCATAAGTAACTTAAACCTAATGGAATTATGGTTACGGTTCCCAAAATGCTTCCCAATGAAACTTTGATCAATTAGCTGGGCTTGTTCCCCAATATCAGGTCTAACGTGCCCCTTCTCTAGTTGGACTATTTACATATTGCTGAAAAAAAACCCTTCTGGACTCACCTCACAAACTCCACCCCCCATCTAAACCCCTGGCACTGAGTGAGTCCCAGTCAATATACAGCAAGTTAAAATCACCCACTGCAACTACCCTGTTTTTTTTTATATTTTTCCATAATTTGTCCACATATTTGTTCTTCTATTTCCTCCTGGCTGTTTGGAGGCCAATAGTACAATATTATCAAAGTGATTGCATACTTTCCATTCCTGAGCTCTATCCATATAGCCTTGCTGGATGAGCTCTTCAAGGTGTTCTCCCTGAGTATAGCTGTGATTCTCCCTTATCAGTAATGCATCTCTCCCACCTCTTTTACATCCCTCTCTATCTCACCTGAAATATCTAAATCCCAGAATGTTAAGCTGCCAATCAGGTCTCTCTATCAACCAAGTTTCTGTTATAACTCCAACATCATAGGTATATATATTAATCCAAGCTCTCAGTTCATCTGCCTTACCTATCACACGCTTCACATTAAAACAAATACACTCAGACTGCCAGTTTCACTGCGTTCAGTTACCTCTCCCTGTCTGTTCTTCCTCTTAGCCTTATTAGCCTCAGTCTCTGACTCCTCCTCGGTCACTTCACTTGCTGACGCACTGCTGTGGTCCCAACTCCCTGCCATACTAGTCTAAACCCTCCTGAGTGACACTAGCAAACATTCTTGCACAGGTACCACTTGCCGGGAAGACATCCCAATGATCCACATATCCGATGTCTTTCCTCCTACGCCAGGTCTTTAGCCATGTATTTAACTGAAGTATATTCCTACTCCCAGCCTCACTGGCATTTGGCATAGGGAGTAAACCTGACATTACAACCCTAGGGGTCCTGCTTTTCAATTTACGACCTAACTTACCTTTGCAGGACCTCGTCAGTCTTCCTGCCTTTGTGATTAGTACCAATGTGTACCATGACCTCTGGATGTTCACCCTGCCTTTTGAGAATGTCCCACATCCGCATAGATACATCCTTGACTCTGGCACCAGGGAGGCAACACATCATTCGGGAGTCTGTTTTGCGGCCGCAGAAACACCTGTCTGTGCCCTCGACTTTAGAATTGCCTATTACTATGGCTCGACTGCACCTTGACCCTCCCTGCTGTACAATAGCGACACCACTCTGGCTGTTACTGTCACCATCCCCTGAAGGTAATCCCCTGCAACAGTATCCAAAACGGTATACTTGTTAGAGAGGGGGATAGCTACAGGGGACTCCTGCACTTCTGCCTTTGAGCAGTTACCCATCTATCTGCCTCCATCTTAGGTGACCATGTCTCTAAAACTCCACTTTGTGCATGCTCCAAAGTGTCTCCAAATTATTGTTGCACTCTAAAAAATGCACACAACTATTACATAAGTTCAGGAAACATCTGCAAACTTATCTTCCATACAGCTGACATTGCTGAAGGCCTTTCATGACACAAATAATCCAATATCATATAGATATCAAGTAGTACACTATAATGTACTTCTGTGTGAATATTTAGTTGGATCTATTTTATTTTAAGGGATTTAAATTACACACTGTCAGATTTGCCTTTCTTTCTTTGCATTGTCCATAATTACAATGTCTACTCAATGCCCGATTAGCATATAGCTCCACTGTTAATGTCTTTTGACATTCTCACAACAAACTGCATGTTGGATACAATGACAATTGAAGCATAGATTTCATCTTCAGACATGTTGCTTCTGAGCCTTATTCACATATCATAAATTCTCCATGTCTTCATGCATTTTAAACAGTAAACAGACATGATTATAAATCTATGCTTTCATCAACATTCGTCACTAAAATTAGTGAATGGAACAAAAGACATCCAAACTTGTTTCAAAATACTGAAGCCTTACCTTCTTCAGGAACCTTACACCATAGGAAAATATGTAAAGGTAAAATGTAAACTTCCACCTGCAGAGGAAGAAAACATATGAGAATCATAAGGAAGCAGTTACTCATTGTAATTTATTATTAGAGACTCACAAACTCAGCAGCAACACAATTAGAACATGGAGTAGCTATGACGCTGCAGTACAAATCAAGCTTCTGAATTCAGAGAAAACAGGCATATCTTTTGTGCAAATATATGTCAAGAGAATAAGCTCAGTTTCAGTTATTGAACAATAATGTAGTCCTCACAGCGGTTAATACTGGTCTGAGCTTTGCTTCAAGCACACTGCATTCTTCATTTAATAAACTTGCTGCTTCTTGGTTTGACTCACTGTTGAAATACTAACATGAATATCAATAAAGAATTATAATCAGTTAAAATGAAATGTGTTAACCAATCTATTACTTGTGCTGTCCATTTTGAGCTGTATAAATCTGTTCAGAAGTCTCTGCCTGCCACATAATGCAACAGCATAGAGCTTTATTAGGCACCACGTTGTTGGTAGCTACCAGTGGCAAGACATAGGGAGCTAAATTTGACTTTGTGCTGCTTGTTCACTTCAAAATTTCAATGTCTGGGGACACAATGGCCTAGTGGTATTATTACTAGACAATTAGTCCAGTAAACCCAGGTAATGTTCTGATGATCCTAGGTACAAATCCCACCATGTAAGATGGTGAAATTTGGGTTTTAACAAATTACAACTCTAACGATGACTATGAATCCATTGGCAATTGTCAGAAGAACACATCTGGCTCATTAATGTCAGTTAGGGAAGGAAACAGCCATCCTTACCTGGAATGGCCTGCATGTAAGTCCAGACCCCCAGCAATGTGGTTGACTCTTTATGGCAGTTAGGGATGGACAATAAATGTTGGTCTAGCCAGCGA
>NC_063338.1:59704237-59729237 GCF_021869965.1 Rhincodon typus | reverse complement strand
AACCCTCATTTCATGAATTAATAAAAAATGGCCACCAGTGCAAACCTCACTGCTGATTGGCTGGACACATTAGCAGAGGGCAAACAATATTATTTAAAGCTAACTTTCACTGCTGGAAGGTAACATGTCTTAAAGGGGAGGTGCATTATAGCTTGGGCAAGTATTGTCAATTTTTTTTATTCATTTATGGGATGAGGGCATCACTGGCTTTCATTGTCCATCCCTAATTCCCCAGAGGGCAATTAAGAGTCAACCACATTGCTGTGGGTCTGCAGTCACATGTGGGTGTAGGCCAAGCCAGATAAGGATGGCAATCTCCTTACCGAAAAGACATTCGTGAACCAGATGGGTTTTTCCTGACAATCAGCAATGGCTTCATAGTCATCATTGGACTCCTAACTCCAGGTTTTTACTGAATTCAAATTCTACCACCTGACATGGAAGGATTCACACCTGGGTCCCCAGAATATTACCTGGGTCTCTGGATTAACAGTCCAGTGATAATACTGCTAAGCCATGACCTTCCCTTGCCTCATGCAGCAAGTGACACTGACCTAGGAAATATTGAAGAACGACACAACATGAGACAGTGTGGTTTAGATTAGTCCATTGAACTGATTGTCTTGGTGGACTTGGCAGAAAGGAGAAGTATCCTGCACCCACAGAGGGCAAAGACGACCTCCAGTAATGCACTATAAAATGAGTGAGAACACATAGCTGTGGAGGTCAATGAAAAGAGAAAAGGTGCAATGATGTAGATACAGTTCAAGAAGTTCACTCACTGTACATGACTGATCAAGGTAACATGTTATATACGTTTTTTAAACAAATTAGTGTATATATTCAGGGTAAAGTGAACTTCTTGAAACCAAAAGTTTCAGGCAAAAGTCATGGGGTCAACTTTTACATGGCTAAGCTTTGAGGGATTTACACATGTGCTTTATTTGACCCCAAGAGAAATCCAAAAGAAAATTGAATAGAATAAAGTAGACCCCAATGAAACTAATGTCATGCCTTACTGGGGAGCACCTGTGAAGCCAAGCCCAGCTACTCCCAGAGCCGTCACAATAGCTAAAGAGTTAATCAAAATATGCAAAGGTTCTCCAATTTACCTGGCTGTTTCGACTTAGGTGAATAGAAAACGTGGACAAGTTTCTGTACTTAACGAGAATTATTACTTATTTCAACTCAATTGATTTTAGTACAGGTAAACAACTATGAACTGTCAACATATAATCCTAATTTTAGAATTCTAACCCCCTTATAAAACTTCCCCATATTCATACAGAGAGACAAAAATAATTGGTATTATGTGTGGAAGGAAAAACTTGGAAGGCATTTCAACAGTCTCTGTCTACAGGGTTCACAGAGATGATCCTTTTGTTTGCCAAAACTTTCTGTTCTTCAATATCCGTTCATTAGATACTTTTCACTTCCTTGCAGGAGTCACAGAATGACTGGTTCATAAATTATAAAGTCCTTTTCTAATTAGTTAAAAGCAACAGCTTATAGAAAATAGTGAGGGACATAAACTGGCTTTCTTCAGATGTCAGGTACTTTCTACGGCAAGAAGAGACACACCATCTCCCTCTCCAGAGGTCCAAAAGATTCTGGCAGTGTTGCCTATACCCATAAGCTGTTCAGCTACCTGGAGCCAATAACACAGTTATTGGCAGTGGCTTTTGTCATCAACAACTGGTCACCACACCGCAGAACGATTGGTTGCCAGCCAAATCTCACTTTGTACATATCCCCCTTTGCAAGCAAACCGCTCCCCCCTACTCATAGAACAAAGCTGCAGCGAAAACACCACTCACAATACTTGTTTTTAAAAAGTCCAGCAATCCCTTCCTGATTTTCAAAGACGTCCTTCTCCCATTTTAGGCCGTGTAAAAAATACAGGAAAAGTAAAAAGATACAACCTATACACTAAAGAATCCATATTAATTATCTAACATTTATTTATTCTGTAACATCACAAATTGTATATTTTTCAGCCAACACAGTATAAACATATAACAAATTATCTACACACTTTCCTTTGGCAATATCTCCTTCTGTCCAAGCGTGTTGGATCACCAAACACCACACCAAAGACAGGGCCTTCACTGCTCTGCCAAAAAAACTTGCCCGATGTCTTTCTTACCCCATATGTGTTTAGAAGTAGGACAAAAAGAACAATTTGTTATACAGCACCTTTAATATAATGAAATAAGCCAAGGCATTTCACAGGCGGAGCTATAAAAATATTACACTGCACCATGATTGAGATTTAAGGCAGTTGATCAAATGCTTGGAATCTTCTCGGCCCCTGAATGATGTGGGTTAGCAAGAAATTTGGAAAAAAACGAGTGAAATATTCAACGAGGCCCTGCTCATCATCGAGACCATAAAGTTCCATTTTCACAGGGAGATAGGGTGGTGAAGGAGGCATTTGGCACACTGCCTTCATTGGTCAGACTCTTGACTATAGGAGTTAGGACATCATGTTGCAGTTTTACGGGACTTTGGCGATTCCACTGTTGGAGTACTGCATATAGTTCCGGTTGTCCTGTTATAGAAAGTCTATTATTAAATTGGAGGGAGTGCAGAAAAGATTTACAAGGACGTAACTGGCACTAGAGGGTTTGAGTAATAAGGAGAGTCTGAATAGGCTGTGACTTTTTTCCCCTGGAGCATAGGAGGTTGAGGGGTTACCTTATAAAGGTTTATAAAATCATGAAAGGGATAGATAAGGTGAATAGCAAAGGTCTTTTCCCCAGGGTAGGGGAGTTCAAAACTAGAGGGCATAGGCTTAAGGTGAGGGGGCAATGATTTAAAACCAACCTGAGGAGCAACTTTTTCACACAGAGGATGATGCATATATGGAATGAACTGCCAGAGGAAGTGGTAGATGCAGGTACAGTTGCAACAGTTAAAAGACATTTGGACATGTACAAAAATAGGAAAGGTTTAGAGGGATATGGGCCAAATGCAGGCAAATGGGATTAGTTCAGTTTGGGAAACCTTTGTTGGCATGGACAAGTTGGATTGAAGGGTCCATTTCCGTGCTGTACGACTCCGTGACTCTTCACATTGAAATCTTTCAAAATTGCAGTGATCATCTTCTGAATCTCTGATCTATTCATCCCTATCAGCTATATAACATCATTTTATAGATCTTCCAATTGTTATTGTTAGTAGTAACTTTGACATCCTCATTCCATAAAAAAGATCTTTAGTATAATTGAGCACATTCAATATTTTACATTTTAGAAATTATTTATTTGATAATATGGGATCAAGGCCAATCCAGGTTTCCAAAATACATTGACACAATGTTGTGGGTGAGTGTGTTTGCATATTTCGTCCTTTGTGAAGACTTCTGCATCTGCTAAACCTAATTGATCCACATCTTTTGGATTCTATCCAAGAGATTATTCATGCACACATCCGAGCAGTGAACAATTCTCTTCAAACTGCCAGGAATATCTGTCATGCTAGGGTTAGTCAAGCTTACATCACTGCCTCTACCATCAATGAGGTTTCCTACACTAGTAAACTTTTCTTTGCATAGACCTTCTGGTTTCAAATTCCAGATTCCTCTGATCCAGTTATTCCAAGTGCCTTCACCAAATCAGCTTTTCTCATGAACATGATGCTAATATCTTTCTTAAGTTTCTCATTAGAAGATTTTTGCTTGTGTGTCATCATCAGCTTTGATTTTGCATGTCCATGATACAAATTGGAACCACTGTAAACTGCACCTTCTTGTCATCTTTACAAGGATTTTCTTTTCACCAAACTTGGCAACAGTCTTGTTTGTTGTTATGTCAAAGTTTATCAGTTGTTTCCTCTATTTTTATTTGCAGTGAAATCAATAAGCATGCATCTCTCTTTTGACCAATCAGTGGAATTTGGTGGTTTTATCATTGAGTTCAAATGGCAGACACTGTGAAATTTTCATGTTCTGATGGCATACTAAACTATGCCTTTTCATGAATCTGGTGCACCAAACAGCACTGGCTATGAATTCTAGAATACCAGCTTTTGTTCTGTTATAGTGATGATGTTTATAAAATTATGATGTTTTGGGATTGTGTCTTTAAATTTAAGGTCAAATAAAGGAACTCATGTGACCTGTTCGGAAATCTCAGAGATAGCAAGAACTGCAGGTGCTAGAGCAAGAGTCAATACAGTGTGCATACATCAGGACAGATGAAGGGTCTAGGCCTGAAACATCGACTTTCCTGCTCCTCTGATGCTGCCTGATCTGCTGTGTTCCTCCAGCTCCACATGAAATCTGCCTGATATGAAAAGCTGTAGAGAAAGCTAACTTAAAGATTACATTACAAGCTTGCCTAGAATACCACTAAATATCACAGTCAGTGTTATGGAATCTGCCTGGATCTTCGAGAGGCAGAGGAGCTGGAAACTACAAAGGTCCCATGATTAGTTATGCAGGTGGATCTCCATGTTAGGATTTAAACGACCAAATTTGTGGCAAAGTAAAATGTGATCAGAAGAATTCAGACAAAGGGGAAAGTCTGCAGGAAAAGAAAACTTTGCTGTCTCATACAGCTCTACATTGGAAAGTTACCAGCTGAAAAAAACAAGGAACAGAAATAAACCTTCAGGAGCTAAGAACGTCAATGTAAAACACACTTAAAATAGCCCTGTGAGGTAATTTTTTTTTGAAATTTTATTAAGAATTGGAAATGGCATGTATCATTTGGTGATTTAAATTGTAAGTTGTCCACGAAGATAGAGGCAGAAGTAATGCAGGTCAGTTTTGTCAAGGTACTTTTATATAAAATGTAATTTGAGAAAACAATTTCACCCAAGTGCATCAGTTCTACAGAGGCACATGACTGCAGTCAATTGCCTGGGAGAACCCCTGTAGTTTTATTGGGTAGAATGCTTATATTACTGAGTTTATAACAGAACAGAACATCATTAATTTAGTTTAATTTTGAATTCAGAACAGAAGGTTCCAGGTGTGAGTTTAGGACAACCAGGAATTCTGCTTGCATGAATATCAACATTTTAGCTCAGGTGAATCAGTTAACGTAGCTGAAGACTATTCGTTTCATTGAATTTCCAAGCTAGAAGAGTTTGGATAAAAATCCGAAAGTTGTTTGAACGGCAAAAGTTTAGTCCATCAGAATTGAGAAATGGACTTAGCCAGTGGCCTTGGAAAGCAATCACAAAACTGTCTCTGCAGTCCAAGGAAACAAAGCTGGAAGAAGTTAGTTCAGTAAAAAAGTAAAAAGTTGAGACAGCAGTGAAATTTCTCTGAAAATGTGTGTGTGTGTAAAAGAATAGCATTTGGGAACAGTTTGATACTTTGTTTTGCTGTCAGTGTTGACATCTTTCTGACTGTCATATATACATGTAGATAGCTCTTTGTTTTCTCTTCTTTTCATAGAATCATACGGTACAGAAGAGGCCCTTCAGACCGTCAAGTCTATACCACCAAAAGTTATTATTACCTACACTAATCCCACTTTCCAACACTAGGCCCATAGTCTTGAATGTTCTGACACTGCAAGTGCTCATCCAAGTACTTTTTAAAGGTTGTGAGGTTTCCTGCCTCAACTACCCTCCCAGTAGTGCAAAATGAAAACATTATTCCCCAAATCCCCTCCACACCTCCAATCTTTCACTTTAAAATTATACCCTCTTGTTACTGACCCTTCAACTAAGGGGAATAGCTGCTTTCCACTCACCCTGACCATGCCTCTCATAATGTATTCACCTCTCTCAGCTTCCCCCCGGCAAAGTTCTCTGTTCCAAAAAAAATCCAAGCTTATCCAGCCTCTCTTCATAGCTGATATGCTCCATCCCAGACAACATCCTGCTGAATTTCCTTTGCACTCTCTCTAGTGCAATCATATCTTTCCCATAGCATGGTGACCAGAATTGCACATAGTACACCAGGTTTGGTCTAAACAAAGTTCCGTACAACTGCAACATAACCTCCATGCAGTATAATCTATGCCTCAACTGGCAAAGGCAAGCGTCCCATATGCCTTCTTAACTTGCCTATACCTGTCCTGCTGCCTTCGGGTATCTGTGGACTAGCACCCCAGGATCCCCCATTCCTCTAAGCTTCCTAGTGTAACACCATTCATTGAGCACTCCCTTATCTTGTTTCTTCTTCCAAAGTGCATCACCTCACATTTATCAGTGTTAAATTCCATCTGCCACTGATTTGCCCATCTGAATAATCCATTTATGGACAGATGGATAGATGGACGGATAGATAGATAGATAGATGGATGGATGGATGGATGGATGGTTAGATGGATGGATGGATAGATGGATGGATGGACATATAGATAGATAGATAAATAGACAGACAGACACAGATAGATAAATAGATATACAGACAGACAGATAGAGAGATGAAGCCAGGTGTCCTTTGGATTAGGGTTACACCTGACCAATCTTGCCATCATCTGAGATCATGAGACTTTAAACATTTTAAAGTAAGAAATCTCAACATGCCATTCTTTCAGACATTAAATGGCGATATGATTTATTTTAAGTTATCAGTCCGTACATGAATCATACAACCTTAGTTTGCTCAGGTTATAAAATCAGATGGCTCAGAACATTACAATATGACTATTTTGTCAATGCTCATTAATTCATTCTGTCACTTTTTCCTGCAGTTTAAATTGAGCTTGTACCTATTATTATTTCCCAAAGGCATTATGTTAGATCATTAGCCTTGTCAATTGTTTAGAAGACAGTTGCTAGAATTGGCAGAGAGAAAATCTAAAGGTACTTGCACATGTCTTTAAAGTTAAAAAAAGGTACTAACTACAATTCATTATTTGATAGTCACATCAATTTTAATTCAATAAAATGTTGAATGAAGAAAACTGGTTTAATAGCAACCATGTAACCATGTCAATTGTCAAAAAGACTCAGTCAGTTCTCTAAAGCCTTTGATTGAAGGAACTTTGCTATCTTTACTGGGTCTCGTATACATCTGCTTCCAGGTCCATAGAATTGCAATTGACTTTTAACTGGCCTCTGAAATAGAAAGCTATTCATTTGTATCAAACTATTACAAGGACTAAACAAAAGAATGAAACTGGGCGGCCATATTGTATTGACCCAGGCTCGAGAAGTGACAACACCAAACACACTTCTGTTAAAGCTGCAAAGCCCTCCACACCAACATTAGGTGGCATGTGCCAAAAGTGGAAGAGCTGTCCTACAGACTAGTCAAGCCTCAGCTTGACATAGTCACACTTACGAAATTAGAAACTGTCCTAGACACTACCGTCGCTATCCCTGCATATGTCTTGCCCCACCAGCATTGGGTCAAAATCCTGGAACTTCTTGAACAGCACTGTGGGTAGCCCTACATCCAAGAACTGCATTGATTCATGAAGGTGGCTTGTCACCACCTTCTGGAGGGCAATTAGGGGTGGGCAATAAATGCTGGTTTAGTCAGAGAAACCTGCACCTCACGAGTGACTTAAGAAATCTGACTTCTTAGGGTAATTAATTATCTGGATCTTTGTACATACTATACTCCAATTATGTGTGGTAAAATTTTTAGAAAATTCTACGATGAGAAATGGAAATATATTTCTTAAGCAAATTTAACTGTGATCTGTAATAAACCATAGGCTGAATTTTCCCATTTTTGGCAATGTTTTATCAAGTGAGATTCATGGCAAACATTCCATCAAGGTCCATGTTATTTTTCTCAGGCAATCTTCCACTTTTCAGACCACTAATAATGTAATTGACCCTTTGGTGTGTAATCATTATGTGGCTGGAGAGGTGGAAGTGCCCACCACTGCCAGAATGTTATGCAGCTGGCACTGTTTGAGTCACTGCAAGGTATGAACTACCCTTCCCACTCTGGTGGTTCACTGTCACCCCAAGGAAATGGTCCAAAGGGCAAGTTAGCTCTCTGGTTAGCTTCTGGAGATGCTGCTGGACAGGTGGTGGACAGTGACAGCTTCTTCCTGTTGACCATAAAAGGAGGCCACATCTTCAAACTCAGCCGAGACAACAGATTGGATCGGTACAGTGTCCTGATTGCAATGCAATGTATAGCGGTGAAGGGAGAAGGTGTAATAACCATCTGCTCTCTGCAAAGGTAAGTTCTCCTATCTTCGCTCTTCTATCTACCAATCACAGGGACACCATTCATGGAACTTTGTTATTGCACATGCCTCTCAATAAGGCTAATGGACTAAAACTCTCATTAATTAAAACACTCACAAGCACTTAATAGCTCTCACCCACCTTCTTACTCACTCACAAGCAGGCACTCCACACCCTTCCTGCTCCTGCATCACCACTAAATCCTCTCCCATCAACGGAGGTAAATAATTAGAAATCAGGACTCGTGACCTAAAGTGTGGTCAATTAAGTGAAACTTAAGGAGCTACTAAAAGAAAGGGAAGGACAGAGAGAGGTTAAAGCTCAGCTGCTAATGTTGGAGCAAAGGAAATCACTGTCAAACAAGAACTGTAGGGCAGGGAAATCTTGGTGAATTGCAGGACTTGAGTTTACAGAATTCAGGAGGGCCAAATCCAAGGCAGGATTTAAACAAAGAAAAATAAGAATTTTAAAATTGGGTCATTGCTTGAGCAATAGCAAATGCAAGTTTGCAATGGACTTGCAGGATTTGGTGCAAGTGAGGAAACACAGTAGACCGTATCAGAGGAGCTAACGTGAATGGAGGGTGTTAGTGTGTTAGCTGGTCAGGAGTGCTTTGAAATAGTCAAATCTATAAATAGCAATGACATGAGTAAGTGTTTAAAATATCCACTTGCCTGGATGAGTGCAGCACCAACAACACTCAAGAAGCTTGACATCATCCAAGACAAAGCAGCCTGCTTGATTGGCACCACATTCATAAGCATTCACTCCCTGTACCACTGACACTTAGTAGCAGCAGTGTTTACTATGTACAAGATACACTGCAGAAATTCACCGTAGATCCTCAGACAGTACTGTCCAAGCCCACAACCACTTCCATCCAGAAGGACAAGGGCAGCAGATACGTCAGAACATCAAAGTTCCACTCCAAGTCACACACCAAGTCTCCTAACTTGGATATATGTCGCCAATCCTTCCGCGTTGCTGGATTAAGGTGCTGGGATTCCCTCCCTAAAGACATTGTGAGTCTATCTACAGCACATGGATAGCAGTCATTCAAAAAGGCAGCTCACCACCACATTCTCCAGGGCAACTAAGGACAGGGAATAAATGCTGGCCAGCCAGCAATGTCCACATCCCATGAGTGAATTAATAAAAGTCAAGTAAAGGGGAGCTAGAGGAACACAGCAGGCCAGGTAACATTAGAAGAACAGGAAAGCTGATGTTTTGGTTTGGGACGCTTCTTCAGAAAAAGTAAAAGAATGTTAATTTAAAATCAATTTCACAATGTTACTTTAGAAACTGTAATGTTCAGCAAATAAACAGAAATTTACATTTTTCTTTCTATAAATCTTGTACTTTTATGTTTATTTTAAAAACAAAACTGCAAAAACAGATGCAGCCTCTGTGATATCAATAAATCAATTTAACTGTCAGGAATGCAAGTGATGAAAACACTTTTGGAGTCAAAACATATTTGACTTTGAACTAATGGAAGATATTATAAATTCTGAAGGTCAAACACAAATTTACAAGCAAGAAAGTACAATTTTTCCACTATAAATACACTCTCTCAGATTGAAACTGAACTAATCAGTAGGTCTCCCTTGAACAACACATGGTTTCTCCTACCTAGCTAAAATCATTGCTAACAAGTACAGTTTGCAATTAAATGTCAAGCTATTTAACTTTTTTCAAAGGAGACAATTAAGACAAGTGTCATTATTTCACAGCAGCACCTAATGTTTGTTTCTCCACATATGGGCTATTTTACAACCAAATCACACTCTTAGCAGAAGCACAAGTCTAAGCATATCTGGTAAAGGAGTTATGTATTCAGGTACTTTGAGATTCACATTTATTATTGCAGTAGAATATAAGTTACAGTTATTAGCAAAAGAAGGTTTTTGGCACAGTTGGGAAATGCTGCCTTCGACTAAGAAGCTCCAGATTCAGTTCCCACACTGGACTTGATGGCATTGATGTCTACTCATAACGTGGCCAGATTAACTTGTCAATCCTTTCAATGGCAGCTGGTAAGAGCCAGAGAGATTTCTAAATAATCATGTGATCCAAAGCAAGTAAGAGTCCTTGCCAAAACTATTCATAGCTATGGTCTATAGCCTGACTATTGCCACAGACTCAGGCTGGTGTGGATCAGATTGATTCCAACAGCAACAACTGGCGACCTAAGTCCTTGTCCTACTCACAATGAAGGTCATACAAACTGAAAAAGTTATTTAAAAAGCCTGAAGGTACATACTACTGTAGCATCCTTTATGTATTTTGTATAACTGTGCTTGTAATTCCAGCTAATTATAGCTGCATCATTCCACCTCCACAGATGCAATCAAGTGACCTAATAGATCAATGTCAATAAACAGGTCTGTTTGAATCTAGTTACATTCAAAATTACATTTGATTAAATAACTATTATATTATATGAATAATTATGTCATCTTCAACTTAGGTAAGGTGGCTCAGTGGTTAGCACTGCCACCTCACAGCACCAGAGACATGCGTTTGATGCCAGTCTTGGATGACTGTCTGTGTGGAATTTGCCCATTTTCCCTGTGTCTGTGTGGGTTTCTTCCAGGTGCTCTGGTTTCTTCCCACAATCCAAAAACATGCAGGCTATGTGGATTGGCCATGGTAAATGTGGGGTTAAGAGGACAGCGTGGGGTCTGGGTGGGATGCCCTTTGGAGGATTGATGCAGGTGTGATGAGCCAAATGGCCTCTTTCTGCACTGTAGGGATTCTATTATTTCATTTTAGCAGCTGTGAATAGTCGCTGCTTACTTCTCAAACACCCTGATAACATCACAACAGCTGAAATTGCAATTATACCAAATGGTTGCATCAGAGTGTGATTGGTAAGGACAAGCTAACATTCCACCATTTGATGGAGCACTGCCCATTCCTTAAGAGCTGGTATTTGAAGTGGCATCCTTTTCTTCATTAATACTTTGTTTCTGATTCAGTCTACCAGTTGATTGTTTGACATAACTTTTCAAGTCTGAATCTGTTTATTGCATTTCTATTCAAGAAAATGGGCTATAAATATCAGCCTCATTCTCCTTATCATCATCAATTTTAGTTATAGGGTTTGAAAACTGTATCCAATAACTGAATTTCAAAATTGTCTCCCTGATTCATGGACTCCTTTTCTTTTCTTCCTGCCCAACTCTATGGGCTCAAGATATGGTCAATAATAAAATTAAGGAACAAGTCAAAATGTTCCTCTTGTATGTTTCAGTTTCTTCTATTTCACTGGTTTTTCAAACGTCCTTAATGAGGCCAATATTCACCCGAAAATAAAATCAATTCCTTCTGTAGGAATTTGTTTCATCACTCCAGCTCAACTTTATCATTTGTCAAATTACTCTTTATCTCAATTTTGTCGAATGAGATTGATTTGTAACCTCCATATATACCTCCAATTAATATTTTCTCTTTCATTAATGCTTCTGGAAGACAAACAGCATCAGCAGCCAGCATCAGTGACTGTGTTGCTCCAGTATCTCTCAATATTGTTATTGATTAACTTCCTAGATTCAAAGCAAAATACCACCTCTTCTGAACTATAATACTTAGAATCCCCAGTGGTCTGATTCTCTTTGCAAATATTTGAAAAATAATTTTCATGACAATCCTGAGCTATCTCTCCTTTCTTACTGCATTCCAAGGAAACATGTTCATTTTGTACCATGGGTACAGATTTACTACCTATGTCCTTTCATGAAGCTTAATTTCTTAAGATTCATTGGACATTCTTATACTGTAGTCCATTTTCTATTTAACTTCCAGCAATTGGCTTTTGAACATCAAATCCTATTACAATAAAAGAATACAATGTTTGTTATCACTTATTAATTCTAATATTTTTCCTTTATTTCTTTGGTGTCCTTACATCTGTTCGCTACAAACAGTACTTCTTCCATCCCTCTTTGCTCTAAGCTGTTTGTAATTTCCCTATCTCTTTGGAGATAAAATTTTTATAATTTCATCTTCCCACTCTTTGTCTCCTCTCATTCATGTCTTTTGATCTGTCTGTAAGTCGAGTTGTTCTTAATTTCTAGCCACATCTTAGCTAATTCCAATCATGACACATCAATTTCAGGTTTCCTTCTTTTCACAATTCTAAATGTTGGATTTAAGTATCTCATTCTCATAGATCCTGCTGTTATGTCTACCTTCAAGTTAGCTGCAAGTCTCTCAGTTTAGCTTTAATCAAAGATTTTAAATAATTCACAGTTATATCTTCCACTTCCAGAAAACTCTGAGCAACATTCAAAGCCATCTTCAACTCCATGCAGTAAACATCCACAACAAAGCAGTTTTGTATTTAGAACTGTCATGTAGCAATTACTTTAAAAATAAAGGCACAGAAACCTCTTAAATCCAGTGAATTCAAAATTCTGCCAGGAAATCCAGTTGTTATAATCCTTGCTGATGTTATTGCTGGACAAGTCAAGTCTCAGATTGAAATCAGTTTTGATAGATAATATTTTATATCTTTTTGATTTTAAAAAAACTTATTTCACTGAAACAAAAAATAAGCAATGCACCAGATTTGATTTTCACAAGAGAAGTTCGTTATGCAAAAGAAATGAAGATAAAATAGAATAAATCAAACCATTTACATATAATACAGGTTTAAACATTTACAAACAACTTGGTAAAAGGTAATCCTATTTATCCCAAAAGCACTCCGTTTAATTACTTGTACCAAAGAGAATTCCCTTGACTTTCATAAGCATAGGGGTTAATTTACCTCTGGCTTTAACTCTCTTTCTTGAAAATTTGATAGTCTCAGCCTGGAGCCTTCCTATAGCTAAGCTTAGACTTTTGCAGCTACAAATAACTTTATTAGGGTTAGAACTAAACACTTGTGGTCTGGAACTTATAAACCAAACTGCACGTACTGAGGTAACCTATTTCTTAACAGTGCTAAACCATCTTTTCCTCTGGAGTATAGGAACTGCAGATGCTGGAGAATCTGCGATAACAAGGTGTAGAGCTGGATGAACACAGCAGGCCAAGCAGCATCAGAGGAGCAGGAAAGCTGACGTTTCGGGCCTAGACCCTTCTTCAGATATGAACTATTTATTAATGTACTTTTATAAATTTTATGAACAAAGTATATATTTTTAAAATGAAATCACTCATCTTTACTGATTTACTTTTCTTCTTGACTCCTGATACATTAAATTCAAAACGTTTATCCAAAAGGATTCATTGAGTTTCCCCTTCATACCTCTGCAGAATTGTGATGCCTTATGATCTCTCTCATATCATTCAATTCTTTGTCTCCAATTTTTTGCACATCGTCCTACTTAGTTCTGCCTTCAATCGCCTACGGTAGGATCTATTACCTGGCTCTGTACTGTTTTACTTCTCTCTCCTTCTTTGCAAGACTCCTCAAAGTCCATTTAAAAGAACAAGCTTTCATTCACGTATCTGTATCTCCAGCTCTGTAGGTACAGCATTCTTTCCTACAATTTTCTAACAGTATTATTTAGTAACACATAAAATTCAAACAGAACTAGATAGGTTAAATGCAGAATGTTCCTCATAACTGGGGATCCAGAACCAGGAGTCATAGTCCAAGCATATAGGGTAGGCTATTTAGGACCAAGGTGAGAAGAAATTTCTTCACGCAGAGAGTGGTAAATCTGTGGATATCTCTGCTACAGAAAGTAGTTGAGGTCAAAACAATGTACTGTTTTGGATATTTTCAAGAAGGAATTAGTGTTTAGGGCTAAAGGAATCAAACAGTATGAGGATAAGTCGGGAGCAGGCTACTGTATGAACGTTCAACAATGATCATACTGAATTGTGGAGTAGGCTTGAAGGGCAGAATGGCCTACTCCCACACCTTTTTTTATGCTTCTGTAGCCATATAAACTTCTAAATAGGAAGTCTCTGAGTAGTTGTTTTTTACATTAAGGATGCAATGCAAATGCAAGCTTATTTTGTTTTACTTAGTTCTTACAAATGCAAAATTTGTTTCAGTCTCAGTTTTCATGTGAAGTACCTTTCACCTTTCTCCAAAAATTTCTTTCATCTAAAATATCTTAATTTAAATTATTCTGGTAAATGCATAAATTCAAGACACCTTAACAGAGAAACATTTGCAGCTTTAGTTTTTATTGGGTTATCCATCTTCTGATAGATATTTTTCTTGCAGTTCTAGGAAGTTATGAAGATAGAAATTCAAATCAGAACTATGATAAATTATTCGAGCATGTTCTTTATGGAGCATTAACTTAGGCAGTAAGGTATTATTCCCAGTCCACAAGAATATGCATATAAATGATTCAGTGTTTTTGAAAGGTTTTCAAAACTTCTCACTGCCGCACTGGAGTTGGTAATAGTGATGTGTACTTGCATGGTTTTGCACACATTGGCAGAATTTAATGCTATCCACAGCAGTAATCTAGAAGGCTGGTGGAGGGAATCAGTGCAGGAAAGAAGGCAGTGAGTGGTCGCCTTTCTGCTTCCTTGAATTACGCAGACACTGGGATGGTACCTGAAGGCCTTCCCAATCAGGAGGTCAATTGACACCCTTAAGTTTTTTTTTAATTCACTCATGGAACGTAGATGTCGCTGGCTGGCCAGCATTTACTGCCCATCCCCACATGTCCTTGAGAAGGTGGTGTTGAGCTACCTTCTTGAAGCACTGCGATCCAGTGTGGCCAATTAAGGACATTATCTCACCATTGCTGGTATTCAGGAGGTTTACAACAAGTAAGAAGGCCACCCGCTGCAAGCTTTCTTGCAGGCACAGGGAAAGGACAGTCCTAATCAGGCCCCTGTGTTTAATGACCCACAGAAAGCCCTGTCTGATTGGTTAGCAAGTAGATTCTGAGGCAACACCCCTACAAATCAGAGTCCACAGACTCAATTGGGCAGAATGGCTTACTCTTGCAGCCAAATTGTATGTTCCCATGTTCAGTAATGAAATGCCATTTATTCTAACAGCTAAGGCCAACTATGTGACTGATAAGGGAGTGAAACATTTGAGGTGCATTTCTGAGTAAAGACAGAAGAAGTAACTTATTTGGATATTTGAAGTCATCAGGAACATCATAGTGCTTTATAGCCAATTAAGTAATTTTGAAGACTACTTGCTACTGTAATTCAACAAACCCAACAGTTAATTTGTGCAGAGCAAGGTCCCACAAGCAGCAACAAAATAGTGACTAGATCAAACAGTGACAAGATCAGTGTTGAAGCTACTCACCATACTGACTTAGAAATATATCACTGTTTCTTCACTGTCGCATGGTCAAAATCCTGAAATTCCTTCCGGAAAGGTATTATGGGTCAACCTCAAGCATGTGGACTGCAGCAGTTTAAGAAGGCAGTCCACCATCACCTTCTCAAGACTAGGGATGGGCAATAAATGCTGGCCCAGCCAGCGATGCTTGTTACCCATTAGTGAATAACAAAAAATCTATTTTGGATACACTTCAAGTAGAAGTCTTACCCATAAAATAAACACTCAATCCTTACTTAGATAATAACAATGACAAGTTTCTTCTACAAATTATTTTCATAGACTGACTATCTGTTCAAATCGAGAAAAAGCAAGTGGATAAAATGGACATGGGTCAGACTTCCAACAGAATCATAACTTACTACAGCTCATTCATTAATCAAAGCCACTTTTCAATTTACTAATTATTCGTATTGATGTACTTTGGGAATGCTTTCAAGTTAAAGTTGCTTGTGAAAGTCAGTGATTCATTTTAAGTCATTTAATTTATTGACTGAATAATTCATAGCACTAGGGCAAAAGCGGTTTTGCATCTTCCTCACTTCAGGTTTGCAAGTCAAGTAATACTTCCAATAAATTAATGAACAAGTGTATCCAATGTCCTTCAGCAAAATCCTGCATTCCACACTACACAAAGAAGAATGCTGAAAACATCTGCTTTATTGTAATGAAATGGTAAAAATATAAAGGCTGTGTAATGTTATCACACTATTACAAAGCCTTTGTCAAATTATTAGTTTAAAATACAGTTCGCTTGAACAGCTAGATGCACTGCCATTAGCAAAGAAACCAAATCAATATCATAAAGTATGTTGGAGTCATACTGGGATGACAGTTCCCAAAACCACAATTTCTCCAACACTGAATCCCTAAGAAAATTAAAATATAGATTACCAAGGTCAAAACAGTGCACCAGTCTGAGTTACGTGATTGATTACTTGAGATCCATACCAGTGGAATGTACATTTGTTAATAACCCATGCAATCTTATTTCCAATGCCCTGATATTTAAATTGTTATGTGAGGGTAATGGTAGGATGCATCTGGTCAGGTCTATGCCCTGTCTAGCCTACCCAAAAATTAATAGGCCAGCATTTCCTAATGACAAATTCTAAATTGGCCTTCACTCATTATCCACTTTCGGAACCAGAAATAGAAAAAAGTCAAAGACTCCCACTACTCATGTGGAGTGACAATACACTTGCAGGTTCCAAGACTTCTGTATTATAGAGGCAACTCAAAGTATTTCTTCAGCAGCATAATGAGAATATGTAAGTACAACTTAAACTATATTGAGATAAATATCTGTTTGCAATGAATATCTTCCGTTGTTAACTGTGAGTAATATGCTGAAAATTTTCTGCTCCAGGGGCATCCTAGAGTCAATGAGATTTCTTCTCATGAAACAGTCAGGTTGACTGGGTGACTAAGTCATCTGGGGTATCACAGGATCTGGAGCAAAGACAAGTTACATGGACTCCTTACGTTGTTATCTTTCCATCATATTTCTTCTTTCATGGTATATGGGCATCACTGGCAAGACCAACATTTGCTACACACCTCTAATTAACCTGGAACTGAGCAGTTTATTTGGTCATTTCAGAAGATAGCTAAGAGTCAATCACATTGCTGTGGGTCTGGAGTCACAAACAAGTCAGACCATGTAAAGATGGCAGATTTCCTTTCCTACAGGAAAATAGTAAACCAGATTATTTTTATGACAATCAATGAGAATTTCATGGTTACAATTGCTCAGACTAGAATTCAATTGAATTCAAATTCCTCGCGCTGTCATGGTGAAATAAGAAAGCATGATAAAATTGATCTGAGAGATCTGGTGTTACAATCCTGCAAAAGTAACCCAAAGCGCTTTGATTGTTTGAATAAAATAATTACTGTTAGGGTAGATGGTGAAGAATAAGCTCTCAAATAATTGCACTTAGAACATAAGAACTAAGAACTAGGAGCAGGAGTAGGCCATCCGGCCCTTCGAGCCTGCTCCGCCATTCAATAAGATCATGGCTGATCTTTTCGTGGACTCAGACCCACTTACCCGCATTCTCACCGTATCCCTTAATTCCTTTATTGTTCAAAAAAAAATCTACCTTATCTTTAAAAACGTTTACTGAAGTAGCGTCAACTACTCCACTGGGCAAGGAATTCCATAGATTAACAACCCTCTGGGTGAAGAAGTTCCTTCTCAATTCAGTCCTAAATCTGCTCCCTCTAATCTTGAGGCTATGCCCTCTTGTTCTAGCTTCACCTGCCAGTGGAAACATCCTCTCTACTTCTATCTTATCTATTCCCTTCATAATTTTATATGTTTCTATAAGATCCCCCCTCAATCTTCTGAATTCCAATGAATATAATCCCAATCTACTCAGTCTCTCCTCATAAGCCAACCCCCTCAACTCCGGAATCAACCTAGTGAACCTCCTTTGCACCCGCTCCAGTGCCAGTACATCCTTTCTCAAGTAAGGAGACCAAAACTGCACACAGTACTCCAGGTGCGGCCTCACCAGCACCTTGTACAGCTGCAACATAACCTCTCTGCTTTTAATCTCAATCCCTTTCGCAATGAAGGACAAAATTCCATTTGCCTTCCTAGTTACTTGTTGTACCTGCAAACCTACCTTCTGTGATTCATTCACAAGGACACCCAAGTCCCTCTGCATAGCAGCATGCTGCAACTTTTTACCATTCAAGTAATAATCCTTTTTACTATTACTCCTACCAAAATGTATGACTTCACATTTATTTACATTGTATTCCATCTGCCAGACCTTTGCCCACTTCCTTAATCAGAGTGGAGTGCAAAGAGTTAGCCATATAATTCTTCATTTAAGAATACAGTAGTGATTAGCGAGGAAAAGAGAAAGTGGCTGATGTGTTTATTTTGCCCATTATTATTGATTTACTGAACACTGGGACACTGACCTGTCAGTGAAAGATTTAGTACTGAGCGCCTGTGTCAATTCCTTCCATGTGGCTATGGATATTTTGCTACAGCTGTCTTCTGTACCAACCTTTTGTATAATCTCTTCAAAGAGGTTTCAAAAGTCTGTTATTGTGAGCTGTGTGTATTTTTTTTCTATTATAATTTGGTGCAATGTCCTTACCCATTTATTCCTAGGTCTATCAATGCATGTACAAACAGTCAATTTGTTGAGCCAAGTACTTTCCTGTGTACCTGCTAATCTGTCACCTTTCTGTTGTGATCTTCATTCAAATTTAGCTTTTAAAGGTCGTACTCACAATTGTCGAACATCGTTTGGACAGGCATTCCATTTTAAAGGAGAACAACCATGAATGGCACAGTGACTCAGGAGTTAGCACTGCTGCCTCGCAGTACCAGTAACCCAGGTTCGATTTGACACCACCAAAATGGAAGGATTAAATGCGCTGAGTGTGCAGAATATGAACAGGATCATTGATGAGGATGCTCATATTCCTGCTCCCAGTGCTACAGGGCACAGGTGATCTGAAATCTTAACACAATGGCACTGATCTGGAAAAAAAATCAGATCCCTGTATTTCTGTGATTCAAAAAAATTACTCTGAAGTATTTTGTAAAGCTAACTTTTTTACATAATTTATCATCATTAGTCTTTATAAAGTCACCTCAACTGACTCCTTTCAAGGATTACAGGTCAAGCTTTTTCCAGTCTTTATTCATACTTCTGACAGTATTTGATTAATCTTGTGGACTTTCTTCTCTTATCTACCATTAGATCTAAAGTCTGCCATCCTGCCACATCCAGTTATGAATAGTAGTGGACAATTAAATAACTGACCATAGGAGAAGATTGCTCAAGTATCATCATTCTAAATGATGGAAGATCATCAGTGCAAAAGACAAGGCTGAAGCATTTGCAACCATTTTCAGCTAGAAGTCCCAAATAGATAATCTATCTTGGCTCTTTCATGAGATCCCCAACATCACATATGCCAGTCTTCAGGCAATTTGTTTCACTTCACAATTGACAATAATGCTGGGCTATCCAGTGACACCACATCTTGTGAAAAGAATAACAAATAGAATTCATATATCATTGCCCTGTTGAATAACATTTCATTCCATATATTCCATAGCCCTTAAGACTCTTCCTCAGATTTGGGGAACCTTCCCAGTTTGGTATTGCATGTGAATTCGACCAGTTTGCAATAATTCAATGAATGCAAATCCATGTGCTTAATTAGCGAACAGTACAAGTCTGAACACTCTTTCCTAAGATGTCTCGTTAAGCACTTTTCAACCCGAAAGTAACACATCCCTGCTACTTCCTACCCTCTAATTAATTGGTAATTTAGTTTTAGCTTAGCATTTTAAGTATAAGTCATTGCTTTTTGTGCAATTATCTTTCGTGCTACAGCATTTGTCAAAAGCCTTCTTGGAGCAGAAGGATCACATTATTAAACAAAACATGATTAAATGAAAAGCCTTTACAGAAAACAGCTGTAGTAAATTATCCATAGCCATATGGAAAGAGACGACACAGGAACTGATTATCAAATCTCTCACTGACAGATCAGTGCCCCAATGTTGTAGTGACAGAATATCATTTTCATTATAAAATCAAGGAGCTGGTCAGCAGAATCTTTTCCTTCTGAATTCAGGCAGCCTGTGTTTCCTACATTGTAATCATACATGTAACTTTTATCTGATAATCTATTTAATTTGTATTGACAATTCAGGTCACATGGTTTCATTTTCACAGTGGTTTCCAAGAAAGCAATCTCAGAGAAATAGTACTTCTCCTTTGATTTTCAAACTTTATGTCCCACAAGAAAATCAATGGCAAACATATATGAATACTTCCAATACTTAAGGCAGAAAAAAATTACTCAATTGCAGCAAATGAAGCCCCCTTTGCAATAACATCAGATTATAAACTCTGTCCTAACTTTGTCTAAGTAAAACACAACAGACTAAATCCGTACATGCTCTCACAGAATTTGGTAAGGGTGCTGGGCTTCTCCTGGTTCCTTCTCTGCCGAAACCAACGCTGAATGGTGCGAACATCCCAATCCAATTGTTTGGAAAGCCCTTCTAGTCTCTTTTCATCTGGATGCTAGAAAAAAGAAATCAGTCAATTATGAGATTCTTCTCATTCATCTTGTTCTTCAACAACAATGACAACATACATTAATACAGCATCTTTAGTACTGAACAGTATCCCACAAAGCTTTACTAAGTTGTCAACAAAAAGTAGACACTGGCTCAAAGGGAAATGTAAAAAGAGTTAAGAGGTGACTTTTATTTAAGAATCTGAAAGAAGAGATTGAAATGTACACATTTATGGAATCCTAGTGCAAGCTTTTCTCTTAGTCTAATTTTATTCAAGTGAATAAAATCTCCTTTTTTCTAAATTATTTATTTATGATTAACTACTACTTAAATTACACCAAATTTCATACGTTATTATTCATGAGCCCAGCTGATGGCAGTCTTGGACAAGTCAGATCCCAGAGTTAAACCTGGTTTGACAGATCATAAATTTTATTTTTACAATTTGTTTGCTCTGGTGGTCAGTCACTGAACATATTCATAAGAGGCTACCAAAACACACAAAAGGAAAAAGGCAACAATGCAAACTATGAGTTCTGAAGAGCACTCATAGCAGACTCAAAATATAAACTGTTTTTCTCTCTCAACAGATGTTGTCAGACCTGTTGAGTTTCTCCAGCATTCTTTGTGTTTGTTACAAACTATGTTACACTCTGCAAGAATTATATGAAACAATCTTATTATAAATATTAGAAGGAAAGTTTCAATCCCTTTACCCTCAACCACAACTTTACGGTTACAGGTCAACGGTGGATCACCTCTTCCCCTGATTCTTAAACAAAGTGCTAAGACTTATTATCTAACTTCGGTTCCTCAGGCTTAGGTCTTCCACAGCCTTCTGCTTCTGGGGTTTTCTTCTAAACAATTCAGGGCTTTTCCCATCCCTGGCAAGTATGGAGACAGCTATTATCAGAACTTCTGCTGCTAATGGCCTCTTTTCTCTGACTGAAGCTGGCACACTGCCTGACTGCTTTTGGATGCTTCTGCTTTTCTGTGATATGAGATCCTCTTGCTAGGCAGTAATGGTTTCCAGGCCTCAATTTTCAGGCAGATCGGAGAAGCTGAAGCACGGGAGGAAGCCCTGAATGTTACCCTGTTCAGGCATCTGGCAGAAAAGTGTGGAGGCTTCCTTTCAAAATTGAGTGGCTCCTCCCACTTTATGACATGTCCCTTACAATGCTCCTTCTCCACTAAAACCATGAGCACCATCTTTTGCCCAGCACCATTGTTTCTGCATCCCCCCACCTCCTCCCCATTCAACCACCACTCCTCTCGCAGCCCTGAGAGTCAAAAACATACATGACCCTGGACTGTTGGTCCTTCATCTCTGAGAACTACTTACGGTCCCAGTTTTGTCTTCTGCAACTGCTGAGATGAGACAAAAAGCAACAAATCAGATTGACCAGCATCTTCCCCAAGTGAAGACAGAAGTCCCATCTCCACGTGTTAATTGGCTAAGGGGCAGTCAGTATCAGGGGCTATGCATTCTGTTTCTCACCCTTTAAAAATCCACTTTTCCCTTTGAATAGTCTTTGTGTCATAATGGATAATGGTAACTATGTTCGAGATTTTCCTGTGAGGCTAATGCTGTGTACCATTATTTATGTAAATATGCTACAGCTACTCCAGGTGGGAAAAACATGCATAGTTAAACTCAAAAATCCGCAAATTCCTGTCCTTCTTGTTGTTAGCTACACCAGAATTTCCTCTCATTTTTCAGAATAATACTCTTACTTTATCCTATTCACATAAATGAATGCTATATTTATTGGGATCACTTTGTTAAATGTTGAACAACACTTGAAGGAAGCACTGAGGATGGCAAGGGCACAAAATGTACTCTAGGTAGGGTATTCCAATGTCCACCACCAAGAGTGGCTCAGCAGCTGTACTACTGATCAAGCTGGTCGGGTCCTAAAAGACACAATTGCTAGACTGGGTCTGTGGCAGGTGGTGAGAGAACCAACAAGAGGGAAAAACATACTTGAGCTCATCCTTACTAATCTGCCAGCTGCAGATGCGTCTGTCCATGACAGTATCGGTAACAGTGACCACCGCACAGTCGTTATGGAGACGAAGTCCCGCTTTCACATTGAAAATAACCCCCATCGTGTTGTGTGACACTATCACCGTGCTAAATGGGACAGATTTCAAACAGATCTAGCAACTAAAGATTGGGCATTGATGAGACACTGTGGGCCGTCAATAGCAGCAGAATTGTACTCCAGCACAATCTGTAACCTCATAGCCCAGCATATCCCCCAGTCATCCATTACCATCAAGCCAGGGGATCAATTCTGGTTCAATGGGGAATGCAGGAGGATATACCAGGAGCAGCACCAGGCATACCTGAAGATGAGGCATCAACCTGGTGAAGCCACCAAACAGGACTACATGTACGCCAAACAGCACAAGCAGCAAGTGATAGGCAGAGCTAAGTCATCCCACAACCAACAGATCAGGTCTAAGCTCTGCAGTCCTGCCACATGCAGTCATGAATGGTGGTGGATGATTAAACAACTCACTGGAGGAGGATGCTCCACAAATATCCCCATCCTCAATGATGGAGGAGCCCAGCACATCAGTAAGCTTCAGCAGGAAATGCCGGGTGGACGATCCATTTCAACCTTCTCCAGTGGTCCCCAGCATTACAGATACCAGTCTTCAGCCAATTCAATTCACTTCATGTGAAATGGTTGGAGGCACTGGATACTGCAAAGGCTACGGGCCCTGACAACATTCCAGCAATAGTACCGAAGACTTGTGCTCCAGAACTTGCTGCTCCCCTAGTCAAGCTGTTCCAGTACAATTACACACTGGTATCTACCCGACAATGTGGAAAATTGCCCAAGTATATCCTCCAACCCAGCCAATTACTACCCCATCAGTCTACTGTTAATCATAAGTGATGGAAGGTGTCATCAACAGTGCAATGTTGCTCAGCAATAACCTACTCACTGATGCCCAGTTTGGTTTCCACCAGGGCCACTCAGCTCCTGAACTCATTACAGCCTTGGTTCAAACATGGACAAAAGAGCTGAATTCCAGAGGTGAGGTGAGCGTGACAGCCCTTGATATCAAGGCTGCATTCAACCAAGTGTGACATCATGGAGCCCGAGCAAAACTGGAATCAATGGGTATCAAAGGGAAAACTCTTGGTTAGAATCATACCTGACACTGGGGAGTCTACGGCCTAGTGGTATGATCGCTGTTAATCCAGCGACCCAGAGAACGTTCTGGGGACCCGGGTTTGAATCTCACCATGGCAGATGGTGTACTTTGAATTAATCTGGAATTAAGGGTCTAATGGTGACCACAAATCTGTTGCCGATTGTCAGGAAAAGTCCATCTGGCCTACACGAGACTCCAGACCCATAGCAAAGTGGTTGACTCTTAACTGCCTCTGGGCAACTTGGGATGGGCAATAAATATTGTCTAGCCAGCAACGCCCTCATCCCGGGAATAAATAAAGAAAATAGGAAGATGGTTGTGGTTGTTGGAGGTCAATCATCTCAGCTCCAGGACATCTCTGCAGGAGTTCCCCAGGATAGTGTCCTAGGCCCAACCGTCTTCTGCCGCTTCAACAATGACCTTCCCTCTATCATAAGGACAGAAGTGGGGATGTTCACTGATGATTGCACAATGTTTAGAACCATTCGTGACGCTTCAGTGTCTGAAGAAGTCCGTGTCCAAATGCAATAAGATCGGAACAATATCCAGGCTTGGGCTGACAAGTGGCAAGTAACATTCATGCCACACAAATGCCAGGCGATGACCATCATCAACAAGAGACAATATAACCACCACCTCTTGACATTCAATGGTGTTACCATCAATGAATGCCCTACTATTAACATCCTGGGAGTTATCTATGATCATTGATCAGAAACTCAAATGGACTCACCACATAAACGCAGTGACTACAAGAGCAGGTCAGAGGCTAGGAATACTGTGGTGAGTAACTCATCTCCTGACTCCTGAAAGCCTGTCTACCATCTACAAGGCACAAGTCAGGAGTGTGATGGAATACTCCCCACTTGCCTGGATGAGTAGAGCTCCAACAACACTGAAGAAGCTTGACACCATCCAGGACAAAGCAACCCGCTTGACTGGCACTGTATCCACAGGCATCCACTCCCTCCACCAACAATGCTCAGTAGCAGCAGTGTGTACTATCTACAAGATGTACTGCAGAAATTCACAAAAGATCCTCAAGAAAGCACCTTCCAAACCCATTACCATTCCCATCTAGAAGGACAAGGGCAGCAGACATATGGGAAAGACCACCACCTCCAAGTTCCCCTCCAAGCCACTCACCATCCTGACTTGGAAATGTATCGCCGTTCCTTCACTGTTGCTGGGCCAAAATCCTGGAATTCCCTCCCTAATGGATTGTGGGTCAACCCACAGCAGGTAGTCTGCAGTGGTTCAAGAAGGCAGCTCACCACCACCTTCTCAAGGGCAACTAGGGATGAGTAATAAATACTGGCCAGCCAGCGATGCCCACATCCCACAAAAATGAATGAATAGAAAAA
>NC_063338.1:59682967-59703737 GCF_021869965.1 Rhincodon typus | reverse complement strand
ACTATCTCTGAGGGAGAATTAGCTCCCTCTTTGCAACCAGACTAGCTGATCTCCAAAAGGTTCAAATTATATTTTAGCATATTGTTGTACCCTTCTCCAAATAGAATGCCGTTATCTATTCTTTTCACTGTAATTGCTGTATTTATTGAAATAGCCATCATTATCATGAGTTAAAGTAGCAAGTTTATTACTTGCTAACCTTGAGACATATTGTCAAGCATATGGCCTTCAGACAGTCACACACACAGATGGTGAGACTTCCACAAAAAAGTATAAAATTAAAAACCAGATAAAATGATATACAGTTTACATACCTAAGGGTGTCCTTGAGGAATAAGGTTCTAACCTGAGACCATGGTTGGCTCGTTGGTTTCTGGAAATGCTAGAAGTAGAGATATTGCAGTTAACTTTAAAGTGCTGCTTTTCTAATCTTTAAGTCAGTGTTATGACCTGGCTTTACTTCTCGAGAGGTAGAGAGGGTACCGTCTCCAGCCTGCTTCAGTTTGATATTCAAAAGTCTATCATGAATGCTTCTGCCATAGAGGGAACTTCTTAAATTAGCAGCTTGTTTGCATATTCTGTGTGCCGGGGTTCATTGTATCCAGGTTTCATAATTGTGGGGATGTTTCATTTTCAGTACGTAAAAGCTTTTATGATAGTGCAAAATAGATAGGAGAGGAGGACCTTTTGAGCCCTCCCAGGGAAGGGAGTTGACTGTTACGATTGTGGATTAGACAACTGAGCTAAGGCTCGGTTCTCTAATCCATATTGGTGCAACGAAACTTGGTGAACCTGTATGGTGATGGTGATGCCTGTAGTTATTTTAATTCAGCATCTTTGGTCCCTTGTTAAAACTGTTTGAGTCCATGAAGCCCCAGTTATTTAAATCAGGTGTTAAAATTCAAAGCTATTAGTCTATAGTCCATCATTCTGACACAAGCCTCATATATTTCACGGCTACAAGGTCAGAAGTTTAGAACTATGTGGCAACTTCCTGACTTCCCAAAACTTGTCTACCATCGTCAAGGCACAACAGGAGTGTCGTGGAATGCTCCTAACTCCTCACTTGCCTGGATGAGTCTAGAATTGGTTAATTGCATTTCTGATCAGCAAATAACAATTGAATAATGTACACTGATGTTGGGCATGTAAGCTCAATATGCATATGTGTACAGAAGTGCATATGAGCACCTTAACCTTTTGTATGTTTGTTGATAAAATGATAAGAAGATAAACACACTTGTATCTGTTCTGAGGAAGGGTCACCTGACCCAAAACATTAACTCTGATTTCTCTCCATAGATGCCGCCTGACCTACTGAGCTTTTCCAGCAATTTCTGTTTTTGTTTCTGATTTACAGCATCTGCAGTTCTTTCGGTTTTTAACATGTTAGCAAATGTTTCTGATAAGATAGTGATGGAAGACATAAGAGCACTTGGCTGCACAGCACCTCAAACCTTCATTGGCATTCATTATCCCATCCTATTCCTTCACTTGCATAATGTTCAAAAAACTAGTGCACTCTGTCTGCAATATACTCATCAACTGGGGATGGCAACCCTCTGTGGGTAGAAAATTCCAAAACTTCACAATTTCAGAAGTTTTGCCATCTCTTGGTCCTAAATGGTTCATCTGTTATCAAGGGACAATGACACCTTGTTTTAGACTTTCCAGCAAGGTAAAATCATCTCTCATCATATATGCTGTCAAACCCTCAAAGATCAAAGTTTCAAATAATTTCTCGTTTCCAGAGAATATGCTCCATTCTACTGAAGCTACTGAAGTAGACCATGTTTGAATGCAGCACATTCTGAACAATATCCAGATGTGGGCTGACAAGTGGCAAATAGGTTCGAGCCACACAAGTACTGTGCCATTACTTCATCTCCAACAAAAGAAACACAGTCATCACCCCTTGACATTCAATGGCATTACCATCTCTGAATCCCCTACTATTATCATCCTGGGAGTTAGAATTGACCATAAATTGAACTGGACAAGGGGAAGCAATAGCCTAATGTTATTATCACTTGACTATAAGTATGGAGACCCAGATAGTGTTCTGGGTACCTAGGTTTGATTCCCACCATGGCAAATAGTGGAATTTGAATTCAACAAAAACAAATCTGGAATTAAAATTCTAATGATGACCATTAAACCATTGTTGATTGTCAAGAATAAAATCCATCTTGTTCACTAATGTGCTTTAGGGAAGAAAACTGTCATTTGGTCTGGCCTACATGTGACTCCCAACCCACAGCAATGTGGTTGACTCTCAACTATCCACTGGGCAATTATGGACGGGCAGTGCATGCTGGCTTAGCCAATGATGCCCTTATCCTGTGAATGAAAAATAACTAGATGTATAAGCACTCTGGCTATAGTGGCAGGTCAGAGTCTGAGTCCTGCAGTGATAACTCACCTTTAATCTCAGAATTTCTTCACTATCTACAAGGCTGTAGTCAGGAGTATGATGTAATACTTGACTAGATTAGTATAGCTTCTTCAACACTCAGAACCTTGACACCATAAATATTCAGTCCATCCACCAATGATGCTCAGTAGCAGAAGTGTGTACCAATGACAAGATGCAGATCAGAAATTCACCAAGCCATCTTGTACAACACCTTACAGATGCAGAATCCCTGCCACCTAGAAGGATACGATCAATAGAAACGTGGGAACACCAACTTGCAAGCTCTTCTCCAAACCCGGCGACATCCTATCTTGAAATACATCACCATTCCTTCAGCATCACTGGGTCAAAATCCTGAAATTCCCTTCCTAATGGCACTGTGGGTCTACCAAAAACAAATGGATTGCAGAGGTGCAAGAATGCAGCTCATCATAATCTTTTCAAGGGTATAAAGGGATGGGCAGTACATGCTGGCCCAGCCAGGTGCACCTACATTCCATGAATATCAACAAGAATCAATCTACAAAATTGTTGTGAGTGCTTGGTTTCCAAATCATACATATTTGTAATGTAGTACATTTATCTGTAATGTGCAACTGTATATATGGGTATTCTACTGAAGTTAGTGGACATGGTAAATTAATGTTACTGTAGCTGGTCAGCAATTTTATTGAACAATCTGGTGTTTCTCAGGTAGAAGGGTTGGATATGGAGTATCTCAGGGGTCAATCTTTTTCCATATAAAGAAGATTTCATCTGGGTTATAGGGAAGATAATCGTAAAATTTGCTGGTCACACAAAAATGAAATTTAGCAAATAGTACAGAGAAGGGTATGATAATACCATCTGATGCAGGAGCAGAGTTCCATGTGCCGAGTGTTTGCTCACTCTCTTTATCTGTCTACATGCCTCTTTAGCCTCTTTGTGTCATTCTCATGTCTTGCTTCCCCAGAAATCTTTGTGTCATTCGCAAAATTGTCCATAGTACATTCTGTTCTGTCATTCAGATCACTAACATATATTGTAAATAATGTAGCCCCACTTCTGATTCCAGTAGCACTTCACTAGTTACAGGTTGCATCCTGAAAATGCCCCTTTATCCTAATTCTCTGTCTTTGGTTAATTAGCCTATATGCTCTCCATGCTGATATACTCCACTCAACGCCATGGGCTCTTATTAAGTAGCTTTTGGTACAGTACCTTACTGAATGCTTTTTGGGAATCCAAATGTATTACTTCCACAGGTTCCACTTTATCAATTCTGTTTGTTACATCCTCAAAGAATTCTAGTAAATTTGCCAGGCATGATTTTCCCTTCATGCTGACTCTGCTTGATTATGTTTTGTGTTTTAAATGGTCAGTTATTACATCCTTTATGATAGACTTTAACATTTCCCAAGTGACAGATGTTAAGCTAACTGGCCACAGTTACCTGTTTTTTGTCGCCCCTTTTTAAATTAGGGTGCTGTGTTACTGTTAGAACATCACAAGAGAAGTTAGAGAGGTTAGTGGAATAGGCAGAAATACAGCAAGATATAGTGCAATTTGAGGATTCTGTAGTAATGCACTCTGGGAGGAAAATCAGGGAGCGACACTATGCTCATGGGGTTTGACAGTCATTGCATTCGCGAGCTGTGTGCTAGAATTGGGCAGCAGGTATGATGAGGTCCATTTTGGCATCAAGAGCAACTCTTGCCATCTTTTATACTTTTCACAAGCGATGTGGCAAGATCCTCAATAGGCAGTGGTGAGTTGTCAGTTGAAGGTGATCATTGGTTGTTAAACACCTTGATCACAGCCCAACTTGCCTCATTAATATTCAGCCTTGCACCTTGCCAATCTCACCAAACAAGCTAGATGGTAGGAATACTCAATGAGGAAATGAGAGCCAGCACCTGATGAATTCAGCACATCGTTTGCTCCAAATGGTCTCCATGTTGGACACTAGATACCAACATCTCTGGGCATGCTCCATGGTCACTGGACAGAAGCTATCCATAGATATTGGTCTCTGACATGCTCCAGCATTTAGCAACCCTCATGGCACATCACCAAACCACTTAAGGGACCTTTTGCATTTCAGTGCTGCACCTTTTGCTACATTGACAACTATTATTGTAATTCTGCAGCAAGGTCACTGTGCAATCAGGGACAGACACCATGCCCATGGACTGGACCAGGCTGCATCTCTGGGCTCTTTGTTTATTTCATGCGCTTACCCACTCCGAGTTCATCTAATTAACTTCCTTGCCTTGCCTTGCTTTTTTTTGTGCTTTAACCCTTCAGCAGACACTAGGTTCATATTACTGTTGACTTGCACATAGCTCAGACACAAAGCCAGGAAGCTTGTCATAGCAGGCTCAGGAGTTCCCTGCATAGTAACTCAAGGGCAGCCACCAATACCAGTCCAAGCCCTGTTTGGGACAGTCAGAATCAGGGTCCTCTCTTAAAGGACGAGGAGCCGAACCGACTGGTAGCACACTTCCTTGTCTTGACTTTTTCTGCGTATTGTCATCTGCTTTCTTCACGGAATGAGAGAGTGGCAGGAATTATGAAAGATGAAAACAAGTGGCACAGCTTTACTGTTTGTGGAACTGGGGAGATTTTCTGAGAAGTGAATAGGTAGTTCAGAAGGCATGTAGGTTTATTGGTATCCATTAGACATAAGAGGAGAAGCAGGTCATTCGGCCCATTGAGTCTGCTCTGCCATTCAATGAGATCATCATTGATCTGATAATCCTTAATTCCACTTTTCTGCCTTTCCCCCATAACCCTTGATTCCCTTCCTGATTAAAAATTTGTCTTTCTCAGCCTTGAATATACTTAATGACCCAGTCTCCACAGCCCTTTATTGTAAAGAATTCCACATGTTCAGTAGCCTCTGACAGAAAAGAACTTCCCCATCTTTGTTTTAAGAGGGACACCCTAATTCTGAGATTATGCCCTCTGATCCCAGACCCTTCTCACAAGGGGAAACAACTTTGCCACATTTAACTGTCAAGTCCCCTAGGAATCTTGTATGTTTCAATAAGGTTGATTGTCATTCTTCTAAACTCCAATGAGTAAAATCCTAACCTCCTCAACTTCTCCTTATAAACAGTTCCTCCATAACAGGATTAGCCTAGTGAACCTTCTGTGGACGGCTTCCAATGCTAATATATCTTAGATAAGGTGCCAGAACTGTTCACAGTATTCCAGCTGTGGTTTGAGTGTGATGGTTGAGATTGGTCAGGGCAAGTGGGGAAGTTGTTGCAAACAATAGTGAGAGTGTTGAGCGTGATCCTTTGTGGGAGGTGGGCACAGAGGCAGAAGTAGAGTAAGTGTGAGGTATTGGACAGAAGATGGCGGAACTTATACTAGTAGAGTACTGAAAGACATTGACCTTTTTTTAAAGTCTGGGCAGTCCTCCAGACAGCTGAGACTGCTTTAACTGCAATTTTGAACTATACTGGCATGGTCTGGTGCCATGGCCTCTGCTGCTGCTCCTGGGGGAGGAGGAAGTCCTTCTTTGGCATCACTCCTTCCAGCAGATTATCCGGGAACCTTCCTGTTAAAAAATACAGGGTGCCAATTTTGCCATGTCCGAGGAAAATGTCAACAATTGTGCAGGGCAGCTCGGGACTGGAGGTGCTTGTCGTGGTCCGCAAAGGGCTTTAAAAGAGGGATCAGCTACAAGGGATGCTGGAGAATTCCAGGATATCCAATGTGGTAAGTTATTCTGGAACTGCGTGTGGTAAGAGGGAGTGGAGATTGGACTTAGCATCATAGAACTGTACAGCATGGAAACAGACCCTTTGGTCCATCTTGTCCATTCCAACCAGGTATCCTAAATTAATCTAGTCCTATTTGTCAGCATCTGTCCCATATCCCTTTGAACGTTTCCCATACATATACCCATTCAGATGCCTTTTAAATATTGTAATTGTACCAGCCTCTACCCCTTCCTCTGGTAGCTCATCCATATATGCACCACCCTCTGCATGATAAAAATTTGCCTTTAGGTCCCTTTCAAGTCTTTCCTCTCTCACCTTAAACCTATGCCTTCTAGTTTTGGACCCCACCCCAGGCAAAAGAACTTGACAATTCACCCTATCCACGCCCCACATGATTTTATAAATCTCTGTAAGGTCACCCCTCAGTTTCCAATGCTGTAGGGAAAATAGCTCCAGCCTATTCAGCTTCTCCCTATAGTTCAAACCTCCAACCCTGGCAATAACCTTGTAAATCTTTTCTGAACCCTTTCAAGTTTCACAACATCTTTCTTACAACAGGGAAACCAGAACTGCATGCATTATTCCAAAAGTGGCTGAACCAATGTCCTGTACAATTGTAATATGACCTCCCAAGTCTTATACTCAATGCACTGACCAATAAAGGCAAGCGTACCAAATGCCTTCTTCACTATCCTATTTACCTGTGACTCTACTTTAACAGATTATTGGCTCCTAATCACTTTGCCATTTATCAAACTGTGCCTATCCCTTTGCTGTTTTATAACAGTCACTTCACTTTAACACTTCATCGGTTGTAAAGTACTTCAGGATGTCCTAAGGACATGAAAAACATACAATGTGCAAGTCTCTCTTTTTCTTTTCTTTCCGATTTAACATTCATAAGAATTGGCTAGATTTTAGTGGTCCCAGCCCCTCCTCCCATCAAAAAGATCAGGTGGGAAGCCTACTCACAAGCCTGATGGCTTCCTTGCAGCAATTTAACATTGGAAGCAGTGTTTATTGCAGTCTTCTGCCTCTCTGTTAATGCAAAGCTCAAAGAGCAAATTGGATGGCCAGCAGCTCTGTAGTCCCAGAAGCACCACCAGCAGTAGTTCCCATTGTTGGGACTCCGGGTAATTGCAATCAGCCCCAGAAAGTCGGACGTTGGACACTTGACAGAGGTTTCCAACATACCGCTGGTGAGAAGTTGAAATGAAAGGAGCCATGTTCAAAACCCTGCAGATGAGAGGGGATTAAAGGGGCAGAGAATATCTGGAGGACCAAGGGTGCCTGCAAAAGAGACCCTCCTTCTTGCTGACACCAGCCTGTGCTTTTGCATGACATGGACATCCCCCAACATGAAACATTATGCAATAATTTCAATCCTTAGGATGGAGAGAACATTGATTAAATGCTTTCTTTCTGCCATGCCAAATTTTTCTGTAAAAATTGCTTGCCCTTTGTTGACTACTTTCTTCAATTTTGTTTCACATTGTCCATGTTCTTCAAGTAATGTTCCTCACAAGTGCTGTAACTACTTAAAATTCCTTTTTAACATACAATAGTACTAACCTTACCGTGGAACGATAACAGTGACACGTTTGTTGGGTATCTTTATTCTTTTTCCATTAGCTATTTCTACCTTCTGTATTTAAAATTGCTCTTTTGTATGACCTCTAGTTCTCTATTGCTCTGAGAGCTTCATTTTGGCACCTCAATATAATTCCAGGAACAAAACAAACTACCTGTTTTTTTTCCACATGCTTCCTCTTAGTAGGTGATAAAATAATGCCACACTAGACATTTGTCTGGACTTTAACTGCCAGTTCGGGTTATTGAACAATGTAAGGACAAATGAAAATATTCATAACCCAATGTAGTAGCAGAGGAGGCAATTTCACCTATCACATCCATCTGAGTTCTTTGCTGCTCAATTTCAAGACTAATTCCATTTCCACATTATCTCTTCATAGTTTCATGCCTTTGCACATTTCAAAATATTGATCTATTTTCTCCTTATAAGATTCAATGGTCTTTGCTTCAACTATTCTATGAGGTCAAGTATACCATGGCACAAAATTATATCTCTTTACACTTGTGCTTTAAACTACATATTTGAATCTGTGGGTTTCTCAGTTGAGGCATATTCTGAGATATATTTCAAATGGACATATAGGGTTGCATCTTAGGTCTTTTTTGGCTAAGTCCAGATTGTGTCAAGTTATTGAGAGAATTTATCACCATGAGGCCTAGTCCATTTCCTCAATGCATTGTGCCAAACTTGCTAATTATTTAATTACCATGTCCCTATCGAGTCTCTCAAAATGTGAGGTGCTGCATTTTGGTAAGGCAAATCACGGCAGGACTTATTTATACACTTAATGGTAAGGTCCTCGGCAGTGTTGCTGAACAAAAAAGGGGACATGAGAGGTTTGGCAAATGGGGTTAAGGAGAATCCAAAGAGATTCTACAAATACATGAAGAGCAAAAGAGTAACTTGGGAGAGGATAGGGCCCGTTAAAGATCAACAAGGAGATGAGTGAGTATTGCCAGTATTTACTGTGGAGAAGGATATGGAAGTTAGGGAACTTGCGGAAATAAACAGTGATGTTGGAAAGTCGGTGGAGTTGTGGATAGTGCAGAAGGATGTTGCAGGTTACACAGGGACATAGATAAGCTGCAGAGCTGGGCTGAGAGGTGGCAAATGGAGTTTAATGCGGAAAAGTGTGAGGTGATTCACTTTGGAAGGATTAACAGGAATACAGAGTACTGGGCTAATGGTAAGATTCTTGGTAGTGTGGATGAGCAGAAAGATCTCGGTGTATATGTGCATAGATCACTGAAAGTTGCTACCCAGGTTGATAGCGTCGTTAAGAAGGCGTACAGTATGTTAGGTTTTATTGGTAGAGGGATTGAGTTTCGGAGCCATGAGGTCATGTTGCAGCTGTACAAAACTCTGGTGCGGCCGCACTTGGAGTATTGTGTACAGTTCTGGTCACCGCATTATAGGAAGGATGTGGAAGCATTGGAAAGGGTGCAGAGGAGACTTACCAGGATGTTGCCTGGTATGGAGGGAAGGTCTTATGAGAAAAGGCTGAGGGACTTGAGGCTGTTTTTGTTAGAGAGAAGAAGGTTAAGAGGTGACTTAATAGAGACATACAAGATGATCAGAGGATTAGATAGGGTGGACAGTGGGAGCCTTTTTCCTCGGATGGTGATGGCTAGCACAAGGGGACATAGCTTTAAATTGAAGGTTGATAGATATAGGACAGATGTCAGAGGTTCTTTACTCAGAGAGTAGTAAGGGCGTGGAATGCCCTGCCTGCGAAAGTAGTAGACTTGCCAACTTTAAGGGCATTTAAATGGTCATTGGATAAACATATGGATGATAATGGAATAGTTTAGGTTAGATAGGCTTCAGATTGGTTTCACAGGTCGGCATAACATCGAGGGCTGAAGGGCCTGTACTGCGCTGTAATGTTCTATGTTCTATGAAACGTGTCCAAATTACAGAACAGGAGGTGCTGCAGGTCTTAAAACACATACAGGTAGATAAATTCCCAGGGCCTGATGAAGTATATCCAAGAACTTTGTAGGAACAAGGGAAGAGATTGCTGGGTCCTTTGCTGAGATATTTGTATCATCAACAGCCATGGGTAAGGTGCCAGAAGACTGGAGCTGGCTACAATGGTGCCATTATTTAAGAAAGGTGGTAAGGAAAAGCCACAGAACTACAGACCGGTGAGCCTGACATCAGTGGTGGGTAAGTTGTTGGAGAGGATTCTGACCAACAGGATTTATATGCATTTGGAAAGGCAAAGACTGATTAGGGATAATTGACATTGCTTTATCAGTGCAAAATTGTGTCTCACTAATTTGATTGAGCTTTTTGAAGCAGCAACAAAGAAGATTAATGAAAGCAGAAGAGTGGACTTTGTCTATATGGGCTTCAGCAAGGTGTTTGGAAAGGTTCCTCACATTAGACTGGTTATCAAGGTTATCAAGAATCCAGGGGAACCTGGCCAATTGGATACAAAATTGGCTTGAAGGTAGGAGACAGAGGGTGGTGGTAGAAGGTTGTTTTTCAGACTGGAGGCCTGTGACCAGTGGTGTGCTACAAGGATCGGTGCGGGTCCACTGCTTTTTGTCATTAAATAAATGATTTAGATGTGAATATAGGAGGTATGATTAGTGAGTTTGCAGATGACAGCACAATTAATGGTGCAGTTGACAGTGAAGATGGTTACCTCAGAGTACAACGGGACCTTGATCAGAATGGCTAATTGGTCGAGGTGTGGCAGATGGAGTTTAATTTAGATAAATGTAAGGAGTTGCATTTTGGTAAGGCAAACCAGGGCAGGACTTATACAGTTAATGGTAGGACCCTGGGGAGTGTTGCTGCATAAAGAGACCTGAGGGTGCAGGTTCATAGTTTCTGGAAAGTGGAGTCACAGGCAAACAGGGTAGTGAAGAAGGCATTTGGCACACTTGCGTTTATTGGTCAGTGCATTGAGTATTGGAGTTGGGAGATCATGTTGTTGCTGTATGGTACATTAGTGAGGCCACTTTTAGAATACTGCATTCAATTCTGGTCTCCCTGCTACAGGAAAGATGTTGTTAAACTTGAAAGGGTTCAGAAAAGATTTACAAGGATGTTGTCGGGATTGGAGGGTTTGAACTACAGGGAGAGGCTGAATAGGCTAAATACAATTACAACATTTAAAAGGTATCTGGATGGGGTCATGAATAGGAAAAGCTTAGAGGTATATGGGCCCAATGCTGGCAAATGGGACTAGATTAGTTTGGGATACCTGGTTGGCACAGACGAGTTGGATCAAAGGATCTGTTTCAGTGCTGTAAACTCTATAACTCTACAACTCTATAAATCTATGACTCTATGAGGTGTGTCATGAAGCATTGTACAGTTTGGAATCCTGGATCCCACTTGATTCATAAATCTCTGGAAAGTTGCTGGAGCATTTTTTAGGTTATGATATAGGCTGATAATTTTCTAGTTAGAGGTTTAAAGGAACTTGTGGTACTCCTGTAACAAATCTATTTTGATAAGAAATCTGCCAATGTGAACACTATCAATCTCGTCCTCCAGGCAAAGAATTGGGTAGGAATCTGACTTTGTTACATATTGATCCTTCTGCAGTATGTGTAGAGTTTGGTTGAACTGTCAGATTTCAGCACGTACTGACTGGGAATCCCCAACTGCTATGACTGAGTTCATGTAGGTGCTTTACCACCATTTTCTGGATTGTGCTTTCACCTGAGCTTGTTTTTCTGGATCTAAGTGATAAAAATGCTATTCTATAGGAGAGGATTCTCCCATGTGCACATCATGTGTATCTCTGGTGTTTTCCTACGAACTCATTTGGATTTGATGACTAACCTTTTTAAGTCTTTTCACACTTCTATCTCTGAATATGAAAGCATGCTAAGCTCCCTATCAGTTCAGTGTTGGCTATCTGGTGAGTAGGTCATTTGATTTGGGAGTTGTTGAGGTCATCTTAAGCCTCATTCTCACTAACTCTCTTATCCTGCATTTTCCTTGCTGCCTGACATACCTGTAGTTGCTTATCCTCCTTTTAATGTTGACACAGCTGATTCTTTTTCCAGTCAGTTAGATGCTCTACAATCCTTTGACGATCCTGTGTAGACTTCTGAACCATGCTTTCCACCTTTCACCTTGCAAAAGCTATAATACTAACACCTCATCCCCTGGCTGAAATGTTTGGGATCAGTCATGCCTGTTAGCCTGTTGTTTCATGGTTGTTTATGAGGCTGTAAGGTATTCTTGAGCTTCTTTGCAGGCATCCAGAACACAGAGACACAGTCTAACATGCAGGACTCATCCATCAGTCCTAAAACAATTACTTTGATTAGTTTCAGAGGTTTCCTTACCTCATGGTCATAAACTAAATGAAAAGACTAAAACCTGCAGACTCATTAGTCATTGCGTCATACAGCATAGAAACAGGCCCTTCGACCCACCATGTCTATGCCGACCAATAAACACCAAACTACACTAATCCCATCTACGTACACTTGATCCATAGTCTACATAGCCCTGACATTTCACCTGTTTAACCAGATGGTGAATATCAGGTGGCAAACAAAAGACATTCCAGTTCTTTGTCCTGATTATGGATCATTACAGTATGCCCTGATTGTTGTTTGGTGGTACAATTTTTCTGAAGCTCCTTGTGTCTGTGAGTGGTGTGCTGAAGACTTTAACTATGTTAAGGCCAAGCTACCCATAGTTTCCTGAAAAGTTTTAGACATGAAATTGGAATTTTGATCCAACTGAATCTCCATTGGTAATCCGTTTTGAGTGAAAAACTTGCTTACCTTCTCTACCATAACCAAAGCAGTGATTGCTTTCATGAGAAGGGCCACTGGGATTCAGTAGCAACGTGCTTGATATACTGGTCCCATTTTTGTTTTTGATAAAAAGATGTTCACAATCCACCAAGCACCCTACTAAATTGTTCCTCTCAAACCGGAGTGGGAATCAAAGGTGTAAATTTGATTACATGTTGTGGTTTCCCACAGCCTGGAATGTATGACATGTTTTATAACACTGTACCACATCCTTGTGAAGACACAGCCAGTAAATACTTTTGACCTAAATATGCTTGGGTCTTCTGGATTCCAACATGTCCTGCCATAGGAATTCCACAAGTCAACTTCACACCATTTGATTATATTTGAGTGAGAACACAGTCTCGTCCATTGTCCAGTCTTCATCTACAAATCTGCGAGGAAGTCTCTACTTCCTCATCAGAATCCCATTTTTCACATTACAGCATTACAGAGTTCCTTTCCTACAGCTTTAGTTTCAGCTGATTGTGCTATTTTATTTAACTCTGGATTGGCTTGCCAAGCCTCAATCAGAGAAGATTCATTGAATACATCTTTCAGATTATTGAAATACTATTTATTTCAAATAACAAAATATCTATTTGTGGTGCCACTTTGACTTTTCATGATCAACTTTAATCAATCATTGCTCTGGTCGCTACACATGAAGGAAAAACTACTGGAACTTTCTCCTGTAACTGTTCTGTTTCCTTGTGTTCCCTTTACCTCTCCATTACAGAGGAAACCACAACTTTTACTCCTACCAAATCATTTCCTGGAAGTCAACTCCATCTGTAGGCAAACTATGGACAATCCCTACAGCTACTGTTCCATTGTTAGATGTGCCTAATACAAAGGTACAGTTATACACTCCCTACTAATATCATTTACTAAAGGTATAGTATTCATGTCACTCTCCGGTGGAAAAGTGATTTCTTTCCCAGCAGAAATGTTTGAGTGGCTCTTGTATCTCTAAGTAAAGCTGTAGGTTAGTTTAGCTCACTAGAGATGTAAAGAGTTACTTTTTATTTTGAAATAAACTCCCTGCAATTCTCAGTAAGTTTGTTTACTTTCCCTGCACTCACAGCAGTGTCTGCATTTGGTGTCTCAGCTGCATTGTGAGGTACAAGAAAAGTCTATGGTGCTTTCAGTTCAGGCTTTTCTGTCTGCATTTGTGTTATGTACCCCAATGAATCCTATGGATTTACTGTGCAAATTGCAGCAATCTGCATGAGGTGTCCTATCTTATGATGATGGAAACATTTAGACATTGCAACTACCCTAAGCACATTCCTTTCTGGCTTGAGGAGGAGATCCTGAGGTATCTCCATTGTCCCTTCTCATCCCTGGTTTTTATGTTCCTTTTACTTTCCTACCTTCAATCCTTCTCTGGTTTGTGGATGTAATGGAAAAAAAAATTTGGATTTAAGGACTAGCTCATAATGAGCTATCTCCCCCGCCTGCCTGTCTAGCTGCTGTAACCTACTGGTTTTCTATTTGAACTTGTAATATTGGAGTACAAAATTTTTAGTTTTTTCTGCTAAATTCCTGAGTGTTAAGAAAGCAGGTTCAGCTTATCCAGTAACTGACTAATCACTGCACACCACGATGGCAGATTTGGCCTATCTGGAGTGACAAAATAGACTGACCAATTACGTGGAGACTGGAAGGAAAGAACTGATAACTCCCTCAACTTTGACTCTCAGATAAACCTTGCACACATGGACAAGTGAGTGAAAGTATTACTTAGTGTATTTTTTGAGTGCCAAATAAACATGTTGTGGATAAAACATTTGGGAGTCTTGAGCTGTCGATGCTCAGAATAAATTACAAAACAGAAAAATTAGGTGGTAACTTATAAAACCCATTAATTTAGTAGGTTACACTTGCTGGGGAGGTCATTTCCTGCCTCTCATGTGGCACAAATGTTACTTGCCGCTAATCAGGCCAAGCTTAGATATTGTCCAGATCTGGCTGCATGTGGAAATGGACTGCTTCAGTATAGGAACAATGAATGGTGTTGAACATTGTGCAGTTGTCAGCAAATATTTCCCATTTGTGGACTCATGATGGAGGGAAGGTCATTGATGAAGCTACTGAAGGTGGTTGGGCCTTGGACACTGCCCTGAGGAACTTCTGCAACAATGTCCCAATAACTGTGATACTTGACCTCTAACAACCAGTACTACTGTCCTTTGTGGTGTATGGCTCCCACCAGCAGAGATATTTCCCAATTCCTAATGACTTCAATTTAGCTAAAATTCCTTAATGCCATACTCAGTCAATTTTTACCTTGATGTCAAGGCAGTAACTCACACGTCACTTGTTGAGTTCAGTTCTTTTGTCCATGTCTGGACAGAGGTTGTCATGAGGTCAGGAGCTGGGTGGTCCTGGTCAAACCCAAATTAGGCTTCCATGTGATGGTGGCATCACAGAGTGGAGCTGGAAGAACACAGGCCAGGCAGCATCAGAGGAGCAGGAAAACTGACGTTTCAAGTTGGGACCCTTCTTCAGAAATTCTTCATTTCTGAAGAAGGGTCCCGACCCAAAACATCAACTGCTCCTCCTGGCCTACTGTGCTCCTCCAGCTCCACACTGTGTTGTCTCTGACTGCAGCATCTGCAGTTCTTGCTGTCTGTTCCACGTGATGGTTATTTCTTTGCACAGTTATTCTGCTTGTTAGCGTTGTTGAAAACCTGCTCCATTGCTGTTTCATGGTTGACCAAGTGGGATTTGTACTGCTTTTTGTGGACAGGACATACCTAGGAAAGTTTCCACATTGCCAATACTGTAGAAGACTGTTGGTTCAAGTGCCACTCAAGAGACTTGGACACAGTATTTAAGCTGACAGTTTAGTTTAGTACTGGGGGAGCACTGCATTATAAGATGGGCTGTCTTTCAGATGAGATGCTAAATTCACACTCTGCTTTTCCCATTCAGCTGAATATGAAAGATCCCATGACATTTTTTTCAACACTGGGTACAGGTGTTCTCTCTCGTACCCTAGTAAATAAGTATCTATCAACCAACATTGCTATAGAGTTATGGAGTCATAGAGATATGCAGCATGAAAACAGACCCTTTGGTCCAACTTGTCCATGCCAACCAGGTATCCTATGTAAACCTAGTCCTATTTGCCAGCATTTGGCCAATATCCCTCTAACCCTTGCTGTTCATATACCCATCCAGCTGCTTAGTAAATGTTGTAATTGTACCAGCCTCCATCACTTCCTCTGGCAGCTCATTCCATATACGCATCACCCTCTGTGTGAAAACGTTGCCACTTAGGTCCCTCTCACCTTAAACCTATGCCCTCTAGTTTTGGACTCCCCCACCCCAGGGAAAAGACCTTGTCTACTTACCCTATCCGTGCCCTTCGTGATTTTATAAACCTCTATAAGGTCATCCCTCAGCCTCTGACATTCCAGATTTCCCTCCTAAGTATATACCTACTGTCCTTTACTCCTCCAGAGATTCACTCGATCCCAGCTGTCTATACGTGCTAAATGCCACCTTCTTTTTCTTCACCAGAGCCTCAATTTCGCTAATCATCCAGCATTCCCTACTCCTATCAGCCTTGCCTGTCACACTAACAGGATCATACTGTCACTGAACTCTCGTTATCTCATTTTTGACGGCCTTCCACTTTCCAACCATCCCTTTACTTGCGAACAGCCTCCCCAGTTAACTTTTGAACGTCCCTGCCTACCACGGTCAAAATTGGCCTTACTTCAGTTTAGAATATTGACTTTTAGATTGGGTCTATCCTTTTCCATAACCATTTTAAAAGTAATCGATTTATGATCACTTGCCCAGAGTGCTCCCTCACCAACACCTCAGTCACTTGTCCTGCTTTATTTCCCATTTTGTTTAGTGATGATCTGCTGGTAGCCATTGACATTTGGAAGGTCCACTTGGAACATCTGGAAGCTTTGTTCATGAAACCACAATTAGTTTATTTGGAATAAACCTTGCCAAGTAAATTTACAAAGGTGCGACTAACCTGCCCCAGGAATATAACAGGGAAGGCCAAGAACAGCAAAAGTACGAGTCTTAATGGAGTTCCCCACCTCTAAATGAGAAGCAATGAAATTTTTGGATGTCTGTTTATCCTATATATTGTTAATCAACCTGTTCAGATGTGTCATGACACACTTCAGGCGGGACATAACCTCAGGCTCCAAGCTAGGGACACTACCGCAGAACCACAAGAGTCCCTAAGTTAGAGCTCACCAGGGATTTGTAGTCAGGTTCCAAGAATCATACCACTAGATCAATGACCCAGTAGATATGCATGGTTTCTACCACAAGTTTGTACCAAATTTCAACAGCATAGATGCTTCCCTAGAAGATTTGCTCCCAAAAGAAAAATCAAGTGGTGTGTTTAGGAGACTGCCACACATATTTAAGAATTTGAAGGCTTTAGTTGCACCAAATCTCAGTAAAGCATTCAAATCAACAATTGATGCTAATGATTTTAGTGTGGCTGCAGATCTGTGAGAAGAAGATGAATTGGACATAGAGAAGGACACTCCTTTAAAAAGCAAAAACAACACCAACAGAGATACCGTACAGTGGAAAAGTAAACCATGGGATTTTGCTGGCTCTTCAGCATTCCTTCATCACAGATACTGAGAGATGTTGGTACTAGCAAATTATGATGATCCTGGACTTTGTGAAAAAAATTCAAAAACCAAAATGTCAGATTATTTTGATAGTTTGCTATTGTAGCTTGTCTTTTAAGATTGACCACATTGCAGGGAAAACATTGAAATTGCTGATACTTTATCAAGAATGTAACCTTGTTTGAATTGTCTATGTATTAAGAAGGCATCAGAGATAAGGCACAAGTCAGGAATGTGATGGAATACTCCCAACTTGCCTGGATGAGTGCAGCTCCAATAACGTGCTAGAAGGTCAACACATCCAGGACAAATTTGCCCACTTGATTGGCACCACATCCAGAAACATTCAGGCCCTCCACCAACAATGCTCAGTAGCAGCATTATGCACTGCAGAAATTCACTCAGGCTTCTTAGCATCTTCTAAACTTATGAAAACTACCGTCTAGAAGGACAAGGGCAGCAGATTGATGGGAAAAGCCTCACCTGTGAATCCTGTCCAAACCACTCACCTTCCTTGGAAAGTTATCACTGTTCCCAACTAGCATCCAATGCTGGTCCAGCCTGCAATATCCACATCCCATGAATTAATTACAAACAAAAATACATTTACAAAAACAAATGAAGATGAGTGTGTTTATGTGCCTTAAGTTCTTAAAATATGGATTTGTTTTGTCCATGCTTTACAATGAAATATCTCACTTTCCAGGGGTGGAGATATCATATTCTTTATTTCTTAGAGCATTTAATTTCTGAATGATTGTGGTAAAATCGATTTTTGTGAGGTTTTGTGAAGATATCTGAAATTGAAAGGCCATTGTGGATACTGGAGATTTAGCTTTAACCAGTTAAAAATCCTAAAAATCACATGACTGGAGTGTTAATTGCTTCTTCTGCTGTCAGCCCCTGATGAGATTGTTTTGGACTGGATGGAGAGTCCCTGTAAGAATCTGATCTGGCTATTTGTGAAAAACAAATCCTTTGGTTGCGAGAGATAGTAGGAACTGCAGATGCTGGAGAATCTGAGATAACAAGGTCTAGAGCTGGATGAACACAGCAGGCCAAGCAGCATCAGAGGAGCAGGAAGGCTGACGTTTCAATTAAAAGTTCCAATTAATTAGATGCTCACTCAACTCAAAATTGATTTAATTATATTACTGAGATAGTAGGAACTGCAGGCCTAGACCCTTAGCCCAAAACGTCAGCTTTCCTGCTCCTCTGATGCTGCTTGGCCTGCTGTGTTCATCCAGCTCTACACCTTGTTATCTCAAATCCTTTGGTTGATTTTGCTGAAACCTACTTGTTCATCTGAAAGAATGATTGGAAGAACTTCTTAGTATTACATATCCTGAGCAAACTGAGGCTGAAAGACTCCAGAGACAATCACATATGATTAGTAACATAACCACATGTGCTAGAACATTAGGGCTACAGACATAAGACCCTTTACAAATAACTCATTGGAAAAGGTCTTTCTTTTTCAGAATGCTAATTTCTGCAGAGTTTTTTTTCTCTTGAAGAATGTGTTTGTGCTGTTTGGGAATATTCACAGGCATAAGCAATTATATTTCTGTATTACTGACTTGTTTATGTTAACAAATTATTAGATCTTCATCGAATAAGTTTTGTTTTGATTATAAACCAATGACTGTGTTTATTAAGACATCTTGTTGATAGAGCTTTTAAACATAAAACCTGATCCAGATAAGGCAGTTAATTGAACATTTTGGTAATTGGTTAAAGTATTTTTATTTCATGATGTTAGCCTAGAGTAACAATGAAGTCATCCAGGCAGTTCACCCTGACTTCTCCAGGACAAGTAGGGATCTGCAAAAACACACTGGCTTAGCCAATGATGCTCACATCCCACGAATGAATGAGAAAGGAAGAAAACAATCTGACTTGTACTGTGTTGTTTATGTTGTTACCTCAAAAGTTGATTAATTTTATTGTTTACTATTCTACAGTTACAGGAGGAGTTGTACACTGCTTCATTTCTTTTAACTTCAGCTATTTGACATAATTTATGGTGTACTTACCTTTTTATTGTCAAATCTGCAATCTTTTAAACTTGCCTGCTTTAAATTTCCTCTCCTCCATTGCTTTCTCATATATTTTATCCACTTCATATTGCTGTTTTTAGTCTGGCAAGATATTACTTCAGAATGCAATGGACCATGGCTTGGATTAATTTAACTAATTTCAGGAAACTCCGTTTTTAGGACATTTTTCAAACTTCATGGTACACTTTCATCTTTTATGCAAAACTAGTTTCACAATACTGGAAAAAGTGCAAGTCATGGGCCTGGACATTCAGTTGGCAAATGAATCAATATGTTTTACACAGCAGAAACTGAACGTTCGTTACTAGATATATGTGCGCTGTGCACCATGACAGATCTAATAAGATCTGCATGTGGAGTTGCTCTTCCAGAGGGGTTCAGCCCTTTACAAATGCCAGTAAGGGACTTAATGAATGGCCGGGTCATTGCAAAGTTTGTTTGCCCTGAAGCAGCATATAGTCTGATCTGTAATTGCTAGATCACTACCAGCAAGTTATATTATTTAAAATTTACTTCATACACTTATCTAGATATTAGGCAGACGGGACACGATTACTCCAACATTTAAAGAATGTGGAAATCACCCTGACAACCCCATTTCAAACTGGTTCCTAATAGCATCATCTGCTTCTGGGGAACCATCAACCCAAAGAACAATTCCCTTTGGTGTACTTGAAAAATGCCACTTTTCCAGTGAAAAGAGTTGTCCATGACTGAGCGTTGCAGACTGCCACTATCCCACATTCATGACACACTAAGGTTTGGGCCAGCACTGAAAAGGCTCACAGGAGAACGATCACTGTCTAATTCTAGATTACTCAGGGGCTGGAAATTGTGTAAAACCCTCGGGCAGTATCTTTGTCACGGAATGCATTTTGTAAGTATCTTGTGTAATTGCAGTTGCAGTAGGGTGCTTCACAGTGCTGCATGGAAAGAATTTGAACTGATTTGAACTTTTAGTTATTGCCAATTTGAACTTCTATGGAATGCAGTTTTACAAACTGACAGTGCTACCTCCTGATAAAATTGTCCTTCATCCTGATGCATCTGAGGATACTGAATGAAGTAAGGGAGGAAATTAACGAGACACTGGTTATAATCATGCAGTCCTTATTTATGGGCGTGGTGCCAGAGGACTTGCAGATCCTTTTTCTAAGAAGAGTGAAAGAATAAACCCAGGAACTCCAAATTAACCTAACCACTTTACCTGACGTAGGAGTAGCACTCCGAAAGCGTGTGATTTCAAATAAACCTGTTAGACGATATCTTGTGTCATGTGTCTTCTGAATTTGTCCACCCCAGTTCAACACTGGCATTTTCACATCATACAAATTAACCATGTAACTTAAGTAGTGGGAAAGCTTTTAGAAATGATTTTCTGGGACCAAAGGATCACTGTTAAGGAGTGATTAGTGTATGCAATAGATTTCCAGAAAATTATCCGAAAGCCTTTCAAAAGAACACAACCTAAATGATGAACTGGTAAGGTAACTGGATTTCCTCAGGGCACTCTAACTTCAGACTGGATCACAAACAGGGACTACCGACCAACCTCATCCCGCCCCCTTGACCTGTCCGTCCTCCCTG
>NC_063338.1:59655553-59682467 GCF_021869965.1 Rhincodon typus | reverse complement strand
ATTCTTCCACATTCTCGCAAGGCCTAAAGTGTGGTATCCAGAATAAGCCAAAGTAACCAAACTGATGTTTATTTAACTTCCTTGTTTTTAAACGCTGAGCTTCTATTACAAAAATACTGTAATCTTTTTAACAGCCTTCTTCACTTTTTCTGCTGCCTTCAGGTGTTCCCAAATATTTTCTAAAATGTTAGGATTTGGTTCCCAATACCTCAGAGTTAATGTTTCGAGTTGAATGACATTCCTCAGAACCCACTTCAGAATCACATATCTTTCAATACATCATTTCTCATTTTTCTAAACTTCAATGAGCAGAGCCCAAGTCTAATCAACTTTGCCCTTCATAAAACAATTCTTTCATTCCAGGGAATAGCCAGCTAAAACTTATCTAATCTGTTTTCAACGACAGCAGTCCAAAGATGTTCATAGCATTCGAGATATGGTCCCACCAATGCCCTGCGCACTAGCATGACTTTGCAACTCTTAAACTCCATCTCCTATACAATAAAAAATATTGCTTTTACCTTCTTAATTGTTTTCTGTAACTGCATGCTAAAATTTTGTACTACATTTACAAGGGTCATCCAAGTGGTCCAGGATCACTGCTCAGAAATGGCTCAAATTTGGCAATTCATGGGCCTTGCAAAATAGCAACATGATGGCTATTGGTAAAAAGTGAAAGCCACCATCCTCTGCAGTAAGGTGCACTAATCTCAGCTTCAAATTATAGCATATGCCTATTTGGAGCAGATTAATAATTTGTAAAATGTTGTTTAGTACTAGAGTAATTATTTGTTGATTCAAGTCATTCAAGTGATTCAAGTTATATTATTTTCGTTGATTTCTTTGAACAAAAGTTAAACTGAGGGTTTCAATGAATGCAACACATTCCAGAATATAATTACATTTAGACTTGTTCCTCAGTTTCTGTTTGATCTTCTGACTTGTTTACAAATCACTTATTCTGGTCAGTATTCAAGACTGTCCCCTGTTATAAACTCAATAAATGAACTGTAAAAAAGGCAACACGAAAAAAAAAATTGTTTCTCATTAGCCATTATGAAGTGCACATTTAAACTGTTGGGATAAAATGAAATTCATTCCTTTTATCTTTAGCAGCCAGTGACACACAACTGTTGGAGAGACTCAGAATGTTCATTGGTTTTCAAAGCAGAAAGAAGTTCCTTTGAACAATTCAAAATGCATTCCATAAACTTTTACAGAAGAAAATCATTGGCTGTTTTTCCAGATAAAAATTTGGATAGTTAAATTGCAGTCAATATGGTTATCAATAGTTCACTTTTCACTTTAGCACATATTAACATACATCATCTGTGTCTGTGGCAACATTAAATAAAACTTGTGAATGACTAGTGTCAATGATGAATGTGAAGACAGATTTGTACTACAGATCGATGCCCCATAGGAAAGGAGCATATCGAGAGATGGGGAGGTGATGGTCTGGTGGTATTATCACTGGACTGTTAATCTAGAGACCCAGGTAATGCTCTGGGTTCAAATCTCAATATGGTGGAACTGAAATGAATTCAATTTTTTTAACAATCTGAATTAAGAGTCTAATGATGATCATGAATCCATGGTTGATTGTTGAGGAAATCCATCTGGCTCATTAATGACATTTAGAAAAGGAAACTGCCATCCTCACCTGGATTACAGCCCCACAGCAATGTGGTTGACTTTAACAACCTTCTGGGATGGGCAATAAATGTTGACCTAGCCAGTGATGCCCTCATCCCACAAATGAATTTTAAAAATTCAGAATCTTACTAGTTGTTAGAGAATCTCCTTGGGATTGAATTTAAGTTTTATTCTTGCATGAGTGATTTGTATTTTGTACAATCTGTATGACTAAATGTTTAATTCTTTATCTTTTTATACTTTAAATAGTGCCTAATCTTTGCACAATGTGACTTTACCAAGTGAACGAGCAGAAATTTAAATGTTTTATCGTTAATGCAGTTTACTCCTGTACCTATAAATTTACGTAGTAAAAATTACGTATGGACAAAATTCTAAACATCCTCTTCACCTGCGAAATGATTGTAAACTAATGTGACTTATTGATCACAACGGAAAGCACCAGAGAGATGCATGACACAACCTCTACACAACCTTCAGAAATGACTTCGTCTTTCTTATGTACAACATTTTTTAGGATCTTTGCAATCATAATGTAATGCCACCAAAGGGCACTGAAACGCTGCACAGCAAAACTGATATGAACCAGTGAAAGATATGACCAAATCAATGCTCCCTACAAATGAACAGTTCTACATAGAAAAACTGGAAGAAGGAAATTGTGAAAAAACAAATTATCTGCATGGTAAATTGATTATTTAACATGGCATGTGGATTGAAGCATGCCAATGCACAACATCCACTAGTGACTCCTCTGAACTGCCCTGTTCTCTTATTCATCCCTCCTCTCCATTCAGTCCACCTTTCACATAGCAATTCAACAAGACCCTTCCCATGCCTTCCTCCATTGTGCAGAAATGGTCCAAGGTCCACTACCATTCAATGCTCTTCGACCTTCATACTGTCCTCTCTGTCACCCTCTGCTATCGTTTTATCCTTATCTTCTTCTAGCTCTCTGTTCCCTCTGTCAGCCTCCTCTCTGCCTCCCCTCCCCACTCCCCTCGTACCCTTTCCAATTATCCCATCATGTTTTAACCTGATCAACCTGAATACAGAATTTGGTCTTGATACCATATGGGAGATCAATAAACACCTGTAGCACCAATTTCATGCGGATACCATTCAAATTCAGGTGAGATTCATGTTGTGGACATAGTAATTTGACAAGAAAACAATGAATGGAAAGTGAAAAGTATTTTTTAAATATATTAATGGAGGTGCAATATAAATTTAATAGAACTGACCAGAGGGACCAGCAACATTAGCAGATAAACTTACTCGTCAATATTACTGCAAACGGTAGTCATTTGAGAGGTTTGCTTTGATCTTTCCTGTGTACCAGGAATTGAATATCTTAACATGACTACAAGGCTTGCTGTTTTCAGGAATGGCACCTTTAACTTCTTGAGAGGCAGATACACACAAGTGGCTCATGCCATATGAAAGTTTCTAGATTCATGCCCTTGCTGGAGCTGATCATTCACAGCTGCTGCTCTGCTTGAGTGCAGGCCAGTGCATAGCAACAAGCTCTGCAAATCCTCACTCATAGTTCACTGAAATGTGCACCCAACCAGGGGGACCTCTACATTGCTTCATGACCATTTCCAAAGGGATGGAAGCATCTGCAACTGTGGAAACCAATATTTAACAAGAAATAAATTGAATTTCATATATCCTTCCAGCCTCAGCTGCTAGGTGACCTCCTCTTGATCTGCTGTTCAATGGTCTTCCATACCTGCTTCACTATTGTAACATCAGTGGCTCTTTTCCTCAATTGCATACAGTTTGTTTCATAAAGCTCTAATGTGGCATGCAAATCTTGACCAGTAAATTTCGATTTATGCTTCTGCACTCTCTCAGTTTCTTTACAAAAGTAATTGCACCATAATAAGATGTGACCACAATGTTACGTTTACTTAGTAAAGCAACATGCTTGTTGTTATTTTTTGACTGGCCAGTCGTGCAGCAATTTTAACACTTCTTTAATGCATTTGAGCTTCCAGAAATTACCCAGTAAACCTGTATATTCATGCAACTGCATTAAAACAAATGGAAAAATTCTTCAATGGGGTAGAAGTAAATTTTGTTTCACCAGCTGTTGCATATCTGTAAAGTTTGCGGAAACAACATGTATGGCTTGCTTCAAACATAATCACTTAAAAAAGTGATAGATTTTTCAAGAAGGCCGGAGCTTATTACTGTGTACATAAAATGGCCTGGGATTTCAGAAGAAAAACACAACTATGCTCTACCATTCTAAAATAATATTTTCTAATTTCTATGAACAAAATACAACAAAGAAAACCAGACAGAGTAAAATTTGCCGTGTATTTAGAGCAAGAGAGAAGGGCAGGATCAGGTTTATCTCGCCTTTTATTTTTTCTTGGCTCACACAAATCAATCTTGATGGCAGCTTCAAAATAAAAGCTATTTAATCTCAGCTATTACCAATTGAAAAAGAACAGTATGACTGAAGAAACCAATAGTGAACTCAAAGATAACAGCAGGATTCATAAAAAAAATCTGAAAATTTGCTATATTGTCCTTTTTGCATACTTTCACTTCTTCTGAACTGTGTTTACTTGCCTTAGTGATTGCAGTAAAGACTTTTTCCAGGATAGCATTTGGCTGAGCTTTCTGCGGTCCATTCGCTTGAATTTTGAGGCCCAAAGCACATGGTTTAGCAATAAACCTGTGAAAATACAGATATTATAAAATGACTCATTAAGTGAGGAGAAACAGTGACATAGTGGTAATGTCACTAAGCTAATATTCCGAGGGCCAGGCTAGGCTCTGGCGCCCTGGATTCAACTCCACCATCGTAGTTGGTGAATTCACCTAATTAAAAACTGCATGGAATGAAAGGTCATCTCCGTCCTGGTGACCGTTAAATTGTAGTAGATTGTGTGATAAACCTATAATCTTCACCTTTCAGAAGACTGCGGTGATTTAAGAAGGTTTTCATGTCAACTGGTTCTTGGACGGGGTCAGAGTTCCCAGCTGCCTGGCCCTCTTTCATGGCTATGTCATGGCCTAGGTATCCTTAGTGAGGGAGCATGTGGTGTCCCACACCACCCTCAAAGTATTTAAAGAAAGATAAACATATTTTGATTTCCCTCTTTCACTACATATTGTTGCACTGCTCCTGGTGAAGCAGTGCTTGTAAATTTTGATTTTAATTCATGACATGAGTGATTTGGCAGTGGGATATTTAAAAAAAAACAAAAAGGGGCTCACCTCCACCTTAAGTAAAATTAGGGATAGACAACAAATGCTGGCCTTGCCAGTGATGCCCATAAAGCATGAAAGAATAAAAAAAACTAAGTCAATGTAAAGCTTCACAATTAATTCTACCTTGTGATAGTGTGTTAGAATAAAGAAATCACTATAACCTTGTATGTGCTGTTTAGTCAATTTTGCTAGGATTCTGGAATATTCTAATCATGCTACCGTGCTAAACATAGCACTGGATGTTGCAAATAGCTGACAATGAAACAAATTCATTAGAATTTTTCATAGGGTTGGCAATCATGGGCTGTTGGATCAACTCTAATTATCAATTGAAAGCTATAGAAAAATATCAATATCAGCTTTAAAAAAGAAATCAAAACAGGAATGATATTTAAAAAGAATGACACTGTCAAATAGTGAGTTTCAAATCTCCATGGGTGACATTATCAGAGACAGGGGTAACATTCAGGAATGGTTAATTCACAAAATCAGCAATAGGAAACAGGACAGCAGTAAAATCCCTCACAGGTCTCCTTTCCATTAATTAAAACTTTCACTGCGAACTTAGATTAATGCAAATTAACTCAGGACTGAGTTTGAAATAAGTGTAGGAGCCTCATTTCAAGGCAGTCACCACAGCCAGCTAAATTAAAGTAACTTATCAGTTTAGCTGCAGCTCAAACTGCCATGCAGACTCTGCACCACCAAATTGGTTATCAGTGTTTCTATTATAAACTTATAAAATGGATTCAACAATGTCAAATTTAGAATTGAATAAAATTAGCATTGGTCCCATTGTTGTAGAGGTCTGTAAAAAATCTAACGTGAATCCAAGCAATTAGTAAATCAAATTAGTTGATTTACATTATTATTAATAACTATCCTTAGAAATGCAATGTAAAGATAGTTTCAATTTCTCATTAATATTTACTTAGCTTTTGTGATAGCAACGATATTGCGCATAACTATCTGTGGCTGACAATTAACCTTCCAAGAACAATACTAAAAGAAAACTTACTGTCTTTATTCGATATCTCATTTGTATTGAAAATAGAAGTTGAGTTGAGGGAGAAAGGAATATAGGGTACATCAATTCAGTGAAATGCAGTAAATACAGTAACAGTAATGTGAATTTACCTAAGAAACAAATATTGCAGTGCTTCAAAGCAAAAGCTTAGCACCACCTTCTTCAGGGCAAACCTAACTGGAAATACCAATATCCCATTAAAGTATATTAGAAAGGAAACTCTCGTAAAACTGCAGTACTGGCATAAACAGATTTTGTAAATATGGCCAGTTTCTAAATTGTACATTCTAAATAATCAGAGTTATATATATTTAAATGGCTTACACTGAACAATATAAGGTCAGTGATCTTTGGCCTTAAATTCTCTTGATATTTAATAAACATAATTCCGTCAGATTGGTTGTTACTTCATGTGAAACTATTTGAAGTCAGTATCACAAATATTCCCTTAGCGGTCGCCAGCAAATTAAACCTTCTAGCTGCTCCTATTATACTTGTAATACATTTCTCATGTAAGATATTCCTAAACTTCAGAACGATGTATAAGAAAGAAATGCTTCGTAAAAATTTCTTCAAATTTTTATAATACTAGCAGGGAATCATTTGCATTCAAATTAATGTATTTCTAGCAGTGGTGGAGGATAGTAGTTATTCTTTCACCAAACACTAACAGAATAAAAATTTCTCATGCTGAAAAGAACTACATAAAACTATTCATATATTTAAAACGCTTAGGAATATTTATATTATTATTGTATTATATATACACATTAAAAATATTTAATTTATATATTACATATATTAATAGACCTGCAACCTCTACCACCTCACTGGCTTTCATCTCTTTGGTACTTTATCTAGATTAGACTCAGGAGTACACTCTGGTGAGTACATCACTGACATGTCTCCATAAGTGCTTGAGGAAGAAACACCCTGGTCTTTGGCAGTTAGATGACTGCTGGACATGAGGTCCTGCTCAACCCCTGGAAAACATGACCCTGTGTCTGTCTGTGCAGTTTGACCACACCCTTAATGACCTAGAACACAGGATCTTGTTTCAGGGTAGCGTACTGCTGTTCAAAGCCGGGAGATGGGCAGCTCACAGGTCTACTCCATATTGCAGCACACATTTTTTTCAAGAAAAACTACATAAAGCAATGTCTCTTGAAGGTTCAGCGCTGACTTAGAGGATGTCCTGCAGGGCAGTCCAAGCTCCTAAGACCACAAGACAATCGGAGCAACAGTAGGCCATTCAGCCCATCAAGTCTGCTCTGCCATTCGACAGATCATGGCTGATCTGATAATCCTCAAACCAATTTTCCTGCCTTTTCCCCATACGCCTGGATTTACTTACTGATTAAAAATTTGGCCATCTCAGCCTTGAATATATTCAATCAACCAGCCTTTACAGCTCTGTGGTAAAAAGCTCTGCAGATCTACTACCCTCTGAGACAAGATTCCTGATCGCTGTCTTAAGTGGGTGACTGTGAGATTATGTCCTTTGGTTCCCGACTCTCTCACAAGGGAAAAGAGCCACTCCAACCCCGCCTCCTTGACTTGCCTGTCTCCTCTCCACCTATCTTCTCCTTTATCCATCTTCTATCCACCTCCCCCTTTCTCTCTATTTATTTCAGAATCCCCTTCCCCTCCCCCATTTCTGAAGAAGGTCTAGACCCGAAACGTCAGCTTTCTTGCTCCTCTGATGCTGCTTGGCCTGCTGTGTTCATCCAGCTCTACACCTTGTTATCTCAACATAGTGAACCTTCTTTAGACTGCTTCTGATGCCAATGTATCTTTCTTTCAACAGGGGACCAAAACTGTTCACAATATTATTGATATGAACATTGAAACAATTTACCAATGATGTAAGGGTCAAGGGAAGAATCCTCATGATTCCGCTCAACCTGCTGTTTTGTCATGAGACACTTCAATGCACAACACTTGGATATGATTTGCTGATGGAACTCTTAAGAGCTATCTAATCTTAACAGCAAGTGGCGTTAATACACTGACTGTTTTTTTTTGTGAAGTTAGTAGGTCATCTGATGTGTGGATACTTGAAAGTGCAATAACCTGAAGATATCAAGCATACATTCAGATGCATAACAAGACATTTATTCTGCAACAGAAAAGGTTAGGGACTGCAAACATAACAAGGTCTTCTGACACACTAAGCTAGAGCTGTTTGCCAGATTACTAACTGAAACTTAAACAATTAAACAAACTCCAAATCAACTCTTTCATTTTGGAAATGGATTTCAATTAGGTTGTCTCTGGTCTCTTGACTCAATGAAGCATTGCTCTGTCATGCTGTCTTGCATGACCCTATTCATCAATGTTCTCATCCTCATCTTCATCCTCAGAAGATTGCTGTTATTCCCCCACTTTGTCTGCATCCACAATATCCTGCCTTTGTTGACTCCACTGTGAAGGGTACAGCATGCCACAATGGCACACCCATTCCTTTTGCCTGATACTTATGTGGCACAAATATTACTTGCCACTTATTAGCCCAAGCCTGAATGTAGTCCATGTTTTGGTGATGTGGATTGCTTCAGTATCTGTGGAGTCACAAATGGCATTGGACATTGTGCAATTATCAACAAACATCCCCAAGTCTGACCTTATGATGGAGGAAAGGCCACTGATAAAGTGGCTAAAGATGGATCTGATCTTCTGATTATGAGATCATTTAGCTCTGCCTATTGAATGCTATTTATGTTGTTTGGCATGCAAGTAGTCTTAGTTGACACTTCATTTCTTAGTATGCCTGGTGCTGCTCCTGGCATGCCCTTCTTCACTTATCATTGAACTACGGTTGATCGCCTCGCTTGATGGCTATTTAAGAGGTAGGAATATGCTGGATCATGAGGTTACAGATTATGGTTGAATGTAATTTTTCTGCTCTTAATGACCTACAATACTTCATGACTACCCAGTTTCAAGGAGCCAGATTTGTTTGAAATCTGTAACAAAGGCAGGATTTTGTCTCCCAAGAGTGGAGCACTGGTCACTCCTATTGATATTGCCCTGCTCCTAATTTGTACGTTTACATTTAGGCGGAGGCAGATAGATTCTTGATCAACAAGACAGTTAAAGGTTATCAAAAGTAAGACAAAATGGGGAGTGGTGGCCAAAATCAGAGCAGCCATGACGTTATTGAATAAAAGAGCTGGATCGGAGGACCAAATAGCTTACTTCTGCTCCCAGTTTGCACGTTTGTTTGTTCTTCTTTTTGTCTGAGTTTGTGCAGTGGCATGCCTATTGGATTTGGACTACTGTTATGGACCAGACCAAAGTCCCTCAAAATATATTAAAAGGATAGCCTAGACCCTAACGTTTTCTTGTTTTAAAGGCAAGTGCAAGGCATTGCATTCTGGATGAAATTCGATAGGTCAAACTAGCAGTCTTGAAGCAAAACACACTTTATTCATACACTATAGTTAAAATAGAATAAAAGAAAGAAGAAATTGGAATAACTCTACTGAAAAACTTAACAGAATAATAGATTATTTAACTACTAAACAGTAACTGTTCCAAAATAGTAACATCCCATAAACACACCCTTGGCAAATTCAGTAAAATAATTGTCTCACATGCAATTCTCCAGTCCAAGAAGAAAAAAACATCAAGAGAAAACTCTGAGAGAGACAGTAGCAGGGAAGGATGTATTCCAGCTTCCAAACCCAACTTCAAGACACCAGCCACTGCTACTGAAAAACTAAAACTAAAAATCCTGGTTCTGTGGGAGATTGACCCCACCCATTCAGGCTGCTTCTACTGTTCCAACCTAAAAGAAAAACCAAGGCCTCGCAAAATGTTCCCTTTATTGGTTTCAAATAGAAAGCTCTGTACCTCTGTCTTTAAGCCTCTCTTCAAAACCAGACAGGATAAAATATACCTCTTAAAGCCACAGAATCATTACACTATGTAGAAACTCTGTAGGATACCAACTGTTGTCTTCTTAGTCCGCAAAATCAACATTGATGCATTGTCTTAATTCACCTGGCAGCTTTTATAAAACATGTTCATTTAAAACTAGTGAATCTTCAATTTTTTTTGCTCTTGAATATTAGGCTGTATCAAGTTATTGCCCTTGAATCACTATTCCATGTCATCAATCCTTTTAATATCCCCTCCTATGCCATTCTCTTCCTCCCATGCCTTCCTAAACTATATGATTCAATCCATCTGATGTTCTATTCCTTCTAAGCTATTCCATCCTGTTCTTACTATCCCCATTCCTCTCTGATTATCCTTCTTCCTCTCATTAATCCCATCAATCTCTGCAACTTTGTTATTGAGCTCCCCTTATCTTCTTTAGTTCTCCACTGAACACTCCATACTGCCCTGATCACTAACCTATTTGACAGCTGCTTATGTCATATGCTCTAGGTCCCCACACATCTCACATGGTCCCACGCATTTAACACAATGCAAATAAATATATTAACAGACTGAACAATCAAAACAGGTCAGGTAGACAAAAACTGACTATTATGTTATAAACTTATGAGTTATAGCTAACTTTACAGTTCTCCCTTTGCATTTAGGGCACAGAAAATTTATTTTCAATTCTATTGTGAATGAACATTTCCATTGTATACAAATAGTTATTTTTAACTTTATGTAGGAACTAAAGTAAAATTGTCACTTTAGGCTCACATTTATTTTGTTCAGTTCAATACAGTTTAAATTTTTATATGGTGAACAATTTAGTTGCCTACTTGATACTATTTGAGAAAACTCCTCTTACTTAAATGCTTTAAATTGCCTTGGCAAAGACCACTACTGGTGGCACTTAACAAAAAGTTTTCAGGTAGGTCAATGAAGAAAATCTACAATTTAATAAGCAATTCATCCAAAGCTTGAGTGACAATTTGAACTCTGAATCCTGCTTTAAAAGCCACTGCCAGCAAAACACATCACACTAATACGTGGGTAGATAGCTCATGTTCATTGTAATAGCGCCCAGCCAAAAGGGACAACCTTGTAACTAGTGTGAAACTTTTAAATATATATATTTTCATAAGTGCATGAACATCACTGTAAAGGAACTAACTAATCCATACAACTATAGCACTAATTACTTACTTAATTTTAGACATTTTCAGCCAATACTAAAAATCAAGAAAAGACAAACCAGAAAGACAATAGTGGGAGGGTATTTGCATTGATTTTATATAAATCGGTAGATGCACATGGAGAATGAAAAGAGAATAAATTGTGACTAAAAGCAGCAAGAAGTTCTGTGGGTGGAATTGATAATGAAAGATGTGAAACTCAAACCATTTTTATACTTCTGAACAAAACAAATACACAAAATATGCTGGTACATGATAAGGGAAGCTTAAATATTATGATGAGGAGACCAACTTAAACGAGTTAAGATTTGTTGCACAAAAATGCTAGATATTAAACTGATTTTCATTTCAAAATTGTCTCCATATTTGAAAATCAGTCTGAACCTAGTTTTCATATATTATATCCAATCTGTATAATCTTAATAAACTGTGAACTACTTCTACATGTTTAATCACTACAGGAACAGAAAGAAACATTGATATAAATCCAAAGCATTAAGATTAGCCTCTCTGCTCCTATGATGCTGCTTGGCCTGCTGTGTTCATCCAGCCTTGCACCTTGTTGTCTCATTAAGATTAAAGGCCAGTTCATACAAAGGAATGCGTTATGATAGGTAACTATGTAGCCTATAACTAGGCAACAAATTGATATTATTTGTGTGTGTGTGTGTGTGTGTGTGTGTGTGTGTGTATGCGTGTGTGTGTGTGTGTCTGTGTCTGCATTCACTTTAAAATTGATCAGTATGTACAACAACCAACAAAAAGCTGAAAGAAAATACATCCCAACCAAGATTTATCGAAAATATAGGAAATCAATGGTAGAAGCAGCCATAAATTGAAATAACTCAATTTAGAAAATCATAGCATTATGCATCAAGTGTACAATATTATCTCATTTCTGATCTATGTGTAAGAATTCAGAGGACGCTTTTACTTTTCATCTTTATTTTGGTGGCTTTTTTCACTGAGCATTAAGGCATGGAAAATATTCCCATTTCAGGCATCAAGTTGAGGACCTTCCCTGTGGATTTCATAAGGCTGAAGTGTGGGTCAGAGGCACAGACTTTGTGGAAAGAATTCTGCCACAAGGTTTTGCATTTTATACAAAATCTTTTACTGCTCAAAAATTAAATAAAGCAAGTATTGGTTTGCGCAACATCGAGGGCCGAAGGGCATGTACTGCGCTGTAATGTTCTATGTTCTATGTTCTATGTTCTATTGCTCACTTGACACCATATACATTTCACTGACTCGTAAGTTTTATAACCTGAAAATCACAGCAGACCACTTCTTGTTTTGTTCGTAATCACGCCCAAAAGTGACCCGAAATTCTCCAGAATTTTGAGGGTTCATTCATGTCTTCTGAGACCAAATTAAAGTGAACTATAGCTCCCTGGAATTCACCACAATTCTCCTCAGTTCTCCAGTCAGGCACATAGACTTACAAAGTTTCATCTATGTATGTATGTCAATCTTTTCCATGAGCTTATCTTATATTTCGCATGAATTTAGATTTTTCAGTCCAAGCATGGCAGCTATTTAGATTGCTGCTTAGTGACTCCAATTCAGGGCCAGCCCTGGTTCCGAATAGCTTCCATGCTCTTTGCTCTAGCTACCTAGTGGCTGCAATTCAGCCGTAATTCTGTAAGCTTTCTAAGCTGACTCCTGTAGCATGGTTGTAATATCACTACACCTGCAATCCACAGGACCAGGTTAATGCTCTAGAGACACAGGTTCAGATCTCATTATGAAAGCTGGTGGAAATTTAATTCAATCAATGTTTTTTTTTAATTCATTTTGAACATGTATTTTAATTAAATAAAATGAGGATGTTGTTGGCTAGCCCATTTCAGAGTCAACCGTATAGCTGTCTGGAATCACATGTAGTCCAGACCAGGTAAGGATGGCAGCTTCCTTCCCTAAAGGGCATTAGTGAATCTGATGGGTTTTTCCTGACAATCGACAATGGTCATTATTAGACTCTTAATTCAAGATTTTTATTGAATTCAAATTCCATCTACCATGGCGGGATTCAAACCCAGGTCCCGAGAACATTACCTGGGTCTCTGATAATATCATTAGGCCAGCACCTCCCCATAAAATCCAGATTTGAAAGCTAGTATCAGTAATGGTGACCATGGAGTTGTCATAGATTGCCATAAAAAATCATTTGGTTCACTAACATACTTTCAGGAAGGAAATTTACCATTCTTACCCTGCTCTGGCTACACATGACAGCAATGTGGTTGACTTTTAACTGCCCTATGAAATGGCTGAGCTGACTATTCATTTCCAGGACAATTAGGGATGGGAATTAAATGCTGGACTTGCCTGTGATGCCCACATCCTATGAAAGAATGAATTAGAAAAGCTAAATCTTATATTCCCTGTTAATTATCCTGCAACAAAAGGGCATGTGGAATGCCCAGATAGAAATTTTCCTTAATTGACTTAAATCATAAGATGGTACTTTGATCTGAAATGTACAATATTTAAGATATTCTCTTATTTACCCATCGCTTCTAAACATTCCTCTAACCTCAGGTCCACAATTGTAGGTAAACTGAATTTGAGAAAAAAAATAAGATGGGAGTTAGTGTTTTCACATATCTCTGACCTATTTAAGTAAACATGGACTATCTGCTGAGTGGTAAATGTAGTGTTTTTATGTTTGATGGACAGAAGGGCAACTGCAGAAACTAAACATTAAGGAACTATCTGACGGGTTTATTTTTTCCTGTTGTCTACCAATTTTCCTTTTGTTCTAATCTTTTTTGCGGACATTAACTCCTCAGCTTGTGCATGATTCCAAGGTTTCAAGGCACTCTCCAGTGCATTTTAAAGTGGTTATTGGCAAAGAAGAAATGAAGGAAGAACTTCCATTTATATAACACCTTGCCCTGCATTAGGACATTGACAATGCTTCACAACTAATGATTAGTTTTAAAATGTGGTTTCTGTGTAACGAGAGGAACCAAAAAGGCAACTTATGCACTTCAAGGTGTCATTGAACATTGAAAATAACAAAGCTATTTAACATTAATGGGAATAAATATTGGTCATACACCAGGAAATTTCACCTGCCCTTCAATTTGTGTTTTAGGACATTTCATATGCCTTATAGCTTTGTTTCAGCTTATCATCCAAAAGACAGTGCATCATACTGTGCTACACTTCCTCAGTACTGCACTGGAGTAGCAACTGAGAATATGTGCTTGTGTTCTGGAGTGGAACTTGAACGACTAACTTACTTAGTCGGAAACAAAAGTACCGAAACTGAACGATGATTGACACTTACATTATACGTGAGCCGAGGTACTGAGCTCATTTTAAGGTACAATGTGGAGGTGCCTGTGCTGGACTAGGATGGACAAAGTCAGAAGTCACAATGCAACAAGTTATAGTCCAACAGTTTTATTTGAAATCACAAGGTTTCAGAGCGCAGCTCCTTCGGTAGGTTAAGGTGCAGGCGGAACACCAGGTGAACTTGAACCTCACCTAATGACCACGTACCCATAATAATGGATAACATCAGCAGTAAGCAGAAAAAATAATGCTGTCAATTTTATCTCTCCCTATCTGAGAAAAATCTCACTTATGTCCTTACATTTACTCCAAGGGAAACAAATTAATCGAGCAGAGACAGATGATCAGGTCTGGCACATTCTCTGTCTTATAGCTTAACCACTCATTTAAGATTAAGCAGCTGACTCTTTAGAGCTTCCCACTTACCTTACATTTTTGTTGTATTTCATTCCAAAACTGAGTTGTTTCATTCCTGCACAAGAGAAACCACTCACATGCCTCAAGATTTCGAAGGGGCCATAATTCAACCATAGACTTGATTGGTGATTTGAGTTTTAGCAAATCTGAATTGTGATTCTGATTCTTCAAAATGAGATCAAAATCCCACAAAAAAATATTGTGCTAGTGAAGAGAGCCATCCTACTCATTTGGGTAAGGTGAATCATGTTGATCTTTTATGTTGTAGTTTATCAGTTGTATAGTACAAGTACTGTGTTATTAATATTGCTTGCTTTCTGAAGAAATATGTTGTATTAACTGAAAAATCTAAATTCCTGTTGCAAATGTAGTGAGAGTGAAATTGGCTTTTATCAATACTGTGAAAGCAGCTCAGAAGAAATCAGTGGTACATTTTACACTGCATCCATTTTTCAAATTGCAGATTGTAGACCATATCACCTGCTTCAAGCTGGATGGTGACATATCCAAATTAAATTTTGGCAGGGCAAGCACATAATTGACCTTTACATCCCACTGTTCATCAAGGTCCTTAGTGGGCAATTAATGACCAGTCAAGGGACTCAGTCTCCTTCTACTGGCATTAACCCAGCTGCAAATGGACTTGTGGTCATGTGGTGCTCCCAACAACTCTCAACCCTATGGACAACTCATTACCTTGGCAGGGTAGTGGATGAGGGTTCCTCTCTATCAAAGGAAATCAGTGCCTGATCAAGTGACTGGACATTAGGCAGGGGCATCTGCTGTGAGCCATCCATTTGCCTTGCTTCTGAATTTCCCTGACTAATGTGGAGTGCAGGTTTGATGCTGCCCATATCTCAGCCAAGACCGTGGTGGAGCAGAGCAGAGTATAAGGCTGTTTGAGGATATGATTCCACTGCTGGACTGGTCTGAGGGGGGCCTCCAGTATAATCCAGAGAGTGGGTCCGGTTATCCTGGTGTGCTGTGCCTGCACATTTGAAGCAGGCAACAAAGCTCTGTCCTGGATATAGAGGAACTAGGGAATAGGAGCAGTCTTCCAAGGAGAAAAACAAGAACACTGGGGTGGAGGAAGCTGACATTGTCCATGGCAGAACTCAGCTGTGACAGGCACTACACACCAGACACATCCTCATTGATACCACCATCCCCCAGTAGAAGGCAGCTGTGTGCAGCAGACAATTGTTGATTTTAAAGTTTTTAGTCATAATGCCAAAATCTGTTTGGCATTGCAGGGCTTGAATTCAGCCTCTGTTGCCTTCATTTCTATTACCTATTCCTTTGTAAATAAAAGTTCACATTTGAGTTTGTATTTGTCTGGTTGATTGTCTGTATGTGACATTCCTCAACTGCACAGTGACAAGAGTTGGCTCTACAGTTGGCAGGGGGACAAGGTGGAGCGGATGTTTAGAAGGGATCTAGATACAGACAGTTAAAGTGTATGGCATGGTGGTTAAACAGCGATGAGGATGACTGAATTCCATCATATATGCAAGTGAGTGTCATCCAAGCCAGATTTGTGCCATGGGCAGCAGGACTTCATGGCTACTATATCATTATGTTGATGCTGAGGGGCAGTGCCATTGTGCCAATGCTTTTCCAGGTTCACGGTAGTCTTTCAAAGATGACGCAGGTGCAAGAGATACCATGTTTGACGGAAACCTGCTGAGTAGTGAGTTGTAAGATGGGCCGGAAATCAGACATGAGAAACACCAGAGGGATGGAGTAGGTAATTAAGATGGTGAGTTTAGTAAAATATGGCAAGAGAACTCACTAGAGGTCATGGCAAAAAATCCTTCAAAATACATGATGCAACTCAGATTTAGCCAACCAAAATGTGAAACAGTTGTCTCCTGACTCCCACAAACAAGTAACAGTAACTTGATAAGGAAGATTGAGGAGCAGTAGGTCCTGACAGGCCAGTACATTGTAGTTTATCTGTAGCTGAAATTGATTGAATTGTAACAAACAGTAATCCTTGTTATTACTAATTCTAGTAAGGATTTCTAACCAAAGGGACGGGGTTATGGGTTAGAATGGTACATGAGCTTTTGGACTTTAAGACTTCACCAACCACTGGAATGGAGCAGAAATCTGGGAAGGCTGCTTCCTGGAAGCCCTGCTGTGGGATGTGAGGGGTTTCAGTGAGGATCGGAGGAAAAAGGCAGCAGTCCAATCCAGCAGGCATGAATGGAAATAGCCAAGGAAGTCAAAGGAAGGAAGGAGGTTCCTCTAAACTGGACACAGAGCACCAAGGGTTCACGGGGCCTCGGAAGCACAGGGAACACAAGTAGAGTGACACTTTCAGATGCCAAACCTTTGACTTCCCAATGTTCACAAGAACAGCAGTTATCAGAATTACACACTTGAACCATTCTTTCAGACTGATCAACCTTTATTTTGGTCATACACAAATGTAACTGTTATTGCATAGTACAATGGGCCAGAGAGGTACAGAATCCTACAGTCATAAAACCATACAGCATGGAAACAGACCCTTTGGTCTAACCAGTCCACGCCAGACATAATCCTAAACTATACTATTCCCAACTGCCTGCTTGCAGCCCGTATCCCTCCATATTGATGTAGTTTCCTATTGATGTAGTTATCCAAATGTCTTTTAAACATTGTAATTGTACCCGCATCCACCACTTCCTCAGGAGGTTCATTCCACACATGAAACACCCTCTGCGTAAAAATTTCCCCATCATGTCTTTTTAAAATCTCCCTCCTCTCACCTTTAAAATGTGTCCCCTACTCTTGAAATCGATGTGACATTTACCCTGGAATACTTGGTTTAATTTCTGAGAAGTAGTGAACCCCTCTCATATTCAATGCATCATTTTTGAAGAAAATGATTTTCATAAATGTACTATGTACACAGGAAATAGGGAACTTTGTGGCAGGATAGGCAACACCCCACCCTCTGTGCCAGAAGTTTTGAGTTCAATACCAACTCCAAGACCTAATCACCAAGGATGTTGCATTTAAAGCTTGGTCAACTTTCAACAAATTCTTCCAACATGCATCAATGTTAAGTGGTCAGAGTGTGAGGTATTCAATGTTAAGTGGTCAGATATGTGACAGAAAGAATGTTGGAGACTATGCCATCACTTGAACATTTAGTCCAACAGCTTGAGATGCAATGCCAGTGTTTTTGTACTACTTTTCATGTTAGTATAACTTCAAAAGAAATACAAAAAGAATACAGATTGGAATGATTCCTCCATTGTGTGGGCGGAGAAGTGGCTTAGAATTTACCAGTACTGTGTGTAATCATTACTTTTGATTGTTCATGAGACAACTTGGCCAGAGAATGTAAGCATGTCAGAACTGTAACCATGCAAATAAATAAATATTTGTTTCAGTAATTGTACTGGATATTAAAATGCATGATGAATGAAAATTAATATTACAGTTAAATGCAGTCAATATAATTGCATTGGTGACAGTGGTCCCATCTAATGTTAAATTCTGCTTTACTTTCTCCATAAAAATTGAATAGCAATTTCAAACTGAATCCCAAACAATATAAATATCCCTTGATTTACAGATTTCAAACTAAAAATAAAACTTAAATATTAATGTATTCCCAGCTGATGTTATTACTGTGTAAGTTAGGTCCCAGACTGAAATCTACCTTGATTGATCATGTTTTGCTTTTTTTTTTAAATGAGGTAGTATTTCACTGAAACATAAACATCCAATCCTGCAGATTGGGTTTTAACGATAAAATAGAATTTTATTAGGTGAAAGAAAAGAATAAACCAAGTTATATAACAAAATTTCAAAGAACAAAACATAGTAAAAAATGCAATCCCATCTATTCCAACTTCACCAGTTGACAGAACACGAACTCTAGAGTTTGCTTCTCTATCACATCTATAGGTTTAACATAATGGCTTTTTCAGTTCCTAGTCTTAAGAGTTTGGTTGCCTCTTCCTTGATTAGTTACACAAATGTGCTTAGACTTCCTCAATTTTGTACTTGGACTTTGCAAATTTCCTTCAACTTCACCACTAGTTCAAAATCCAGACTCTAATGCAAATCATATTAAATAAATCATACACCTTTAAATCATAACATATCAGAATTGAATATTTATTACTGGCCAAATAATGTGCTGCTAATTTTGTGATTTCTATGTGACAATTTGATCTGAAACATTGAATGAGCTTTCATAACCCTAACATGGATCATGTCCACTGCTGTGGAAAACCTGCGTTGCTTCTAACTGCCTATCAGCCCAGCAAAGGGCCTTTCTTGGGATTCAAAACCCCAGATGTGGAAATCCTGGCTGCCAAGAGCTGCTAGCCAATCAAAGGGTGACAGGCTTCCATTACAGGCAGTGGCACTGGGAGCAGTGGCTGCTTCTAGTAATGTATCCAGGCAGAGGCCTAGAACTACCAATAGAACCGGGCCACAGGTGAGTGTCTGTATAGGGCAATCTCCCCAACCCCCAATCTGGATCTCTGTTTCTCTCCAAGTTATGCACTCTCAAGAAAGCAGTAAAGAGGGAGTGTTCATAATGGCTTGGACAGAGAGGAGGAAGAATGCTATTTGTGCAGGGTGATTTTGTGGCATTGATGCAATAGGGCAATAGGATGAAATGAGTGTTGACTATTGGGGGTATGGTACTGTTAGAATGGTCACTTTCCCTATTTTATGATGAATAATAGTGAGATCAAAAATCACATGACACCAGGTTATAGTCAAACAGATTTATTTGAAGACACAAGCTTTCGGAATCTCGTTCCTTCTTCAAGCATCAGTGAGATGGGTGGCATCAGACACAGAATTTATCGGCATAAGATCAAAGGGTCATAGAACTGACATGAGTGCATTGAACAGCATTGGCTGTTAAATCTTTAATCAGTTGAAAAGGATTAACACACAAATCCCAGAGTTTGTTTCAGATCACTGCCCCGAGATAACTGAAGGTTTTATCACGATACCAGAGCTGACACCTCAGGTCAGACAATGCATTTTAGGTGTGAGACTTTGTTTAGAATCCGGCTGTGCACTAACTTGGAGTCAGACTGGTTTTATTTCCAAAGTAGGAATTCATAAAATGCCACATGTCAGATTGTGTGCTTTTTGAACAAAATAGAATGTATCTGTAATTACAAATCTGCAAACGCTAATTCACCCCACAGATTTGTGTGTGTGTGTGTGTGAGAGAGAGAGAGAGGGGGAGAGAAAGTGTGTGAGAGAGTGTGTGCGTGTGTGTGTGTGTGTGTGTGTGTGTGAAACAGAGAGAGAGAGAGAGGGAGGGAAAGTGTGTGTGAGAGAGTGTGTGCGTGTGTTTGTGTGTGGGTATGTGGGTGTGTGTGTGTGTGGGTGTGTGAGAGAGTTTATCAGAGATGGTCTGTGTGAGTGTTGAGTATATGCGTCTTAGTGTGCTTGTGTGAGAGTGTATAGAGTGGGGTGTAATGTAGTGCGAATGAACCCAAGATCCTGATTGACGCCGTCCTCATGGGTACCGAACTTGGCCATCAGGCTCTGCTTGGCGACTCTCCATTGTTGTGTATCCCGAAGTCTGCATTGTAGGCCCTTTGATCTTTTGTCTATAATTTCTGGGTGTGATGCCACGTCTCTCACTGACACCTGAAGAAGGAGTGAGACTCCGAAAGCTTGTGTCTTCAAATAAACCTGTTGGACTATTACTTGGTGTCGCATGATTTTTGACCTTGTCCACCCCAGTCCAACACCAGCACCTCCACATCATGAATAATAGCGAGAGGCACTGCGAGAATAACTGTACGAAGGATTGGACACGAAACAAAACAGAGTCAGCTCTGACTCAGCTCAAAACAACCAATTCAATTACTGAATTGTGAGCTTTCATTACCCACACCAAGCATCCAAATTAAACAGTAAAAATACTTCAAAATCATGTTAAATTGCGAGTAAATCTTTGTTGCATCTTTCCAAAGATATAACCTTCTACATTTCCTTGAACTTTTCTTGCACTTTACAAATTGGCACTGCGCAAAACAGTCATGTGTATTCTTTGAAAAGAGCCCAAACAAGATCAGGAAAATCTTGCAGTGGCCAAAATTAAAGTGAAGCCAATAATAAAGAAAATTGACACAGGTTGCTGAAACACTATCAGTGGTTTCACACAACTGCCAAAGCTAAACTCGATTCATACAGGGTCTGAAAAAAGTTCGCATGAGGATATAGCTGGCTAAACTGTAAAGACCTGTCTTCATGCATTGAAAAAGAATACATAATAAATGAGCTCTATTAAAAATGTAACACTGCTGGCTATCCATTGATTAGTAAACTGTCACCTTAGCTAGGTTTTGAAACCTTTCCAATCATGGTTTGTTTTAGACTTAACTCAGTGGTGTCACATCTGTATCAGAGTCAGAAGGTTGTGACTTCAAGCCACACTCCAAGGACAGCAGTACATAATCAAAGAGGCATTCTACTGCAATTCTGCAGGTTTATTGCACAGCTGGAGTCCTATCAGACTGATACAAAAGACTACATGGCATTACTAAAGGATGAATGGGAGAGTTTTCCTTCGTGTCTTGGCCTGCTTTAATCCTACAACCTGCATCACTGAAACGGGTGTGTTTTTCAGTTATCTCAGTGGTATATTAAGCTGGAGGATCTTGTTAATTCTCATATGCCTGCCATACCTGCTACCTGTCAGCCTGTTTGTTGCTACCTATCCCAAGGTCTGCAGCCCACAGCCAGCCTTTGAAGGTCAGTGCTGCTCTCTGCAGTCTTGCCCGTTGATATAGCATTCCACCAGCCATGCTGCAGAAACCAGGGTAGCATTGTGGAGGAACACTTGTCCAGACAAAGACACACAAAATATCAGCACTAAGGGAATGTACGAGGTTTATGGAGCTGACTTTGTATGTAAGAAGTCATGCTTTCACTTGAAATTTTGGTGTGGAATGTTTTTGTGGTGACTTTTTGTTTTGCATTGTGGCCAATAGACAATGTAGGATAGTTGGTGAAAGGTATGTTGTGGATGAGGTTACTGACAGCACACTGAAATTAGCTCTTTGAGGACAGCTCTGGCAAAAGAGGGGTGTTAGTCTTGCCTCCTTCTTTTTGCCTTCTTCACTTCATCGTTCCTCATTCTCCTCTTCTTCCTCCATTTCCTCCTGCACCTCAGCAGTTCACTGGCTAGTTGCTGACAAGAACAGCAGCTTCACAATAGAGAGGTTGTAAAGAGCCATTCACCACAAATCTCGACACCTATTGGTCTGAGTAACACAGGATTCTCCAATGCAGTCCAGGCAGTGGAAACATTGTTTCAGCACAAGAATGGTCGGTAATATCACATTTCAGGTAGCAGCATGACTTTCATTGTGTGTATGTTGTCCATGTATAGTCAGCCATGCAACCACTGGATAGCCCTTGTCATCTAGCAGTCACCCTTTAGATTTCTATGTTGGGTCAAAAGCGGTTCGCACGGCAACCTGCTGCAAAATGATGGAATCTTGAGATATGCATTTCAAATTAGTAAGAAGTGTACTTGTGTGTAGAAATATTCTATGTGATTGATCTACAGTATTCATTAGAAATAAACTTTTCTCATGTCCTTTGCTTCAGGGCATTGTCAAATGATTTTGAATAATTTATTTGCGGCTAACTTTATGCTAGTCAACAATCAATTACACAAGTGAGGAGAATAAACAAAATTAGAAGCAAAATGCTGCTGATATTGGAAATCTGTACTAACAGTAGAAAATGTTGAAAATACTTGGTAGGTTTGGAGGCGCTTGTGGGGAGAGAGCCAGAGTTAATGTTTCAGTGAAATGGCCTTCATCAGAACTCATAAGCTGAAGTGTTGTGTTTTGACCTCAATTTAGGTCCAAAAATTGAGGCAGGCAACACCACATCATTTTCTCATTGGCTGGACATCAAGTGAGGAAAGCCACCAGTCTGAAAAGCAATGTGCAGCTCATTGTTTAAAGATTTTTAATCTGTGCTTCACTGTGCCATTTCCAGTTGGCCTGGAGGACTTTGCATCATGAGGAAGAGAGCCAGAAGATCACATAGTACTGAAGCTGGGTGATCAACAGATCACCAAGCAGGGGAGATGGGTGATCAACAGCTCACACAGCAGTGAAGACGGGTGATTAATAGATCACAGGATAGATGAGACTGATGATCAACAGATCATAGGCAGAGGAGATGGGTGATCAACAGCTCACACAGCAGTGAAGACGGGTGATTAATAGATCACAGGATAGATGAGACTGATGATCAACAGATCATAGGCAGAGGAGATGGGTGATCAACAGATCACAAGGTTGAAAGATAGGTGATCTGCAGATCATACGGCAGTGAAGGTGGGTAATCTGCAGATCATAGGGCAGTGATCTGAGAGGACAGCAGATTGCAGGGTGTTCGGGTAAGGTCATCAGCACCTAAGGGGCAGGAGGGAAGTGGATTTGACAGATCATGGAACTGGGAGTTTGCATCCAAAGACTGTTTTCTATAAGGCAATGGATATGAAAGAGTTAACCTGGGCCAAACTAAAGCGCTGCCTACACCAACTTAAACACAGCCACTGGGTGCAGCAATGGACAGCTTGGGAAGTTTGGGCAGACATCAGCTGGGGTCAAGCGTAACTTCCTCAGGGTGACATACATATCTTACCTACCTTTTGGTAGCAATAATTGATATGCCACAATCCAGCACCGTTTGAGTTACAAAAAGAATAAAAATAAATTACATAAATAGACATCATCTTTTGCACAAGAGGTCTTCAAATACAGCTCCAGCAGATCTGCAAGGTCTCAGCAAGGTGTCCCAGGCTTTAAGGAGTCCCTGCTCTGGGTACAGCAACGACGATCTTGCCAAGAGACAATGCTTCATGCTTACCATAACTAGCAGTCCCAGCTCTAGGCACTGTCACTACCACAGCTGATGACCTGCCGAGTCCCCAAGTCCATGCTCCGTGCCTACCGCAGCCAAAAGTCCTCCTAACTCTGGGCAGCAATGCAGCAATGCCCTGCTGACACGGTTCCAGCTTCCCCATTATATCAGAAGATGAGCATCTGGATGGCTACATGAGTAGAAAGGGTTTACAGGGCTATGGGTCAAATGCTGGCAAATGGGACTAGATTAATTTAGGGTATCTTGCCTGGACAAGTTGGACCAAAGGGTCTGTTTCCGTGCTGTACAACTCATTGAATAAAAGAAAAAATGAGAGAGAGAGAAGAATGCAGCCGGCTTCGCGCAGATGGGCTCAGGAGCCCGAACACTACCTTCCGTGCCAGCGCTGCCATCTTAAAGATGGCCATCAGTAACAGCAGAATAGAATTGGTCCATGCAACCTCATGGCTTAGCATATCTACCAATCTACCCATACCACCAAGTAGGGAGATCAACTCTAGTTCAATGAAGATTGCAGGAGGGCATGCCAAGAACAGCATCAGGCGCACCTAACAATGAGGTGTCAAAACAGCAATAGCAGCAAATGATAGACAAGACTAACCAATTGTACAACCAACAGATCAGACCAAAGCTGTGCAGTCTTGCCACATTCCGTCATGATTGGTGATGGACAATTAAAGCACGAAAAGGAATTGAAGTCTCCACAATTATTGCCATCTTGAATGATGGGGGAATCCCAACATAACAGTGCAAAAGCCAAAGCTAAAGCATTTGCATTAAGCTTCAGCCAAAAGTGCCAAGTAGTTGATTCATCTCGTCTTCTCTTGAGGTCTTCAGCATCACACATTGCAGTCTTCAGCCAGTTTGAGTCAATCCTCATGATATCAAGGAATAGCTGAATAAACTTGATACCAAAAAAACCTTGCATCCTGCCAATATTCCAACAGTGATGCTGATGACTTCTGCACCAGAACTGGGCATACCCCCAGCGAAAGTTTCCAATTCACTTTCAATTCTGGCATAAAACAAAAAATATGAAAATTACTCAGGTATGACTTGCACACAAACAGCAGATCAAATCCAACCTGGCCAATTATCACCTTCAGTCTATTCCCAATCATCCACCATGACATCAAACAGCATTTACCTAACAATAACCTACTCACTTTGCCTGCTGGGATCCAAACTGAGTATCACTCAGCTTCTGATTCTATTACAGCCTTAGTCCAAACATGGGAATAAGAGCTGAACTCCAGATGGGCAGTGAGAGTAACTGCCCCTGACATCAAAGCAGCACTTGACTGAGTTAGGCATCAAGAAGCCCTGGCAAAATTGGAGTCAGTGGGAATCAGGAGGAAGATTGTCCACTGGTTGGATTCTCATCTAGCACAAATGAAGATAGCTGTACCTGTTTGAGGTCAATCATCACAGCCCAGGGACTTCATTTCAGGAGCTCCTCAGAGTACTGTCCCAGGCCCAACCATCTTCAGCTATCATAAGGTCAGAAGTGGACACATTTGCTGATGATTGAACAATGTTCAGCTCAATTTGCGACTCCAAGATACTGAGAAATTCTATGTCCATATGTAGCATGACCTGGACAATATCCAGACTTGGGCTGATAGTTGACAAGTAACAGACATGCCATATTAGTGACAGGTAATGACCATCCCCAACACGACAGAACTGAACCATTGCCACTTGATTTCAATCGCACTATCATCACTGAATTTCCCCAACATTCAGGAGGCACTGAAATGGCCATATGAATATTTTGGCTATAAGAACAGGTCAGAGACCAGGAATTCTACAGCAAGTAACTCACTTCTTGCTGCCCCGTGCCAATCCACTACCTACAAGGCGCAAATCAGGAGTATGATGGAATTCTCTCCAGCTAGCTTAATAAGTGCTGCTCCAATAGAACTCAATAGTTTAACACATCCAGGACAAAGAAGTTCACTTGATCCATGCTCATCTACCACCTTCAATATTCATTGCCTCCACCACTGGTGCAGTGGCAACAATAGCTAGCATCTGCAAGATACACAGCAATAACTCATTCCTTGGACAGCACCTTCCATCCCTGAAACATCTACCACCTAGAAGGACAAGGACAGCTGGTACCTGGGAACACCACCACCTACACGTTCACCTCTAAGGTACACACCATCTTGAATTGGAAATATATTGGCTCATCTTCACTATTATTGGGTCAAAATGTGCAAGTCACTTCCTAACTGCATTGTTGGCATACCTCCATTCTCAGGACTGTGGTGGATAAAGAATGTAGCTCAACACCATCTTCTCAAGGGCAGTTTGGAATGGATAATAAGTGATGACCTAGGTACGAACACCTACGTCCCATTTATCAATTTTAAAAAAGTGAATGTAACCCATGTATAGCTACTGAGAGGTAATCAATCACATTTTGTTATTAAAGAGAAAAAACTCTTCCACTAACACTTGTTTGTGGTTCATCCTTTACCACAGACTACAAGAAAGCCCCTAGACTTGTGTAAGAAGAAAGGCTGGCAGCAGCACTTTAGTCCAACCACAAGTGGTTGGTACATGGTGTCATATTATATTAAAACATGATGAACAATGTTGTGGATTCAATTTTGCTGCCTTAAAGGTAAAGGCACTATAGTCCTATGGGACACATAGGACTGCTCTCCCATTACAGAGAGATAACTGATGATGGTTTAACCTGAGGTAAGGTGACAGGTTGAGAAGGGGAGTCCTTCATGGTAACCTCAGCCAGTGTGTGAACTGAACCTTCAGTGTTGGCAATTGCTCATCAGTCAAATGAGCTAACCACCCCCGCAAGGTTGCCTGAAACTATACGGTGACAGCGTTGTATAAAGTCTTAATGAGACCAACAGTGAAAAGAGGCCTGAAAAATGTTAAAAAGAAAGGAACAGAGAAAAGTGCACAAACCTTTAAGAAAGAAGCAAACAATCAGTTAGCTGCTGGTATAATTTAAATGGTTAACTAGCGCAGGCCATGAAATTTGTAAGAGTTAGCAGCTGCATTCCAAGATAAAGTAGCTCCAAGATAAAAAGGCAGCTGAACCTGGAAAAAAAAGGCACAAAGAAAACCAAAGTGAACCACAGATAGACATAACTGAGCAATAAGCAAGCAGATCTGAGTCAGGGACAACAAGGTGCAGGGCTGGATGAACACAGCAGGCCAAGCAGCATCATAGGAGCAGAGAGGCTGACGTTTCGGGCCGAGACCCTTCATCAGAAAAGGGGGAGGGGAAGGGGGTTCTGAAATAAATAGGGAGAGAGTGGGAGGCGGATAG
>NC_063338.1:59639832-59655153 GCF_021869965.1 Rhincodon typus | reverse complement strand
CTATCCGCCTCCCACTCTCTCCCTATTTATTTCAGAACCCCCTTCCCTTCCCCCTTTTCTGATGAAGGGTCTCGGCCCGAAACGTCAGCCTCTCTGCTCCTATGATGCTGCTTGGCCTGCTGTGTTCATCCAGCCCTGCGCCTTGTTGTCTCGGATTCTCCAGCATCTGCAGTTCCTACTATCTCTGATCTGAGTCAGGAATTGGTTGAGATGCCATTAGACATTGAAGCTATAGCAGTACGTCAGACGCATAAGGAAAAAGAGTAGAAAACTGACCTTAATGCATTTAGTATACAAAACAAAATTGATGAATCAACAGCACAAATAGAGGCCATACGGTTTAATGACCACAAGAAAATCAAATCTGGGAAGTGAATACACAGGGATATGTGATTTTTCAAAAGGAAAGCATGATGGAATAGCTTTGTTAGTAGGAGATGGAATATGTACAGTAGCGAGAAATGGTATTGGACTGCGAGATATACAATCTATGTAGGTGGAGGAAAGAAATAAAAAGGGGAAGAAGTAATCTAAAGGCCATCCAACAGTAGCTGTTCTTGAGGACAGAGAATAAATCAGGAGATAATGAGGGCATGTAGAACAGGCAGTTACATTAATAATGGGTGATGTTTCATCTTCATGCAGATTGAGCAAACTTTCCTAGAAGAATACATTGCTGATTCAACCACAGATCATGCTGTTCTGGATCCGGTAATGTAAAACAAAGCAGGTTTAATAAATTCTCTCAGGGAAAAAGATTACCTTGGGAAACAGTGACTAGAATTTAGCATTCAGTTTGAGAGTGAGAAATTTTCTTTTTTACTCCATTCTTTTGTGGGACGTGGACATCGCTGGCTGGCCAGCATTTCTTGCCCATCCCTAGTTGTCCTTGAGAAGGTGGTGGTAAGCTGCCTTCTTGAACCGCTGCAGTCCTCCTGCTGTGGATTGACCCACAATGCTATAAGGGAGGGAATTCCAGGTTTGGGTTGGAAACAACTATGCGAAACTTAAATAAAGATAATTACAAAAAGAGGACAGAGTTAGCAGGGCTGAACTTGGAAAGACATTTAGCAGAAAAGACTTTTGAGGAAGGTAGCGGTAAAGTCACCATAGTCCTATCAGGCCATAAGGTTGCTCTCTCACTAGACAGAAATGACTATTGGCGGTTTAACCTGAGGGTTATCATGCCTCAGGCAAAGGGAGATGTTGTAAAGGAGAGTCTTTCATGGTAACCTCAGCCAGTGTATGAATTGAATCCATGCTGTTAGCATCACTAATCAGCCAAATGAACCAAATGACCTTCACAGTTGAGGAACAATGATAGACATCTAACATAATAATTCATGACTCACAACAAAGATATGTCCCAGTGAAGAAGAAAGATTCTAAGAAGAAAATTTGTGGCAAAGATTAGTGATAAGCCAGAGGATTTAGAAAGTTCTAAAAACCAACAAAAAAGACACAAAATAATCAAGGGAGAAAATCAAATTTGAGGGTACACTAACAAGTGATATCAAAACAGACAGCAAGAACTTCTTAAATATATGAAAAAAGAGAAGTCAAAGTGAACATATGTTTCTTACAGAATGAGTCTGGGGAAATAATAATGGGGATGAGGAAGTGATGGGAGGAGTTAAATAAATTCTTTGCATCAGTCTTCACAGTAGAAAATAAAAAGTCCTAGGTAAACTAATTGCCTACCTTTGCTCCTATATCTTATGTTCTTAATAATGCACAATCATCTTGGAAATAGAGACCAGAAGAAAGTCAGAGACAAACTCTGAAAGGAGAAGGGAAACCTTACCGTAGAACAACAACAGAATCTACTGACTTCATTATGTAGAGATAGATGACACATCAGCACAAAAAGTAGGAAAAATATTACAATATTAGTGCTGTGGGATGAAAACCTTCACATATAAAAGCAACATCCAGCTATGACTAAAGTATTCGGTTCTGCAGAATATGCAAAAGTCAGAGGCTGTTCCAGAACAGCAGAATTACCACTAGGAATACATATAATGACCTCTAAACAGAAGTCACACTATTAGAAAAGATACTCTCATTTGAAGGTATGCCTCCACTAGAGGATATAGCAAAGCATTCTAGGGAAAGTAAGAGATCCATCACAACTGGATGCGACAACTTATTTATTTATCTAATACTCTTGGTCACCTGCAGATACTTATCATCTGACACTCCACTCACACCAGTTGTATGATCTTTTGATCTCTCTGCCCTTGATCTCTCTGCCTATAAACTCTGTGTCGGTATGCTCTCACTGGATCTGACAAAGAGGTTGTGCTATGAAAGCTTGTGTGATTTCAAATAAACCTGTTGGACTGTAACCTGGTGTCATCTGACTTCTGACTTTGTCCACCCCAGTCGAACACCGGCACCTCCACATCATAGATGTAACGAAGACTTGGAAGAGATTTCATAAGCATATGAGCTGGGACAGGGGTGAAATTGAGCAATGTTGCAGAGGGGAAAATAGACAGTCTTAGAGATTGTGTGATACCAGGTTAGAGATCAGTTCAAAATTAAATGAATCCCCATGGGTGCAAGTAGTCTGGCATAATCTCAGACTGCTGCTAGGAAGAGAGATGGAGTCAGTCGTTAGTTTTGAAGCAGAGACCAAGTATTATGGCTTCCATCTTCCTAACATTTAAAAGGTAGATACACCTGTTCATGCAATTCTGAGAGTCAGATGAGAAGCATGATAATTTATCAAAAATGGCAGAGTCAAGAGCAGTGGTGTTATTGTCCAGCAGGGTGTCATTATATTTCTTGTGAAAACTAATGATGTGCTTTTGGATGAGCAGCAGCAAGTAGAAAAGGAATAGTGAGGGCCAAGAATTCATTCAACAGCGAGGAGCAAGAAATGTAGCCATTGCAATTGATTCTCTAATACGATTAAATATGGGCTGGATTTTCCAAGGAGTACAGCCACTCTTTTTGTATTTCTTGCCTTCCTTTACTTAGAAAATAAAGGGGAGGCATGGTGGTTAAGTGGTTAGCAGTGCTGCCTCACAGCGCCAGGGATCTGGGTTTGATTCCACCCTCGGGCGACTGTCTGCGTGGAGTTTGTACATTCTCCCCGTGTCTGCGTGGGTTTTCTCCGGTTTCCTCCCACAGTGCAAAGATGTGCAGTCTAGGTGGATTGGCCATGCTAAATTGCCCATAGTGTTCAGGGATGTGTAGATTAGGTGGGTTATAGGGGGGAATGCTCCTAAGGTCGGTGTGGTCTTGTTGGGCCGAAGGGCCTGTTTCCACACTGCAGGGATTCTATGAAGAAGTTCTATTTCAAACAGGGGATTTTGATCCAGATCCTGCAGAAATACAGACTGTACTTTCAACATAAATGTCTCCTTGTAGGATAGTCAGGGCAAGAGAAACTACTCCCCCTTCATGGCAACAATTGCAATTATAGCATAGTCACTTTGACAAATCCTAAGAAAGTTTAAGTCTGCAAATGTAAGGTTACAATGCCAAGTGAGGCAGATGCTTGGCTGGTAGGCTGTCGGGATACCAAGTAATCAGTTTGTCAGCTAAGTAAGATGCCAAGTGAGTAGAGTGCCACATGGGTGGGGTGGCAGGGTGCCAGTTAAGTAGGATGCCATGGCTCAAGTTTTGAAGGACCCAGGTAATTGGTTGAGTGTTTACAGTATGTCAAGATCAGTGGGGAATATTAGATCCAGTGGAAAGAGGGAGTTATTCGCTCCCAGGGTGGAAGATGGAGATGTGCCCTGAAGGGAGTTGTGGGCGATATACAGTCAGGTCCAGGTGGATCGGAGAGTGTCGGGCCCAACGAGAGAGGTGGTATCAGGTCTGCTAGACCAGGAGTGAGCCATTTTAATACGGGGTGAGAGGCAGGTGTTGTGCTAGGGTCCAGAGGTGTAAGGGATCTGAGGAAGGTGTAGTTTAGGATGCACATGATGAGATGCGATATCAGTTAACAGTTATCTACGAGTTAGTCGAGGTTTTTAAAATGTCTACTTTCTCGTGGGTAACTATTAACTGCAGCAAAACCCTCCAACGTCACCAATTTAAATGGATCCTTTCAGAGGGTTCCAGGCATTATGGAAATGTCCATCAGAATCTTCAATTTCTCAGGCAGTTTGCTCCATATCTGCTACATCAGTGATTCTACAGGGCCCTGATGTGTAACTCTCACAAGCATTGCAGAAACGACTCTCTGGTCATAGGAAAATCTAGGTCAATATCACATAGTTTGCAAAAAATAGTTAGTATCTTTATATAGTGACAAAGAGTCTAAAAAGATGGTTCCCAGAAAACACATGACTGTCGATTGTTGATATATTTCAGCCAGAAACGCAGATATGGTCATGAGTCAGCTCAGCATCAACCACGAAGGGAGATATTTAGAAACCGACCAGCCTTTGGGCAACACAATGTTTTGTAATAAAGATTTGAGAATTCAAAGTTTCTCATGAGGCTGGAAAGATGATCACAGGGAATTTCAGTACAATTGCTTTGCCTTTGTGGAACAATGACTCATCAAAAGTTAGCACAGCAGCCATCTGAAGTTTGATCATTATAAGACATTATGCACCATAATTTTAAACAAAACACTAAGAAGATCTCTGATAGAGAGCATCGAGGGTTTCCAATATGAAAGGAGAAAAAGGCATAAAAGCTAATGACTGCTGTGCTGAATCAGACATCCAGATCACACCTGCAGTGGTATTAAAGTAAAGGAATTTCCACTCCTTCTCAGAACTTGTTCTGTTCAATTCACCCGTGAGAGATCCTCCAAATATTCAAATATTGAAGCTATCACAGAAGTTGAATTTGAGCTTCAAATTATCAATCCCCCTTAGTTTGGAAGGAAAATCTTCAACCAAGTAACAGGCCAACATTGATAACGTTCTAATCTTATTTGCATTTTTATAAGAATCTTTTACCCATAGATAATTTTAGTCTTTGTATCTGTATTTTAACTCATAACTATCATTTTTACACAGTAACTTTCAGCAATAGTAGTGTTGAAAACTAACCTTTATTTGTTTAACACTAAAACTTGTCTGCTACTTATTTTCAAATTGGAGCATTCAAACAAAAACCAGAAGGGTCTAAACAAGATATACAAATTCACAGTTCACAGACCACTCTGAGGACCTGTCTGGTATCGTCGTGAAAAGGGTTTAACAGTAAGTGATCTTTATTTGACTGTTTTAGCCAATACACTGATCTTGGTAATTGCAATTGATTGCCTAAGCCTGTAAAGCAACACTCCGTCTTTTTTTTTAGTCACATAGGCTTCTGAGGTCCATGATTGACAGTGATTTCTGAATGTGGTAGTCAATATGTTGGCACTCCAAACAGTGTTCAGGGCACCTCCCAGTGACTGTAAGAAAGAGACCTTTGAGTGGATCTAAGGAGTCATATGACTGAGTCTACAGAGAGTTCTGTAAGACCTTTGGATCCTGCAAAGATATACATAAATAGTCTAAGATGTAAATCAATTGTTTGGATTTAGAATAATTTCTGTGTTAAGACAGGCAACAACCTAAATCCAAATATACTATAAAGCAACAAGAAAACATAACAGAATTGGAAGAAGATCATGTATCAAATGTATCAAAACCTGAGACAGGTTGCAAAGAGTGAGGAAGAAAAGTTCACATTTGTCCCAGTCGTTCAGAGAGGTTTTTTGACTTTAATAAAAGCTCATACAGCTCAGTGGCAGGAGAAACCTGATAAGAGACATTCAATCATGAAATTAATGGAAGATAGGAACAAATTTCTGAAGCAACAACATAATCAACACTTTTGGAGAGGGAAGGGAAGGTAAAGATGGGATGGCAGTTTGGCAGGGCAGAGAGGCCAAGGATTGTTTTGTTGAGAGACATGCTGACAGCAGATTTAAAGGACAGCGTGACAACACCTGAAAAGACTGGACTGCTTATAATATCTGTTAACATGAGGACCAGAAGAGGAAGTTATGTAATTAGTTATTTAGCAATTGATTGAGGCAACACGAGGTGGGTTTCATAGATAAGATGAACTTAGAGATACCATGAGGGGAGATAGTAAAACTGAAAATGTAAGTTCAAAGTTAGCATGAGGAGTAGCATAAAAGCAAATTTGATCCTGTGGGCTCTTGGAAGGGAGTGATTTAGCAGAGGCAGCTAATCGGATCTTCTCAATTTTAGTGACAAGAAGTCCTGGAGCTCTTTGTATTTCTTGTTGGAGGTGAGATTGAAGGGGATAGAGGCAGGACCCTTAAGAAGATGGTCTACAGTCAAGAAGAGAAACAGGGATTACCTATGAATTTCAAAATGATCCTTGAAAAGTGACCAGTTTTTGCAAATAAGAATAGGACTTTATGGTGTACTAAATGGCCCGGTCTAATCATTTATTTCATTAAATTGCTTACTTTTTCGGTAAGTTTGCCTTCTGATTTGCAAGAAATTATATGAGGTAATGAGCAACTGAGCAAAGACCACTGAATATTCAATCTTCCCTACGGGTTACAACTAGCATGCTCCTGAAGTGTAGTAATAATTTGATTTGATTTGATTTAATATATTATTGTCACGTGTACTGAGATACAGGGAAAAGTCTTGTTTTGAGTACTAACCAGACAATTCATACTTTACGTAAGTACATCAGGGTAATAGAACAGAATGCAGAATTTAGTGTTACAGCTACAGAGAAGGTGCAGTAGAAGATCAACTCTAATATATGACAGGTCCGATCATAAGTCTGACAACAGGGAAAGAAACCGTTCTTGAATCTGTTGCTACATGTATTCAAACCTTTGTATCTTTGGCCTGCTGGAAGAGGGTGGAAGAATGTATAACTGGAGGATGGGAGGAGTCCTTAATTATTTTGGCTGTTTTCCTGAGGCAGCGGTAAGTGTAAACAGAGTCAATGGGAGGAAGGCTAGTTTTTGTGACTGGGCTGCGTTCACAACTCTCTGTAATTTCTTACAGTCATGGCCAGAGTAGTTGCCATATGCATCTGGACAGGATGTTTTCTATGGTGCACCTATAAAATTAACAAAACTAACATACCATGCTGAAGGTAAACTCTTCAAACTCAAATGGGTAAAGGCGAAAAACCAACACAGCAACTGCTTCTAACAGAATTATGCATGCTGATGCTGTGCGGGTTTGTGCTCACTCTGTAGACCAGTGAGCCTTATTTCAGTTGTGGGTAAAGTGTTGGAAAGGATTATAAGAGATAGGATTTATAATCATCTAGAAAGGAATAATTTGATTAGGGATAGTCAACACGGTTTTGTGAAGGGTAGGTCGTGCCTCACAAACCTTATTGAGTTCTTTGAGAAGGTGACCACACAGGTGGATGAGGGTAAGCGGTTGATGTGGTGTATATGGATTTCAGTAAAGCGTTTGATAAGGTTCCCCATGGTAGGCTATTGCAAAGAATACAGTGGCATGGGATTGAGGGTGATTTAGCGGTTTGGATCAGAAATTGGCCAGCTGTAAGAAGACAGAGGGTGGTGGTTGATGGGAAATGTTCATCCTGGAGTTCAGTTACTAGTGGTATACCTCAAGGATATGTTTTGGGGCCACTGCTGTTTGTCATTTTTATAAATGACCTGGATGAGGGCGTAGAAGGATGGGTTAGTAAATTTGCGGATGACACCAAAGTCAGTGGAGTTGTGGATAGTGCAGAAGGATGTTGCAGGTTACACAGGGACATAGATAAGCTGCAGAGCTGGGCTGAGAGGTGGCAAATGGAGTTTAATGCAGAAAAGTGTGAGGTGATTCACTTTGGAAGGATTAACAGGAACACAGAGTACTGGGCTAATGGTAAGATTCTTGGTAGTGTGGATGAGCAGAGAGATCTCGGTGTCCATGTGCACAGATCACTGAAAGTTGCCACCCGGGTTGATAGCATTGTTAAGAAGGCGTACGGTGTGTTAGGTTTTATTGGTAGAAGGATTGAGTTTCGGAGCCATGAGGTCATGTTGCAGCTGTACAAAACTCTGGTGCGGCCGCACTTGGAGTATTGCGTACAGTTCTGGTCACCGCATTATAGGAAGGATGTGGAAGCATTGGAAAGGGTGCAGAGGAGATTTACCAGGATGTTGCCTGGTATGGAGGGAAGGTCTTATGAGGAAAGGCTGAGGGACTTGAGGCTGTTTTTGTTAGAGAGAAGAAGGTTAAGAGGTGACTTAATAGAGACATACAAGATGATCAGACGATTAGATAGGGTGGACAGTGGGAGCCTTTTTCCTCGGATGGTGATGGCTAGCACGAGGGGACATAGCTTTAAATTGAGGGGTGATAGAGATAGGACAGATGTCAGAGGTAGGTTCTTTACTCAGAGAGTAGTAAGGGCGTGGAATGCCCTGCCTGCAAAAGTAGTAGACTCGCCAACTTTAAGGGCATTTAAATGGTCATTGGATAAACATATGGATGATAATGGAATAGTTTAGGTTAGATGGGCTTCAGATTGGTTTCACAGGTCGGTGCAACATCGAGGGCTGAAGGGCCTGTACTGCGCTGTAATGTTCTATGTTCTATGTTCTATGTAGAAGTGCAGCATGTGGTTGATTTGCTCACTGATGTTTACAAGAACGTGGGACTTGCTCTGAATGCCAGGAAGACCAAGGTTTCTTGCTGCCAACTCACAACAAAAGTAAATTCAATAAAACCAAACATATAACTGTGGATGCTAGAAATCTGAAACAAAACAGAAATTGCTGGAGAGATTCAACAGGTTTGGCAGCATCTGTAGAGAGAAAGCAGAGTTAACATTTTAAATCCAGTGACCCTTCTTCAGAACTAGAGTTTCTCCTGCAAATTCTGTTTTTGTTCCAAAAGTAAATTCAATGTTTTTAATTGAAATTCATGATGAAGTTTTGAAAAATATCACTCACTTACCAATTCTTAGGAACTACCTATCCCAAGGGGCGGACATTGACAAAGAGTTACAGCAGTAAACCCAAAAGTGCCAGCTCAGTCTATGGTATATGTGGACACTCAAATTTTCAAGAATCACAATATCAGACTCAATGCTGAATATAAAGTTGATTGGCCTGAGATTTTCCTCACAATTCTATATTACTGAAGAACAGATAACTTCCATCAAGGCCCTGGAACAATACCATCAACACTGTCTTAGAAGGATCTTGCAAATCAAGTGGGTGGATAAAAGAACAAATATGAACCTCCTCAAAGACATATAAATGCCAAGTATCGAGGCCATGATAACCCCTTATCAGCTGAGATGGACTCAAGCCTTCCCAAACTGGTACTGTACTCGGAGTTATGCCAGGCCTTCCCAAACTGGTACTGTACTCGGAGTTATGCCAGGAATCCATTCACGTTGGGGCCACAGAAAACGGTTCAAGACTATCTCAAAGCTTTAATGTAGGTCTTCCCAATTAACACCTACATCAATGTGGGAAGCAGATTCTTAATTACAACCAAAATTCACCATCAAAAATAATGTCAACACAACAACAGCAGAATAGTGACAGAGAACGATGAGGAAGACAGAAACAGTGGGCGGCTCCCCAAGCCAACAATCAGCACCCCCTTGACTGACTAACAACTGATGTCCTCACAATGGAAGACTTGACAAGTCTAAGATAGGGCTCATCACCATCTGTGAACCCACAGCTAAACTGAAATCTCACTCCTATCTCGGCACCCTCAACACAAGGGCCAACTGATGACAATGGTTTGGAATTAGTAATTTTGCAAATAGATTCTAGCAACTGCTTCTACCAATGTTCTACTCCATAATTATTGTACTGCTGTTTCTGGCCCAATCTTATGCCTTCCACATATGAAATTACTAATGCTGCTCAGAGCTAAGTAACACATACAAAAGTAAACAATTCTTTTGCTTTGTGGTCACATTTCACTGAAGTAAGCCAGAACAAAATAGAACAAAACAAACTAAAATATAAACCTATTGTGCTGCCTGTTGCAATCAACAGTTGTGTTTCACTCTGGAAAAAGACTTTCAAGAAGGGTCGCTGGCGCTACAAAAAAATTTTGAACAATCTTTTCATTTTTCCTTGTAAGAGATTCCATATTACATATGACAGAAGATGAAGAAGACAGAACAGCACAGGAGGATAATGAAGCTGAAATTACAGACACTGCACCCTACATATTTCACACCACCTACTGCCACACCTTGACGAATTAAAGGTCCACACTTAGTGAGAAGCTGTGTTAGTACAGTGTGATTAATGACTGTAATTAATAATTATCTGAAGACCAGCAATATGAACACCTATCTGTGGCTATGAAACTGATAGCCTTGTTCAATCAAAATGCCAGATGTCTACTGCAAGCTATCACGATGGACTATTACAATATGACCCACAGTGCCATCTGGGTATGCAGCATGCTACAGAGCCACCTATGTTCCCAGGCTTTCTATTGCAACTTCCCAAAATTACATCATATTTAAACATTTTCTTTTTCATTTCCCAAAATGGGGGCTGGGATTCAGGTTTATCCAAAGTCAAATTTTATCTGGTCTTTGTGTGATAAGCGTGAAATTGTTTAGATTTGTTTAATTTTGATAAGTCTATCATAGTCACTGTAACTGCCTATGGCTACATTCACAGATAAAACTCATCCATCTCCTGCTACATAACTCTGATAAGAGAGATAACTCTGATAACAACTGATAAGAGAGATTAAAGAGGTCATTGTCTCTGCACACTCCTGAAGAAGAAATGAAAATACAGAGAAAACAAACATGAATTAGAAGCCCGTTTTACTCCCACAAGGTGATGATTTCTATATTTAGTGAAATCTAACCCCAGCGTAAGATTCATACTATTTTTGCATTGAACTCTGTTGATTGCACATCTACACACCAGCAGTTCAAAACCTTCTTGGAAGAATATTAGGAATTAGATATAAACACATACCAACAATGTTACGCAATGCTCTTCCACCAAAATAAAAGGTGTAGAATGTTAGCAGGATGAGAATAAACTCCTGTCCATAGAAAGTTGCCAAGAATTGGATGCCCATAAGCTGTACGTAGAAGAAGTTTATTTTCCAAATTTTAACTGCAAATTAAATTTTCCTTTTTGTAATGCATTTAACCATAAATGGCAGTAGGTAAATCAACCACCGCTATTACAAAAGGATAATTATGACCAGGATGGAAAATCAATGTTCCAACATGAAAAGGCATATATTTCATATCTTCATGAATCAGGTTTTAACTCATCTAAAGCAAACTCACTCGCACGAAGTTAAATCATGCTACGTGCATCTGCACTATTCTTGATTCAGTTTTTGAGGCTGTTACCAAGAAGACAGACGATACAGAGTGGTAGACGTTGTCTATATAGACTTCAGCCAGGCCTTTGACAAGGTTCCGCATGGCAGACTGGTTATTAAAGTTAGCTCATATTGGATTCAGGGAGAGCTTGCCATTTGGATACAAAATTAGCTTGATGGTAGAAGATAAAGGGTGGTAGCGGAGAGCTGTTTTTTGGACTGGAGGCTCGTGACGAGCAGTGTTCCAAAGGGTTCGGTACTGGGTCAGCTGCTGTTTACCATTCGTATAAATGATTTGTTTGAGAATATAGGAAGAATCATTAGTAAGTCTGTGAATGACACCATAATTGGTGGTATAGTCAACAGTGAAGAACATTACCTAAGAGCAAAAAGGTTATCTTGATCAATTGGGCCAATGGACCAAGGATTGGCAGGTGCAGTTTAATTTAGATAACTGCAAGGTGTTGCATTTTGGTAAGATGAACAAGGGCAGGACTTACACAGTTAGTGGTAGGGCCCTGGGGAGTGTTGTTGAACAGAGAGACCTTGGGGTTCAGGTGCATAGCTCCTTGGACGTTGTGTCACAGGTAGACAGGTTGGTAGAGAAGGCGGGGCATTTGGTTTGCTTGCCTTCATTGCTTAGACTATTAACTATAGGAGCTGGGATGTCATGTTGCGGTTTACAGGGCATTGGTTAGGCCAGTTTTGGAGTATGGTGTACAGTTCTGGTCATGCTGCTTTAGGAAGGATTATTAAATTGAAGAAAGATTGCAGAAAAGATTCATAAGGATGTTGCCAGAACTAGAGGGTTTGTGTTATAAGGAGAGGCTGGATATGCTGGGGCATTTTTTACTGGAGTCTAGGAGGTTGAGGGTGACCTTATAGAGTTTATAAAATCATGAATGGGCATTGATAAGGTGAATAGCAAAAGTATTTCCCTAGGGTAGGGGAGTTCAAAACTAGAGGCCATAATTACTAGAACTAGAAATGAAGACAGCAGGATACAAATATATGTATCCACTACATTTTATTTCACTGAGAGTGCTATGGTCATATGTAGACCCATAATCCATTTCTCTCTCTCTCACTCTCACACACGCACAACACATACATACAACACATACACAAACAGCCTCTGGCAGAAGAGGGACTGTGCAGTACTAGGGAAGATGCCCATTTACTTGACCTTACCCCTATAATTATCAGCTCGGGTACCAGCACTGAGTCCAAGGCTACGTTAAGGATCAAGATATATGCCTGGTGAGTCAATGGTCATGAGGGATAAGTCAGTCTATTCATGAGTTCATCAGAGTGTGAGATTGCAGGTGATTTGTGCTGCAGCGGATTCAAGAGACTGGCAAGAGGTTGCACACTCACTCTGACCTGAACTGTAACACCAACCACAGACAGCATCAGAAAAATTACTTCAGCATGTCCATATTTTGCTTCACATTATCCCTGACAGTTCTACGTCTATTGTTAATTGCCTACTGCCCTCAAATATACATACATATTATATATGCACATATTCATACGGTTCTGATAGTATTGGTTCAATGTTGTTATTAACAATCCATTCAGCAGCTTCAGCTGACTAAGTTTGAGTGTTTGTGGTGCTACTAGGATTGGATCTCTCAAGCAGGAGTTCAATTAGTGGGCAATGGTCTAACTTGGATGGTGTTACAACCAAAGTTGAAGAGGTGCACTGTTTCCTTCTCTAGTCCCAAGCCTCTATTGGCTGCAACAAATTTGAATTTAACTAGGGCGGTGATGTGGCCAATTATTGAGTCATAGAGTCATATTGTATGGAATCAGACCCTTCAGTCCAACCTGAGCACGCTGAACATAATCCCGAACTAAACTAATCCCACCTGCCTGCTCCTGGCCCGTATCTCTCCAAACCACTTCTATTCGTGTACATATCTAAGTGTCTTTTAAACATTGTAACTGTGCCCACAACCACCACTTTCTCAAGAAGTTCATTCCACTCGTGAACCACCCTATGTAAAAAAAAAATTCTTTTAAAATCTCTCTCCTCTCACCTTAAAAATATGCCTTCTTGTCTTGAAATCCCCTATCCTAAGAAAAGGACACCTACCATTAACCTTATATACCCCTCATGATTTTATAAACCTCTAAGGTCACCTCTCAACATTCCTCGCTCCAGTGATAAAAAGCCTATCCAGCCTTTCTTTATAACACAAATCTGCCCTACCCAGCAACTTCCTGGTAAATTTCTCGTGAATTCTCTCTCGCCTTATAATATCCTTCCTATAACAGGGCGATCAGAAATAGACACAGTACACAGTACTACAGTAAGACCTCAGCAAATGTCCTGTACAACCTCAACATGATTTCCAAACTCCTGTACTCAAAGGACGGAACAATGAAGGCAAGCATGTTAAACATGGAAACAGACCTTTCAGTCCAACTTGTCCACGCTGGCCATCCTAAACTGATCTAGTCCCATTTGCCAGCATGTGGCCCACATCCTTCTAAACCCTTCCTATTCATGTACCCACTCAGCTGTCTTTTAAATGCTGTAATTGTACCCACCTCCCATGGCAGCCCGTTCCATACACACACCACACTCTGCATGAAAAGGTTGCCCCTCAGGTCCCTTTTAAATCTTTCCCCTCTCATCTTAAACCTATGCCATCTCATTTTCGACTTCCCTACCCTGGGCAAGAGACCTTGGCTATTCACCCTATCCATGCCCATCATGATTTTATAAACCCCTAGAATTATAAAATGTCTCAGACCATGTCAGTTCTGTGTTAAGAAGAAGTCAGCCAGGTTTCTTCAGTCAACAACAAATAATTGGTTTATCACCAAAACCAAACTTACTCAAAGATGCAAAGATTATTGATAACTTGGATTACACATATGTATATACTGACCTTTTGAAACATGCTAACACACACACCCACCCATGCACATACACACACACACACAAATCTGAGGAGAAACAGAGACATGAAAACTCTGCAGTGTTAACTTTAAAGCACTTTTGACAAGTGAGTCAAATTTATTTTTAAAAATCAGCCACAATTATGCCCAATGGTATTCTGATTCTGAAGGTATTCTGCATACATACAAGCTGCTGGCAGTGGAGTCTCTTGTTGGCACAGTTATTGTTAGTTGAATTCCCTTTACTCCAGTTGGTGGGGTAGATTCAAAGAAAATTCTCTTCAAGAACTCTCCCTGATCAATTAAGATGAATTTTGGTGGGTTTTTAGCTCATACGCTTTATTGAAAGGAGTTGCAAAGAAAGACAGAGGAAGCAATGGGCTATCACTGAGTTCAAAGATGAAAATATCTTATTTCACTCTCAAACTGAGCTGTGTTACCTTTCCCTGAATGTTCTCTCGACTATGTGGCTCCATCCAGGCTCCCTGCTCTTTGTACATTCAGCATTGTTGTTGTTGTACCCAGTGCATTTTCTTACATGTCCTGTGTTTAAAAGTTCAAGATTTAGGGACCACTTAACCTTTCAAAAAAAAACTCAGATATTCCAATGGAAGCGCCAACTGGGGCTGTACATCAGGACCCTGCAGAATCCCGTCGACAGCAGACTCTATGGGAATTGTGTAGGAAATTGAAGATTCCAATAAGCAATTCCCCTTCATCTGGAACACACACTCTTTTAAGCTAATAGTTGCCCAGGAAAAGCTAGATAATTAAAAACCCTGTCTAATTCCTGGATAACTATTAAGCTGAACGCCCAACTTACCATAAAAACCCCAACGACATCTCCCCGACCCTAAAACCCCAAAATCCCTGACAACTAATTCTTCAATAGCCGACTAGACATGTCTCAACCCTACATGACTCGGAAATCACCCAGCCACCAGCCTGAATCCCTGCGACCTGACACTCCCACTTCCACTGACTAGAACATTGATGATACAACACCCCCTCCCACAACCCTGGCCTAAACCCCTGGGAGTTGACACTCTGTCCTGCCTGAGGTTTAAACCCCAGGATCTGACACTCTACCCCACTGGGCTCAAACCACCCCCTGTCAGCTTGGACACCTCACTGACCCACTGTTCCTCACAAA
>NC_063338.1:59632298-59639822 GCF_021869965.1 Rhincodon typus | reverse complement strand
ACTCACCACCCACTTCTACATCACCACCAACTCCCTCCAACAACATATCCTGAGTACATCCTCACCTACCTGGCACCACACTCAACTTACACCCTACCCACTTGACACTCTGCTTACCTGGCACCCTACTTACATAGCTCCCTAAACCTTTAGCCAGCTGCCACTCTAACCCCCCACTTAACTTACAAGCTTAACCTTTTGCAGCAAATGTCAAAGTATCTGGCTGTGCTGGGGGATAGAACACAGCAAACTGCTGCAGAAGTGAGCATGGCTTCACTTCCCTAACTATCCTGCATTACATGGGAACTGTGCTGATTTCAGCTCCGTATTTCTGAAGAAGCTGGGATCTTTCCAGCTAGAAATGTGGAGGTCAGTACTAGTAGAAAAAAAATGAGCAAAAATATGGCAATACTATTGTGAATTCATATAATTTCCAGGCCATTATTTGGATCACAGTTCTCATAACAATGGTCAACGTCACTACTTGAGTACTTCCTTTATGCTCTACTCAAGCTGCAGGTGGGTACATCTTTCCTATCCCATCCTCAAAACGTTAAGGTTTCTCCAGCTTCTAGTGGAAGGTTGAACAGAGAGATCTGGGTGTTCAGGTCCATTGTACCCTGAAGGTGGCAATGCAGGTTGATAGAGTGGTCAAGAAGGCATACGGCATGCTTTCATTCATTGGACGGGGTATTGAGTACAAGAGTTGGCAGGTCATGTTACAGTTGTATAGGACTTTGGTTCGACCACATTTGGAATACTGTGTACAGTTCTAGTCGCCACAGTACCAAAAGGATGTGGATGCTTTGGAGAGGGTGCAGAGGAGGTTCACTAGGATGTTGCCTGGTATGGAGGGCACTAGCTATGAAGAAAGGTTGAGTAGATTAGGATTATTTACATTAGAAAGATGGAGGTTGAGGGGGGACCTGATTGAGGTCTACGAAATCATGAGAGGTATAGACAGGGTGGATAGCAAGAAGCTTTTTCCCAGAGTGGAGGATTCAGTTACTAGGGGTCACGATTTCAAGGTGAGAGGGGAGAAGTTTAAGGGAGATATGCGTGGAAAGTTCTTTACGCAGAAGGTGGTGGGTGCCTGGAACACGTTGCCAGCGGAGGTGGTAGAGGCAGGCACGATAGCGTCATTTAAGATGTATCTAGACAGATACATGAATGGGCAGGGAGCAGAGATCCTTGGAAAATAGGCGACAGGTTTAGATAGAGAATCTGGATCGGCGCAGGCTTGGAGGGCCGAAGGGCCTGTTCCTGTGCTGTAATTTTCTTTGTCTTCGTTCCTTGAAACCCAGCTAGGACTTTTACAAACAACCAGGAGGTGCAACCAGGAGACATCAATCTTCATCTTCCTGTTAAAGGCTGCCCTGGTGCCTAAAATTTAGCCATATAGAGCTCCTAGTCCAAATAATAAAAGTCCACCGTTCTCATGCTGGTCAGTGTGGGAGTAAAATCACAAACCATGTGTAAACAGTCTTTGTCCCTAAGCTGCTACCCTGGAGATGACAATAACGGCAGACTGCCTCAGAATGAAGGCATTGTAGCTGGTCCCAAGACAGCAAGTATTCACGAATATTTTATACTGCTTACAGTTACACACCAACTGCATGTTAATGGAGGAGTAGTTCCTGTACCTCTCCCCAACAACACAGACGAAGCCAAGTATGTGTAGTCAATAGTTCCTTGAACAACAGAGAAACATGCTATCTTGGCAACTACACAGTCTCTTTTCTCGCTTCAGTTTATAAGTAAATAATATACTTAGCTCTTCTAACATGATGGTCATGATGGACAGTGTACTGAAAGATCTAGGAAATATTGTCCACTTGCACCTGGAAAGACTCTGAAGCATTGAAGTTCAATGCAACTGTGAGCTTTACAGCGATTGGTGGCACCACACTTGGCCTAATGTGATGTTTCTGATCGTGTGGAAGAAGAGGTGGATTTCTGTTCAGTTCCTTATTGGACCTGAGTTACCTTAGGTACACTTCCTGGATTGACAGAGATAAGAGAAGTGCTCTTAAAAAATCCGTGGTTCATTGCAGAGAAATTGTCTTGCTTCTTCTTTGCAAAGCCCCTGAGGCACTGCAACCACAACTACTCCTCTTGCAGGGTTGTGTCACCAAATGCTCTGACTCCTCTGCATGTATATTGCAGTACACCACAAAAGCTCCATAAACAGGTTGAAACAACAGCAGTGGAAGTAAGTCAAAAACATCTCACCTGCAAGGTCAATGGCTGGGTCTTTAAAGAAGGAAATGGGAATCGGTGATGAGTGATTAGCACAGGCATCTACTGCATATGTACAAACCAAGTTCCTAAAACATGCGCTAAGTCAGCCATAAAGCTGAATGGTGTTATGAAATAGCCTTTTATGATATTTCCATCACGCACATGCTGGCAGTTATAGCATGCTTCCCAGGTTGGGGTAGCACACAGATTCTAAGACCATGAGACTGTATAAGCAGAAGCAAGCCTTTCAGCCCATCGAGTCTGCTATACCTTTCAATGAGATAATGGCTGATCTGATAATCCTCAATTCCACTTTCCTGCTTTATTGTCATAACCCTTGTTGATTAAAAATCTGTCTATATCAGCCTTGAATATACTTACAGATACAGCCTCTACAGCTGCCTGTGGTAAATAATTCCACAAATTTACTATCCTCTAACAGAAGAAATTCCTCTTCATTGCTGTCTTAAAAAGGCAGCCTCCTCTTCTGAGATTATGTCCCCTGGCCCTAGATTCCCCCACAAAAGGAAACAACCTTTCTGCACCTAACTTGTCAACTCCACAAAGAATCTTGTACGTTTCAATAAGGACATCTCTCATTCTTTTCAGAAGTAGCCAGAAACACAGCTCACACCATCTCTAGTTTTATGGGTCTTCTGTGAAATTGAAAGAGGGCCCAATTTCACCATGCATGGTCTTTTCCCAAAGAGATCCATTTGAAATGTGTTCCTAAAGTCATCCTCTGCTTCACTGTCCTTTAAATATTCTGGTGTGATTTTCATGGTACAGACATTCCCAAGTGTGAACAATGGGCTAGAATGGGCCATTCATCCACCATGTTCTGTAAAGTCAATCCCAGTCTGCTTCAACCCTTTTTACATATTCAGAGTGAATTCCCATTCACAAAATAATCCATCAGTGGACCATCACAGGGTGTTTGGATTTTCTTTAAAAGGAATTATTTTTCCTTAATCACCTTGTTCAGAAATGTCATTTAAGATCTTGAGGGCGGGTGGGAATTGAACCCAAAACTGCCAACTCAGAAGTAAAAGCACAACGACCCTGCTGCAAGATCCTTGGTTGGATTTTCTAAACTGCTGCAGTTACTAAAAAGTATATAACAGCCATATAGAGGATCTTAAAAAGACAGCCTGCTACTCTGAAATTATGCCCTCTGGCCCTGGGTTCTTCCACAAAAGGAAACAACCTTCCTGCATCAAACTTGTCAATTCCACAAAGAATCTCGCGTGATTCAGCGCTCATGTCCCTACTACTGGCTCACAAGGTTCACGTCCCAACTGCTCCAGAGATATGCCATAACAAATCTGAACAGGGTGTTTTCAAATATCTATAGATACAGTATTGAAAGTGGTTTTCACTGTTTAGCACTTCAAGGTACCCCCCCCCCCCGCCAGGACAAACCAGAACAGCAGGTCATCAAGGGTGTGGCAGCCACAGCACATATTTGCAATACCCAAGTTGTTGATGGAACCTGAAATCAAATAAAGAAGCCAACAGACGAGAAATAAACTGAGATAAAACAACCCAACAGTCATCTGTTTCGAGTATATAGCCCAAATATTAGCATCACAGCTTTTGTTCCCAGCATCTAGATCTGTACCGACTGCACCACACCAAGTATACAGTTAACCTTATGGCTCTACATATGTACAGACATATGACTTAGGAGCAGGAATAGACCATTCAGTCCCTGGAGCCAGCTCCATTATTCAATAAGATCATGGTTCATCTGATTGTAATTCACATTCCACCCTCTTGCTTAACAAAAATCTACTATAAAAAATATTCAAGGACTCTACTTCCACCATTTTTCCGGAAAGAAGGTTTCAAAGACTCATGACCCCTCTGAAAGAAAACAAAACAAACCTGTCTGTTTTAAATGAGTGATTCTTAATTTTTAAGCAACGACTGCTAGTTCTAGATTCTCCCATAAGATGTTGTTCATATGGAATGATTTAACAGTGTACTCATTCACCTGCAACATTCAACTGGAATTATTGTCATATTTATACCATAAAAAGAATCTCCGGGAATATTTCCTCCACAATCTACCTTGCCATTCTAACACTTCGAAAGGCATATCCAAATCAGTGTCATGACTCAGAATTAAAGGAAAATACTGTGGATGCTGGAGATTTGAATTAAGAAAGAGGGTGTTGGAGAAACATAGCACGTCTGGCAGTAGCTGTACAAGGAAAAACGGAGTTAATGTTTTGAGTCTTCTGAAGAAGAAGAGTCATTTTGGACTCAAAACATTTCCTCTGTTTCTGTCTTCACAGATGCTGCCTAACCTGATGATCTTCTCCAAAACTTTTTGCTTCTATCATGACTTTAAATATGTTTCCACCTAAGAATCATTTGAAAGGCATCCTGAAGAATATGGAACCATGATGTTGTGGCTATTTGGTTGAGAGAGGGACAGGACAGGTTGCTCAACGTTTTAGGGTTTCGTTTTTTTTTTAGATGAGCTAGAGAGGAAGGTGAAAGAGGTGGAGGAGTTGCATTACTAATTAGGGAGAATGTTACATCTGCACTCAGAGAGGACATACTGGAGGGCTCAACCAGTATGAGGCAATATGGATAGAGCTCAAAAATAAGATGGTTGCAATCACTCTGATGGGATTATACTATGCCCGCTCCACCCCCCCCAAACAGCCACTGAGTCATCGAGAAATAAATACGTAAGCAAGTTATGGAAAGATGCAATAAAAACACAGCTGTCATAGTGGGTGACTTTAACTTCCCCAATATTGACTGAGACTCCCTTAGAGCCAGAGGCTAAGATGGGGCAGAATTTGTTAAGTGCATCCAAGAGCACTTCTTGAAACAGTATGTGGATAGCCCAACTAGAGGAGGGGCCATACTGGATCTTATACTGGCTCATGAGCCTGGCCAGGTGACTCACCTTTTAGTGTAACAGCATTTTGGAAACAGTGATCACAACTCCTTAAGCTTTAAGATAGCTCTGAATAAGGATAAGTAATAAGGATAGTACCATGCGGGAAAGTACTAAATTGGCGGAGGACAAATTACATCTGTATTAGGCAGGAGCTAGGGAGTATTAATTGGGAGGAACGGTTATCAGGCAAGTCCACTTTTGACATGTGGGAATTGTTTAAAGATTTGCTGATGAGAGTTCAGGACCAGCATATTCCAGTAAAGAGGAAGGACAAGGATGGCAAGGTAAGGGTTCCTTTGATAATGAGGGAGGTTACGAATTTAGTCAAAAATGAAAAAAAAAGCATATGTAAGTTTTAGGAAGCCAAAGTCAGACAGGGCCCATCAGGAATATAAAGAAAGCAGGACGGAACTCAAGCAGGGAATTAGGAAAGCAAGAAAGGGCCATGAAATGACCTTAGCAGGTACAGTTAAAGTGAATCCCAAGGCATTCTACTTATACATTAAAAACAAAAGGATAACTCGGGAGAAGGTAGGACCACTCAAGGATAAAGAAGGAAACTTGTGTTTGGAGACAGAGGATATGGGTGAGATCCTAAATGAGTACTTTGCCTTAATATTATCCCAGAAGAAGGATTTGGAGGATAGTGAGATTTGTGTGGAGCATGCTAATATGCTAGGGTATTTTGAGATCAAGAAAAAAATGATGTTGGATCTCTTGAAGAACATTAAAGTGTATAAGTCCCCAGGGTGCAATGGGATCTACGTCGGGTTATTGAGAGAGACAAGAGAGGAGATTGCTAGGGCCTTGACCAAGACCTTTGTATCCTAATTAGCCACTGGAGAGATCCCAGAGGACTGGTGAGTTGCTAATGTTGTTCCTCTATTCAGCAGGGAAATAGGGTTAATCCAGGAAAGTGTAGACTGGTGAGTCTCACATCAGTGGTTGGGAAGCTTTTGGAGAGAATTCTTAGGGATAGGATTTACACACATTTGGAAAAGCATAGTCTAATTAGGGACAGTCAGCATGGCGTTGTGCAGGGCAGGTCATGCCTTACTAACTTGATTGAATTTTTCGAGGAGTAACAAAGAATAGAACAGTGAATGTTGTCCATGTGGATTTTAGTAAGGCTTTAGAAAAGGTTCCTCATGATAGGCTCATCCAGAAGATTAAGATGCGTGGGATCCATGGTGACGTGGCTGGGGAGATTCAGAACTGGCTAGGCAATAGAAGGCACAGGGTATTGGTGAAAGGGTGTTTATCAGGCTGGAGGTCTGTGACTAGTGGTGTTCCACAGCGATCCGTACTGGGACCTCAGCTGTTTGTGATACATATAAATGACCTGGATGAAAATGTAGATGAGTAGATTAGTAAGTTTGCACATGATACAAAGATCGGTTGAGTTGTGAATAGTGTTGAAGGTTGTCAAAGGTTACAGCGGGACACCGATCAGTTGCAGATATGGGCAGAGAAATGGCAGATAGAGTTTAATCCAGGTAAGCGTGAGATGCTGTCTTTAGGAGATCAAATTTAAGGAAAAGTAAACAGATAATGGCAGGACCCTTAACAGCATTAATGTACAGAGGGATGTTAGTGTTCAAATCCATAGCTCCCTAAAAGTGGCAACACATGTAAATAGGATGGTAAATAAGGCGTATGGCATGCTTGCACTTATTGGTTGCGGAATTGAGTACAAGAGCCAGGATGTCATATTGCAGCTTTACAAGATTTTGGTTAGGTCATACTTAGAGTACTGTGTTCAATTCTGGTTGCCATGTTACAGGAAGGAAGTGGAAGCTTTGGAGAGGGTGCAGAAGAGGTTTACCAGGATGTTGCCTGGATTAGAGGGTATGAACTAAAAGGAAGATCTGCATAAACTAGGGTTGTTTCCTCTGGAGCAGCAGAGGCTGAGGGGAAACTTCATAGAAGTCTATAAAATTATGAGATACACAGATAGGGCTGATGGTCAGAATCTTTTTCCCACAGTTGAAATGTCTACAACTAGGGGGCATGCATTTAAGGTGAGGCGGAAAGTTCAAAGGGGATATGAAGGGCACATTTTTATACACAGAGAGTGATAGGTGTGTGGAATATGCTGTCAGGGGTGGTGTTGGAGGCAGATACAAGAGGGACATTTAAGAAACTTTCACATAAGCACATGAATATGTAAGGAATGTAGGGATATGGACTAAGGGCAGTCAGAATAGATTAGTTTAATTTGGCATCATGTTCAGCACAACGTCGTGGGCTAAAGGGCCTGTTCTTGTGCTGTACAGTTCTTCACTCTATGTTCTAAGACAGCATTCTAATTTATGTGAGATAGTAGGAACTGCAGATGCTGGAGAATCCGAGACAACAAGGTG
>NC_063338.1:59588579-59612298 GCF_021869965.1 Rhincodon typus | reverse complement strand
CCCAGACCCAAAACGTCAGCTTTCCTGCTCCTCTGATGCTGCCTGGCCTGCCGTGTTCATCCAGCTCTACACCTTGTTATCTCGTTAGCTAATTCTCCCTGCCTCACTTGCTTGTAACACTAATCAATTTACGTTTTGATGCCACCCATTGGATATCAATTTGAAAGAAAACCAGAACCAAAATCTTCATTTGCAGAATTCTCAAATATTACAATATGGTAATATAATGGATCAAAACTAATGTTTGTTCAAATGCTTTGTATTAAAATTTATTGCCACAATTCTTAGTTTATTTATAATCAGAAGCATTCACCTCTTGTTATCCTTACTATGGTCACAAGTGTGAATATTAGTTGTCATCTTGTATTGGAGTAAGGAAAGGTTTTTCTGAGAATTAAAAGTGGAAAAGTAATTATCAATACACTATTATAAATAAAGTGTAACTATGTAATTCAATTCTTAGGAAACTGCAAATTGGTTTTCCTAATAAAAACTTATCCTTATTAATAATCATCCACTCCATTGCTTTACAATACTGAACAGATCAACTTCTGTGTTTTATATGGAATTATAAGAACTTTTGTGATTTTACTCGTGTTTTGGGGATTGCCCACTGCAATTATGTCCTTTTATCTTTATCAACTGGAACTTGTTGACTTTGATCATTTGAAGCTTACCAACGCAATATCTCGGAGAGGGAATCACAAACTTAAGATAAGTACATCAAATCATAAATTACAAAATTGGAAAGAAAACCGTTATCAGACTCAATACTTGTCTCTGACAGTTTTGAATATATTTAATTTCCAAATGTATATTATTGACAGAAGCAGCAACTAAACTGTGTCTACCAGGGCCACTCAGCTCCTGACATCATTACAGCTTTCATTCAAACATGGACGTAAGAGGTGAATTTCAGAGGTGAGGTGAAAGTGACAGCCCTTAACATCAAGGCTGCATTTAACTGAGTATGACATCAAGGGTCCCTAGCAAAACTATAATCAATGGGAATCGGGGGCAAACTCTCTGCTGGTTGGAGTCATAGCTGGCATATAGGAAGACGGTTGTGCTTGTTGGAGGTCAGTCATCATAGCTCCAGGACATCCCTGCAGGAGTTCCTCAGGGTAGAGTCCTAGGCCCAACCACCTTCAGCTGCTTCATCAAAGACCTTCCCTCCATCATGAGGTCAGAAATGGGGATGTTCATCAATGATTGCACAATGTTCAGCACCATTTACGACTCCTCAGATACTGAAGCAGTCCGTATTCAAATGTAACAAGATCTGGACAACATCCAGGTTTGGCTGACAAGTAGTAAGTAACATTCGTGCCACACAAATGCCAAGCAATGACCATCTCCAATGAGAGAGAATCTAACCACCGCCCCTTGACTTTCAATGGTGTTACCATCACTGAATCCCCCACTATTAACATTCTTGAGGTTACTATTGACCAGAAACTCAACTGGACTCTTCACATAAACACAGTAGCTAAAACAGCAGGTCAGAGTCTGGGAATACCGTGGCAAGTAACTCACCTCCTGACTCTGTAAAGCCTGTCCACCATCTATAAGGTACAAATCAGAAGTGTGATGGAAAACGCCCCACTTGCCTGAATGGGTGCTGCTCCAATAACACTCAAGAAGCTTGATATCATCCAGGACAAAGCAGCTCGCTTGATTGGCACCATGCCCACAAGCATCCACCACCCTTGCTCAGTAGTAGCAGTGTGTACTATCTACTAGATGCACTGCAGAAATCCACCAAAGATCCTCAGACAGCACCTTCCAAACCCACAATTATTTCCATCTAGAGGGACAAGGGCAGCAGATACATCGGATCCACCACCTGCAAGCTCCCCGCCAAGCCACTCACCATCCTTACATGGAAACCTATCGCTGTTCCTTCTCTATCACTAGGTCAAAATCCTGGAATTCCCTCCTTAAGGACATTAAGGGTCAACCTACAGCAAATGGACTGTCGTGGTTGAAGGTGGCAGCCAACTACCACCTTCTCAAAGGCAACTAGGGACAGGTAATAAAAAGCCTGGCTAGCCAAAGATGTCCACATCTCTTGAATAAAATAAAACTGTGCATGCTGAAACAAGTCTGCAGCTAAATGACAGAACTTCTGGCAAACTTTCAATGAATCCTAGCTTTAAAAAGAAATCGCATCTCAATTAATAATTGCTGAAAGTCTGCTGAATCAAGTAATTGAACAAGTCAAGTTCCATTTTTATGAATTTTTACCAACATTTGTGGGTAGCATTTCAGGATCCTAGTCACTAATAATTTGGCCAATTGCTTTTGATTACTGAGTAAATTAAATGGTGTTTTGATAATATGGAACCCAATGCAATGAAGTACTCTTGATAGATTAATTGAAGACCTCCACACACTGAGACTGAAGACTTCAGTTGATACCATTAAAAGGACTAACGCTGCATCTAATATTAAAGACTGGCTATTCAACATTATTCACTGTTTAAGCCTTTGCATTGTGTTACCTAATTTTCTCATCAAAGCATCTATATTTTAATAGAGATAGTAGGAACTGCAGATGCTGGAAAATCTGAGATAACAAAGTGTAGAGCTGGATGAACACAGCAAGCTGCTCCTATGATGCTGCTTGGCCTGCTGTGTTCATCCAGCTCTACACCTTGTTACCTTATATTTTAATAGCATTACATTTACATAACTCCAGTATTTAAAATCAAAAGCCTTCAATCATCTTTCTTCTGCTTATATGATTGATTAATATAAACATATATTCGAAGTTACCTCAAACTAGACTAGTTTAATAAGACAACGGCTTCCAAAATAATCTGAACAAGGTAAGTAAACATCCATCTTGCACTACTGACATAGAAGTAATGTAATTTCCTTGATGTGGAGTTGATATAATTTTCCATTTAGAAGTTAAAGAATTAACATTACAGTCAACAGAAATTCACAATTTTTAGTCATTTGTAACTGGGGAACTCTAAGGGAAAAAAAATGACCTTGTTGAGTGCAACTGGCCAAATATACTGTGAATGCAGCTGCCAAGCATTTTAGTGTTAACACATACCAATATCATATCACATTTGCCTCAAGTGCCGGAGGTTATAATGCAGAGGTAAGCATTCTATTTCAGTTCCTTCTCATACAACTGAACAACAAAATTTTCTCGATACCAGTAGTTTCATAATAGAACATGGAAGTATTTATATGAGACACTGTGTTCTAAAGTTCTAAATCACAGACAAGTATAAAATTATTACAACTTAATTCTTAATCAATAAGTTTATGTACCTTTTGCTCAATGAAGTAAACACAAGGTTTACTTGTACTGCAAGACAAAAAACGTTAAAATCATTTAACAGTCCACTTCAGATTAGAAGGAAAGCTTTCCAATCAAGAATGCACTCTAGGTAACTTTCTTCCAGTTGTGGGGCCTTTGATTTAATACATCATTAAATAGTCAAGAGCTCAAAGGTATCCATTGTATTACCATTTAAAATTTGAACCAGCAGCAAAGAGTTTTACTTTTTGAATCAAACATTAATTCTCAGTTGACTTTTTGTTAGTGCAATAGATGTATATCGGGACTTTTGAAAGGCATTTGTTAAATTACTATATAGAATTATAGAATAGCATAGTATAGAAGGAGGCCATTTGAGTCATTCAGTAACTACTGACTCTTTCAAATTATTTAGTCATAGTCCCCTGTTCTTTCTCCATTTCCTTTCAATTTTCATCCCAAGTAGGCTTATTTGGAAAGTAAAAGCATGCAGGATGAAAGGGACTGTGGTAATTTTGGTATGTAATAGGCCAACAGTTAAACAGCACAGAATTGTAATCAAATGAAGTTTTATTTTGCTTGGAAAGAAGGATGCAGTGTGATCCCTGTGGGGCCATGATTTTCCTTGTTTTATATAAACAACCTAGACCTGGGAATATGAGGACAATTTTGAAACTTCCAGATAAAAGACTTAGGTGTGGAAGTTTCTTGTGTCTATAAGGCATGAGGCTTTTGAAGTACTCACTGACATCCATTTCAGTAGCTCAATTCTTATCATTTGCATGAAGCCAGAGATTACAGTTTGTAAAATACTGACCTGGAGACTTTCTCATACTTACTACCTGCCACTTGTGAAATGGAAGGATTCTAGTTGCTTATCAACATGTTCAGCCAAGTTATGAATTCTCCTTCGATGGCCATGAAGTTCTGCAATTAAACTCAAATGCAGATCTTCTGGCTCAGAGGCATCGAAAGTGTTCTTTTTGTTACAAAGCCAAGTTTTACAGATGATACTGTTTAGAAATGTAATATCCAATGAGTAGGATTGTAGCAGACTTCAGCAGGACATAGAAAAAAATAACAAAATGGGCAGATTCTTGGCAAGTGCAATTTAATGTAGTTAAATGCAATATGATACACCTTAAGATGAACCAATACTAACAACCTGCATTGTATGGAGAACCACAGGACAAATATTCACAAAAGGGTTTTGAAGGTAGCAGAACATGTTGATAAGGCAATTAAGAAACCTAACAGGATATATAAAACACCACAGCACAGGAATAAGCCTTTTGGCCCACCACATCTGTGCCGACCATGACACTATTATAAACTGCCTGCACATGGTCCATATCCTTCTATTCCCTGCCTGTTCACCTTTGTTAATGTATCTGTTTCTACCACCTCCCCTGGCAGCGCGCTCCAGGCTTCTATCATTCTCTGTGTAAAAAGCTTTCCTCATACATCTCTTTTAAAATGTTCTCCTCTCACCTCAAACTTATGCCCCTAGTATTAGGCATTTCCACCCTGGGGAAAAGATTACGACCATCCATCCTATTCATGCCTCTCATTGTTTCAGATACTTCTATCATGTCGCCCCTCAGTCTCCGATACTCTAACAAAAACAATCTAAGTTTGTCCAACTTCTCTTTATTGCTAATATACTCTAATCCAGGCAATAGCACCCACTCCAAGGCCTCCTTATATTTCTTAACGTATGGTAAAATACTCCAAATATGGTTTAACTAAAATCTCATACAGCTACAAAATGACTTACCAACTTTTAAACTTAATGCCCTGACCAATGAAGGCAAGAATGTTGTATACCTCCTTCAACCCTTACCACTTGCGTTGCCACTTTCAGGGAGCTATGGACTTGGGCTCCAAGATCCCCCTGTATATCAATACTCCTAAGGCTCCTGCCATTTACAGCTTTCCCTGCCTTCGTGACCAGGACATTCAATAGAGAAATCTGTAAACCTTTATAAATCACTGAGAAAGCCTCAGCGGGAGTATAGTGTACAGTTCTGGACAACATATCAAGAACATAAAAGCTCTAGAAATAGAAACAAGGGAGGTTCATTAGAACGGTATCAAGAATAAAGGAAATCAAATACACAAAAAGATTGGAGAAACTGGGATTATTGTCCTGAGAGCAGAGATGGTAACAGAGGTACTCAAAATTATAAAAGTTTTCATAAAACAAATAGGGATGAAATGTTTCTTCCGACAAGTGGGTTGGTAACTGGTGGCCACAGATTAAAAATAATTAGCAAATGAACTAGAGGGAGAACCAGGATGAATTTCTTCACATCGGGTTGTTACAATCTGGAATGTAGTACCTGACAGGATACATGAATTTTCAAAAGACAGTTGGAATTATGAGCAAAAAACTGGGATGTGGGATTAAATTGAATGGCTCTTTGCATCAGGGGAGGAGATTAAGAGGTGAAAAGATATTTTCTAGTCAGTACGCATTAGCAGTATCATAAAGAAAGCACAGAGGTTTCAATTGGTTGCTATTTCCAGTAAAATCTTCAATATATTTTTAGCATGATTCACAAACAGACCAGAGATGAAGAACATCCTGCTGGGTCTACAATCCTTAGTTAACACTTAAGAGATGAAAAGAAATATTTTCCTTGTTAACCACATTTTTTTTTACTGAACAGGCTGATAGCTTGCTGATTACTTAGACTGAAGCAAAACTTCACAGTGGAGATGAGCACTGCAGGTGCAATGAAAAATACAGCTGTCAGACCAGAAAGTATGAGTTAGTTAAGTATAAAAGTTACCATAGAATTAAAGCATTGTACTAAGTTATTGGTGTTATCTAAAAAAAAGCTGGATACATTCATTAGTTCAATCATTAGTTTCTAATGTATGGCATTTAACTTCTTAAAATCTCTTATTCTGTATTTATAAAAATCAATTCGTATAACCATGTTTTGTAGGATCAGTAGTGTTTTCTTTGACAACACTCAAATGTAACTTTTTAAGGCCATTCTCAGTGTTATTACTTTAAAAATTGAAGAAGGAATAATATCCATCATTAAAACCTGAACAATAAAGAAGTTGATTTGAACATGATAGACAGGATTTCTTTAAAAAGCGCTCAACACACCAATGCTTGCCCTGAAACATCTGTTACATAGCAATAACAGCAGTAAATGGTTTGAGAGTCGTAGAGACATGGAGTTACACAGCATGAAAACAGACTCTTCGGTCCAACTCGCCCACGCTGACCAGATATCCGAAACTGATCTATCCCATTTGCCAGCATTTCAACCATATCCTTCTAAACCGATTGCTATTCATATGTCCATCCAGATGCCTTTTAAATGTTGTAATTGTACCCACATCCCCAACTTCCTCTGGCAGCTCATTCCATCCACGCAGAATTGTGTGTGAAAAAGTTGTCCCTCAGGTCCCTAATAAATCTTTTCCCTCTCACCTTAAACCTATGTCCTTTAGTTTTGGACTCCCCCTCCCTGGGAAAAAGACCTTGGCTATTCACTCTATTTCCCCTCATGATTTTCTAAGCTTCTAAAAGGTCACCCCTCAGCTTCTGATACTCCAGGGGAAAGAAGCCCCAGCCAATTCAGCTTCTCCCTGTAGCCCAAACCCTCCAACCCTGGCAACATCTTTGAAAACATTTTCTGAAACCTTTCAAGTTTAACAAGGAGACCAGAATTGAATGCAGTATTCTAAAAGTGGCTTCATCAATGTCCTGTACAGCCTCAACATGACATCCCAACTCCTACACTCAATGCACTGAACAATAAAGGCAAGCATGCCAAACATCTTCTTCATTATCCTATCGACCTGGGACTCCACTTTCAAGGAACTATGCATCTGCAGCCCAAGGTCTCTCTTTGGCAACACTGCACAGGGCCCTACCATTAACTGTATAAGTCCTACCCTGTTTTGTGTTACCAATATGCAACACCTCACATTTATCCAAATTAAACTTTATCTGTTACTCCTCAGCCCATTGGTCCATCTGATCAAGGTCCCATCATACTCTGAGATAATCTTCTTCACCATCCATTGCACCACCAATTTTGGTGTCATCTGCAAGCTTACTAACCATACCTCCTATATTCACATCTAAATCATTTATATAAATGACAAATGGTACACGTCTGGTCACAAGACTTCAGTCTAAAAAACAACCCTCCATCACTATCCTCTGTCTCCTACCTTCAAGCCACTTTTGTATCCAAATGGCTAGCTCCCTCTGGATTCTACGTAATCTAACCTTGCTAACCAATCTATCTTTTGGAATGCCTTGCTGAAGTCCAAATAGAAAACGTCTACCGCTCTCCTTCATCAAACTTCTTTGTTACTTCTTCAAAAACTCAAGTTAGTGAGACTTGATTTCCCACACATGAAGCTATGTTGACTCCCCAATCAGTTCTTGCCTTTCCAATTACATGTAAATCCTGTCCCTCAGAATGCCCTCCAACAACTTACTCATCTCTGACACCAGGTTTACTCGTATATAGTTTCCTGGCTTTTCCTTAACACTTTTCTTAAATAATGGCACCACATTAGCAAACTCCAGTCTTCTGACATGTTACCTTTGGCTATTGATGATACAACTACCTCTGCAAGGGGCCCAGCAATCTCTTCCCTAGCTTCCCACAAAGTTCTGGGATACAACTGATCAGGTCCTGGGGATTTATCCACCTCTCTGAGTTTGAAGATGTCCAGCACCTCCTTTTCTGTAATATGGACATTTTTCAAGATGTCACTATTTATTTCCCCAAGATCCTTAGCCTCCATATCCTTCTGCACAGTAAATACTGACTCGAAATACTTGTTTTGTATCTCACTTATCTCCTGTGGCTCCATAAACAGCCTTGTTGATCTTTAAAGAGCCCTATTCTCTCCCTAATTTCTCTTTTTCCATTAATGTATTTGTAGAATCTATTTTACTGAGCCAAATTGCCACTTCTGTTGCCAATATTAAAGACATGCAGTTGTTTTGAGCTATAATGCTATAGCTAATGGGCAGTATCCTGAACTGCAAAGCTACACTTCTGAAATTGATTACAAATATTACCAAGGGCAACCAGGTGACTTATCCCAAGTGAAGGAGTCCAGGTTTCAGCATTCCACAGAAAATGTGGTCAACCTTCACCACTTGAAACCATGCCAGAGAAGACGTGACTAAACACTCCCCAAGTGGAACATGAGGAGCAGCTAAATTGTAACTGTGGCCATCCAATCTGAGCATTCCCCATTAACTGAGTTTCTGTCTTGAGTCCCCTGTTCTTGATGGCAACACAACGAATCACTTTGTGCAGGTGAAGTTCCTGAACGGATTGTTAACCTCGACATCGAACTATTGAGTGCTTTCCCAGGCATTAAAAAAAAACTGAAGAGATTATTCTTTCTGTCTTTACAACCGATGCACCTCCAACCTTCCCACTGAGAACTAAGGGCGCTTCCTTAAATCGAGAGAACAAAGCTAGATCTAGTTTCCTAGCGTTATTAAAGTCGATGGACGACTTGACTATCATTTTGGGTTTTCCAAACCGAACACTTTCCGCACGTTGCACCCGCCTGCAAAGTGGGCAAAGTGTTGGTCACCTCCTGAAAGTAAATCACGGGCAGCTGGCTATAAGTGGCGTGGTTCCGAGAGCAGGCTGCTGGCTGGAAGGAGTCGTCTTTATTGATTAATGAAACATCACCCAGTGGGCATGTATCAAGTTTACTGCTTAGCCCCGTTTGCATCACTCGCTTTATGAAATAGATACATTACGATCCAATGTACTTATTTACACCACACCGTCACACAAACTGATGCTAGCACTATACTCTGAAATGTAATACTGTATGTGCTGTTTCTTAAACAACGCCGGTTTAAAATATTGCTTTGCAAATCCAGGCCTATACTAAAGCAAATGAGACGAGTCTGTGTTCCCTACCTTTCGAAAATCAGTCGAACCATAAAAATGCAGAAAGCCAGAGGAAAGGCCAGGTAGAGATCTTCCGCCTGCGGGAAAGTGGCTTCGTCCGTGTTTTTCAGGTCTGCCCAGGTTACGTTGTGGGGCAGCCAAAACCTCTCGTTCCAGAACCAAGCTAGGATACCTGCCATGTTCAGTGCTTGCTTGTACGACTGGGGACGATTGAATGGCTTGTGGTTGCAGCTGCTGAACGCTGCCTGGATCGCTCCTAATTCTCTATGTCTCTCTCTCTTTCTGCTTGATGCACTTGGCCTGACTGGGTCGGTCGGATATACTACAGATTTCGCCTCTTCCCTTTCTTTCTCTCGTCTCTCCCTCTCTCTAACACACACACATTGTGTCGTCTACCTCCAATGGGAAGTGTCACACACCATCCACTCTGCACCAAGTGATTGGCTCCCACAACTGTCGCACACCATTCACCACAGCAAAAAGGAAAGTCTACCTACGGGTGAAAGTCAATGCACCATGTTATAGATGATCAAAGCAGATTGTTTTGAGTAATAAAAAAAACAAAATGTGATCTTCCAGTTCACGATTTATGCATGACCGACAGCGATAAAGACGGGAAAATATATTAATCACAGCCACAGATTTTTATTATATTCAGAAACACCTAATAATTTTGCCATAACAATAATAGCCGAATCTTGCTCACTATAATAGGATGAATAATACCAGGCACAATATTGTATGTTTACGGAAGCAATCATGACAATGCAAGTAAAATAAAAATGTATTTTTTTAAAGGTGAAACATTCTTTTCTAATAAAAAAAATTCAGATCACTTCTTTCCTGTTTATTGTTCCAAAGTTAATATTTTAGGAGTATATTTTGATCATTTTGGCTCATCCAAAGTCCGGCTTTTTTTTTGTAAATGCATACATTTAGATGGATCAATTAATTATATTTTCTTTAGTGTAATGTAGTTTGAGGTTTAATCTACTTCCTGCATATTTCTGTTAATCAGCTTACTCGATCTTCCCTGCAGTGCAGATGTGACTGCATTTCAAAACAGGCTGTTGGCTGCGAAAAAGAAAGATTTGCATTTATATAGCACCATTCATGACTTCAGGCAATCCCAAAGCACAGTTGATGAAGTACGTCCTCTGGTAATGTTGTAAATGCAGCAGAAAGGTCCCGCAAACAGCAATGAAATTCGACGAAACAATCTGTTTCGGTGATATGGTTGGATACACATTGGTCAGAACACCTGAAAGAACTCCCTGTTATTTTTCAAAATAAGACCGAGTGATAGTTTGCATCCACCTGAAATAGTAAATCAAGTCTCGGTTTAACATTTTATTCAACAGAAATCAGCTCATTACTGAACTGCATTGCCAGACTAAATGTTTTCTCAAGTCTGCGGAATGGACCTTGAACTTACAACCTTTTGATTCTGATTTGAGAGTGCTGCCTCTGAACCTGTTACCATTGAGCCATGACTGCAACTTTGGCAAGTGAAGCACTTTGGGATATTGTGAGATGATGAAAGTACTCTATGAATGCAAATCAAATTCCTTTCATAAAATATAGGAAAAGTTCAGGTGGATCCACTGTTTTTGTCAGCACAAAAAACAGTGAATAATTAGCATTCAAATTTGACATTTTATTGTTCACTGATCTAATTGCATCACCACTATCAATTTGCTATAGATGAGAAAGAAAATTAAATCAAGATACTTTGAAAGGGATTTTCATCAAGTGAATCCCTAGAAGAGTATAAAGGCAGTAGGAGAATACTTCAGAGGGAAATCAGGAGGGCAAAACAGGACATGAGATAGTTTCAACAAACAGGGTTAAGGGGAATCTAAAGGGATTCTACAAACACATTACAGACAAAAGGGTAACTAGGGAGAGAATAGGGCCATTTAAAGAGCAACAAGGCCACCTATGTGTGGTACCACAGGACTTGGGGAGATACTAAATGAATATTTTGCATCAGTGTTTACTGTGGAGATGGATATGGAAGGTGGAGAACGTGGGGAAATAGATAGCAACATCTTCAAAAATGTCCATACTACAGAGGAGGAGGTGCTGGATGTCTTAAAGCACATAAAGATAGATAAATCCCCAGGACGCAATCAGGTGTACCCTACAACTCTATGAGAACCTAGGAAAGTGATTGCTGGGCCCCTTGCTGAAATATTTGTGTCATCAAGAGCCACAGATGAGGTGCTGGAAGACTGGAGGTTGGCTAATGTGATGCCGCTGTTTAAGAAAGGTGGTAAGGAAAAGTCAGGGAACCATAGACTGGTAAACCTTATATTGGTGGTGTGCAAGTTGTTGGACAGAATCCTGAGGTTCAGGATTTACATGTATTTGGAAAGGCAAGGACTAATTGGCAATTGTCAACATGGCTTTTTGCATGGGAAATCGTATCTCACTAACTTGATTGAGATTTTTGAAGAAGTTAAAAAAGAGGATTGATGAGGGCAGAGTGGTGGACATACTCTGTATAGACTTCAGTAAGGTGTTTCGTCGTGGTAAACTGGTTAGCATGGAATACAGGATAACTAACCATTTGGATACAGAACTGGCTGAAAGGTAGAAGACACAGGGTGATGGTGGAAGATTGTTTTTCAGACTGGAGACAGTGACCAGCAGTGTGCCACAAGGATCAGTACTGGGTCCACTGCTTTTCCTCACTTATTTAAATGATTTGAATAAATATAGAAGGTATGGTTAATAAGTTTTCAGGTGGCACCAAAATTGGATGTGTCGTGGACAGCGAAGAAGGTTACTTCAGAGTACAATGGGATCTTGATCAGATTGGTCAATGGGCCAAGGAGTGGCAGATGGAATTTAACATAGATAAATGTAGTTGCTGCATTTTGGAAAGGCAAATTAGGGCAGGACTTGTACACCTATTGGTAATATCCAGGGGAGTGTTGCTGAACAAAGAAACCTTGGAGTGTAAGTTCATAGTTCCTTGAAAGTGGAGTCGCAGGTAGATAGGATAATTAAGAAGGCATTTGGTAAGTTTGCCCTTATTGGACAGTGCATTGAGTATAGGAGTTGGGAGGTCATGTTGTGGCTGTACATGACACTGTTTAGGAAACTTTTGGAATACTGCATGCAATTCTGGTCTCCCTGCTGTAGGAAGGTTGTTGTGAAACTTAAAAGGATTTAGAAAAGATTTACAAAGATGTTGCCGGGTTTGGAGGGTTTGAGCTAAAGGGAGAGGCTGAGTAGGCTGGGACTGTTTGCCCTGGAACATCGGAGCCTGAGGGTGACCTTATAGAGGTTTATAAAATCATGAGGGGTATGGATAGGGTAAATAGGCAAGGTCTATTCCTCTGGGTGGGGGAGTTCAAAACTAGATGGCACAGGTTTAAGGTGAGAGGAGAAAGATGTAAAAGCAGCCCAAGGTGCAATCTTTACATGCAGAGGGTGGTGTGTATCTGGAATGAGCTGCCAGATGAAGAGGTGGCGGCTGGTACAATTACAACATTTAAAAGGCATCTGGATGGGTACATGAATAGGAAGGGTTTGGAGGGATATGGGCCAAATGCTGGCAACTAAATTAATTTAGGATATCTGGTCGGCATGGACGAGTTGGACTGAAGGGTCTGTTTCCGTGCTGTACATCTCCATGACTCTATGACTCTAATTTTGCATTTAATTTCATTAACCACCCATAAAATTATGCAACCAAAGCCTTTTGGCACTGAGCTGCATATGGCCTTGTGTTTTTAAAAAAAACTTCAAAAAAAGATTTCCAATTGTTCTAATGTTCTGATTCAGTGGGAATCCCACAAATGTTGGTGGATTTTCTGCTCACTTAGCTTACTCAATCCTGGCCACCTGAAATAGCAAGGGGGTAGTATGCTAAAACAGAATTAAATAGGCAGATAAACAAAGGGTTGCTGAACTTAAAACACAGAGTCTTTTTTTTTCTCAACAGGTGTTATCAGACTGTTGTGCTTCTCCAGAACTCTCTGTTTTTGTTTCAACTAAATGGATAGAGTCATGGAGTCGTACAGCACGGAAGCAGACTCTTCAGTCCAACTCGTCCATGCCAACTAGGTTTGCCAAACTAAACTATTCCCATTTACCTGTGTTTGGACTATATCCCTCTAAACCTTTCCTATCTATATACCTGTCCAAATGTCTTTTAAATGTTGTAACTGTAACCTGCATCTACCACTTCTTCTGGCAGTTCATTCCATATATGAACCACTCTCTGTGTGAAAAATCTGCCCCTCAGATCGCTTTTAAATCTTTCCCCTCTCACCTCAGAACTATGCCCTCTAGTTTTGAACTCCCCTACCTTAGGAAAAAGACCTTTGTTATTCACCAAATCCACGCCTCTCATGATTTTATAAACCTTTACCCCTCAACCTCCTATGCTCTAAGGAGAAAAGCCCCAGCCTATCCAGCCTCTTCTTATAACTTAAAGCTCTAGTCCTGGTAACACCCTTGTAAATCTTTTCTGCACCCTTTCCAATTTAGTAATATGCTTCCATAGCAGAGCAACCAGAACTGTACACAGTAGTCTAAAAGGGCTTCACCAATGGGCTGCATGGCTGCAAAATGACATCTCTTATCCCACACTCAGTGGCCTGACCTAAAGTTCATAATTTAAGGTTATGGCCTAAAGCTGAAATTAATGTTGAGTCCAGAGGATGTAGCATACTCACTCAAAAGATAAGGTCATTACATTGAGCTTGCGTTGAGCTTTGCTGGAACACTGTAAATAGACAGGTGGGAGAATTAAATTGTGACATATATGATTTTCACTTTTTGTCAATTTCACCACTGAATGTGATACAATTAATCATTTTTTTATTGTTATGGCCATGGACAACCCTGAATCATCTGTGGACATATCAATCTTTGATTATAACATGTGATTTGTTTCTTTAAATGACACATAGCCAAAAATTCACTGCTGATGTAAATGCAGTGGCTACCTCAAGCAAGAGACTCTGGAATGCCACATCTGATGAGGCATCAAAAAAAGCCTCAAAGGGAGAATTACAAACTGAATTTGTAATCTCCTGGGAGTATCTCAGACCATGAATATGATGGTTAAAAAAAAGTCTATTGTGAAATGTATTTGCCTTTTCTGTTCTTTGAAGAACACAATGGAAAAAGTGTTGAAAGTAAATTTCAACCTTGGTCTGTGTGTTAGTGACCTGATGTTCTAATGTGTGGATTAGTGTGTTATGAAGATCACAGCTCCAAGGACAGGCATGTAAACATTTCTGCACTGCTTGTAAAGAAATAGAAAAAGACACTCTAAGAGCCTGGGTTCTGCTAACCAACCAGTGCCATAGGGATTCAGGATAGAGGAGTGTCAATGAACCTATAAAACCAAGAATTTTGAAATAGACTGTTCAACTACCTGTGTCAATGTTACTGGTAACATCTGCTGCAATGTCTATAATGTTCTACTATCCAGTCTTCACAAATGATTCAGAGACTGAACCATCTATCTTATCATTTCTTTTGGACACACTTTAGATTTCTAATCGTGTATATATATGTTGCACTACTATTTCTTTTCAGATTTAGTAACTAACAAGTTCACACTTCGTGAATTCTAGAAAACCTGGTGAAACTAGTTCCTCCTAAAATGTGGGTTAACTTGGCTTTGGGAGAAATGTATTCACAAGGGAAGAGATCCTTTGAAAACTCAAACTTGTTTCCAATTTGGGAGGGTGGGGTCCAGATGAATAACCAAGGAGAGCCAGTTCACTCCTTTTACCCAGGACCTTAATGGTTTGAGGTATTCCATCTGGAACCGTTACAATTTGGGCAATGTCACCTGGAGACTGGTCATAATGTTAGGTTGAATCATACCAGAAATTGGCCAGTCGCGAACCATTTCAACTCCCCCTCCCATTCCTCAGACGACATGTCCATCCTGGCCCTCCTGCAGTGCCACAATGATGCCACCCGAAGGTTGCAGGAACAGCAACTCATATTCCGCTGGGAATCCTGCAGCCCAATGGTATCAATGTGGATTTCACAAGCTTCAAAATCTCCCCTCCCCCTACCACATCCCAAAACCAGCCCAGCTCGTCCCCGCCTCCCTAACCTGTTCTTCCTCCCACCTATCCCCTCCTCCCACCTCAAGCCGCACCCCCATCTCCTACCCACTAACCTCATCCCGCCCCCTTGACCTGTCCGTCCTCCCTGGACTGACCTATCCCCTCCCTAACTCCCCACCTACACTCACCTTTACTGGTTCCATCCCTGCCTCTTCGACCTGTCTGTTTCCTCTCCACCTATCTTCTCCTCTATTCCATCTTCTATCCGCCTCCCCCTCTCTCCCTATTTATTTCAGAACCCCCTTCCCCTCCCCCTTTTCTGATGAAGGGTCTAGGCCCGAAACGTCAGCCTTTCTGCTCCTAAGATGCTGCTTGGCCTGCTGTGTTCATCCAGCTCTGCACCTTGTTGTCTCAGAAATTTCTTAAATGTCACTTTTGTTGAGTTTTGTGAATCATCTCTCTCCACAAAGATGAAAAAGTTTTCTTATGCTATCATACCAAACTTTCCCTATTAGCTATGTACTACAGGTCTAGGGTGCCCTTCTATTGTTAACCTAATTCTTCTACTTGTTGTAGATGGACATATTCACCATTATCCCATGATTCATACCACCAGCCCTGTATTTAAAAGGTTGTTCCACACCTAAAGTAGCACCAATAGACTGGTGCTGCCTTGCTGGTTTGTGACATTTGCCCTAGACATGGTAGATAAGATATGTTTAGTGCCACACTATGCAGATAAGGACCTTTATGTCCTTGAGATCTTGGTAAACAGGATGGTACTGAGTAAGGCCAGTCTTTTCCACCAGGTTCAGCATAAGCCATCATACCAGACTCCACCAGCCTCGTCCAAGGTTGCGACCCAAGTCATTTTTAATCAACTGGAGGAACACCCAGCACTGTAGGAAGAAGGTTATTGATCATCCCAGGTGTCATCTTTCTGCTACCTCACACTCACACTATCTCTGCTACTGCACCCACACATCACTACAGCTCACGTTCTATTAATCTCACTGATGCATGCATCAGCTTCCCTCACCCATACAATTCCCTGTATAATAACACTCATAACCCTTCATGGCCTCTGTGCCTCCTACTCACTCATTCAGAACACTTCATCACCTTTCTTCCACCTGCAAAGGCACTAACACATGTTACGGCCACTTTTATTTCACTCAATCCCTGCCTTCATCTCATTCCAAGAAAAGGAAAAATAATGTAGGATAGAAAGAGCTAAGAAAAGGTAGTGCAGTGCCCAACAGTTCTCATTCACTATGAGAACAGAATCCTGACTGTGACTGCCCCTGGACTGATATTGAATGTTGCCTTTGATTTACTGTAACGGAGCCCCATTTGAAGCAAGTTCCCCTTGACTTAAGTGAAGACTACTTTCTTTAGATTTTGAGACGTGGCTATTTGGCTGATGCAAATGCAATGACTTTGGTGTGTACATGTTTAGTGCATAGTGCAGGTATGACATTGACATAACATAGTGACATGCAGCAACACATCCACCCCCTTTGACTGGTAGCTGCTGATGACCATGACAAGCTATTTGGCTTCATGTCTATGCTGAATGCAAGGGAAGGTAGAAATACTGTGAGCCTGTTAGGCCTGGCTAAGGGGCAAAGTGCAAAAAGGCAAGGCTAAGCAAAGCAGGAATTTATAAACATCCAAGTAGTTTCAAAGTGATTGATCTGTAGGAGAGAACGCAAGAATCCCTGAGATGAACCCTGGTCCAATCCATGGAATGGGTTGGGGTTAGGGTTAGGGTTAGGGTAAGTAAAGTGTCCTTGTAACATCATTGCAATCAGATGTGCTGGTGAACTCCAAATTGCAGCACTAAAGTGCAGAACCATGCTATAAATGGATTGGAGATATGCCAATGAGGTTTGTACAAGTTAAATGCCAAAAAGATCTGTGAATGTGGTATGCAAGCCCTGGCTGCCCATGACATGTGCCTTGAGATACTGGTGCCTGGTTCCCAACATGGGGGTCTGGAAAAGCAAGTGGTAAGCTGGAGTTGCCTGCTGCCTGCTCTAACTTTCATGTTGGGAAATTTTGTCTGGTTTCTATCGAGCTGGTGGAAGAATAGGAAAACTGCATAATGATGCGGAGAAATCAAGTATTAGTGAGGGTGAAAATGAGTGATATCCATGCCCATAAGCTTTTGATCCTCACAAGTCTGAATCTTGATTTATTGTTCAAAGCCATGTTGGAAAATGGGACATTTTATTCTCACTGTCAAAAAGGTCCTTGCTGTACATCTCATTTGTCTGGTGGGGTGGGTCTGGGTGAGATGCTCTTTGGAGGATTAGTGTGGACTTGATGGGCCGAATGGCATGCTTCCACACTGTAAGGATTTTATGATTCTAAGACCTCAGGCAGTCAAGGGGCTTATCCTATACCATACCAGTAAGTTGGCCAGGCTCAGTCAGATGCTTGAATCCTCAGAGTCCACAGTCTATGTGCTTGCAATCTGGGATTGAGCCACAGTCAATCCTGCAGGTCAAATGTTACCTTATCACAGGTGGGTCAGGTAGGGTGCTGTGGAGAGATCAGTCCAGTGTGTGGGCTAATTTTTCCAGCAGCAAAACAAGGACAGGATTGAATTTGGTGGAGGTGAATAGAAGAGCAGTTTACAGTGGTTCATGCACTGGGGAGATGGTGAGGTGCACCCAATAAATGATTAAGAACTGCAGAGAGCAGTAAGAGTTAACAGCTTAGGAGGATGATGTGGGTGAGAGCAGCTGAGAGGGCATGAAGCATGCAATAGTGGGAATTGCTACTTAAGCCATTGTGTGAGGCATGTGAAGTGGCAGATTTAAAGTGAGTGGTGGTCCTTTGATGTGAAGCCGGAGAGAGAAGATGGTGGCACTTACCCTTGAAAAAAAGTTGCAGACGATCATTGATCATTTTCTTGTACAGCTGGACGTCCCTTTTCATCTGGGAGACAGCACTAACACAGGCTACAATTTGACTTCAGACTGACTTGCTATCATGGTGTGACATTCAATGGCAATCTATAGGACAAAGGGCTTGCCTCCTCTCCATCATCCCATTTACTAAGACTTTCACAAAACAGGGAGTGAGTTTTCCTTTCCTCTGGGCATGTCCTCAGTGATCATGGTCAAACACCACACTGTAACGAATAATTCCTAACTTGCATTTTGGTTTAAAGAAATTGCATGTGGTGTGAAAACTGGAAAATCCTGACAGTGGTGAGCATTTCTGCTTCTCTAGGCTGTGCATTTTTTTCAAAAAAAGATGTTTAAGAGCCCAGTCACACAAGTTATTAGGTGAAGAGTAGAAACTCACACAATGAAAGTTGCTGTGAGACAGACAGAATGGGCATTATGAATCTGACTTGAAAAAACACAAAAAATGGAGTTTTCTGCCTCTGGAGTTAATGACCACATTTAGATGCCAACTTTCCCTACTTTCCTCAGTCACTTTTATGCTGTTAGACCTTTTGTTTCATAGTAAGTAATAGATAAGTCAAACTTCTATCCAGTGTATCATCAAGGAAGGTGTCCACAACAGAAAAAAATTAAAATACTCATTCTCATTTTCAATTTCCTTCATTGTTCATCCTCCTCTACTTTCTGTTTCAAATGTAGATTACACAACAGAAGAAAACCATTTGGCCCATTGTCTTTATGCTAACCATTTACCTACTACACTTTAATCCCTTATCTCTCTCTGAACTCCCTTCCAGCCTTGTAACCTCTTCTTCATCCTTCAATTTTCACTCTGGCAATTTATGTGCCCCACATTCATTCTGTTTATTATTTGTTAAAGCCTTCAGCTATTTTAATATGATCATCTAGACCTCTTTTTTTCAAACCCTCCACGTATTCACATCTCTGCCCATCGTTTAGTGTCTTTTTAAATACATCTTGTGACAACCTTTCATAATTATTATCTATGCCTTGGCATCTATTAATTTATCTACATTTTCCTCTTGTAAAACAATGAGATACTGTCTGCATTATAACTAAATAAATATAATTTATTGTTAAACTTTGTTTGCATGGTTAACATGTAATGTGTTCCAGGAAAATCCCTGTTTGATGAGATAATAAATCTCCTTAATAAAAGGATAGTCTTACTATTAAGAATCATTAGTTAAGTTCTATGTGGACAATAGAGTTGGCAGCAGCTGTATTCAAGGTCAATGGCAGGTCATTTTTTGCAAGGGATCCTGAAACAGATATCAATCTCCCTATTTACCTATGAAAGAGCCTAATGCTTAATTCAGGTACAGGCAATGGACAGACACAACTGTTCAAATATGGCTGACAATAGACTTCTACTGCATGCTTTTGAGCCTGTTTTATACCAGATACTTTGGCAGTGAACTTCCACAGCAGTATATTTCAGTAGTTGTACCTCTAAGAAACATGCCACCAACCTGCAAAATGGTACTCAACAAATTGGAAAACAAGTAAGACAGCCTCTAGGTCTCTGAATATTTTAGTGCCTTACACATAAAATAATATCAGACATTCTAAATTGTTCCAGATTGAATATAATGAAAGAGTGGAACAGGGGTGAAGAATTGTAGATTTTTGTGTGATAAATCAAAATATATGTGGCCTGAGGGCCCAAAATCCACTCTAATGCAGCAGAAAGATAAATGACACACAGGGGTGTATACAAAACATTAGGCATAAATCAGACAGGAGGACTCTAGTACTGTAGCATAAGCAAAGAAGATTTCTTATATTCAGTACATCTACGATGTCTCTCTACAGATGATCTCTGACCTGCTATGTGAAGGATTTCCTGTCTTTATTTTATGACATACATGCCTGCTGTCCTATGTTCTTCTGCTGCATTTTTTGACAATGCTTTACTTATGTTACATAATTCCTTAACCAGTTCTGCTTATCATCTTTTTCATTCAATTCACCTGTTAATTTCTCAACTTATTTGGTTTTCCCATCCAATTCTTTCTTTCCGATCTTCATCCTGTGACATAATCCACCAATCAACTTACTTTCATTTGCCTTTGTTTTGTTTTGCCTTTCTCACTTTGCTTTCTTATGTTTTCGCTGTGACTTATTTCTTAGTTTCTTCTTCAGAAAGTGATTTTCTGTTACTTGTTCATTGAGGTATTTTTGTATTTACCTGTAAATTTATTTAATATGTTTTTCTTCAGTTTGATTGGGCTTGATCTACATTTGGGATATTTAAGTGCAACTTAGTCCAGACCTTTTAATAAAATGTATCATTATTGTGTTGCTTAATTAGTTTGTCTCTCAATCTTTTACCAAGATCATTTGTGATAATTCTGTGCCCTATATATTTGAAGATCTTTGTATCATTATTATCCGTTATGGAGTTTCATTATATTTTATCGAATTGAATTAAATGTCTAATTTAATATCCTTTTTACTTTCTAAATTCTTTTTGAATATAAAACTTTTGAGCTGATACTCAGCTGAATTCAAGTTCCATGTGGGGAGTGGAAAATTATTATTTTTATTATTTATTATTTAAATTTATTATTTTTGTCGAACCTACATCAGAAGAAGTCTAAATTACATTTTACTGGTGTTCTGCACTAACCAGTTTAAATTGTCTTATGATTTGTGGAAAAGCTTCTTCAATTGTTGCAATAGTAGCCTGCAAAGTTTTTATTTAAGCTGCTTTATTTTGGCAAAACCTGGATTTGCAGGAAGCCAGTAATTGCTGTAAATCACTGAGCTCTGTTGATTATTGAAGTCAACGGGGAAGAAGGTGCATTGTTTAGTTCTCATGAATGAATGAATGAACAGGGAGTCAGTTACCTGTTTAAGGAACTGACTGGGAGATGATGTTGAAGTCCTAAAATAGACTAATGGGAAATAAAGTTAATTGCTAGTGAACTTGACAGCCTCGCTCTCAGACACCTTGGGACCATGGTTTTTTTGGTCAACCAAGCAACAGAGGTCTGCAACCGTCTAAATGGAGAAGAGATGCACAGCTCTTCAAATAGATGCAAGAAAGTGATCCTTGGTCAGCATATCCCGTCTTACCTGTAGTCGTCAAGCTATTGATTGTTAACATGAACCATCCCTCTATCCAATGAAAACAGACAATTATAGCATCCATGATAACCATACAGAGCTAACCTAAGAGTAACTAAGGCAAAAGGAAAATGTTAAGGAAAAAACAGTTCGGAAGGTGAGCATCTGCATGGCAACCCAAATGGTGCAATAACAAAGCAAAAAAAAAGTATGTTGCATCATATAATGATAGAATGATAGAATCATTTTTTCTCTGACTTTGATTACTTTTAAAAATCTATCATCTTCAATTATATTTAGATTTATTCCCCACTGTACAGAACTAAAATGACAATCATAGTTTCTGTTTAAGTCAATAAAGCAGATAGTAGTAATTTTGACAATGTATTTATGAGTTTGGCCTTCTTGTGAAGTTCAACGCTAAATATGCCAATGATGCATTACCTACAAGTAAAAGGATTACTTTGGACCAGTCTGGATTTATAGTTGATTTCATGTTCTGAGGATTTAATTGACGGTTGTTGGTCCCATCTAGACATGTTGTAAACAGTTCACTTGGCATTCTGAGGTTTAGATGGTTTTTCACATGTCTAGAAGTCCTATTAAAATAAATAAAACTGAAATTGAAAGCAAAATAACAATGTTTCATAGATTGCCATGATATCTAGAGTTTTAGAGAAGTGAAAAATTTAGACTGGGGCAGATGGAACTGCTTATTTGAGTTTCAAGCTAAGACACAATTTTCCTCCCATTTTCAGGTGTCAAATGGTCTCTTAATTCTGCAATGTGGTGCACAAGATACACAAACCTCATTATGACTCTTCTAGGATTCTTAAGGGGCTTGACAGGGTAAGTGCTGAGAGGATGTTTCCCCTCATGGGAGAGCCTAGGGCCAAAGGGCATATTCTCAGAATTAATGGGTGCCAATTTAAGACTGGGATGAGGAGGAATTTCTTCTCTCAGAAGGTTGAGAGTCTTTGAAACTCCTTGCTACAGAGATCCATGAGGGCAGAATCCAATTTAAGGCTGAGATTGATGGATTCTTAATCAATCGGGAAATCAGAGGTAATGGGGAAAGGGCAGGAAAGTGGATGTGAGGAGTGTTAAATCAACCATGATCCTTTTGAATGGCGAAGCAGGCTCGAGGGACTGAACAGCCTACTCCTATTTTATGGTTTTATGGTCTTAACAGGCTCAAAATGTGACATCCACTCACCATATTGATGAAAGATATAAAAAATTTGTGAGGTTTCCATCGCTGAACGAGACATTTAGTACTTTGCTCCAGCACATAAGGACTTCATTCTTGTTTGTTCCCTCTGGATTGCACTGTGTTTATAAATAATAACTAAATGGTATTTGGGAAAAATTCTATGCATTGAACAGGATCAATGTTCATTGCTTACATCAATAATGCACCATTTCAAACAGATTCAAGATGGTAGTGACAGGAGGGAAAAATAATAGAAATTTGATATTGAAAGAGCGAATTTCATGCTAAGTACTCAAAAGACTCGAATATAGGTTGAGGAAAAGCTTCATAAAGTATAAAATTGTATTTCCTGAAGATTACTGTAAAATAGCAGCAAAGGATATTCATGTACTTAGAAGGAAATGGTAGCTGTAATAGTTATGATAGGTGTATGCAAAAATGCTCTACTGGTACAGAAAGAAAGACAAGTGGTAGAAATGGAAAAGAAATTGCAAATTACATATGTTGGGCCCAATAAGAAAGACATGAGAAGAATATACTTTCAAGGCAAAAGTATAGGTCTGAATTTCCATTTCTCCTTCATTTAAAGTCAAAGCTGACAGACAGCATAAGTTAAAAACAGGAACAAAAACAGAAGCTGCTGGAAAAGCTGCATCTGTGAAGAAAAAAATCACAGTTAACATTTCAGGTCCACTGACCCAAGACAGCACGAGTTAGCCTGAAACAATAGTACAAGGAAGAAAAAATGACATATGATCAAGAAACACTCAGGAGAAAAACACTTTGTTAAGGTGGACAGTACTATTGGCATACAGCATACATTTTATAGTTTGTTTAATCAGTATGTATATGTTCATCTTGTGCAAGCAAACAATAATCTAAGTAATAAAAATAACCAAAAGATAGACGCAACTCCGCCCACAGCCGACGCCGACGTCGCTCCGCCCACAGCCTCCACAGCCAGTAGCTCCAGAGGAGACAGCAACACCCAGCCCTGCCGGGTCTTCACCATCCCCCCAGACCTCCCCCTTACTGAGGATGAACGGTCAGTCCTCAGTAAAGGACTCACCTTTGTCCCCCTCCACCCACAGATCAACGAATACTGCTCACGCTTGGACATAGAGCAGTTTTTCCACCGCCTCCGCCTCCACGCTTACTTCTTCAACCGCGAGCCTAACCCTCCCTCTACTAACCCCTTCTCCCGCTTCCAACACCCCCCCTCCTCCTGGACACCACCC
>NC_063338.1:59521551-59588179 GCF_021869965.1 Rhincodon typus | reverse complement strand
AACCATCATCTCCCAAACCATCCACAACCTCATCACCTCAGGTGACCTCCCACCCACGGCCTCCAACCTCATCGTTCCCCCACCTCGCACTGCCCGCTTCTATCTCCTTCCCAAAATCCACAAACCTGAATGCCCTGGTCGATCCATTGTCTCCGCCTGCTCCTGCCCCACCGAACTGATCTCCAACTATCTGGACTCCATTTTCTCCCCCTTGGTCCAGGAACTCCCTACCTATGTCCGTGACACCACCCACGCCCTCCACCTCCTCCAGAACTTCCAATTCCCCAGTCCCCAACACCTCATCTTTACCATGGACGTCCAGTCCCTCTACACCTGCATTCCCCATACAGATGGCCTAAAGGCCCTCCACTTCTTCCTGTCCCGCAGGCCCGACCAGTCCCCCTCCGCTGACACCCTCATCTGTTTAGCCGAACTCGTCCTCACCCTCAACAACTTCTCTTTCAATTCCTCCCACTTCCTACAGACAAAGGGGGTGGCCATGGGTACCCGCATGGGCCCAAGCTACGCCTGCCTCTTTGTAGGTTACGTGGAACAATCCCTCTTCCGTACCTACACTGGCCCTAAACCCCACCTCTTCCTCCGTTACATTGATGACTGTATCGGCGTCGCCTCGTGCTCCGACGAGGAGCTTGAACAGTTCATCCACTTCACCAACACCTTCCACCCCAACCTTACGTTTACCTGCACCATCTCTAATACCTCTCTCCCCTTCCTGGACCTCTCTGTCTCCATCTCGGGCAACCACCTAGAAACTGATATTCATTTCAAGCCCACCAACTCCCACAGCTACCTAGAATACTCCTCCTCCCACCCACCTTCCTGCAAAAATGCCATCCCCTATTCCCAATTCCTTTGCCTCCACCGCATCTGCTCCCAGGATGAGGCATTCCACTCCCGTACATCTCAGTTGTCCTCGTTTTTCAAGGACCGTAACTTCCCCCCCCAGTGGTCGAGAACGCCCTCAACCGTGTCTCCCACATCTCCCGCAACTCATCCCTCACACCCCGTCCACGCAATAAGAACCAAAAAAGAATCCCTCTCGTCCTCACGTACCACCCCACCAACCTCCAGATCCAACGCATCATCCTCCGACACTTCCGCCATCTGCAATCCGACACCACCACCAAAGACATCTTTCCCCCCCCACTCTTATCTGCTTTCCGGAGGGACTCCCTTGTCCGCTCCACACTCCCCTCCAGCCCCACCACACCTGGCACTTTTCCCTGCAACCTCAGGAAGTGCTACACCTGCCCCCATACCTCATCCCTCACCCACATCCCAAGCCCCAAGAAGACTTTGCACATCAAGCAGATGTTCACCTGCACATCTGCCAATGTGGTATACTGCATCCGCTGTACCCGATGTGGCTTCCTCTACATCGGGGAAACCAAGCGGAGGCTCGGGGACCGCTTTGCAGAACACCTACGCTCGGTTCGCAATAAACAACTGCACCTCCCAGTCGCGAACCATTTCAACTCCCCCTCCCATTCCTCAGACGACATGTCCATCCTGGGCCTCCTGCAGTGCCACAACGATGCCACCCGAAGGTTGCAGGAACAGCAACTCATATTCCGCTTGGGAACCTGCAGCCCAATGGTATCAATGTGGATTTCACAAGCTTCAAAATCTCCCCTCCCCCTACCGCATCCCAAAACCGGTCCAGCTCATGCCCGCCTCCCTACCCTGTCCTTCCTCCCACCTATCCCCATCTCCTACCTACTAACCTCATCCCGCCCCCTTGACCTGTCCGTCCTCCCTGGACTGACCTATCCCCTCCCTAACTCCCCACCTACACTCACCTTTACTGGCTCCATCCCCGCCTCTTTGACCTGTTTGTTTCCTCTTGACCTGTTTGTTTCCTCTCCACCTATCCTCTCCTCTATCCATCTTCTATCCGCCTCCCACTCTCTCCCTATTTATTTCAGAACCCCCTTCCCCTCCCCCTTTTCTGATGAAGGGTCTAGGCCCGAAATGTCAGCCTTTCTGCTCCTATGATGCTGCTTGGCCTGCTGTGTTCATCCAGCCCTGCACCTTGTTGTCTCAAAAGATAGATATAGTTATGTTGCTCGTAATGTCTATCCACCTTGTCACAGAAAATCATAAACACCCACTAAGGAAGAGAAATGTAACAATATTGAAGATAAAGCACACGCTATTGCAATGCCTGTTGATAAGGGAGTCAGCAGTAGTGATGGGTCTGAGCAGGTGACACAAATCAGAAGCCCTCATGAGCTTGTGCATTCCCATCAGTTTGACTTGAGCTCCCTGGGCACTGACATGCAGAATTCCTTCCTTTATTTCTCTCTCTGCCTTTCTACCTCTCCTCTATAAAGACAATCATTAAAACCTATCTTTGACTCAAATCTCATTTGCTTACTCTCAAGTTTTATTTGAGACTGCTCCTGTGAAGCTTCCTGAGAGTTATTACTACATTGTGTTATGCAATGTGGGATGTTTTACTATGTTAAAGATGCTCTATAAATACAGGTTGTTGCATTTGTTGTTGCTATCCAATTGAAACTGATAGAAAAAGTAAATAGTCATATGGCTTCACAAAGGCACTATTTCTATAATTGCTGATAGTATGGTTAACTTGTGTCTGGCCACTTGTGTACAGCAATGCGGTGACATAACACTGCCATCTACAGGAGTATCAGCACCGACTATTGTCCTATTCCATGTATGGTTAATTTGAGTCAATGACTGCATTGCACCCTACCAGTGAACATTTGGCAACAATTCTGACATCTACAATTGAAACTTAAATTGGGCAAGCCATAGACACAATAGTAGTGTATCTTGTGAATAAGCCTATTGTTTCCATGGATGGAATTATTGCCAACTTCGGTGGTCTCAGACAATGATTACAAGGAGTTACAATGGAGGCAGTTTGAGACTTCAGAGTGACCCACTGTTCTGTTCTCACACAGACTATTGCACTTTCTGAGGAGATGACTGCCTAGAGTAACACAAATAATATTTGCTGGCTTTATGCAGTTGACTGTTTCATTCCATCACATACTCAAGTGACAGGCAAGACAATATGACCTTGAAGAACAATATTGACAAAATAGGCTACAAACTCACAGAAACGTGAGGGCCTTAATAAAGCAGTGATTTATTCTTTGTTTCCTATTCTTTCATTGTGCAGAAAAGAAATTCAGATATGCAAAAATCTAAGTAAGCACTTATGTTTGTAGATCACAAGAAGGTTCATCTGGTAAAGTTTAAGACATTGGCCATTTGTCTGTCACTGGTAGCAGATTGCATATGTTTATCAGGAACTACAGATTGGCATGGGTCAGGTAGCCGATCTAAGTCTAATCTAACTGGTGAGTTTGTTCTCTTGACTTCGTTATGTTGACTCTATTTCATTACAATTTTCTGACTGGAATCATACCTGTCAGGTCATGCACATAGTGTACATGTTCTCCAAGGTCTTGGTTAACAATCATAGACTGCTTTCGTTCCACAGCAATAGACCTGTCATTGTCTGTTAAACAATATTTCTTGTAAAAAAACCTCTACATGTTATTTATTCTTTAAATGCTTTAGAATGATTTCTTTTCAAGGTTGAAACTGAGGCAGGCACTATGAGATTACCTGGGCATAGGGTCTCAAGTAAAATAACGTTTAAAAAATTTCATATCTGTAAAGGAGTTTGCCTGATTTTACATCCATTCATTAAAATAAAAGAGAGAGAAAAATAATAATGTCCTTGCAACAACACAGACATTTAATTATGTATGCTATGGTTAGAAAATAGGTAGACATTAGACCAAAATTAAATTACATAAACTATTCAAATAAAATGTATATTTTGCAATATTACCCAAAATGAGTAGCTAATCTGAAGTAGTTGTTTCTCTCTTAAAGGGTACACAAATTATTTTGAAAATTCTGAAACTGACTTTGCATATAAATATCAACTTACATACTAAAATCTGCACCAATTTGCACTGAAGAAAATGTCATGCATAAAATGAGGAAAACCACATGAACTAACTTCTAATTCTAGTTAATGCCAAAAGGGGACATTTGAATGCTACGTCACCAATTCAGTTTTCAGTATAGCAGAATTTACTCTAAAGTAAACTATTCACCACAAAACACATTACAGTAGCATGAAGAGTAGATGTACTTCCCTCATCATTTCCTCATAATTAATTTACAAAAATAGTTTTGTGGTTGAGAACGCTTTTCACATCCCTACTAAATATTTGAATCTTCTACATCATTGCTCATTTCTGCCCTAAATATTACCCAAAAGGAGCAGTTAATCTTAAGTGGTTATTTCTCTCTTAAAGGATACACAAATTATTTTAAAAATTCTAAATATAGAGGTAGGAGGCCTTTTCAAAATTGGTTATCAGAAGATGGTTGCAATTGTTGGAGTCCCAATTATTTTACTCCCATGAGTTCCTCAAGTTAATCTCCTTGGCCCAATCATCCTCAGAATCTTCACCAATGACCACCCTCCATCATAAGGTCAGAAAAAGACACAATGCTCGTTGATAATTACATAGCGTCCAGTCCTACTCATAATTCAAAAATAAAATAAAGTACTGCAGATGCTGGAGATCTGAAACATAGACAGAAATTGCTGGCAAAACTCAACAAGTCTGGCAGCATCTGTGGGAAGAAAGCAGAATTAATGTTTCAGGTTGGCAACTCTTCATAAGAACTTTGATCAGTTCTGATGAAGAATCACCAGACTCAAAAGGTCAAATCTGTTTTCTACCCGCAAACAATTCTTCAGCTAACGAGGCAGTCTGCTCGCATGCACCAAGACTTGGCCAATATTCATGCTTGAATTCATTCATGACAAGTACGAGTTGTTCCATGCAAGTGAATGATAAGGACTGTTTACAACATAAGAGAAAATGACCCTTTAAGATTCAATGGCACTGAATTGCTGAATTCTTCTACCATTAACATCCTGTGAGTCACCATTGACCAGAAGCCTAACTGGTCTTGCCACTTAAATGTTATGGCTACATGGGAAGATCAGAGACTGGGAATTCTGCAGTGAGTAACTCACCTCCTGACTAACTCAAGCCTGACTTCAAGCTACAAGGCACAAGTCAGGAGAGTGATGCAATGCACCCCCATTTGCCTGGATGAGTGCAATTCCAACAACACTCAAGAGGCTTGACACCATCCAGGACAAAACAGCAAATTTGATTGGCAGTTAACACCTTAAACAAACACATAATTGACCACTAGCACACGAAGGCAGCAGTCTGTATCACTAATATCAGTTACCCAACATTTTGCATGGGGATATCACTTTTCAGTATTTTATTTAAGAGGCTGGTGAGCAAATTTCAGAAAAATAAAGCTTGACACAACAGTAAACATGAATTTCAGAAAAAAATGCCAAACCAATAAATTGGTAATCTAAATAAATAAGTAATTAATAAAAATAACCATTAAAAGTAGCAGAACAACTAATAAAGCTTTTTCAGTTAAGATGCAGAGCTAGAGATCGAAAGATAGACCAGGCCTCAAGATGTAATCACCAGGTAAGGGGTGGGGTCCTATTGTAGTTAAGGAGTTGACCTTACATTCACTAGTGCCACAAATTCCGAGTAGGACTCAGAAGTATTGACAAAAAAGTGGAGATCAGAAGGAGATAACCTTTCATCTTGTGATTTCCTCCTTTCCAATGGATAGGATAGAATTGAGTCAAGGAGGAGTAAAGGGTTAAAGGTGGGACTGTTTTCAGCTCACACCCAGCATTCACGCACACGGTTGTTCAGTCACTCAAAAGCCCATTCTCTCTCCCCCTATTCCTTCTTCTTTCACATATCCTTGCCCTTTCTTATTCCCTCACATTCACATTCTCCTTCGCATACACCCTCTCTCCCTCCTTCTCCCTCCTTCACATGCCTTCCCTCCTCACACTCAGTAGCCATTCCTTGCACACTTACTCACTCTCCATTCCTCTCATACTAATCCTCTCGGGAGGCTATCAATAGCAAACCTGCGTAGAAATGCTCTGTGATTAAAAAAACATCTCCTTGCATAATTGTTTGCTTCTATTTCCTGTATTTGGAACCTGAGTCATAGGCAAGTCAGGTCCCCACTGACTGGCTGTATTGTGGCCTACAAACTACTTATAGAACTAACCTGATTGATCTGAATCACTGCAGCAACTTGCTAACTCTTCCTTGAAGCATGTTCTAAGCCTGTGACCTTGGCCACCTACAAAGGAAATGCAGAGTTACAGGGATTGGGTAGGAGGAGTGGGTCTGGGTGGGATGCTGTTCGGAGGGTCGCTGTGACTCAATGGACTGAATGGCCTGCTTCCACACTGTAGGGATTCTATGATTCCCCTAGAATGAGACTATAAGGAAGGATTGAGTGAGATGGAAGTGGGTGGCATGGAGCAGGCCGAAAATTGGTGAGGTGTCCCAAGTGAGTGAGCAGGTTATGCAAGATTAGTAGTCTAGAAGGTTGGAGGGAAATGAGTTTGAGCAAGGGGTGTTGTTGCAAGCAATAGTGAAAGTGACAGAGAATGAGTCTTAATGGGAGGTAAAGAAGGAGTAAGACTCTGAAAGCTTTTGTTTACAAATAATCCTGTTGGATATAACCTCATGTCATGTGATTTCTGACCTTGTCCACCCCAGTCCAACATTGGCACCTCCACGTAATGGGAGGTGGGTGTACTGCAGAGATCAAGTGGCAGTCAGGCAGCAGAGAGAAGTGTCTGACACTTACCACTGGTAATTGACATTTTTGGGGCAATGTTGGCCACTCCTCTGAATCATGGAAACCACTCTGATCTGAGTGGTGATCCCAGACCAGGTTGCCAGGGCCTGATGGCATGGCTTCCTCTTCTGGTCCCCTATTAAGAGAATGCCCTTCCTTTGCACTATCCTGTCTTCCAAAACCTAGATGTCTCTGTCAGAATTGTGATGCCATTTTCCCATTAGACATCTTCAGAATGAATGTCTATATTGAGCAGGGCAGCTTCAAAATGTCAGTGATTGTCCAGGTGCACTGTGGTTTTTTCGTGGATAGTGGTTGAATGGCAAATTTTTCCAAGAATGGCCTGTGGTCAGATGGGACTAGAATCAGGCAAGAGGGGTTGGTTAAGTAGTTAATGTGACATGTTTGTTAAGGTGGAATGAGACATCTCACTAGGCCTTGCAATAGGAAACACCCCCCCAAAAAAAAACCAATGAAACTGATAACACAACAAAAATAACGTATGATTCAGCCAATAGAGTTTGTTTGATTGATTGTTCAATAGATTCAGTTTTCAGAACCTACTTCGTTCCCTCAAGTCCATGAGTTATTTAGAACTGATGTTTGCTGTAAATATTAAAATTCTAACCTTCTTACAAATTTCCCTCCTCCACGATGAACACTGGGAGTAATACAATGTATTTTTGGATTGAGGTCCTCCTGATTTTTTAGTTTGAATGTGAAAATGAAAGTGAAGCTAGCTGTCTTCAATTTCATTTTGCAATTTTGTTCTCAAAATTATCATGTTCGATGCACATTGGATTCTGCCCACCGGCAATGGAATTTTTAACAGATAATTGGTTTGGATCTTCAATGAAAACATTTACTTCTTAGTATCCAAGATCCTTAAAGAATTTCATCCCACTTCTTTCCAATAATAATGGTTCAAAACTCACGTTGAGCATGGATAGAAAAATGAATACATTTCTGTTGCCAGCAACCAAAATTATAGTACAATGAATTTAAGGTTTTCCCTTTTCTGGAGAAAGTGTCATGAATTTCTAAAATACAGCATATCTGAAGGTATGAAATCAAATTTTCTTTATCAGTTTTAAGCATGTAACTGTGTATTGTCAGTAATGGTTTAGTTGGTAGCACTTTTGCCATGGATTCCCACTACAGAGTTTGAACACAACTATCAAGGCTAAAACTCTAGTGTACTACAAAACAATAGCAGATTAGATATTAAACCAAGGTTCTTCTATTGAGTGAATATGAAGGATCCCATGGCACTAGATGGACAAGTAAAAGCAATAATCTGCAGACGCTGGAATTTTGAAACCAACACAGAAAATGCTAGCAAAACACAGCAGGTCTGGCAACGTCTGAGGATAGAGAAATAGAGATAATGTTGCAAATCCATATAACTTTTCTCCAGAACTGAAAGGGTTTGGAAAATGGTGGCTTGTATATTTTTGACAGATGTGTGGGAGGAGCAGGGAAAACAGATGGTGTGGAGGCCCAGTGCAAAAGATAAAAGGGTTGCTAATTGTGGTGAATGAGAAATAGAGATGTAAAATGGGTCTAAATTAAGGTGTGACAGGGAGAATTTGAGAAGCATTGATGTGCCTGTTGTTAGTATTGTTCCACTTTCACTGTGTTTATACACACGCATAAATTGTGTTATTGTGTATTTCAGCACAGATAACTGCAGAGTTCCATTGTGTATATTATTATTATGTTTATTTTCGGGACAGAAGAATTAGTGAAATATAACGTTATGAATCATATCACACTTATATCCTAAATAGATTTCATTTCCTAAATAGCTTTCCAGCTAATTTGAAAAACTCACTTCTTTTCTCTGTATCTATCTACATTATTTTAATTTAAATGATACCACAGTTAGTTTCTAAACTAATTTTTAATAGTTTTTAAAAACTATTTTTTGAACTGCTTCTTTAAAACAGCTACCTGTGGAAGCTTCAACATATTTGAGGGAATCCAGATGTAACATTGCACTTCTGAGTTTGGATGACGTTGGCTGCTCATCTGTTACGAAATGATATGGGGACCCTTTCCTGAAGGTTCACTTTTTATTAAATACATAACTGCAGCCATTTTGGTTACACAAAATTTCAAATTACTCAGTGAATCACCCAAACCCTAAATGTTTTCCTATTGCCAAATCTAAGTATATTTTGAAATGAGGCAAGTCTAAATTTAGGTCTGAATATTGAGCAACATTTCTTCAATTCTAAAAATGAAAAACCGACATTAGTATTTAATGCAATTTGACAAGGTTTAATCAAAAACAAAACTTTTCTTAGCGATCTAACAATCTGAAATCAAGGGCCAAAATTCTCTGCATTAGCCAGAAACTTAAGGAAACTACCTCAAAAATAAAAAAGATCAGATTCTCAAAATTGAAAAAACAATTTTCTATTTTCCCCTTAAGATTTAAACAGCGAATACAGAGTCTTGCTAATGAGTGTCAATTATTTCCAAGCACTTGTATCCCATTATTAGCTCAACTTGCCTTTATGTGGCCTCTGATTCCTTCCCTGAGAAACAAAGCAACAGCAACTCCTGACATAAAAGTCAGAATGGTTGCCTGGGAGCTGCAACTGACATTTGTTTAACTTTCTGTTCACCAGAACATCCCAGGATGCTCTATGGACACTGTCATTTTCCAACCTTCATCCAAGCAAGTGGACATTGTTAAACCAGCTACACCACATCCTCATAGCTGCTTTTGGACTAAATCCCAAATCACTTCAACCCTTCAGGACTTTAAATTGGAGCTAAGAGACATTAATGACTTCATGCTTATGCCAAGTTGCTTTGCAATTAGGAACATGAATATTGATACATCTCTATTGATGCATCTTATGACTCTTAGCTCACTTTCCTTAGTATTTACTCACTTTATGCTTTCTTGGAGGCTGCCACCTTCAGTGGCTCATATTGCTATTCAGCACATAGGCTCTTCAGTGCTAAGTTATAGTTTGGCAGCTTCTGTGGCCAGCATTGCTTTTTACTGCACAGTGTGAGAATCAGAGAATCATCATAGAATCATAGAATCCCTACAGTGTGGAAACAGGCCCTCCGGGCCAACAAGTCCACACTGAACCTCAGAGCATCCCACCCAGACCCATCCCCCTATAACCCACCTAATCTACACATCCCTGAACACTATGGGCAATTTAGCATGGCCAATCCACCTAACCTGCACATCTTTGAACTGTGGGAGGAATCTGGAGCACCCGGAGGAAACCCGGGCAGACACGGGGAGAACATGCAAACTCCACACAGACAGTCGCCCAAGGCTGGAATCGAACCCGGGTCCCTGGTGCTGTGAGGCAGCAGTGCTAACCACCGTGCCACCCCCACCAGGCCCTGTGAGGTAGGTTGCTTGTCATGATTCAGAGTACTGAACAGTCAAAGGGACAGATATGCTGCTGTATGACAACATACCACATCAAATGTCACGCCAAAGCATGTACCAGCATCTTACATTGCAAATACACTTCAAATGAAAGGCAGTCTGAAAACCATGGGGTTTACCATTGGAAAACCATAGTCCTTAGTGAGGTCAAAAGGTATTATGGTCAGTCAGTGTGTGCTGCCACAGTCAGTCAAGGGGCTCATATAATTAGAACCTGGTATTTGGCCATAGTCAGTCAGGTGCTTCATCCTACTAGAGCCTGGGAATCCATGTGCTGGTGTGAAATTGGTAGGTCAGGTGCAACCAGTCCCAGGATTACAGGTAAGTTAGTCAGAGTACTGTGGAGATACGTCCTGTCAACTCAATCCAGAGAGTGGACTATCAGGGATTAACATAGAGCAGTTGCTGGAGCCTTGAGAAGTTCAAGCCTTGGGTTGGGATTCAATGGCTGAGTCACTGAGGGAATGATTACAGTGAAAACGGGCATTCAAGATAGAAGCATGGGACCTCATAGAGCATAAGAGGGGATGGGAAGCTTGTGGGAGAATGGGTTTTCACAACTGTCTGTTACTGTGTCCTCTAGGTATTTTCTAAACAGCATGTTCAGGGATTTTATTATACATCACCAGAGCAGGTGGACTTGAACCTGGGCCTCCTAGTTTAGAGGTTCAACATTACCACTGCACTGTACAACAACAGCCCCACTCCGACTGCCACATGAAGACAATTTATGGCTAAGAAGAGCATGGCAAATTTGCAAGGCCATGAATTCAGGGAGTAAACTGGGGACATTTATTTCCCTATTAATAATAAAAATGGGATGAACAGAAATGAGAGGAGGTTGCAAGGCCATTTTGGGCACAGGAACAGCAACACAAAACAAATATGAATTACAGAGGGATCACCCTGCATCTCTGGCCAAGTCTTCAAATCACTCAAGAGGTGACAAAGTTGACAGCTTGACATCTTCAATCCAAAGTCAATTGCACAATATCAAAACAAAAATGTTGCCACCACTTATAGAGTAGCCACAGTAGGTTACTGCTTTTGTCTTCAGGGACAGAGTATAATTCTTTTAATTTATGCCCTGCTATTGACAATTGCATCAATCGTACATTCACTGATTTAGTAATGCCATCTATTTGGCATAAAATTGCCATTAATTGGAAGTTCATGCTTATTTGCAAGAATGAACATTAAAAGTTATGGCCTCAAGTAATCATGATTATAACCTAGTTTGCACTAATTTGCCTCCTTGTCCTTTTAGATAAACAAATCTACTCAGACAATAACTTAAAAATTTCACCTGAATTTCTGATTTCTGCATCACATTTCAAACCTGATACTGGCAGACAATGTTTTCAAGTTGCCACATTCACACGCTGAAATATAAGTATGCAAAGTCATGGTATTTACTGTTCAGGGATGTTATTTCTTTAGGTAGTGCACTATGACAGTGAATTGCTGTCTCACTATGACAGCTGATACTGAGTGTGGTAGACCTGGCTCTCCATGCCTATGAGTGTCTAGCCTGTCCATGGAGATAGCTAGAATGTACATGCAAGAGCCAGCACAGTACTGATAACATTAGAGGACTCCTCCATCCTTGAATCCAGCTTACCGAGTGTGTTTGACAAATCTGCTTGGCATTCCTGTGTTTGTCGGTGTATTTTGACAAAGTTATTAATGGTCCAGACCTTGGGATCTTTATGCTTGGTGCTGAGCAGGTGCTTGGTTTCAAGCAGTCCTCTGACTATCAGTGATCTAGGACTTTTCTTCCTCAATGAACTGCTGAGATATACCAGTGAGGTGCTCACCAGACTGTGGTTCCAACTCTAATTGAGAACCAAGGAGCAAGTCTGAGCTGATGGAGAGTGCAAGTGAAAGCTTTGCTGGTGCATCTTTGAGAACTTAATGCTTTCCTCCTTGGATGTGGAGCTGAGGGTCTCAAGCACTGGTCTTTATTAGGGCATTTATTTGCTGAGTGCTGCTCATGCATGCATAAGAGAAGAAGAGGGAATTAATTGCGTAAAACGTATGAAAAATTGTATAGGTTATCAATGAGTTAGCATTGATCATGGGAGACCATTGCAATAAAATACCAAGACGCTTACTAAGTGAGTTATCAATGGACTTTTGTGAATCACCACCTGGTGATCTCCCTCTCCTCTGGCCAAAACTGACACCTTGTCCCTGTAAGGTGTGAGGAGCTTTATGTCCGCTACCCCCACCAATATCATTGTTGGTTTTATTACCTTTGCTCGGTTGTGAGATTTTTTTTTCCCAGCAAGGAGAAGAAACAAGGTTAAGTATGATAAAGTAGATGTGAGAGCTTTTACTGGTGTTGCAGGGACTGGATGATTGATGAGGTGTCCCTAGTCAGTGAGCAGGAAATGTAGAGGACAGGAAAAATGATCAGTTTGTATTGAGGTGAGTGAGTACCACTGAATAATCATGATGCATGCAAAAATGAGAGTTGTAGCCTGAACCTTGGCGAGAGGCAGGTGCAGTGATAGAGCTAGTGAGCAGTGTCTCTATGAGTGTGAAGTTGCAGAAACAACATGGTATCAGACCAAAGAAGCTAACAGGAACAAAGAATCCAGCACTACTAGATATTTCTTTTAATCGAAGAAATGGCACTGACCCATGCCATTATTTTGGTCCAAGCCATTTAGGTCTGGTTGCATTAACCTACTGGTCACCTGGTAAAGCACGGCTCTCCATATCCATCAGTCTGTTCACCAACATCTCCACGTCACGGTGGAGATGCCAGTGAGGTGCCAGCTTCCATTTCTGGGCCATGTCCTTAGCGGTCAAGCACCACATTGTGAGGTATAATTTCTAGCTTGTAAAATGGTGCACAGTTCTGGTTTAACTTGACACCAGCAGTTTGAAAGTAATTAAGCTCTGGCAGTGGTGAACATTTCCACCTCATCTGCCACATGATTCTGTGACATGGGAGCTGTAGGAACCAGTTGCATCGTCAATTATATAAAGAGCAGAAGGTTCGGTAAGGAAAAATCAATGTGAGCCATGGCCCTGAATCTCACTCAAAAGAAACACTTACACAAAAGTGGGAATCAGCAGCCTCAGAATTTTGTTTCAGCGTGCTGATACGGCAAAGACATTCAGTTGTCATTGTCTTATGGCTATTTTTTGAAATGTTATCAATTTACAGGACAAAAGTTTTAATGAGAAAACAACAGGTATAATAGCTTGTCACAGAACTTGCACTTTTGCAGGAGTCATTTCATATCAGTTCTGAGTGTTGAGAAAAGGCAAAACATTGTGGATGCTGGATATCTGAATACTGGAGAAACTGTGCAGAGCTGGTAGCATCTGCATCTGCTTTTCAAGTTTTTTGATTTTGTAAATTTAACGAAAGGATATTCCAGAATAATACCAAAGATTACCTTCTTGTTTAACACTATTGTATATTTTGGAGCTGGCATCTTCAAAATGTATCTGAAGCTATGGAGAGAAATATGGTATCCAATTACCTAATCAAACTTCCCTCTTCTTCCTTGCTTACATATGTCTCAACGAATAGATAGAACATAGAACATAGAACATAGAACAGTAGAGCACAGTACAGGCCCTTCAGCCCACAATGTTGTGCCGACCTGTTATCCTGCTTAGATCAATCTACCCTGCATACTCTACATTTTACTATCGTCCATGTGCCTGTGCAAGAGTCACTTAAAAGTCTCTAAAGTATCTGACTCCACTACCACTGCCGGCAGTGCCTTCCACATGCCCACCACTCTCTGTGTAAAGAACCTACCTCCGACATCTCCCCTATACCTTCCTCTAATCACCTTAAAATTATGCCCCCTCATAATAATCATTTCTGCCCTGGGAAAAAGTCTCTGGCTATCCACTCTATCTATGCCTCTCATCATCTTGTACACATCTATCAAGTCACCTCTCATCCTTCTTCGCTCCAATGAAAAAAGCCCGAGCTCCCTCAACCTTTCCTCATAAGATCTGCCGTACAGTCCAGGCAGCATCCTGGTAAATCTCCTCTGCACCCTTTCTAAAGCCTCCACATCTTTTCTATAATGAGGTGACCAGAACTGAACACAATATTCCAAGTGTGGTCTAACCAGAGTTTTATAGAGCTGCAGCATAACCTCACGGCTCTTAAACTCAATTCCCCTGTCAATGAAAGCCAACACACCATACACCTTCTATACAACCCTATCAACTTGGGTAGCAACTTTGAGGGACTTATGGACTTGGACCCCAAGATCCCTCTGTTCCTCCACACTGCCAAGAATCCTACTATTAACCCTATATTCTGCATTCAAATTCGACCTTCCAAAATGAATCACTTCACACTTTTCTGGGTTGAATTCCATCTGCCACTTCTTTGCCCAGCTCTGCATCCTGTCAATGTCCCGTTGCAACCTGCAACAGCCCTCCATGCTGTCCACAACTCCACCAACCTTTGTGTCATCGGCAAACTTACTAACCCACCCTTCCACTTCCTCTGTCATTTATAAAGATCACAAAGAACAGAGGTCCGAGAACAGAGCCCTTTGGAAGACCACTGGTCACCGAGCTCCAGGCTGAATACTTTCTATCTACTACCACCCTCTGTCTTCTATTGGACAGTCAGTTTTGTATTCAGACAGCCAAGTTTCCCTGAATCCCATGCCTTCTTACTTTCTGAATGAGCCTACCATGTGGAACCTTATCGCATGCCTTGCTAAAATCCATATACACCACTTCCACTGCTCTACCTTCATCGATGTGTTTTGTCACATCCTCAAAGAATTCAATAAGGCTTGTGAGGCATGACCTGCCCCTCACAAAGCCATGCTGACTATTTCTAATCAAACTGTGTTTTCCCAAATAATCATAAATACAATCTCTCAAAATCCTCTCCAATAATTTGCCCACCACAGAAGTAAGACTGACCAGTGTAAGATGCCAATGTTCCTGCATTAAATCTGATAAGTTTAGTGTAAACCTTTCAAGTTAAAACTATTTCATAAACTTTGTAAGAAGCGCAGGATCAAAGGAGCCTCAGAATTCTCATGGCTGCTATTCAAAATCTCAAAACAATTCAGTTTTTCTGACTGAGACTTAAAGCAACCTTTTTTGGGAGTCATGTTGACAAGAAAGAAAAGTCTAGAAAGCTCTTGGACACTTTAAGAAATTCTCAAGGCTTTTTTGTCTCAAAATAAAGTTTTGTTTGTGTCATTTAAAATAATTGGAACTTTTTAAGAAAGGACAAAAGGCTAATAACATTCAAGACGTGAAATTAGACTTGATAGTGCGTCTCGACTGGGTGCCACAAGAACTTTTTTAAGTATCTAAAATGGTGCCCACAGTGTGTGTATGTGAACTTCAAAGACAATGTTTCTTTCTATTCTTAGTTAAGCGTGGGTGCACTTAATATGTGCTGGCTGCAGGCAGGGCAGGCAGTTTATGATGACAATTAATGTACTGCATTGATTTGGGGCTGCGGTGCTGCCATTTTTGAACTCAATCCTCAAACTCACTCCTCTTATTCCTGCTCATTTGAGTACAACATTAAACAACATGAAGAACAAACCACCAATATTTAAAGGAATCATGCTGCTATTTTTACAGCTAATCCACTATTTTGGGTTCTTGGCATTTTCTACATTTGGCTAATATTTCAACAGGGTCAAAGGAATGCTGTAACAAATGCTAGTGTACCTTTTTGCTGATAAGCTTTTGCACATATTTATTGCTCTAGGAACTGGTGAGCTAGCAGACCTTTCTCTTGACATTGAGCATAGTGGCAATATGAACAGAGGCTAGACAAAGCAGGCCATATTGCTAGAAGAGGGCAGGGTATGAAGTGTGGGGGTCAGAGGGCGCATCTCAGCAGAAGGCCAAGGGCCAGAATTTCATGGAAGAAGTAGAAAAAATTAGAAAATAATTCTTATAAAGGATCTTATTTCCACTCATTCAAAACTCACATACTTGCAAAAGTTAAAATTGGGTGTATACTGTTGGTTTACTTGTTAGATATTGTGAATAGTTCATGACATTTGTTCACTCTTACTTGCTCTTTTACATGGCCATCAGAACCTTGTAATAAAGATGTACTACATCTTCAATTTAAGCCATGTACATATTTTTCTAGTTGGTTCATAATTTGTCACAGTTGTTTATATTTTCAGCTGCTGCTACTGTTTCTATTTGGGTTAAAGTAAAAGTATTTTCCACCAGTGCTATTGTAATTTTTATCTTGTGGGTTGTATTTTCATCTGCTTTTTGCCCTGTGAAATTTTATTTGGATTAGCATGCATATTGAGATGTAGTTGCTCATATATAATAGTACTATGCTACAGGGAGGTCAATGAGGGAATGAAATAATTACAATATACTACTAATGTACAATACACTGTGCATGTGTATATTGAAACAGACTGAATCTGAAATGGAAAGAGATGATTATTTTACCATATCTTTGCAGATCTATTTAAAAATGATCAAAAAATATAAAATGTGATCAGATCATGAACATTAATACAACACAGCATGTTTTGGGGTAATGACCATTTTCTTTACCCTTGCACATTACCGGTATTGTGCCTCCCTCTGAATCCAGGGATCTTGATCAAATGGGTCAATGGGCTGAAAAATGGCAGTTACAGTTCAATCTGAATAAGTGCGAGATATTGCATTTTGGTATAACAAACAAGGGTAGGGCTTATACAATTAATAGTAGGGCCTTGGGTAGTGTTGTAGAACGGAGGGACCTAAGGGTGCAGGTACAAAATTCTTTAAAGTTTGAATCACATATAAACAGCATGGTAAAAAGGCATTTGGCACACCTGCCTTCATTGTTCAGTTCTTTGAGTATAGGAACTGGAACGTCATGTTAAGGTTGTACAGGACATTGGTAAGGCCTCTTCTGGAATACTGTATCCAGTTCTGGTTGCCCAGTTATAGGAAGGATATTATCAAGCTGGAAAGGGTTCAGAAGAGATTTGCCAGGATGTTGCTGGGTATGGAAGGTTAGAGTTATAAAGAAAGACTGGATAGGCTGGGACATTTTTTACTGGAGTGTAGGAGTTTGTGAGGTGACCTGAGAGAAGTTTATGAAATAATGAGAGGTAAAGACAGCATTTGATTGTAGTTGTCTTTTCCCTAAAATGGGGAATTTCAAGATGAGAGGAGAGAGATTAAAAAAAAAGGGTGGTTCACATGGGAAATGAACTTCCTGAGGAAGTGGTGGACGCGAGTTCAATTATAACATTTAAAAAACATCTGGATGGATACATGAAGAGGAAAGGTTTGGAGAAATATGGGCCAGGAACAGGCAGGTGGGACTAGTTTAGTTTGGGATTATGTTCGGCATGGACTGGTTGGACTGAAGTGTCTGTTTCTGTGCTGTATGACTCTATGACTCTATGACTCATTTTAAAGCAAACATGTCATCGTTTTATTCAGCATGCAGAATGGGTGGTTCATGTTATCTTATTTTCCTGTCTTTCCAGTAGAGGGTGTAAGGGATCTCTTGAGATTGTGAAAGTTAATTGATGAACTGTAGAACTTGAAGGCAAATTAAGAAGGCAATATATTTTTGAAAGCCTGAACTTGTGCATAAAAATAGTTCTGATCTGTGCAAGAACAAAATATCTAAATAATTAAATGTATATGAACTACAGTGTCTGCAATGTGGATATGGTGTATTGTTTGTAATTTTAATTAAACACTACTCTTCCGTATAATATGCCATCTTACCCTTCCTGAGTTCCTGTTGAATTTGCTTTTTTTGTTATCACACGATTGTTACTTGTTTTTAATCTGATTCCTTAATCTGTAAGGATATTTCAATGTATGTCTCACAGTAATTTAGCCTTCACTCTATAAACATGTTCTTTACATAAAGTACCTTTTATGAATGCATCGCTGACAAGAGTAATTGTAAATCAAAATATTAAATATTTTAATAGCTTTCTGTGATATCTTTCATTTCACAAGCTGTTGGCCTCAATGGTTTCATTTTTCTTTAAAGTTATTTAATAATTTTGTATTTTTTGAAGTGACAGAAAATATTTAAGCATGCTCTCAACTGTTGAATTTCAAAAAAGACTTGCCTTTATCTAAGGCCATTCCTGACCACAACACCCAATTTACCTTACAGCCAATTAAGTCCTTTTGAAAACCAAAAGGACAGCAGATGCTGTAGATCAATGACAAAAATAGAAATTGCTGGAAAAGCTCAGCAGGTTTAGCAGCATCTGTGGAGAGAAATCAGAGTTATTGTTTCAGGTCGAATGACGCTTCCTCAGAACTGAGTTCTCTCCACAGATGCTACCAGACCTGCTGAGCTTTTCCAGCAAGTCCTTTTGAAATTGAATTCACTGCTGTAATGTAGGAGAGATAGCAGTTAACTTATGCACAGCAACAACACAATAAAGATCAGATAATTTACTTTTGTGACTAAGATTAAGGTATAAGTGTTGTCTTGGATAATAGGGATAATTTGCTCAGCTCTTCCAAGAGGGAGTGCCATGAGATCTATTACACCCCCCAAAAGGGACATTGTGATAAAATCTCATCCAAAAGAGTAATAATGTCTTGTGAGCAGCATAAAGGGTTGAATAAGTATGAATTTGTAGCAAATCAAACTAAAACATTTAAGAAGTATCCACTGCAGCTACTCTTGGCAGTTTACAAATGGAAAGGGATTAAAACAATACCGTAGATCAATAATGTGCAGCAAGTAGATACCTTGAAAATCTGCACCTTTACTGTTTCAAAATTTTGATGAATACTAAGAATAGAATTGTGTTTGTACTTTTTCTCTTCCCTACTTCTTCATCTCTTACCTTTAATATATAAAATTCCATAAGTAGATTCTAATTTCAATAAAACTACTTTAAAGGTCTGAATTTCACAAGCACCTTAAAATGTATACACATTTGATATTCAATTTTTCCATTCAATTTTTTTTCCATTTCATTTTGCATTTCAAATACAAAAAGAGTAACAATTTTAGTGATTGTTCTGAAAAACAAATGGAAATATCACTCTGATATCAAATTAATTTTTTAGAGATCTATTTGATAAAAACTATTTCATATTTTGTGCAGATTGAATAAAATGGAGATACACTAAGAGGCAGGAAGTTATTCAAGATCTGTCCATCATTTGAAATAAAGAGACTGAATCTTATTCATTAAATGGAAAGGAAAGTCTTTTTCTGGGGAGAACATTTGAATCTTTCAAAAGTAATCATAAATTCTTACAATTTCCCACCTGGGCATTGAAGGATTACAGTGAGTAGGTCACATTTTTCCTGGACTTTCTTTATCAAAATAAACAGTGAAATGTGCATAATTTCAGAATTTTGTATGATACAGCATTATTGCAGTCACTCTCAATGGTATATGTCAAATCTATTTGTTCTTTCCCACTTAGAATCTGAATACTTAACATGCTCATGCATAATACAGGAGACAATGGCATATATGCAAGTTTGCATTATCTATTGAATCTTTGTTCCTTTCAAGTAGATTTAACACAAGTTCCAGAGTGTAAATACACCCAAATTGAGAAGTAAGGTTTGGTGGATATATTTGGAGTCAGGAAGTTCTACCAATATATTTACGGATGTAAATTTGTAATAATAATGGACCCCTGCTAGTCTGCTTAAAGAGGACAAGACAGCGCTGCCCATAACTTCAGGCTGAATTCAACGGCAGGCTCTAATACTAAGTGCGTACAATTACAAGTTGGAATACCACCCAGGAGACCAAGTAGCAAATGCGGATGCATTGAGGCACCTCCCACTGGCAGATACACCGCCAGTGCTACTGCCATTGGAAGAGTCTGCAATTGTTTTAGATTTTCTGGACACACTTCCAGTCACAGCTGATAACATCAGACTTTGGACGCAGAAAGATCCGGTCCCGGCAAAACTGAAGTAGCTGGTGGTGATGGGGGACACCGAAGGGCTGTCACAACCAGAATTGAAACCTTTTTGGACCCGGAGAGATCAAATCACAGTCAAGGATGGCACATTATTACGGGGATCAAGAGTGATTGTCCTGAGCAAAGGTTGCTGCCAGATACTGGCTGAACTCCACCAGGGTTATCCAGGGGTCTCCAAAATGAGGATGCTGATGACAAGTAATATCTGGTGGCCCTGATTGGAAGAAGACACAGTCACATTGGTGGGGCAGTGCCCAGAGTGCCAATTACTGACAGCAGTTCCCCCACATTTGTGGGAATGGTCAGGTAAACCTGGACTGGTTTACATGTCGACTATGCCAGCTCTTTCATGGGCTCAATGTTCTTAGTTATTGTGGACACCCACTCAGAGAGGCTGGACATGCATAGAGTTCATTCAGCAAACACGGGGACGATGGTAGAAAGACTGCCCGCATCTTGTGCAATACATGGGGTCCGGGAACTGTTGGTCACAGATAATGGCCCATTGTTTACCAGCAGGGAAGTTGATTATTTCCTAACATCAATTGATGTTCGTTATATAAGGACAGCTCCATACCATCCATCATCCAATGGTCTGGCAGAAAGAGCAGTCCAAACTTTGAAGGCAGGTTTAAAGAAACAGTCTACAGCTTTGCTAGACACTGGACTGTCCCGGTTCCTATTTGATTATAGGACCAGTCCTCATGCAACTACAGGGATAGCTCCAGCGGAGTTGTTAATTGGGAGAAGACTCATCACCAGGTTAAATCTGATCTTGCCAGGCCTGAGGGAAGGGCGAAACAGCATCAGGAATGCCAATGACAGACACAAGATGACTTGTGAGTGAGTGAGACAGTTTACTTCAGGCGACGAAGTTTGATGTAGGAACCATGGGAATGGCCCTACATGGGTAAGAGCCAGGGCGACACGAGACCAGGTCCAGTGACATGTAAAATTCAAGTGGTTGTGACGGTCCTGAGCAAGCATATCGTCAATATGCAAGCTGCAAACTTGCTTTTGCAGGAGCAAAACATGCCAGGCTTCTCAACAGCCTTTCTGACTGTTCCAGAACCCATGAGTTCTCCCTCTGTATCAAGCATTGAAGATACCTCAGAATCTGAGATGGGCGTGACAGATGTTGCTGCCTTGATGTCTCTGTCACCTGAAGAAGAGAATGAATTTCTTGAAAGATGCTCTGGGTGCAAGAGGCGAGGTATTGTGTGTTACCCGCCACCGTTATCAAAGGCAGAGTTGGACGAACCTGATCCAGTGCTTAAACGTCCCAGGAGGAGCTACAGAAAAAAGAAAAAGTCCTTGGACTCAGAGGGGGAAGGATATAGTAATTGTAACAAAGTCAGACAGGTGGACCTCTTAGAATATGAGTTCCCTGATTGGGGCTGTTAATCTGGTCCAATCAGGGAGCCCTGGCTGACAGATAAGAACATGAGTATCAGACAAAGGGTGCTAGATCAGTGTGAAGGACTCTCCACGTGTAAGTAAAGGTTGACTTGGTGACAGGATATCGGATTCTGCGGAGTTATTTCAGAAGCATGTGAAGGAGATCCTTTTGAAGAACCAGGAACAATAGACAAAGAAACCTAACGACCAATGAGTCAAAAGGGAAAATTCCCGGTTTTTTGACAATCCAATTCAGGATCCCAGAGAAGACAGAGTTCTGAGAGTGTCTGCTGACACCAAATATCTAATGATATGTATGCATAGTATGAAGTCAATTCTAATTTTTCTTTTTAAATTTTACTTGAAATTTTTTCTCTTCCCCTATTATTTTCATTAGATTGTCTTTCATTTAAAGGTTTATGTTACTCTTTATTTCAGTGTATTTCAAAGATTCTGCTGCTGCTACACATGCTCCTGTGTGTCAACAACCAGTTTTCTGAATAACATGGATCTACCATGTTTGCATTCGTGCACATTCCATTTTGTATGCTTCTCTGTAACATTTACTCTGCTTTTTAAATTTAACAAATTCTGACCATGCCTCCATTATCCATAAGTTTTAATAGAATTTTCAAGCTTTTCTCATCAACTAATCGTCGAGCCTTTCACTCAGAGTGTATGTATGTTTTACCTGATTTAGCTACTAGTTAGAAATGACAGTGCCAAGACCATGTCTTGCTTTTGTCTTTGTAAAGACATAAACTGTGTTCACTTATCTACTTCATTTTTCCATTGATTGTAAGATTCAGCTTCAAACAACATTTACGTGAAATTATATTCCAATCATTTTCCACTTCTTTGCTGTCTGTAAAGAACTCTAAGTTTTAGATCCTCACCATCCCCTGCTATCAATGTCAACTTGGATCTAAACCTGTTGGTGAGAGATTTTCTAATCAACCTGTTCGAAGTTGTTATAACACACTTCAGGAACAGGACTGTAACCCAAAACACTAGTCCCATCTGTTCCCCCTTTACATCTACAAAGTCAATCAATTTATCAATTAAGCTCAATCACCTGCTTAACTACTTGACATATTAACAGTCAAAATGGGGAGAGTTGTCCCACAGAGGAGTCAAGTCACAGTCTAAACTGAATCTTACCTTAAAGATGCCCTCGACTTTCTATCACCACTCCTTGGTGCGATAATGTAAACTTCAGAATGTTAATGACTGTTCATTGATTGAAAGAAGCAGCAATAGTTCTATCTGGAATAAATTCCTTAAGGGACAAGGACAAACTTATATAGGAACTGAAAGCAATTAGCTATGTCTGGAGAAAAAGGAGTCAAAGATGCATAAAGATTGTTTTAACAACTGCTTGACAAATAGCTGCCTTATACCACAAGAACAAATGACTATCCTACAGAAGAATTTAAGGAGTTAAATGAAGGAAAGCTGTGTTTTCAAAAGGACAACTAATGCTGAATTTAACCAAGGACAAAGAAGCTGCTTCTGATAAGAAGACAAGCTGCAGACTTGATGGTTTCAGAGAAGTAGTCAATATTGCCGATAAAAGAATCTAAAGGAGCATCAATAATGCCACACCACAAACGTCAAGACAGAAAATTGTATAAGAATTCAATCCCCCAGCATTCCTTGAGAGCAAAACTGTAGAGAACAACAATACACAAGGATCAATCCCTGGACACATCCAGAGACAGACACTTTTGGTTGGAATCATAGCTAAATTCCACCATTATTCAGGTAATAGCCAAGTTGGGTTGTGAGGCTTAACTAGCTTGCTTGTTGGTTCTTATTCAAACTTTATTGCATGTAGCAACCAAAATAATTGTTTCCCTATTTGATTGTGAGATTTCTTAATTAGTAGCCAAATTAAAAGGTAGCTGCTGGTAATTAACCCACGACATTGGTATATCCTCTCCCATTGTTGGGCAGACCCACTAGAGGCATTGGGCAACACAGTAGTATATAGCTGGGACAATTGTTACCCTACAATCTTCAACACTGACTGAGTCCCTTGGAACCTCATGACATGAGGACAAATATGGGCAATGAAACCTCATATTAATTACCATCTACTGCTATCTCTCAGTTAGTTGAAACAGTGTTCCCCCATATTGAAAATCAATTGGAGGAAACATTGAGAATATAATCAGGGTGGGATGAATTCCATTAGTAACGTGCATGGTAACATCACTATGTACTGAACGTCAATGGCCTTCCCTCCCCCAATCATAATGTCAGAAGTATGGATATTGCTGATGATTGCATAGTTTTCAGTCTCATTTGCAATTTGTCAGATAGAGAGGTCCATATACTTCTTCAAGACCTGGAAAATGTTGAGGCTTGAGCTGAAAAGTAACATTCAAGTCACACAAATACCAAACAATGACTATTTGTATAACCATTTGTGGATGAAGTGTAAATGGTTGCTACAGCTTGAGCTCCAGATTTTAGGATTTGAGCAGCAGCTGGTGTCAGTGGGCCTGCATCAGTGAGGAAGAGAGCTATAGCCATTGTATGTTTATAGACGTGGCTACCCTGCAGTTTAAGTAAACACAGGCTGTTAGGGAATGGGTGACCACTAGACAGTTGAAAAGAAATCTAGTTTCTTTTGCATTCATATACTAATCTCCCTACCATTGAGAATTGGGACATTTGTGGAGTCCCCTCCTCCTATTAGTTGTTTACTTGTTACCATCATTCATAAATCAAAAAGAACCAAGTAGTGTCGAAGTTCCTTGCGTGGATCCTATTCTCTAGCCAATATTCAATTCTGAATACTGATGACGGGATGGAGCAGCCAGAACCAACTTCATGTCATAGTGAGTGGTTGAGCTCTAAACTGTGAGGGTAGGTGTGCAAGGAAGACTGGTAGAGCAATAGTGATAAGAGATTCTATAGTTAAGGGGGTAGACAGGTACTTTGTGGTGCCACACATGAATCCTCAATGGTATTTTTCCTCCCTGGTCCCAGGGTCACGTAAGTCGAGGACCAGCTGCAGAACATTTTCAAGGGGATGGGTGAGAAACCTGAGGTCATCAGTACCAACAGCATACATGGAAGAAAGAAATGAGTTTTTGTTTTGTTATTCATTCACAGGATGTGAGCATTGCTGGCTGGCCAGCGTTTGTTGCCCATCTCTAATTGCTCAGAGGGCAGTTGAGAGTCAACCATATTGCTGTAGGTCTGGAGCCATATGTAGGCCAGATCAAGTAAGGATGGCACATTTTCTTCCCTAAAGGACATTAGTGAACAAAATAGGATTTTCTAACAATAAGGGATAGTTTCTATGGTCATCATTAGACTCTTCATTCCAGATTTTTTTTATTGAATTAAAATCTACTATCTGACATGGCAGGATTTGAACCCAGGTTCCCAGAACATTACCTGGATCAATAGTCTAGTGACAATACTACTAAGCCATCACCTCTCCAGAACTGCCAGTCCTGAAGAAGAGTCACACTCGACTTGAACTGTTAACACTGCTTCTCTCTCCACAGATTAAAACGCACACCTTAAAGGTAGTTATTTCTGTACTACACTCAGTGCCATATGTTATTAAACCTAAAAATAGCAGGCTAGAGCTGGTCAATATGTGGCTGGTGAGATGATGCTGGAGAGAAGGCTTTAGGTTCATGGAAGGTTGGACCTGTTCAAGGGAGGTAATATCCATATAGTACCTCAACAGGGCCAAGACAAATGTACTTGCTGGTACTGTCAAACAGGGTTTGAATTAGTTTGAAAGGTGAATGGGAACCTGATGGTGAATTCAGATGGGATGAACTTAGGAATGGAAATGAAAATGGAAAAGAAAATTCATGAATAATTCTGGAAGGCATAGGAAACAGAGGATTGAAAATTTAAAAGAATGAGTTTGGCAGTGCTCAAAAGTATATTGTTCAATGTAAGGAGTTTAGCAAATAACGCAAAGGAACTGAAGGTACGGATAGAAATGTGACAATAATGATATCATTGCTATCACAGAAACATGGTTTACGGAAGGAACAGAATGACAGCTCAATCATTCTGCTTTAGAGATAGAGAGAATACTTCTACTAAATTTCATCTCAGCTTGCTTTTCTCCAAGAACTGTTACAACTTCTCAAATTTATCCAAATAACTGAAGCCCTTCATCTCTGGAAACATTTTTGAAAATCTTTTCTGCAGCCTCTCCAAAGCCTTTGAATGCTTTCTCAGATATAAGTTGAGGCTGAATCAATGCATTTCAGAAGTTCAATGCAGCCTTCTTGGTTTTGTATGCCATACCTCTATTCGTAAAGTCCAGTATTCTGTGTGTCATTTTAACCACTTTCTAAACTTGCTCTGCCACTTCAATTCAGTCAAGCACATACACCACAGGCTTCTCTGTTCCTGAAGTCCCTTTAGGATTATACCTTTTATTTATCTTGCCTCACCTAATTCTTCTGAGCAAAATTAAACACCTCATCATTATTGACCTTAAGTTTTCTCTGCCACATTTTCAACTATTTCCCCAGCCTACAAAGGACCTTTGGAAATCCATCATTATCCTTCTCACAGTTAACAATAATTCCAAGTTTTATATCATCTGTAAACTTAGAAGTTGTGGCCTGTACACCAAATTCTAAGTCATTAATATATACAAAGGAAAACAATGGTCCCAGGGAATCCCACCATGTACCTTTTCTCCGGTTCAAAACAAAATCACCAACATGCTGTCACTTCCCCTTTCTATCCCATGACCTTCTACTTTGTTGGAAAGTCCGTTCTGTACATCTTTAAAATGCTATCTTCTTCTGCTTCATCTTAGGAAAAGGAATAGGTTATTCAGTCTATCAAGCCTGCTGGATCTATCCTGGAAATTGGCTGATCATCTCCTCAATACCATTTTCCTGCATCACTTTGGTCACTCATCATCCAGAAAGAACAGGTTTTGATTTGTCCTCTTGTAGGATTGTACTTCAACTGTATTGAATGATGTAATAGTATGAAAGATATATGTGAAAGTTGCATTAGCTCCACACAAGCTGACAATGTAAGAGTGGAGAATCAGGCAGGTTTGATGGATACAGTCATCACTCCTAGTTCCCGATTGTGGTAATTATGCCTAACAAGTTAATGTTACTAAAACCTATTGTTATAATGCAATTAATGCCCTTTTTTTCAGGGAATGTTGGCTTCACCACTTGTGCCAGCATTTATTGAACATCCATAATTATCCTTGAGAAGCTGGTGGTAAGCTGCCTTCTTGAATTACTGAACTCCAGTTGGTGTTAGTTAGGGAGTTTCAGGATTTCAATCCAGTGACACAGTACGAAGGGCACTATATTTCCAAGTCAGGATGGTTAGTGGCTTGGAGGGGAGCTTATGGGTGATGATGTTCTCTGGTATCTGTTGCCCTGGTCATTCTAGATAAAAAAGGTCATGGATTAAGAAGGTATTATCAAAAGACCCTTGGTGAATTTCTATAATGCATCTTATGAATGGGATACACTGCTACTACAGTGTGCCAGTAGTGGGGTAATCCTCTTCTTGTCTAGTGGTTTATCCTTAACCACTGATAATTAGACAGCTCCTTACACCTAGTGTAAACAAAGTGGTTGGTACCCAAAGCCCAGTATGATAGACTGCACCAAAATCTCTGTTCTTTAAATGTAGCCCCTTATTCTCTTACAGTTTTCTCTGTCAATATTTAATTGCACTTTACTTCTGACAAATTCATTCTTACGCCACTAAAAGTCATTCCCCTCCAATTTACAATTTTAATATTTTACTTTGGATTGCTTCTTTCCCTTTTCCATGGGTAACCAAAATCTCTGACCTCAATGTTGCAGGAATTAAACCTTCCCCACTGCATCATCTCTCCAACCAAACTCTCCCCACCTATTTCTGTACTTACTGGCATGAAGTACAATGTCTGATCCAGAGGTTATTACCTTTATAGTCCTATTTACTAGTTCCTTTCGCAGCTGCTAAAATCTGCTTGAAGGATTGTTATCTTTCCTTCAAATGATGCTGTTGTGAACAATGTGGAATATGACCTCTGGCTGTTAATGGATTCCCCCAACCCCAACGTTTCTCCATTAGCTGGAGAAACAGCATTTTCAGATTTCAGATTTTAACCAAATGTCTTGTGGTATCAAACTATTAAGCTACATTGGTACAACAAATGTACATTAATGTGGAATCTGGGCTAGCGATGGTGATGCTCACAGAAAAGGTGGAATAAGTCCATGGATTTTAAAGACAATGTATTTGATTTTGACTTTTGATGAACCATCGATGAACTTTTCTGGCTGGATGGCTGTACCAAGATTTGGCTTTAACATAGCATAGCAGTTAACAGGCTGCCCCTACATCAGCTGTGATGTTCATACTGCATATAAGCATAGTGATAGGAAACAAATGTTAAGAAATTATAAGGACATAGAACTGTATAATCACTCTTTTTATGAATTACATTTGTAAATATACGTATAATTCCATAGTATATTACATTTAATCATGTGTATATTAAAAACAGAAATCACTGGAGTACTCATCAGGACTGGCAGCATCTGTAAAGAGGGATACTGTTGATGTTTTGAGCCCAGTATGACCCTTCTTCTGTAACCTTTGTCCAAAACCTGAAGAGTCATGTTGGACTCAAAATGTTGACCCGATTTCTCTCTCTGCAGATGCAACCAGCCTCCTGAATTTCTCTAGCACTTTCAGTTTTCACTCAGATCTCCAGCATCATGAGTACTTTGCTTTTATATTAATTATGCATGTTGTGTTATCATTTACTTGATCAACCGAGGATGATATAGGCCTGTGAATATACAATTTCTGAGAATACTGATATAAAATTGAACCTTGGACATCATTTATAAACTTGAGGCCTTGGAATACATCTGGTAACCTATTGAGCTGTGTTATCCATCCCTCTGAGACTGTTATCTGAATAGGGTTTACAGCCAAGTGATTACTTGACTTAATGGTTCTGCATGACAGAGTTATATATAAAGCAATTCTCCCATTTGGAGAATGTCAGCAAAAAATGAGTGTCCCTACCACATTAAGATTTCTCATGGCCTTCAGTGTTGCATTTGTATGGTGCTACTTGTGGCAAAGACTTGCAGGTGCCAGAGGTCATGGGAATATGTAATGTTATGTAGTGCTCCTGCTGGTACTGATGTCTCAACATTGCAGCATATTTGTGCAAGTGCAATTTCTTTTAATCTCATATTGGCACATACAAAGATCACAATAGCAGCAGTACCAATGTGAAACGGTAAAGTTCAGTGTCAGCATCAGAACATAAGAGCTATGAAGTGGAACAAAGCCATCTGCGCCCATTTATCCTTTCCTCTTCCCACAGGCATTATGAAACTTTGGACTTCTGATATTGAGAAGCCTTGCATGCTGCAAAATAGACCTCATGTTCCTGCTGCCCCACCCCTATCTGTGGCATTACTAACTCCCTCCCTTGCACCTTCCTCCCTGCCTTAATGAACAGAAATTACCCTTCAGCACGTACTGTAATGTTTCTCCTGGACTAGTGGAATCTAATTGAAGGAGACCCTAAGGATTAAAGCTGTACTACTGTGTTCAGAGGGTCATACACGAGGGAACACACCAGAATACAATACTCATCCAGTTGACATATGATTATTAGGCTGTTCTTTTAGTTGGTCATTGGGCTTGCCTTTAACTCCATCCATGCACAAAGAACGTCCTCCCACTTCAAAAGATTGTACTTACACAATGACTCTATTAAGAGAATAAAGCTGGTGTCTATCACCTTTGGCCACACTCCAACACCTTCACCCATCAACATACCTCCAGCACCCTTGATCCACTAAATGTAACCATTCTTCATGCCTTCAGACACCCTTGAATCTCTACCCCCACCTCCAACCCGACAACCTTACACTTAACTTTATAATCATCAAACTCCATATACTTTCTCTTCCATTTGAACCCACACCCTTTACTGCCTACTGTCCAATCTTACCCTATCTCTTAGACCATCCATTCCTGGCCAACCACCTTATCCTGTGTTCCGTGCATTTGATCTCAATCATTGCATCATTGACAACATTTCCATGAAAGAAAGAAGGTAGAGAAATCATACTAATTCCAGCAAGTTACTGAACTTGCCTGCTGCCCACCATGATATGGAGTTGGAAGCCTAAAGGCATATATCACTTATTCAAAGATAACTCAGTTAGAAGGGGTCTGAATTCTTAGATCCTTAAGAGCAAATTCATACAAAAGGGCCTCCCAATGCATACTATCCAGAAGCTGAATTTCCTTCAAACTTCCCTGAACTTAATTACCTAGTTTTATCTCACTATTAAGAAGTTGATTTCTGCCCTCTCTCTCATTTAAATTCCCACAACCACCTTGATTCCTGCTCCTCGGCGTGGCAGAAGATTCTATCCTAGGTATGCAATTATGTTACTAAGTTTTACTGCCTTCAGTGTGTTTCTACCTCATATGCAGCACATAAGTACGATGCTAAAATGTAATTAGTGGTACTATTAGATGATGCTGGTTCATTTTGCCCTCTCACATATGGGATTGTATTCAGGAAATTGCTTTGAGTTAATTAAACATGGTAGCATAGAATTATTCTGCTCAATGTTACTGGTAGACCATGCAATGCAATAAAATGTAATTTATGCAAACAGGTCTACAACACATCATACAACCATAAAACATAGGAGCAGAAGTAGGTCATTCAGCCTATCATTCAACAGGATCATGGCTAATGTGACAATCCTCAAATCCACTTTTCTGCCTTTTCTTCATGAGCCTTAATTACCTTACTGAATAAACATCTAGCTATTTCAACCTTGAATATACTTAATGATACAGCCTCAAGCCCTCTGTGGTAAATTCCACAAATTTACAACCCTCTGAGAAAAGAAATTCCTCCTTACCTCTGTCTTAAACTGCAACCCCTTATTCTGATATTATGCCTTCTGGTTCAAGACTCTCCCACAAGACAAAATACCCTGTATGCATCCACCCCATCAAGATCTCTAAGAATCAGTTTAGCTGTATCCAAATCTTCAGTTGGAAAATTCAGAATCTTGATTTTTGACTTACATTTCAATACTATGAACAGAATCCAGTGTATATATTCTTTGAACTACTTTACATCATCATTGCTGTTCTTAAAATGGTTGAGTAAAACTTATAATTGTATATTGCAAATTAATGAAAACATTTTGATTACATTAGAATTGTAAAACTGACTATTTGAATGATATGTTGCTCAATTAGATTGTAATTATATGCATTATATTTGTCTTCAGGACTTGCAGAAAGCAGTTGAGACATACAAGTTGAGTTTACTCCATATTTATGTTTACAATTGCCAGGTGCAAAAAAGATAGGATAGCCAATAGTATTGTTCCCCTAAAATGCAAAATTTTATCAAGGTGATAGTTGCAGATGGCAATGTTTTGACTTTTAGAAAATTTAATAAATGTGTAATTTGAGATAATGCTGGCTTAATCCTTGATTAAGTTTGACTTAAATTCTGGTGGGTGGTTTTCAGCTTTATTAAAAGTGATCATTATGCGGAACCATTCTTTGCAGAAGTGAAGTTTCTTTGGAGAAAAGCTTTTACATCTGCCTTGCCCACCTTTATTTATTACTTCAAAAGATGAGTCCTAAAATCATGTCTATTTTTCAGAGTATAATGAAAAGGCAATTGCACATTGATTTAAAACATCTCTGATTTTGATTTCACAGGAGTTCAGATGAATGAGGTGCGATCTTGTGGAAAGCAATAAAATTCTGACAGGACTAGAGAGGGTAGATGCAGGAAGGATGTTCCCAATGACACGGAAGTCTAGAACCAGGTGTCACAGCCAAAGGATACAGAGTAAGCCATTTAGGACTGAGATGAGAAATTTGTTCAACCAGAGAGTGGCGAGCCTGTGGAATTCACTACCACAGAAGTAGTTGAGGCCTAAGCATTGTATAACTTTAAGGAATTGGATAGAGCACTTGGGGTGAAAGGGATCAATGGACATGCAGAAAGCAGACTGTTGCTTTGGATGATCTTCCATGATCATAATGTATGGTGGAGCAGGCTCGAAGGGCCAAATAACCTGTGTCTGCTCCTATTTTCTATGTTTCTATGATTTCCACCAATTATATTTTATTTGGGGGTTGGTCAGCTCAGTTAGGTCGATGGCTGGTTTGTCATACAAAATGATGCCAAAAGCGCATGTTAAATTTCTGTGCAGGCTGATGTCACTGTGAAGATCCTGTCTTGGGGCTTGGAGGGGAACTTGTAAGTGGTTGTATTCCCATGTATCTGCTGCCCTTGTCCTTTTAGGTGGAAGTGGTCATGGGTTGGTAGGTGCTGTCTAAGGATCTTTGGTGAATTTCTGTAGTGCATCTTGTAGATAATACACATTGATGCTGGAAATTGAAAACAAAAACACATTTCTGGAGAAACTCAGCAGGTCTGGTAGCATCTGTGGAGAGAAAGCAGAGTCAATATTTTGGGCCCAGTGACCCTTCAACAGAACTAGTAGTAGTTAGGAAAAGGCGGTATTTATGCTCAATAGAGGGGTGGGAAGGGAACGGTTGGTTTAAGGGAGTGAGAGGATTGGTGGATACAGATCCCAAGGGAGAGAAAGACAGGCAGACAAAAGGATGGATAATGGTAAGCCAAGAAAAGAGAAAAGTTAATAATGGGGACTGTAAGTAGGAGAAAAATGGATTGGCAGTGCTCAAGACAGCCCATGTGATAGCAAGGCCCATGTGTAGGGTGGGTAAAGGCCCTAAAATTATTGAAATCAATATTGAGTCCTGAAGATTGCAGGGTCACCTATTGCAAATGAGCTACTGTTCTTCCAGCTTGTGTGGAGCCTTGCTGGAGCACTACAGCAGGTCTGAGATAAAAATGCTGGCCAGGGAGCACAACGATATGTTGAAGCCAAAAAAAGTAAGATTCAGTCCTAAATTTCCTTTAATTCACCATTAAACACATTCAACAAACTCCTACTTATTTATTTCATATTATTGTTGTGTATGTATTCCTTAAATATTTTCTGAACTATGTTATTGCATATTGTTAGAATAATGTTAACTTATTAATAAAGATGTTTATTGAAAACAAGTATTTGTCTTTAACTTTAAGAGCGGACTATACGGTAAATGGAAAAGCCCTGGGGAAAATTGATGCACAGAGAGATCTGGGTGTTCAGATCTATTGTACTCTGAAGATGGCAATGCAGGTCGACAGAGTGGTCAAGAAGGCATATGGCATGCTTTCATTCATCGCTCGGGGTATTGAGTACAAGAGTTGGCAGGTCATGTTGCAGTTGTATAGGACTTTGGTTCGACCACATTTGGAATACTGCGTACAGTTCTGGTCACCACATTACCAAAAGGATATGGATGCTTTGGAGAGGGTGCAGAGGAGGTTCACCAGGATGTTGCCTGGTATGGAGGGTGCTAGCTATGAAGAGAGGTTGATTATTTACATTAAAAAGATGGAGGTTGAGGAGGGACCTGATTGAGGTCTACAAAATCATGAGAGGTATAGACAAGGTGGATAGCAAGCTTTTTCCCAGAGTGGGGGACTCAATTACTAGGGGTCACAATTTCAAGGTGAGAGGGGAAAGTTTAAGGGAGATATGTGTGGAAAGTTCTTTACGCAGAGGGTGGTGGGTGCCTGGAACACGTTGCCAGCAGAGGTGGTAGAGGCAGGCACGATAGCGTCATTTAAGATGTACCTAGACAGATACATGAATGGGCAGGGAGCAGAGGGATACAGATCCTTGGAAAATAGGCAACACGTTTAGATAGAGGATCTGGATTGGCGCAGGCTTGGAGGGCCGAAGGGCCTGTTCCTGTGCTGTAATTTTCTTTGTTCTTTGTTCTTAACTACATTTCCTGAGAGATTACAACAACATATAGAGCATGTCATAGTCCCAGGCTGCATTTAAAGGCAACAAGAGAATGAATGTTTTTAAGCACAAAATGATTTAGTTCATTCTAAGTCAGCTAACATTTAGTTTCTTTAAGTTAAACAAATACTTGCTGTTAAATCCTATTTCTTTAACTGTAGCAGCAAGGGGCAATGAATTACAATTGTGTCTGTGAATATCTCAGTCTTGTTGCTGCCATGTCGAATTAAAGTTTGCATCCATTCTCATTTATTGACCTATTTAGCAGTAATGTTCTGCATTCCATAGTTGGAATAATGACGTTTGGGATATTTACAGTTAAGTAGTCATTTTAGCTGCTTCAGAGTTGATCATTATTACAAATACATTACAATCAGCAGATATTTGAGCATTGCTGATTATGACTTTTAAAGGAGTTATACATATCAATTTTATGAAATTTTGTATTTATGTTAATAATATGCTTATCATGCAGAAGTAGCTCTCACAAATTTTGATCCCTCAATTTTTAAACCTATTCTTGCAAAGCTTATGCACTGTGCGATCATTCACTCGACTACGGGGAATTCCTGCAATATTTCAGAATCAGCGATCTACGAACACATCAGGCAGGTCTCTATACTTTGTTTACTAGGGATGGATCTTTCATTTGATTTGCCATAGAAGGCAGTTCCTAAAAACAAAGCAATGTTGAGCATTTTTTGTATTGTTGGCTATCCAGTCTATATAGAGCTTTTGTTTTGTTGTAGCCACACAAATAACAGGTTGCCATTTGAGTTTTATTGAAGATTTTCATTTTGCACAAATCTGGACCAATTACAATAAATATCACAGTAAAACGAAAACAACGTTTACACTGTATGAGCAGAGAACGCTGATTGGTTGGCAAGTGGTCTCTGACTGGCAGAGATGTTTCCATGGAGAATGTGTCAGTTAATGATGAAGGACAGTAAAATGCCAAGCGTTGTTTACATTTTAAACTAAGCAGCCTAACTCTGATTGGTCAATACATTGTCCCAAGAAATGAATCAGAGAATGGCTGCCAAATATTTTGTTGAGAGAACTAACCTGCTCGGTTTACAATTATATTAGCCATCTCTTTTAACACCCTCAGACAAAGTCTATCTGGAAGTTTAAAGACTTCTCAGCCTTTCCCTACATAAGGCCTAGCAAGGTCACTTACAGTATCTTACCAAACTTGCCTCATTAACTATGTACCTCAAGCCGATGGTGACCCTTTTGCTCAATTCTACCCTATCCTAGCACTTGCCATTACTGGAACAACTTGCCACTCAGCAGATATCTGCTGCAAGACTGGCAGAAGGTTGATACAAGAGTATCAACCCAGATGACAAGTCTAAGAGCAGCAGCCAGCAGCTGCAGGGGCCCTCAGTATGTGTGGGCTTGACAGGAGGACTAAAGTTTATTGTTCTCGACTCCATTTCCTGGCAATGAATGAGGCACGGTGCCAGTGCAGGCTACGTGTGTTCTGGGACACTGCGATGGAACTGTGCTAGATACTAAAGAGGGATGTGAGAGCTGCAGGAGTGGCTGTGAGGGTAACAACTGCATTGAACTTCTATCTGACTGACACCTTCCAGGGAGTGACACGTGACCCAGTGTGGGGTCTCTCAGTCATGCATCCACAAATGCATCAGGACAATAGCTGATGCCATTAGTGCAAGGTCATATTGGTTCATTCAGTTTAGGATTCAGAAACATAGCTGGTTTCCCCCAGTTGCAGAGTGAAATTGACTGTACACATGTGGCACTGAGAGGCTGTTTTACAATGTTGTGGAATTCATTAATGGGAATGGGTTCCATTCCATTAATGTCCAGGTAATCTATGTTCATTGGTACCACTTCCTGGACAGGTGTGGCCACTTCTCGGGCAGCTGCCATAAATCACACAAGCTGGAGCACTCTCCTGTACCTGGTGCAGTTGAGAGTCTAGGTGTCTTACAAGGCTGGTTGCTGGGTGACCAGGGATACACATTATGACCATGGCTCATAACACTGCTTCACAACCCCTTAACTGATACAGGTCGCAGGTTTACTGCTGCCCAAGCTTCGACCAGGGCTGTAGTGGAACAGATGTTAAGACTACTGAAGATGTTCTTTTGCTTGGATTAGTCTGGAGGTCCCTCAATTATAGACCAGACAGAGTAAATTACAGTATGCAGCAGCTCTCAGGTCCCACTCGAGCATCTGGCATAGTTATGTCACATTGTTGTGGACATGTGGAGCCTGCATCAACACTGTACCTTGCTAATCCCCAGGAAGTACAGTCAGGGACAGGAAGCTCTAGTCCTCCAGCAGACAGAATGCATCTTGAGGGGCTCTACAGCTGTGATCTCTGCTTGAGCTGGGTGTTCCTTGGTCCTTGTGGCAGCCTACAGCTGCTTCTGAGCTTGTTGTCAGCCTTGGTCCTCCTGCATCCACCTTTGCCTTCTTAGACAGGCAGTGACCAACATTCCGCTATAAGCTGGGTACATGACTCTTGCTGACAATGATCTTTATTGGGAACATAGGCAGTAAAAGAGGTTCTTAGCTCTGAGAACAGTCAGTGGTGGCATGCCCTGCAGGTGAGGGCTGCACACACACCTCCATTCAGTGAGACATGCGGACCCCAGTAACAAGGGTCATGTCTCCATGCATTCAGCTTCAGCCTCATGTACTAATTTAGGGAAAGTGCTGCATCAGCTAAGAGACCAACACATTACATCAAAAAGGGAGTGGCTACTGCACTCTGATCCCTTCCCATCCCAGACCTGCATCAACCATGAAACTTATAAATGCTTTCAGTAGAGTCCATTGTAACACTTATTTATGATGATGAAATGATTGTCTCTGCCTCCCACAGTACCCTTACAGGTAGACAGGTGATGGCCTAATTGTATTATCACTAGGCTATTGATTCAGAGATCCAGGGAATGTTCTGGGGACGTGGGTTTTAATCCCTCAATGGCAGATGGTAGAATTTGTATTCAATGAAAGTCTGGAATTATGAGTTTAATGATGACCATTATTGATAGTTAGGAAAAATCCTACCTGGTTCACTAATGAACTTTATAGAGTCCCATCATTATCTGGTCTGCTATACACGTGACTCCAAGCCCACAGCAATGTGGTTGACTTTTGATTGCACTCTCAACAAGGCTGCTAACTTGCTCGCTGAGCTATCTTGTTTTCGTTCAGATGTTTTGTCATCATGCTAGGTAACATCATCAGTGAGGCCTCCGATGAAGCAATGTTGTCTTACTCCACTTGAAATTTATACTGTCCGGTCTGTACTGGTGAGTTGCGTCATTTTCCATTTTGTTCTGTATGGGTTTGTATATGGGGTCCAATACTATATGTTTGTTGAAACAGTGTTGAGCGATTGGCATACCATCCTCATACCTTAACTTTATTCCTGTTACCTTTCCTAACTCCCACCTCAACACACGCCTCTGCTTCCCCCTCCTCAGCCTTGATTACCATCCCATTTTGGCAATGAACCACTCCTTTGCCCCTACAGCACTTTCTTGCACTTGTCTCAATGATCAACTCACAGATGCCCCAGCCTTCTGACTGGCTCTAACAAAGCCCCTGGACATGACTGACCAGACCCCTGACCATTGTCTTTGCAGCTCCCTGACCAACAACATGGAATTCCCCTGAATATTTGTGATGGCCCTACAGGACTGACCATTGCTGACTCCACAAACCATAGTCAGATACATCCCTGGCAGGCCCAAGTGGATGCCTGATCATGACCAGGCCCCTGGAGAGTGCATAGCCTGTGCCTCTGATTGCCTGTGCTGACCCCCTGACTGACTACCCACCCAACTGACTAAACTGAGAACTAGTCCCCAACCACCTTTTGACATGGCCATTTGGTTGAATAAGCATGCAGTGTGTTTGCTATGCAGGCAGCTGTCATATGCTGTAGGTGCTGGATTGACATTTCATGCGTAATACAACTAAATGTCTCCCTCCCACCCTGGACAAATCACTACTGATAAGCATCCATACAGCAGTACTGATAGCCTTTAAGTTCTGGCTTACGTGCTAGTGTGCTAACAGGCATGGCACAATGTGACAAGGCATGAATGCTGCTTATATGAAGGCAGGTGCTAAATGAATGAGCATTAAGTGAGTAAGCAAGCAGTCCTAAAATGTAGCCTGATCCATTCTGTGAGTTGGTTGCCTGTCCCTGTGTGCAAAGTGTCCTTGCTGTAGCATTTCAATGCTATTTACCAGGGTGCCCCGCAATGCAGGTCTATACATCCTAAGGGAATCAGAGAGATGCCATGAGGATCTTGAGGTAAATATCATATGCCAATGTATGTCTTGTGCTCGAGGATACTGCCCTGTGATGCTGTTTCATGCTGAACAACATGCAAACACTTTGCAGTAAGTGTGAACTGACATTGCAGGAACTCTCTCTAAATTCAATGTTGAAAGTTCTCAGTGGCTAGTTTGCTTGTGGCGGGTTGTAGAATATTAATGATGTGAGGTGTGCAATTAATTAGTTCATTAGCACGCAATAATCCCTATTAATTGGCAACTCACTGCTGCCTTGCAAATTTCATCTTGACATCCAGGATTTAGTTAAAACAGGCAACAAGTTGTTCCCAAAATCATGATAAACCTCACATAACTTGTCATGCGATTTTGCTACATTTCCCACCATAGCCCATGTCATTCAGGCCCTCATACACCCTGGAATTAATTCAACCAGTTAGATAATTAACTACACTGCTCTCACAGCAGAGTACGTTTACCCTGTCTAAACTGCAAGAAAGAATTAAACTTAGTCAATGTTACCGCTAATTACAGACAAGAGTAAACATTAAGAACAATATTCATAGCAAAATTGATGACTTAATGTCCCACCACTCCTCTCACCGAACTCTGTTATGCACTCAGTTTCCACACCTTCATTCATAGATGTCACCATCCTTTTCTTCAATTTCACCTTCTCCAGGATATATGATTCCATGCTGTATGCTTTCCACACATAGTCTGAATCCCTTGTGTGATTGTGTTATTGTTGGAATTAATTGAATAGAATCATTGTGTGCAGGAGATAGTAAGCAGACAGAGCAGGAGACAGATTTGGAAGATACTTACTTTCTCTATGTCACATTTGGTTGTGCTTCATCTGGATGGAGAATTGATTAAAATAAGATTACCTAAGGCCAATCAACAATGAAACATGAGCTATATGAAAGTTTCACAGGACAATATTATCATAGTAGGTCAAGTAAGATTTCAGCTTGTATGCTTAAGTCTTAACAGAAAACATTGTTTAATTAATACACAAACCAGTGTGTGGCACCTGTATATCATCATTTCTTTAATCTTAAATTCCTTTCTCCACCTGACAGCCTATAATGCTGCTTGCTTTCTCCCCACATGAGGTCTGTGGATGTATATTTGCCACTCCCCAGTGAACCTTTGTTCCTTCACATTAAAATCCAACTTTTCTTGTTACATAATAAATGTTGGACTTAATCCATCCGACAAGCTCACTGGTCAGGAACAACCGGCAAAACCCTATCAGTTCCTTTGGAGAGGCCTACCTGTATTAAGTGGCCTTCAGACATTAATTATTAAGTAGCAACATTAACCAATACCCACCATCAGTAAGTTCTTGTGATAGAGTGGTAGTGTCCCAACCTCTAATGCAAGAGGCCCAACATCAAATCCCATCTGCTCTAGAAGCGTGTAATAAAATCTCTGAACAGATTGGTTAGAAACATATCTACCCCCTTCAACAGTGGCTGTGAATGCAACATCACTGTCTTCTGCTCTCCAGTTTAATCAGGGAGATTTAGCTACTATTGGAAGGCTAGGGGTTTTCCCCTTAATTAAGTGGGCCTGCCCACCATGTTTCACACATCACATTGAATCTACCCTTTAGCTGCAATTTTGATTGCTTAACAGTTCAATTCTGCTTATTTGCATATTTAGAAGGGGATCAAGTGAACGCTTTTAAATTACAAGATTCTCATAGCGATACATGGAAGATGGGCAGCGATGATGGTAAGACTTGGTTTCTTCACAATGTACCAAAGTCCTACTCTATTTGCATTTAAAAAATTGTCTATGTCATCATAGGTGAAATGTTAAGAATATTTATAGACAATGATGCACTGGAATAGGGGGTAGCTTGGACATTTCTGGATGGGAAAGGTTTTAATGATGTGGTTTGGTGAAAGATGCTCTTTGGTCTGCACAAACCTTGTTGGTGTTCCAGAATTTGGGGTTGACCCTGACTGAGTGTTGCAGACTGGCACATTCCAAGGTCCAGGACTACATGCTGAGGGATGCACTATAGCTTGGGGTAGCTGCTGCCAAGGGGCAGGGGAAAGAGACCACTGTCTGAGGCCTTTCTGCTGAAGGTAGAGAGGGGTCTGTTCTGTTAGTGGCCCTCCTAGTGCATCAAATATTTGTAAATATTAGTACAGTGTAGGAGAGGTAGAGTCAAAGTTCAATGTTTTGTTTCTGCTTGATATGCAACTGTGCAGAATTGAACTGCTTTTGTGTCAATGTACAAATGCAAGTAGATTTTTTTATGAATAAAGTATGTGTTTGAAATAGAAAAATTGATTTCTTGGAAGCAAAATGTCGAGGTTAAACATGACTGTGGATTATCTGCTGCTTACTGTATGAATGAATGAATGAATTAGCTTTATTGTCACGTACTCAACTGAGTACAGTGAAAAGTTTACAGTTGCCACATTACAGCCTCATCTTAGGTACAAACAGACCCAGGTATAGATACTTAAGATCAAATTCTTAAGGAAACAAAAAAAATAGAAAACTAAATAAATAATTAGTCCCGCATTATAGGTCATAGGAATAAATTAGAAAAATAAAGAAGTAAAAAATTCAAAATATCAGTCTTTCTGACCCAGTCTATGCCAGTACGTGGCCTTAAGGGAGACCTCCACCACCTCACTGCCACCTGCACCGGACCCACCAACATAAGAGTCGCCCCACTTTAAGTGCCATCTCTTAGCCACTGGCCAATTTTGCTGACATTGCTGAACCCACACTCACCTCACAACCAAGGGTCCCTGACTCCACTGCTAGGCCAGTAATTTGGTGTTGAAGGGTCCAATAAAGGCTTTTAAGATGAGATCAGTCTGGATTTTATAGCTTAATTGCATGACAAACAGACTTGGAGAAGCCTTGGATCTGTCCTGTTCGTTGCCTAGCAACAGCTTCTGGGGTCAAGTTGCTGTGTGTTTTTGCAGAACTGAGAAGTGAATTGCTAAAAAGCCTGTCAGTTGAAAGCATCCTCCTCTCTCTCTCTCTCTCTGTCAGGAAGAGACAAACTTTAAATCAAAACCAGCTAAAAGCTTTCTCTCACTTAAGTAGTTTGAAACTGATAAAGTCTCAAATACCAGGTTTCCTAAATATTTTCAAACTGAATCTCAATTCTGAATCAAATACTTCCATCATTCTGAAACTGATGGTAATTTGATCTCATTGACAGGGAATCAAATGACACTCATTCTATCTTGTGAATCCCAATCCTTGACCTACAGAGGTGTTGTTCCCTTTTTCTTTTTCCCCATCAGACACATGATATCGCTGCAGAGTTGTATTGTTTTGTCTACATAGGTGCAGCAGACTCAACCTTTTCTCCTATATTTTATGATCTGATGGTGTCTGAATATGTGTGCATTGGAGCAAGCGGATAAAGTTTAATTCTGCATTGTAGCTTAATTGACAATTAGTTTTGCCATTTGTTTAAAGAATGTTTGTTTCTGAAAAATTGTTTTAAAAAAAAACAAAAGCAGAAATTGCTGGAAAAAACCTCAGCACATCTGCTGGCATCTGCGGAGACAAAGCAGAGTTTATTTTTCGGGTCCAGTTTATGAAGTTGAGTTTTTTTCAATTTCTGCTTTTGCTTCTGATTTCCAACATCTGCAGTTCTTTAGGTTTCAAGTTTTTTTTTGGTTTCTTTAAGAAATTTGGTGAAAGTCTCTTTTATCCTAGATAACCGTGATTAGGTCAAACATTTACTCTTCTGGTTTGACTTGTGGAGTGGTGGGGATTGATTACCAGTGCAATTGTTCACACAGAGTTGTAGCAGAAACTAGACACAGTCCTTCCTGCAGACCTTGTGCTTGCCATGACTTTTAAGACTTTTTTTTTCCCATTTTGAGTGGAAGTATTTTGTCAAGTGAGATTCATGGTCGAGTCCACTAGAACTCAGTACACTTTTTCTAACGTTCTCCGCTCTTCATTAATTATGCAACCAGATACCTTTGTACACTCCTTATGGGATTGCATGGCAGGAGAAAAATCAGAACCACTCATAGTGCCAGGAGCTTTGCTTTTCATGTTGTGGGCACTGAATTTAAAGTTCACAGATACCAACCCCTTCTGTTGCTGCAAGTCAGGAGCTGGCTCCTATATTGTGGTGCTTGATCATTGTCATGAACTACAATTCTCTTAATTACATATATCATGTTTCTTAACCCTTATCACCCACCTCATTCTCCCAACTACTAAGGCTTTACACTTTTTGCTCTGCCGATTCACTTAGTGAGGATACTTCAGCACTAGTCTTGCTTGTGCACCTCCACTAATTGCTCTTCTATCGTCTGCTACCAACTACCATCATACTCCAATCCCTCCCTTTGTCACATTGCAGGATGGCTCGTGTGGGGTGGGAACATCAATAACAAACTAACTCATTAAGGTTCAATGTGCTGCGCTGCACTGCTCCCGTTAACATCACTGCTAATTCAATTCTGACATGCACGATCTTTCATTCCTGTTACACAAATAATTCCCCCTAGTCTCTTATCTAGGGTCTAGCAACACTTTGTGAAAATCGCCTAAGGATAGTGTCTGCCAAATATGTACACAGATCTGCTTTCCGTTTCTGTAAGCAGAGAAGACAAGACAGGGGCAAAATATCTTGGTGTAACTCCAGGGCTCCCCTTCCGTCAGGGAGACAAGGTGGTGCTCTCCACTGTGACAAGCTGCCTGCTTCTCCCTCTGTAGTTAAAAAAAAGTGAAAGTGACAGACACTGCCTGTGTGCAGTTTAACACGAAAGAATCTGCTCTTTCCTTCCACTTTATTTTCCTTTCCTTTTGGTTTTCTTTTTCTTCTTTTCTGTAGCGGGTTGGTCGGCAGTACCGGCAGGGCCGCGAGAGCGGGCCACATGCAGAGTGTGGTGAGTTTGTTCTCCAGCCATTCAGGGCCTGTGGTGGCAGCAGCGGGGTCATTCTCCAAGTATTGAGGGCCTGTGGCGGCAGCAGTGGGGTCATTCTCCAAGTATTGAGGGCCTGTGGTGGCAGCAGTGGGGTCATTCTCCAAGTATTGAGAACCTGTGGTGGCAGCAGTGGGGTCATTCTCCAAATATTGAGCGCCTGTGGTGGCAGCAGCGGGGTCATTCTCCCAATATTGAGAGCCTGTGGTGGCAGCAGCGGGGTCATTCTCCAAATATTGAGAGCCTGTGGTGGCAGCAGCAAAGCCCCTCCAGCGATCAGGATGATGGCGCCGGCAGCAGTGAAATCTTCAAGGTGGCAGTGCCGGCAAGGTGATATCTGCAGCCAAACTGGGACTCGTGGCCTGGTAGCAGCCTGGTCTGGCAGTGGAGCCAGGGACATTTGGTTGCTGGTTGAGTGTGGGTTCAGCAGCATCAGCAAAGTACACCCAACGGCGAAGAGATGGTGTTTAAAGTGGGGTGACCCCTATGTTGATGGGTCTGGCACTGGTCGTGGAAGTCTCCCTTGAGGCTGGGTGCCAGCGTGGACTGGATCAAAAAGACTGATATTCTGAATTTTTCACTTCTTAATTTTTCTAATTTATTCCTTTGACCTCCGATGCCGGACTATTTATCTCCGTACTTTTCTAATTTTGTTTTTGTTTCCTAAGAATTTGATCTTAAGTATCTATACCTGGATACCTTTGTACCTGAGATGGTTCTGTAATGTGGCAACTGTAAACTTTTCACTGTACATATTTGAGTACATGTGACAATAAAGCTATTTCAATTCAATCTATGCACTATAAAGCAATGGAAGCCATTGAGGCTGGCAACTTCCATGTAAGCACAAAATAAGTGAATGCTAAGAAGCCAAGGTGCAACCTATGTAGCAGCATGAAATGCTTGTGTGCCTTTGTATGCAAAGGAAGAAGCATACAAATCCTAAGTGTCCCTGATCTCCATAGTCATATCGAAGGGCTGGATTGGTCCAGGTGTAGTCATGATGGTGCGTTAATGTTTTACTGAAACCAACATGCGTGGATGAAGGTTGGAAGAGGAGGAGGATGGTGGCCTCCCAGCATGCAGGGATGTTGTGTTGCTTGTATATTTGCATGATGGGCAGGCCAAATGTTTGGTGAACTGAAGCTGCCAGGTACCCACTTTGACTTCAATTCTAGCTTCTCAGGGATGGAAGGGAAAATTGAAAGTTGCATGAAAATAAGGAGAGTTGGGGGCTAATAATGAGTTCTGTTGCTGCTTAGTAGCAAGATTTTGAAGTGGCCATTTAAAACCTAAGTGGATAAAAATCACAAAACCTTTACTAGACATCTATATTCAAGTAATTTTCTTTCTCATTATGTTTTGCTATTGCCCATACCACAGAGGGGAAAATTCAACTCAAAATCTTCTCCACCACGTTGTTTATGTTGACAACTCCACCTTCAAATACTGTTAGAACATGAGAATTAGGCTCAGGAATAGCCCATTTAGCTCTTTTAACCTACTTTGCCAGTCAGTAATATCATGGCTGATCCGATTGTGACTTCTACTCCACATTCCTAATAGTCGCCATAACCCTTATCCCTTGTCAATTGAAAATTGGTCTTACACAGCCTTGAAAAAATTTGACAACCCAGCATCCACTGCCCTCTTTGTGAGGAATTCCACACAATCACAACATTTCTGTTAGAAGACATTCCTCCTCATCTTTCTCTTAAATGGGCAACCCCTCGTTTTTAAACTTTGCCTCCTAGTTTCTGATTCTGCCATGTCAGCAAATATCCCCACAGCATCTACCTGTCAATCTCCCTCAGAAACTCATCTGTTTCAAATAAAGGCACCTTAACTCCAATGACTGTAGACCTATCTGTTCAATCTTTACTCATAAAATAAGACATTAATTCAAGAAATTACTCTATTGAACTTTCTCAGAACTTTACACTATAGTTCAGGCTCAACCTCATTAACGGCCTGCACAGCTGGAGTAAGACTTATTACTTTTACACTCCATTCACCCTTGCACTAAAAGCCAATGTTCCATTACAAAAACAACTAAAACAACAACAACAACAACAAAAACAGAAGTTGCTGGAAAAGCTCAGCAGATCTGGCAACATCTGTGAAGAAAAAAATCCGTTTACGTTTTGGGTCCAGTGACCCTTCCTCAGAACACAATGTTCTCATTAACCTTCTTAATCACTTGTTGTACATGCATGCAATTTTTTTAATAGTGCATGTCCAAGGACACCCAGGTTCCTCTCTACTGCCACATTCTGTAGCCTCGTTCTATTTAAATAATTTTTTTAATTTTCTATTCTTCCTGCTAAAGTGGACAACTTCACATTTTCCCACGTTATACTCCATCTGCCTGTCTTTTTCCCCTCACTTAATCCTTGCATCTTCCTCAACATTTTTTCTGTTTGTACCTTTAGCTAATTTGGATGAAATAAAGTTAGTTTCTTCATCCAAATCATTAATATAAATTATAAATATTTGAGACCATTGCACCAATCTCTTTGAATCTACACATTATTATTTGCTAACCTTAAAATGATCCATTTATCCTGACTCAGAGATAGTAAGAATTGCCAGTGCTGGAGCCAGAGATAATACAGTGTGGAGCTGGAGGAGCACAGCAGGCCAGCCAGCATCAGAGGAGCAGGAAAGTTGACGTTTCGGGTTGGGATCCTTGTTCAGAATTGGGGGAGGGGGAAGGGAGCTCTGAAATAAATAGAGAGGAGGGGTGGGGCTGGGGAAGGTAGGTGGGATGGTGAGAGGTGAGTGCAGGTAGGGAGTGGCGTGGATTGGTCAGTGAGGTGGGAGAGAAGATGGACAGATTGTGTCAGGTCAAGGAGGTGGGGATGAGAGGGAGGGTTGGTCATGGGATGAGGCCGGGGGTTGGGGAGATATTGAAACTGGTAAAATCCACATTGAGACCCATTGGGCTGTAGGCTCCCAAGGCGGAATATGAAGTGCTGCTCCTCTAGTTTCTGGGTGGCGTCATTGTGACACTGGAGGAGGTCCAGGATGGACATGTCACCCAGGGAGTGGGAGGGCGAGTTGAAGTGGTTTGCGACTGAAAGGTGTTGTCATTTGTTGGGAACAGAGCGCAGGCGCTCTACAAAGCGGCCTCTGAGCCTCCGCTCGATCTCACTAATGTAGAGGAGGCCACACCAGGAGCAGCGGATGCAGTAGACCACATTGGCGGATGTGCAGGTGAACATTTGTCTGATGTGGAAGGTTTTTTTGGTTCCTTGGATGGAGGTGAGAGTGTAGGTGTAGGGACAGGTGTAGCACTTCCTGCGGTTGCAGGGAAAGGTGCCGGGGGTGGTGGGGCTAGTGGGGAGTGTAGCGCGGATGAGGGAGTCGCAGAGAGAGCGGTCCTTATGGAAGGAAAATAGGGGTGGGGAGGGAAATATATCTTTAGTTGTGGGGTCAGATTGCAGGTGGCGGAAGTAGCGGAGAATGATACCTTGAATCCAGAGGTTAGTGGGGTGATACATGAGGAGAAGGGGGATTCTGTCATTATTTTTGTTGCAGGAAGGGGATGAGAGGGCAGAGGTGCGGGAAATGCATGAGATGCGGTCCAGAGCATTTTCGACTACCGAAGTGGGGAAGTGGCGCTCCTTGAAATAGGAGGACATCTGGGATGTTCGGGAGTGGAATGCCCCATCTTAGGAGCAGACGTGGCGGAGGCGGAGGAATTGGGAGTAAGGGATCGCATTCTTGCAGGAGGGTGGGTGGGAGGAGGTGTAGTCTAGGTAGTGTGGGGGTCGGTGGGCTTAAAATAGATATCGGTTTCAAGGCGGTCACCAGAGATGGAGACAGAGAGGTTCAGGAAGGAGAGAGAGGTCCAGGTGAACTTGAGGTTGGGGTGAAATGTGTTAGTAAAGTTGATGAACTTCGTCAAATTCCCCAGCCCCACCCCTCCTCTCCCCTATTTCTGAAGAAGGGTCCCAACCCAAAACGTCAACTTTCCTGCTCCTCTGATGCTGCCTGGCCTGCTGTGCTTCTCCAGCTCCACACTGTATTATCCCATTTAACCTGACTCTCTGTTGTCCTGTCAGTTAAATTTGTCAATCCTTTGTCTACGCCAGTGTATTATGTCTAACCCCATTAGCTCTTATCCAATATTGCATCATTTTTACATAGCATCTTACTGAATGCTTTTTGGAAATCTAAATGTGCTCAATCTTTGTTTCTTCTTTATCCTCTGCTTTGTTACATCCTCAAAGGACTTCCATGTATTTTTGGAGACTTGTGCTTAAAAGATTGTGAAAATTGATTTATTTGGAAGACTCATGAGGCATAGACATGTTTTTTGAAAGGAAACTTTGGACTTTTCTTAAGACACTTACAGGAAGTCACATGTCTTAGGCTAACTGCTTGAACTTGTTAAATAAAAACTGAAAGAACTATGGATGATGTAAATCAGAAACAAAAGCAGAAATTGTAGGAAAAGCTCAGAGGTCTGGTTGCATCTGTGAACAAAAATCAGAGTTGATGTTTTGGGTCGAGTGACCTTTCCTCAGAACTGCTTGGACTTGTATACTGGTTGTCAGTTGTACCTTTTTTGATATTGTTTGGAGTTCAATTGAGGTGTAGACTGCTGGAAGAAGTCACCTAACTTATCCTCTTCCACCTGTTTTGAAGAATGCAGTGTGAGAGTTGCAAGAAAAAAAGATGAAGCAATTCTCCTGAGAAACTTCTGAAAGACTTGCACTCAGCATCTTCTGAATGAACTCCTTCTGAAAAGATCCTAGTGACAACAGCATGTGGCTACTGTAACCCATCTAGTGTACCAGGAAACCAAACCAAAGTCATCTTGAAGATTTCATACCTTATCTCTTTTTTTATTCTTCAATTATCAATATTAGCTCAAAGTAATGTTATTTGTAAGGTTGATGTGTCGAGAGAAAGTGTATTTAATTTTTCTCTAACTAGTGTGTGTTAGCTTATTTAGTTACTTGTTTATGCATGTTTGAAAAAGTATGTTCATATGCATCCTCACTGATTGGTCTTGTTTTATAACGAATCAATAGTTTTGTTGTTTATGAAAAAAAATCTGTTTGATGATTTTGTATGTTAAAATGCATAGAATAAAATGTATAGTTTGTCGTATCAATAACTTCTATTCACATCTGTTGTGTTTGGTGGAGCAGTGTGACTGCAGAGAGACAATGCATTCTGCCCACTTCGGTAATAACAAAGGAGTTGAATAAATTTATCCAACATTATTTTGCTTTGACAAAACCATGCTGACTCTGTCTGAAAATTGTAAATATTTCCTAATCAGCTTGTCCAGGCATGTTATGACACACCCATGGTGTAAATGGGACTTGAACCCAGGCTTTCTGGCCCAGTGGTAGGGACACTACCATTGTGCCGCAAAACCTTTTGCATGATAGTTTTGCAACTTCCTGTCTAATCTGTCCCTATATCCTTAATAATCGATTCTAGCATTTTCCCAATGACAAACGTTAGACTTATTGCTCTATAATTTTCTGCTTTCTGTCTCCCTTCTTTCATGAATAGTGATGCTATAATTGAAGTTTTTTCCATTTTCCTCAGTGATTTCCTGATTCTAGGGAATTTTGAAAATTACAATGCTTGCACTCTCACTTCAGCCACTTTTGTTAAGACCTGGGATGAACATCAGGTTCAGGAGTCCTGTCAGCCTTTACTCTCACTAATGTTCTAGCAACTTTTCCTGACTATATTGATTGTGACTATTTTAATTTTCTCCTCCCTTTGCCTTTCATTTTTCTACTGTTCTTGGGATGCTCTTGTCTTTTGGATCTATTCTAAGTTTCCGCCACTTCCCTGTTTCAATTATTAATTCCCTAATCCTACATTCTAAGGGACCGATGCTTATTTTAGTTACTCTTTCTTTCTATACACTTGCAGAAGCTTTTACTGATGGTGTTTTTAGATTTCTTGCTAGTTTCATATGATATTCCAATTTCTTCTTTATTTCTTTGTTTCTTTGTTGGTCACCCTTTGCTGGCTTCTATACTTTGCCAAAACATCTGAGCTACCACTAATCTTTGAAGTGTCTGCATCTTTTTTAAAAAAATAGACAGCATCCTTTTTAGTCATGGATGATGCACGCTTCTTATAGTTCTTTACAAAAGTGATAGCAATATCTCCTTAAATATCTACTGCTTCTTTGCCATTTTATCTTTGAACCTACTTTCTCATTCCATTTTAGCCAATTTTGACATCATTCTACTGTAATTGAATTTATTTAGTCAAAGACATTAGTTTCAAATTCAATTGCCTCACTGTCAAACTGGATGTGAAATTTCATAATTATATCTAAAGGATCCTTTACCATCATTTCATAAATCAACACGGTCTCATTTCACATTGCCATATCTAAAATGATCTGTTCCCTGTCTGAAATAAAAGCAGAAAGTGCTGGAGAAACTCAACAGGTCAGGCAGTTTCTGTGGAGAGAGGAACAAAGTTAATATTTTGAATCTAATATGACCCCTATTCAAACTCAGAGCAGACTTGAAACATTAACTTTGCTTCTTTTTCCACAAGTGCTACCAGATTAGCTGAATTGTTCCTGCACTTTCTGTTTTTATTTCAGATTTCCAGCTTCACAGTACTTTATTTTATTTGGCTGATTCCTAGTTGGTTCCCTAACCTATTGTTCTAAGAAACTTTCCCAAATATACTCAATGAATTTATCATAGAATCCCTACAGTGTGGAAACAGGCCCTTTGGCCCAACAAGTCCACACCAACCCTTGGAGCATCCCACCCAGACCCATCCCCCTATAACCCACCTAATCTACACACCCCTGAACACTACAGGCAATTTAGCACACCCAATCCACCCAACCTGCACATCTTTGGACTGTGGGAGAAAACCAGAGCACCCAGAGGAAACCCATGCAGACACGGGGAGAATGTGCAAACTCCATATAGATAGTAACCCGAGGGTGGAATTGAACCCGGATCCCTGATGCTGTGAGGCAGCAGTGCTAACCACTGAGCCACCATGCCGGCATATCCTCTCAGCTATTTCAGCCAATTTGATGCATCCAATCCATACGAAGATTAAAATTTCTCACATTTATTGCAGTATATGATAAGACTCCACAATTTCTTTAATACTTTGTATTTTAACAGGGTAGCTATTGGTACAGGTTTCTCAACCACTTGCCTGGGTTACCTTCTTTGCTGTTTCCTATTTCTGCCAAAACTAATTCTGCATTTTGATTCTCTGAACCAATATCTTTCCTCATTATTGTACTAACTTCAGCTTTTATTAATAGAATAACCCCACCTCCGTTATCTTCCTAACCTTCTGAAATGTCAAATAATCCTGAATATTTGAGTCCAAGCATGGTCACTTCACAATCATATCTCTGTAATAGCCATCATCACATACCTACTTATTACTATTTATGATATCAATTTATCCATTGTGTTATGAATTCTGCATGCATTTCAATCAAGAACCTTTAATTCTGTCCTTCCACTATTTTCTCCCTATTTGATTTTTTTTTTGTACACTTTTACATTTGTATGCTCTCCCCCTTCCTGTTGCACTGAAATTATTATTACCCGCATCATAAACTTGCACTATTGCCTTGTCCTTCCTCTTTAATTTGCCAAATTATCTTTCACATGAACCCTCACTGTCAATATCTAGTTCAAAGCTGATTGAAAAGGCCTAAGTATGATTCATCAGTATACTGTTCCTTTGTACATTAGGTGGGTTATAGGGGGATGGGTTTGGGTGGGATGCTCTGAGGTTCGGTGTGGACTTGTTGGGCCAAAGGGCCTGTTTCCACACTGTAGGGATTCTATGATTCTATGTTCCCAGTGCATACCAGGCGAAGGTTATCCTGATGGTACTGTTGTCTTACCCCAGTATTGGTGCCAATGTCCCATGAATCAAAACCCATTTTCCCACACTGTTCTTTGAGCCAATCTAAAATCTTATTAGACTCTCTAATATTATTTACCAAGTGCCAATTTTTCTGTGGCTCAGAAAGTAATTCAGGGATTATCATTGTTAAGGTTCTGGCTTCTCATTTAGTCCTTAGTCACACAAACTGCCTCAACAGAAACTTTTTCTTCGTCTTACCTATGCTGTTGGTACCCTTGTGAATCACGAAAACTTAATTCTTCCCCTACCCCATTCCAAGTTCATCTTCAGGATGAAGATGTTTAAACCCTGGCCACCGACATGCAACATAACCCTTGGGTCTCATAATTTCAACTGCAGAGAACAGAATCTAGCTCCCAAACTATACGGTTCCCTACTGCAGCTACATTCTACTTTATTCCGTCCACTCGAATGGTATCCTGCAACACGGTGCTGTCATCAGTTTGCTCATGTACCCCTGTATTCTTTGCTGTCATCCTCACAATTTCAAAGATCCTCAAGCCTGTTGGACAATTTCAAGAACTGAGGCTCTTTTATTGCTACTTTCTGGATCGCCAAACGTGCGTCACACATAGTCACACCCTCTGTTGCAAAATATCATCTGCCCTGTCAATTGTATTGTTTTTAATTTAACTAACCAGCCTTTAAGTTTAAAAATTTCACTCAACCATTGTTTCCAGCTATACTAAGCAGTTTAATGAGTTAAACTACAAATTTTCTTATCTTGTCTTCTTCCAATGCTTATACTACCCCAATGTCAGTTTAATGTATACTGTCCATGTATAAAGGATAAAATGTTAAAATTCTCGGCAATCACCTACCTTATCAAGTATCTAAAACCTTGAACAATCACCTGCTTCTGGAAGGTGCAAGAAATTTAAACAGCAGCATCTCCTTCCCTCTTAGCACTGAATTCTCACCACGTTAGTACTATACTCATGTCTTTGTGCTCTGGCCTCATCACTCTGTGCCCTTGTGCTTGGCCAAGTGAAAGGGGGAAAGGTAGCAGAGGTCACTGATTGTCTTGTCTTAAGCTTAGTGACAAAGAAGCCATTAGCTCCTCACACTTGTTGGAGGTGAAGGTGGAGGAGACAGAGTAAAGGTATTTAAGATATTTGTTGCAGAAGAGAAAACAATGTGAGGATTATCTTTGTATTCCAGTAGTTAGTAGTTTTAGTAATAGAAACAGGGTCCAGTCATGCTTTAGCTAAACTAGATGTATGTCATATTCTTTCATGTTTGTTGAACTTAAGGGATTTGGGGAAGAGAAGTTTTACCAGGGAGAATGGACAGGACAAGAGAGAGAGTAACAGACTTAGAGCAGCCAGGCCAATAAGGATGGAGGTGAGGGTTCAATTGAGTAAATCAGTAGCTATGGACATGTTGTGGCATGTGGAGGGACAAAGGCTAGACAGTTGGGATTTCCAAGTAAACTTGCAAATGGGTTCATGGTAGCAATGGCGACATTTGTATGATAATCATACAAAAGATTTAGCAAGTCGCCAAAAATCTGAACAATTAGCTAATGTAATGGCTGGCTCCCCTGAGTGATCCAGACATTGGAAGTCGTGCTTGAAGTGTTGAGGGTCTGCTCCACTGCTTTTATTTTATGCTTGGATCACGTAAAGGATACGTCAGCAGGAGTGAATGTTGGCGTTAGCCATTGTTCCCAGACTGCCATTACCTGTCTTTTTTCCCATGGGGATGGAGAAGTGCCTAATTGTGAAGGTATTGTAGCTGCTACCAGGATATTGGCATTTAACGATCTGATTTGCTGCAGTACAGCAACTACACAACTAGAGGAAAAAAAATGAAAGAACTGCGGATGCTGTTCTGAGGAAGGGTCACTGGACCCGAAATGTACACAACTAGAAGGTAGCTTTTGCAATTCCTGTATCCCTGCTATTGTACACAAGTTTGCTTAGGGAGCAAGCAGAAACCTCACCTTTATCCAAACTACCTTTCTTTGTATGTGCAATGAAACAAACTGCATGATAGTGAATTACATTTGTATAATTAGTGGCCTTGAGAGATTAGAATTTTGGAGAATAACCAAAAGCCAAGGTCTCAGTTCATATCCATTGCTTCACAAACTCCATTTTGAAACTTCTAGATCCGCACCAAAACTCAAATAAAGAATGGAAGACAACAGAGAAAACAAATCCTCAGATCAGATGTTACGAGTACTAGCACATTCAGTACTGTCATTGGTACATAAAGTCTATGTACTTGACATCATGCCATCACTGAAATTCATATACCATATTACTCATTTATGCAGTGGACAGAACATCTTTGTGGCTTGATGACTTCATCTACTTCATGGAAAATACCACTTATATTGCTATTGCATTGTAAAAGTATGAAATAGCTAACTTCATCTGTTGCATAAAAATTTTCAGATCCTTTACAGGAGTCAGTTGTTGACAACCTTTCAGTGAAATGAGGAAAATGGAAGACATTTTAAATTTAAAGCAGGGGTGACATTGGGCCCACTTTTGAGAATGTTCAATATATAGTGATCAACTATCTCATAGGATAATGGCTCTCCCTACAGGATAGCTTTCATGTACCTCACTTCAGTGTCAGATTTGCAAGGTGAGTAAAAAAACTCAGGCTAAAATGACTGGTTAATCATATCAAACAGAAACATCCCTTTGTGACTGTTCACAATAGGCAGATTATTAACTGATGCCAACTGCACTATGCTTGTTAAATGCAAATCACAATGTTGAACATTTGATTTGACTCAGAGGGAAAGGAAGTTAATAGAAGTAATAATTACAAATGAATGTATTGGTTGCACTGCAGCTCCATTTGAATTATTCAGATGAGTCAAACATGTGTTTTGTTAGCAAGTTTCACTGGTTTTACTTTTGGGACTGGAATAATTGGAACAATGTCAACCAGGTGGATCTCATAGAATATGAGTTCCCTGACAGTTAACCTGGTCCGAACAGGGAGTCCTGGCTGACAGATATAAAAAGAAGTGTCAGGAATTCTGTTCACCCTCTGTGCTAGCTGGGTTAGTGTCATATACCATGCACATGTAAATCAAGGGTCACTTGGTGATGGGATACTAGCCTTTGTGGAGTTACTTCAGGACATTCTACAATTCAACAATGTTTGCTGAAGAATCCCAAAAATGCTAAGAATGATGATGATGATTACCAATTTAAGATTATCAGTTGGGCTTGCACCATGGCTCACTTCTGCTTGCTTGAAGTTACATCTATACACCTGCCCTCTACAGGAAAAAAGAACAAGTTCAGGTATTATGTCATTTTTTTGAATTAAACTGATTGTATAACATAGTTCCCTGGTGCATTCTCCATGGCAACGCCTCAACCTAACTTGACTTTTAAACCAATGAGTGGCCTTTTCCTATGCCATATATTGGCATTCTTGTGTATATCGTAATGAATTTTTAAAAAATGGGAAGTAAGATGTGCAGATTAGGTAGATTGGCCATACTAAATTGCCCATAGTGTCCAGGGATGTGTAAAATTAGATGGATTAGCCATGGGAAATGCAGGGTTGCAGGGATAGGGTAGGAGGGTGAGTCTGGGTGAGATGCTCTTTAGAGCGTTGGTGTGGACTTGTTGGGTCAAATGGCTTGTTTCCACACTGTAGAGATTCTATGATCTCTGACTAAGTCTGAATTTATCCCAAGTTGCTGAGAGGGCTGTTGAGAAACAATTACATTGCTGTTGGTCTCAAGTTACACATTAAGGCCCGACTAGGTAAGGATGGCAGATTTTCTTCTCTGAAGGACATTAGTGAATCGGATGGGTTCTTACAACAATCAGCAATGGTTACGTGGTCATCATGAGAGTAGCTTTTTAAAAATAATTCCAGACAGTTTAAAAAAATTATTGAATTCAAAGTTCACTATCTGCTGTGGTGGGAATCGAAACCACATCCCTGGAACATTAGCCTGGAGTTTACAAACGTAACATGAAGGAATGTTACATTCTAAGAAGAATTACTTACAAGCAATTTAGATACCAAAACTCAAAGTTTTGGTGTATCAAGCAACTTCAAATTAATTTAGCAAATCTTTTGGATTTTTTGCACTGTTCTAATTTTGGATGTACTGACCAGAAATCCATTAAAATTTGAAAGAAATCCTTTGTATGTTATATAATCCTTACTTACATTGATTAAGGCACTATATTCAGCAATGTTAACTCCATGCTCCTGTTAAATCCTGTTTTCAGCAGGCCATTCTCTGTAACGTTGCAATGCATCTAACTAAATACACCCTATCAATAGGTAAACCAATAATAATCAAACACTTGATTTAATCTTGTTCCTTGATTACAAGCAACACAAAAATAATGGTTGAAAAAGTTCAGCAAATTTGACTGTTATACATTGCAAGCTAATATCTGTCACATCAAAAGCAAAAGATTGAAAAAATAGTAATCGTACAAAAAATAAATGCTGCTGCTAACTGCATTGTAACTGGTATACCAGTGTCTTCAGACACATTTTGTAAAATTGCTTGCAAATTGGTATATAAACATATAAACATTTGCCTTACTGAAGTGATATTTCATTTGATATGTGACACTATTACAAAGAAATTGTTTTTACACATTTATGCACAATAGCTATGTTACTTGATTTGTATTTTGGTTCCACACCATCTAGATGAAAAATACAGCTAATATTTATTAACCAGAAATATACTTGTTCAGTGTTGTGAGTTTGACTAGAAACTATAAGCCTGGATGCTAGTGCAAGTAGTACCTTGATGCACCGATTTTAACTTAGTCTTGCAATGGGAGTATATATCCAGTTTATTTTAATTGATTAATAGCCATGCTAAAATGCCACAGAAAAGTAAATGTAATACAATTAATTATAAACACAGTAAATCCACTCAGTAATTTCCAGACTACAACTTGATAGGTATCAGACACACTGATATGGCCATAAAGAATGCAGACAAAGTACCAAGATTCAATTTAACGGGATTAGAATACAAATGCAGGGAGCTAATGTTAAATGTAAATAAATCTTTGGAACACATTTGACATATTTTGGAGGGAGTCATCTTCATAACAGAAAGTATACTGAGGCGCTGTAGAAAATGTAGCAAATATTTATACATGCATTACCAGATTGCAGATGATGCAACTCAGGAGTACTCAGCAGGGTCAGGCTTTCTTTATTCGAAAAATATGTGAGTAAGAGGAGACCCAATAAACTGCTTTATGTTTCTGAGACATTTAATAGCATGTTTTTATTTGTGGGCGAATTGGAGAAAAAGGTATAAAAATACAGATCAGAACGATGTTTGCATAAGAGAGTGGTGGGACTGTAGAACGTGCTGTCAGTGGTGTCATTGAAATATTCATTCATGTTTAAGGGAAAGCTTGATATCTTCAAGCAAGAGGAAATAAATGTACAAGTTGTAGATAGGACAGTGTCATTTGCAGGGGGTTTATGTGGAATATAGTTCTGTGCTGTTAATTCAATATAAGGTAATTGTTTCAATGAAATGCAAAGCACAACAATCTTTTCCAGCTAATGAAATGGTGATCAATTACGAACACACAAGTTAAGGGCAGGAGCCGGATTTTTGCCATCTCAAGCCTGCTCTGTCATTTAACAAAATCATGGCTGATCTAATTGAAACCCCAACTCCACATAAGGTGCATATTGTTGCACTTGTCTACCTCATCTTTAAGGTATATAATAAAGTAGGGAAATAAAATTAGGATAAATAGGTCTGATGTGATACTAGCATCAAGACACACAAAATAGGTTCATTTTGTACTAAAAATTCTATGATTTTGCCATAAAGATGGCCACAGTTGAAAATAGTAGCAGAATCAAATCCTTTCTCTAAAATCAAATCAAAAATGTTAAATTCATTTATATTACCATGATATAATTGCAATCTGAAAATGCTTAATATGTAAAACATCACTTTTGATTCATCACCTTTACCATCGTTCAGTTGCTCTTGAATAAAGTTGATAAAGTTGTTGTTAATTATGTCATATGTCAGGAGTAGGCCATTCAGCCCTTCTGGCCTGCTCCATCATTCAATATGATCATGGCTGATCATCTATCATTTTCTCCTCTTATCGTTTAGCCCCAAGAACTATATCTAATTTCTTCTTGAAAATATTCAATGTGTTGGCCTCACTTGTTTTCTATGCCAGAGAATTCCACAGGCGCACCATCTCTGACAGAAGGGGTTTCTCCTCATCTCGGTGCAAAATGGCCTACCCCATATCCTTAACAATGATGCCTGGTTCTGGACTCCCCAGTCATCAAGAACATCCTTCCTATGTTTTTATCTTGTCTAGTCCTGTTAGAATTTTATAGTTTTCTATGAGATCCCCTGCTCATTCTTCTAAACTTCAGTGAATATAGTCCTAATCAATCCACTCGCTCTTTGTTGCACTCCCTCCATTGCCAGAATATCCTTCCTCTCTTAATAATACTCCAGGTGTGGTCTCACCAAGGTCCTGTACAATTACAGCAAGACATCCTTGCTCCTGTACTCACATCCTCTTACTAACAATGCCAATATACCACTTGCCTTCTTCACTGCCTGCTGCCTTTCAGTAAGTTTAGTCAAATAATTTAAAGTTTTGATTGTCAAATGATTTGTGCAAGTGTATGCAATACATAGCCTATATATTGTAACCAAACTGCAATCTGGTTGTAGCTTAAGGAGACTGATGGCAGGATCTTGGCAATTATTTCCTTCAGCCTCTGTAGTGCCAATTCCTAATATCAGAGCCTTTCCTGGCTTTAGACACAGCTTGCTAGGTGTGGGCATGGCGATACAATGATGAAGACGGGGAGGGTGTTGGATAGGGAGTAAAATCGGCCAGCTGGGATGCAGGCCTACAGGAGTATCCAAGGAAGGTAAATTTATGGTTTATGTGAGGGCGTTGTATGAATTAGCAACAGCATGCAGTTTTCTTTTGAAGCCAGAAGAAACACTCTTCCAACTCTTTTAGCTCAGGACATGGCTTCAAACTTATCTTTTGGGTGGCAGCCTCCAGTTGCCTCTTTATGGACCTCTGGCTTAGCTATTCTGAGAACTGACTATAATATACATGGTATGCGTTTTGATCAGTTGCTTACTCAACCAAAAATAGAAATTTGGCCTATGAATTAAATAAGCACACTCTATTGGGCTCTGAAGTGCCTGCATCTTTACACACGAAAGATTAAAACTGGGGCGTTAGATATCTAGGCCATGCTGTTTTTGCCACTGCCAAGACTAGTTTTTTAACCAAAGCATGAAGGTTACTAGGTATTCATCAATATTTGCTTTAAATAAGTATTCATTGCAGTTTTGTATATATCTGCCATTTTGTATAGAAGAAAAACATCTAGTTTCTCATCTTGCTGCAGATTTTCAATTTAACTATGTTCTACTGTTACAATTTGTGCATGTTATCTGCTCATGCTTACATTATCCTCCCAGCATTTTAAGAATAAAGCAGGATCATCTGCCCCTCAGTAAACTTTTGCACAATTAAACCAAATTACAATTTCCTCAACGCATGGCAAAGAATGATCCTCAGTGATCTTTTCCACCCTTGAGAACATGATGTACCATAAATGACTGTCATGCAATAATGAAGATTAAAGACTTATACTTCTTTAATACTTATTCATTTAAAAATTCAATCTCAATTTTAAAAAGTGCAGACAATTAAGCATAGGGGCAGCAGGACGGGTTTGATATCACTGATGCAATAATTTTTTTTTAAAAATGCAGGCTGGGCTTTGTAATTAATAACATTGAAGCTGACTGTGATCACTGTTATTATTAGCAAATCAGACAGCAAATTCTGGAAATGCACTTAACAGATCTGGAATTTGCCACCTGAGCTGTTCTGCTTCTCCAAAAGCTATGTTATAACAGAGCTTCAGTGAAAGTATTAAAATAGATGAAATGCTGTGACATTGAGGTACTTAACTCACTAGCTACTCGTTTAACATGACAGAAATGCTAAGATTGATATACTCAGCAGTCAATTGGTTAACAGAAATAGCTGCTAAACATTGTTCTCCCCTGAAACTTTAATTTTAGAAGCATGCACTCTCTTCTTTCTGAAATTCATTGCAATTAAATTAAAACCAGTAAATAATTTAATTACTTCATCGAATTGAATAATTATAGAAACCTACATTTCTAGGTTTTAAAAACACCACTTGCAACCAAATCAACTTTATGTAACTTTTCCAAAAAATACAAACACAAAATATAGCACCCATTGGGCATTTTCAATTTGTTTTTCTTTCAAACAGTGAAAAACAAGAACAGCTCTAATTTACACTTGAGAATACGTGTACTGATGAGTTTACAGCATTCTACAAAGATACCACACCACTTTACAACAATTGGCTTTCAGTCAGTTCTACATTCATTCAATTTCAGCCTTCTGAATTTGAATTTAATTTAGTTCAGATCGCAAAAATATGCATTCAAACTCATAAAATCACAATTCAACCACACCTTAACTTGAACACTGAAAATGATTTCTTGAAATGCTTACTAAATTATTATTTATTATAACATTTAAATCTGTGCTCATAGCTTTTTCACTAGTCATCTTGATAGAGGAGACAACTATGATATCATAATGATTAAGATATTCAAGCTCTCTCACTTTTGTATGTACAAAAACATACAGATTGTTATGCATATGAATGCCAATTTTTAAGCTTGATTTGAACGTTGAATTCTTCAAACTGTCCTCAATTTAACATGACAAACCATTTACAAGATGGTAAATGTTTGAATCCTATAACACAAATTCACAGCACAGTTTTAATGTTGGTCAAAGTTAATGCTCTCAATATTTATATACATACAATATAACTATTAAATCACTCAATTATCTGTTATCCAATCCACACTTAAAACACTTATTTTCACACCATTTACAATAACCCGATATGTCAATAAAATCAAACGCATTACAATTTGTTTATCTTCATAAAACTATAATCTGACATATTTTAGCAGAATGATATCCTGTACTTTCTGTAGGCCAGGTAAGATAATGTAATCAAGGCTTCCAGATGCATCCTTTTTAAAGAAAGGCAGCACTACCCATGTATAAGGAATGAAACAATTATGGATATTATGCAGGTTTAGCAAATTATACCGTACTGGATGAGTTGACCAGAATGATTGAGTTCTGCAATCCTGAATTAAACTCAACTTTGTATCAGTTTTCTCTGATCCACACATCACTTATTTAATTGAAATTATATGAAACGCTTAATTACCAAAAGGTAAATTTAAGTTGAAAATCTTGCTATTCGCACATTCCTCTTAAGTAACACAATTATATAAGCAATAAATGTATAATAAATATCACTTCTAGCAATAGCACTGTTTATCCCTTGACACATAGATCAATACACAATGAATTATTTTTAAATAAACTAAAACATACATCCAGCCTTTTTGATTTACTTAAAATGTACAGTCCAACAAACAAACAAGAGCATTTCAATTAATTACTATTTATGATAGTAATTGCAGTCATTAACTGTTAGGGTAAATTATTCAGTATTTATGTTTGTGACAGTGGGTGCCATTATGAGCAGTTTAAGCTCCTTTTCTGCTGTAAAAACATTTTCACTGCCGTAGTGAATCAACATAGATTGCTGATTGGAGGTTGAGTGGCAACAAAATGCATTTGTAAATCATTCATGTACTTCTGTACATTTAGCATCGAAGATGTTTTTTGCTTGACATCTCATTCCAAATCCTCTGCATTTCTTCAGGAGATATCTGGTGCACTGTAATTAGTCTACGATACCTGCACAAACTGTATGAAACCTTCCAATGATTGAAACCACTATTTTGAAAGGGATGAATGCCAAGTTTCCGCAGGCATAGTCCAACATAGACATCCTCAAGATGCAGCATCCTAGTATGAAGAGATGTTTTGTAAATAGCTTCAGCCACATCTGTAGAAAAGACATATCCTGTGCCTGAACAGAATGGTGGGTAATTGTTGTCAGGGTATAAATCTCTGGGCATATACCACTTGCTGCGAATGTCCCTTATAGGTCCCCCATTAATAACATAGCCAGTAAAATATCTTTTCCGTGGCTTTGTGTTTGGTTTCAGTAATTTGTAGATCAAATTGTCCATATTGACAAAAATATCACTGTCAGTTTTCATTACATACTTCGCTTTTGAACAAAAGTTGGCTATCCATTTCAGACCCATTAAAGTTTTCAGAGTAAGGTTATGGTAGGAATCCAGGAAGTCCTCCACAATAATGTCGTGAAAAATTTGGCTCTCCTGTTCTACCATCTCATTCAAAACATTGTCTGTGTTCTTTCCAAGCAAAAATAAAGTGACCAGTTGTATTCCTTTGAAGTTGTTTTCATCTCCCCATGTTTCTCTTATGGCCTGCCTTGCATCAAACTCTTTGTGTGTTGTGCTTACAAGAATCACCAAGAAAGGGCTAAGTTGCTCACATTTGTTAGGCTCATTAATAAGGTAATTGAAATTATGTGGATTCAGGGAACGAGTTCGAATATTAGTAAAGCTGAAATTTTTTCGTTCAACTGCAATACGGGAAAAAGAGCTGTGCCCAACATAAGAAGATGAAGGACGAGTTGCACTCAAGTACCAAAGAGCACTTGCCCAGCAAACAACTGTTAAAATATATAAACATGAGACCTTTGAAGCCATTTTGATGTTGTTTTTATGTTACATTACATCACATATAAGACAAAGTTGATGCAGAATCAAATGGTCAATTTTTGAAGTTTATGCCATTATGTACAACAATCTCATGAAAATGCAAGAAGTCTGTAAAAGCAGAAATCCTTGCAGGTTCTCTGTAAGGTTCACAGCTTCTTCATGGCTAATTGGTGTAGTTGCTCAGGCATCTGGAAAAAAATGAAATTAATTCATTAATGTACAGTTCAATGTTACAACATGGCCATCTGGAAACTAAGGGCACTTTTGCATAAATTCCGTAATTTAGTCAATACTTAAATCTTTTTGAAATGTACCACAAGATTATGAAAATAAGGCAAGAAAGGATCAAACCAATGAGTTGAAGGTAGTATTGGGAAAAGCAAACTCATGCATAGTGCAATACAACAAGCCTTCCCTGCACCAAAGCAAAAATGTTCCCTCCATCAGCAAGTGCCATACGAGATGCAAACATGCAATAAAGGACATTCATCTTATTATGAATATCATGCAATCACGGGAAGTGCGCTTCCCTGGGCTAGTTTGTACACAATGGAATCAGAGAATCTTTCCAGCTTAATTTCCCAATATGACCTTTTTTTTGGGCTCTCCCAGGAGATTAACATAGCCCTCGGTGGCTTGGGATTTGCATGTGGTGTGATGCACAAAACATTTCCTATCTGTAATTTTCATGGTTCACCTTACTGTATATCACCAAATCGTTAGCAACATACCTTTGCTATTCAGATAATATTGACTTCACCTCATACTTATAATCCATGCCAAAATAATTCTCTAGCATAAATGGAAATTTGTGTTTGCTGAGACATTTTTGTTGAAGTATGAATTACATGATAAATATGATGCCTGTGGAATGTAAAGTGGGCTGACAATTAATGAGTGATCATTTTACAAGGGAGTAGTGTCAGAATATATACACATCTGTTCTAAAAGTTGTCTTACTCACTAATTGTATACAGGCAATGAGGCCTGTTCCAAATTGGCAACTTGCACAATACAATGCCTTTCATGATCTTGATACATATGAAGTGGTTGCCAAAAAACATAACATTTTGGAGACCTGGTCATTACTGACTAGAGCGAACATAGTCAGAAGTCACACGATATCTGATGAAGGAGCAGCACTCCAAAAGCTTGTGATCGCAAATAAACCTGTTGGACTATAATCTAGTGTCATGTGATTTCTGATTTTTTTTTTGTCTACCCCATTTCAACACCGGCACCTCCACATCATAGAGTGAATAAGTGTAGAAGCCAGCTTGAAAGCAAAAAGGGCTGAATCTTATGTCTTTTTTTTTGGCAGAATGTCAGTTTTGTTGAGTTTCATTGAAGTTTTACATCATGAGGTATGCAAGATCTCTTGACAAATATGACCAAATGCACTTCATTCAAGACTTACCCCACCCCAACAACTCTCCTCTCACCCAATTCTAGCCCCATTTTACCACTTGCTGTATTTGAAACAGGTCACCACTGCTGGGATATCTCAGAATCAGCCAGCATCCCTGGCACCAATATCATCGTTAAAAAAAGATGATCATGCAGTCAGTCAAACACTATCAGTCTGGATCTGCTCTGCAAGGTTTGTGACATTCGCATCCAATATGGCAAACAAAGGGAAATTAGTGTCTCACTTTGTGGAAAAGGGACACAGAGGTATCAGCGGATGGATTGGTGGAGAGGTGGGGCATTCTTTTCCCCAGGAGACCATGCCAGCCTGGTCCGAGGTTGCCACTTGGGTCAGTGCACTCTCAGTCATCAGGAGGAATGCACAGCACTGTAGGAAAAAAGCCAATGGTTTTAGAAATGTAGAAACTAGGAGCAGGAGTAAACCATTAAATATGATCATGGCTGATCATCCATCTCAGCACCATGTTCTCACGTTCTCTGCTTACTCTTTGATCCCTTTAGCCCTAATAACTATATCTAACTCTTTCTCAAAAACATTCAATGTTTGGGTCTCAATCTCATTCTTTAGCGGAGAATTTCACGGCATCACCACTCTGGCTGAAGAAATTTCTCCTCATCTCAGTTCTAAATGGCATACCTTGTATCCTTGAACTGTGACCCCTACATCTGGACTCCCTGGTCATCAGGAACATCCTTTGTGCATTTAGCCTAACTAGTCTTGTTAGAATTTTATGGGGTGTTATGAGATATGCCCTCATGCTTCTAAACTTCAGTCAATAAAGTCCTAACTGATCCACTCTCTCTTCATATGTCAGTCCTGACATCCTGGGAAAAACTGGAAAACCCGTGCTGCACTTCCACCATAGCCAGAATGTTTTTCCTCAAATAAGGAGACCAAAACTGCACACATTATTCCTTCTGTGCTCTCATCAGCACCATGTAACTTCACCAATGAACTTCTCTGCTCCACCAGCTAAGTGCCACTATCATTCTGATACCTGACACTTACTGTATCTCTGCTACTGCACCCTCTTCTCATCAAGGATCATGCTATACCATGCTCATTATTTCCTGCAAAATCTTTCCCAACTCACTGTCATCCAATACAACAAACACTGAATGCCCTCTGCACTGCCTACCCACTCACTTGGAACACTTCCCCATCTGCATCAGAAATGAAAGCTATACCAGTCAATTTCATCTCCTTAATACCCGCCTATCTCCCATTGCAGGAGGAAAACAGCCCACAAAAGGACTGAAGCAAGCCGGGTTGTGAGCTACCCAACGTTCAGCTTCTCGCCCCTTATGTGGAGAACAACCTGATTGTGACTCCCATGAACGGGTGACCGACAATGTCCAAGCCCCTGAACTGGGAACAGATGTTGCCTTTACTTTACACGATTCCCTGGCTGAAGGCTATCTCCCTTGACCTGACTGAGGGTAGGTGACAAACATGACAAACTTTCTGGCTTCATGTCTGCATTAAATGGCAAGTCAAGACAGCAGCGCCAAAGTACAAAAAAGCATAGCAAGGCAAAGCAAGGCAGGGATGCTGTCAGCACCCAGGTAGGCTCAAAGTGAGCAAGTGGACAAACTAGAGATGCAGCCTGGTACAGTCCATGAGCTGGGTATATGTCGCTGAAAGCACAGTGTCCTGGTTGCAGCATTTCAATTTCAGTTTATGTTGCACCCCAAGTTGCAGTATTAGAGTTCAGAAGCATGCTGTAACTTGATCAGAAATGAGCCAGGAGGGTTTTATAGGCTGGGACATATCAGATGTCAGCATTTGTGGATACGGGGTGCCAATGAAGCATGCCCTAGATGCCGGGTGTCCAACATACAGGTCCTTTGGAGCAAGCAATAGGCCGAAGTTCTCTCGGACTGCTCTGACTTCCATATCGAGAATTCTCAACATCTAGTTCTTGCTCAGTTGGGTGGCAGGATAGGAAACTGCATATTAAAAAGATGAGAATTGCAGTTAATAACAATATTAGTATACAATAATCTCCTTAAATTGGCAATTTCAGAATGCCTAGCAAGAATCTTGCCTCACTGCTTGGGACTCAGTTTAGAGATGGAGCAAGTTGCTCCCAACATTGAGACAGGCCTCATGTGATTCTGCCACATTTCCTGCCATAACCCACATTGTTCAGACTTTAAGGGAAATTTTTACTCTTGGAACCCCTAAGTAAGAATGGTACAAATGTTCTAGTTTTGGCAATGATACTTGTTAAATAATTGGCAGGAACTGGGAGAACTGCTCTGCTCTTTTTTGACTAATGTCATTATATTGTTTACATTTACCTGCATAGGCAGATGGAGCCTTTACCTAATGAACCATCTAAAAGTTGCAGCCCCAACTTAATGCACAGAAATAAATCACATGTCCTTAACATTTTTTTTCATTTTTCATTTTAGTAAATCAATACTCATCCTCTGTCTATATATGTTTCATTACAGATCTTTTTATTCTTAGTCATTTAAGGTCCATCTTTTTTTCTTTTGGGCTTCTAGTTTATTTGTCTTGAATGTTGTTAATATATTTTAACATGGTAAATTGGTATTATTGACTTTTGGAATATATTTCTTCCTTATTTTGTGAAATGTGTAATCCATTCAGATCAGTTATTTAGACAAACTCTTTTTCATCATCTATTTGTAATCACTAGTTCAGTTTTCAATTGAGAGGTGATACATTGACTGCTAGGAAGTTCCTGCTATCACAGAATGACACCTTCTACAGTGTGAACTGCAAACATCGCTTTCACAGTGATATTTTACCTTTTTAATAAACTGTTAAATGTTGACATCATTATGTGACTAATTGTTTAAGTGGCGATTTCCATTTTTAAATCTGGTAATCAGATAAAATAACCATTCCCCAGAATAAGATGTCCTTTATGTGATGACTCATTTTCCTTTGTGTCCATTAATCAATTTGGCAGTGGATAAGAAATGACTGTAATGTAAATGGAGGCAATTATATTGCTCTAAATAGTTGGTCCATTGCTATCCAGCCTAGCTTTTATATATTAGCATAGTTTTTTATGGCAATTTTCTTTGCTCTCCTACTCTGCTAAAAGCACTAACTATTTGCTGACATATTGCTACTCCACAGTATCTTTCCCAAATTACTAGATATGCTAATAACCAAAATATCAGCAATGTAATTGATCAAGGTGACATCATTCCAGAACTTAATTTTGTCCACACAAGTTCATTTCAGAAGTCATAGCACATCAGCCAGCATGGTGCCCCATAATCAGAAGCATTTAACTTTCTTTTTTATTCAGGGGAAGCCCATCCATTACTGAAGGAAGCAACACAAGGTGAGGGAGTGGAATTGGAGCATTTGGTGGCAGCTGCCTCACCCACTGCTGCAAGTCTTCCAATCAAAACCATCAAAGTCCTCAAAGCCACCCAATGTTTCAGTGCTGTGGTGGAAAGCCATGAAACCTACATTTGGTTCCAATTAAGTCCAGCTCACTGCCATGCAGACTCAAACTGCTGGCATTACTGTCGTGGATCTTAGTGGCTCTAAGGGGCATGCAGGGTCTCACATCAATGTGGCAATCTGTTCTGAAACAGATTGTTAGGATTGTGGAGGGGACTATCAGTTACTCTGTAGAGGAAGAACCCATTTTCCTCTCTAGTTATTAGCAAAAGCATCAAATAGCTTTGACTTGTGCATGATAAAGAGATTGTGACTGCTGCCATGATTGAAGGCTTTCACCAGGATAAATGTCTTGGCATGGTAAAACACCAACTGCAGATTTATTGAATAAGAAACTGCACAGATGCACTCTGTGTTGCCTTGCACAATCAGGTTTCTTTCTATCCTGGTGAAGTCACAAGTCCCTTCATCCTGCTGCCACTAGTGAATGAGAAGATTATGAAATCCTGTTATGGGTTTTGCAATCTGATTGGTTGTGAAGATACA
>NC_063338.1:59497859-59511551 GCF_021869965.1 Rhincodon typus | reverse complement strand
CTGAGGAAGGGTCACCAGACCCGAAATGTTAACTCTGATTTTTCCTTCACAGATGCTGCCAGACCTGCTGAGCTTTTCCAGCAACTTTGTTTTTGTTCCTGATTCACAGCATCCGCAGTTCTTTGGGTTTTTATTTAGGAATTAGGAACTGTGTGGTTGGAGATTAGGAATAACAAGGATCAGAAAACACATGTTTGGGGATCATGTAGATCCCTACATTAGTTCTGTCACTGGACAAAGCACTAAGCAAAAAGCAGTTAGAGTTTATAACAAAAGCACTACAATAAATATGGGGCTATAAATGTTCATGTGGACTAAACAAATCAAATTGGCAAAGGTAGTTTAGAAGTTGAGGCCATAGAATACTTTCATGACAGTTTTCTGGAACAAGATAAAGTAAAAACAACTAGAGATTAAACAATCTCAAATTATTGCACAATGAGCCAATTATAACTCAATTTCATAGTAAAATTTATTGCAAGAATGAGGAAATAGCAAAAAAAAACACAAATCAAATATTTGTGCCTACCCAAATTATATACCAGAATAGAGGTAACCAAGGGGCTAATAAGAATGATGCAATGAGGGAAATTAATATTAGCTGAAAAAAATTGAAGCAATTTAAAGAGTCCAAAAGTTGACCAGTCCCTGATGGTCAACATTCAAGAGTTTAGAAGGGGTAGCTGCTGAGACAGTGGATGAACTGCATTGGTTACAATCTTCCAAAGATTCTAGAACAGACAGTGAATTGGAAGTGAGCACATGTGACTTCAATAGTCAGGCAGGGAAAACAGAGACCTATAGGCCGGTGAGCCTGACATCAAAGAATTATTTGAAAGCAGTGGACAGAATTATACAGGTGAATATATTGCTCACCATTCCTTCCCAAAAGGGATGGAGAACCAACTGACTTAAAACAAAATAAAAACAAAATGCTGGAGAAACACATCTGGCAGCATCTGCAGAGAGTGAAACAAATTTAACATTTTGAGTCTTATACGACTCAAAACTAATAAGTTCCTTGTCGACAGGTGCTGCAGAACCTGCTGAGCTTCTCCAGCATTTTCTGTCCTTAAGTCAGATCTCCAGGATCCACAGTATTTTACATTTATTTGACATAAAATAACATTATATATGGCTGATTGACAGGTTAGCTGGTTGTCCAACTGGCAGGTTGCTAACTGCTTGTACAGAAAGTAGGATAGAGATCCTTTCTGGCAGAGTCTTACTTTGTCATATTGTATAGCTTTATGAGATCTGTGCAATCAAAAAACGTATAACCATCCCCAGCCTTTGTTCCTCATGATCTAGTCTGCAAATCTCTCCTCTACTGCCTCTTTCCACCTTCCTAATATGCCTAAATTCAGGAGTTAATTCAGTCCAGGCACCATCAATGTTCTTTGTGGCCTTACTTGCGGTCCAAGCAACTTTCACTACCAAGATTTACCTGGCGAGAACTGTTAGATCATCAGATTGACTGGCAAAATCAAAAGGCCACTTCATGCCAATAACATACCGCCACTGGCAGCATTGTGGGTTTGCCACTCAGTAGGGACAGGAAATCCTGCCCTTGAAAACTGTCAGTCAATCTGATCTTCCAGAGTCATCCATGCCAACTTCAACTTTAGTTTGTTCCCCATTCATAAATCTGATGTCCAGGTATTTTTAAGATCAGGTTCATGAAGCCAGCAATTCTTTTATCTCTGCACAGTTGAGCTACAGAATGAAATTCCAGGGCCTGGATTTCTAAGAGACATCAATTGTACATGATATCTAAGAAATAATTTGCCTATCTTTAAACCTATACAGTGGAGTCTCAATAGATCACTTACTGGAATGAGTGGATTGAGACCTATAATGAGGAGATGCCTATATCAGGCTTATACAAGAATGAGGTGACCAGTGAGCAAATCTAGAACATTGGGCAGTCTCAGGATAATGGGCTGATTATTTAGAACTGAACTAAGGAGACATTTCTTCACTCAGTTTGGCAACTTTGGAAATTTCTCCTCCAGAAGATTACAGATGCTCCTTGTTATGTATATTCAAAGCTGAAATAGTAGATTTTAGGTCTCAGTGAATTTAGTCGTACAGGGAGCAAGCAGGAAAGGGGAATTAAGGCTGAGGATCAGCCATAATCATACTAAATTGTAGAGCTTGCTTGAATAAACCAATATCTATAAAAATGTAGTGCTGAACAGAGAGCCAAAGGCTAGCTGGTTGAGATTGTGAAAATGCAGCTGTAAGTGAATTGGTTTTTTTTTCCTCTCCTGGGTAGATAGAGAAAGTGGTAGTATTGGTGTGTGGAAGGGAGATTTGGGTGGCAAATGATGCTTGTGATTAGCGATAGTTTTAGCACTGCTTGATAAGATAGGACCACAAAACCGTACAAAAACATAAGGAAAACAGGGTGGCTATGAATGAGCAGATGAGTTTACAGGGAAAGGAGAGATTTAGCAAGGGCAGTGAACCTGAGGAGACAGAACAAGATGACTCAAGATGAGGTTGTAATCACTGAAAATGAGAAGTCAGTCCGAGACTGCGGGAGGCAAGCATTGAAGTTATCTGTGATTTTTTTCATAATTGGAAGGATGGTTGAGAATGTTGACCTTGAATGAAGTCAAAAGGGCTGTAACAAGGTGAGATGCTCAAAAAATGAGAACATGTCAGGATTAGGGCTCAAACTAAATTGTGACCTTGTGATAAGTACGGCACCAACCATATAATTGTTTTAAGCAATATGGTGGAAGATTTTGCCATATAGTGAGTCTCCATTAAGTGGAAATACGTCAAACCGGGTTACTCTTTAAACTATGATGTCAATGAAATTGTTTACAATAAGTTCATGGATGGCAAGGACATTGTGTACCTGTGAACAGTCTGGAGGAAGATGCTTAGAGGAATGATGAAAGCTAATCCACTGGTTAAGTTCACTGAATCAGCAGAGTAGGGGTGGGATGGACTGGAGGGGATTAGCTCCCAGGAGGCACAATGGGTGGGAAATTTGACATGAGAGTGTACTGGGAAATTTGGGATTGTTGTTTCTAATGGACCAGAGTCAGGTAACTTGATGAATCTTTCAGAGGAAGCTGTTACTGATCTAAAAGAGGGTCAAACCTTGTAAGGCGGCAAGAAAGCCAGTAAGGTAAAGGAGTGCTGAATGCGATATTACCGTTTTTTTCTACCACTACTGAAAATTATTGTTCCTTATTAACTCTATTAAAATCTTTTCAGATTGAGAACACTTCTCCTTAGCCTTCTCTGCTCGAAGGAAAGCAGTTCTTTTCTTTATCTCGATAAAACTGAAGTCTTCACTCTTGGTGCCCTCCAGGAAAATCTCTAATACAGCATCACCAAGGCCAAGATATCCACCCAAAATCTTAATGCCCAGGATTGACAGAAATAATCCAGATGAAGATTAACCAGTATTTTATAAAGATCTAGCATAAAATCTTTTCTTTTGTACTGTATGGCTTTAGTAGTAAAGCCCAGGATTATGTGTGTCTTTCTAATCGTTTCCACTTGATTTTATCAAACCTGTCTGTATAATTTTAGAAATTCAACAGGTCTGAGGGTCATATAGTCAACTTCCACTCTATTTTTTTTCATTCTTATGCTAATTATGAGTCAATATATCAGCAATACACTCCCCCCACTACAAACCTGCAATAATTTCTATTTATGCAGCATCTTAATTTTGGCTTCAGACAGGGAGAGACTGAGCATGAGGTAACCACATACCTTCGTAATGATGGTAGATGACAACCTTCTGAATAATGTGTACTTGCTTTCTTTATAGGTGTTTTAAAAGCAAAGATCCATTCATCAGGAGGGGCAAAGAATCTAATGCATGATGTGTCCGACTCGGAATTCAATCTGCATCATGAAGAAGAAAAATAGTTAGGAGGACACCCTATATTCTTTTAATTTTATTGCCGAGAATAAACTGCTCCATGTGTCAGATCAGAACGCATAATGTAACCCCGGTAGTGAGGCATTAATTGGTAACAGTGACTGCCATTAACAAAAGTTGCTGAACTTCTTCTATAACATGAGGTGAACTAATTTAAATCAATTACTGGCATTTCCATCCAAAATCATAATCAGTAGCAGATTACAGTAGCAGATTGCGTACTGAACTACTGACACCCAGAACTTAAAATCTAATGAGAGAAGAAAGTACAAAGGCAGAATAGAATTATTCCAAGATTTTCACTTCAGCTACTTTTACATGAGATGCTATAGAGAAGGAACTTGTGAAAATGCAAAAATTACGGCTAGGGCACCAGATATAGGTGGAAGAAACAAACAACACTCTTACCTTTAACATGTACTGGGCTGAAGCAAAGAAACATTTTTTTGTGGCTGCTCATGGATGGCAATGCAACTATGCTCATAATTTCAATCATTTAACAATACTTTCCTACAAGGCACTTTAATAAGTCTCCAGCCTAAGTGTGGTGCAGTTTTTTGGAGGAACAATGTTTATCTAAGTAGCAACTATTCACCTTCTCTCCAAATGGACTACTGCTTTACCATGGCACTCTTCATTGCTGTTTGGATAACACATTTTTCCGTAGCTCCAGGAATACAACAACCAAGAGAGGATGCTACTCATACAAATGTATTCCTGTGTTGTAAAGTGCAATTACTACACACAGGCAACTGGGTTTCAATGATTTTGTATATTCCTTATTCCAGAATGTCCTTTCCAATTTGTAGGAAAACGCTACACACTTCTAAATGCAGACAAATGGGTGGGTCACAAGTATTTGAATCGGCACAGAGAAATTTTTTCTGTTATGCGCACATGGTTGTAAATTTTACACATAAGAACGTAAGAAATAGGAGCAGGAATGGGCCATCTGGCCCCTTGAGGCTTCTCCATCATTCAATAAGATCACGGCTGATCTTTTCATGGACTCAGCTCCACTCACCCACCTGCTCACCATAATCCTTAATTCCCTTACTGTTCAAAAATCCAGAGATAGTAGGAACTGCAGATGCTGGAGAATCTGAGACAACAAGGTGCAGAGCTGGATGAACACAGCAGGCCAAGCAGCATCATAGGAGCAGAAAGGCTGACGTTTCGGGCCTAGACCCTTCATCAGAAATGGGGGAGGGGAAGGGGGTTCTGAAATAAATAGGGAGAGAGGGGGAGGTGGATAGAAGATGGATAGAGGAGAAGATAGGTGGAGAGGAAACAGACAGTCTAAGAGGCGGGGATGGAGCCAGTAAAGGTGAGTGTAGGTGGGGAGTTAGGGAGGGGATAGGTCAGTCCAGGGAGGACGGACAGGTCAAGGGGGCGGGATGAGGTTAGTAGGTAGGAGATGGGGGTGCGGCTTGAGGTGGGAGGAGAGGATAGGTGGGAGGAAGAACAGGTTAGGGAGGCGGGGACGAGCTGGGCTGTTTTTGGGATGCGGTAGGGGGAGGGGAGATTTTGAAGCTTGTGAAATCCACATTGATACCATTGGGCTGCAGGGTTCCCAAGCGGAATATGAGTTGCTGTTCCTGTAACCTTCGGGTGGCATCGTTGTGGCACTGCAGGAAGCCCAGGATGGACATGTCGTCTGAGGAATGGGAGGGGGAGTTGAAATGGTTCGCAACTGGGAGGTGCAGTTGTTTATTGCGAACTGAGCGTAGGTGTTCTGCAAAGCGGTCCCTGAGCCTCAGCTTGGTTTGCCCGATGTAGAGGAGGCCACAACGGGTACAGCGGATGCAGTATATCACATTGGCAGATGTGCAGGTGACCAAGCACCCCCATCTCCTACCTACTAACGTCATCCCGCCCCCTTGACCTGTCCGTCCTCCCTGGACTGACCTAGGGCTAGAAGTCCGCAAACTGCCACATTCTGCGATTGTAAGGGACAGGGTCAGGGTCTCAGTTTATTTCATTTTCTAATCAACATGTTCAGGGATGTCATTACACACCTCTGGAGTAGATGGGCATTGGACCCAGCCCTCCTGGCTCAGACATTGGCATATTGTCACTGTGTACAAGAGCCCTTAGCGTGTCTGCATTTTTTTCCTTTTTAACTGCCACCAGTAACCACCCATGTAGCCAATAAAATATTTACATACAAAGCCCATTATAGGCAATGGGGCAGGTTTGGAGTGAGGGAAGGGACTAAGTCAAAGTAGAGTTGGAGGGAGAAATAAAGCATGTATCCCCCATGGTGCCCACACCTCTCTAAAGGCATCAAGATTACGGGGTCTGCTCTATTTTTATTTCTTTTCTTTTTTTGTTTTACCAAGGACTCCAGGGCATGAACATATAGGTTTGGTTTTTATTTTTCTTTTTTTTCCCCCCTTCATTTTACTCCAAAGTGCTATTACGCACAACTGAGCAACTTTCACATCACCAAAATTCACCTACATTGATCATTCTATAGAAGGAGATTCCTTTGTGTGGTGGCAGGGAGCAACTAGAAGTGCACTGGCACACTGCTCCATGAAATCTTAAAGGGCTAAGTTAGTTTACTTTGCAGTCAGGCAGCACTAGCTGTCTCAGCCAGGCCAGGCAATGACAGAGTCCTTAATTAATCCAGCAATCAAGTAGTAGCAGCAATATACAGATTGTCTCATGGCCTCTTCATCAAGATGTTCAGTTTATCTTCTTTTCTAACTCCTTTACATGCAACAACATTTTGATATCAAAGAACACAAAAAAAACCATACTCCAGATTTTAAAATGTGCACATTCTTGCTTCCTTCTTCCTTGTTCCTTCAACAGCTGATGTTTCTGGAGTCACTGTCTTCTTTTCCAGCAACTTTTCAGCATCCTCTCCTGTAGGACAGGCTTATCGGTTATTTGCTGCCTCTCTTTTTCTCCTTTTGACTGCGACCTGATAGCACCATCAGGAACCTCAATGATTGGCCTAGCCTTCAGGATTGGATGAATAAGACTATAAGATCATAAGAAATAGGAACAGGAGTAGGCTGTTTGGCCCCTCAAGCCAGCTACACATTCAATAGTTTCGTGGCTAATCTGATATTCCTCACTTACACTTTCTGGTGTTTTCCCTCAGCCTTAGAAGTATACACAAGGAAGTGCAGTCAGCTGTGCTCCAGCTAACCTGAAGAACCTATTGTTGGAAAATAATGATCCTAGACCCTAGAAAAAAATAAAATCTTGTCTTTCACACACTTTTCAACTAAGCCTCCAGACGGTTGTTTCACAAAGATTCACGAAAGTAAACAAATGTGTACCACTTCACTCAATGACCTAAATCATTATCTAACAAATGTCCTCCATTTGGAGATGCTTACTTCATACAATTAACATCAATATTCTGAGATTCTCCTTCCATTGATCCCCAATGCAAACACCAACTCCAGTCTTCATTCATTTTTTTTTAGTGCTTCCAGATCCAGGAACCTTCTTCAAAATAATGCTAGACTCTTTGCAAATAATTCCAGATTTTTTTGATTTGATTTATTCTGATTTATTATTGTCACATGCAATTAGGTACAATGGAATGTTTTGTTTTGCATGCAGTACAGGCAGATCATACCATATGAAGTGAGTAAGGGCAATAGAACAGAGCGAGGAATACAGCATTATGGCTGCAGAGAAGGTACACAAATAGGAGACCAACATTAAATTTTAAATCTAAGAAGTCCATTCAGAAGTCTAATAACAGCAGGGAAGAAGCCAGTCTTGAATCTGTTGGTATTTGTGTTTAAGCTTTTATATCTTCTGCCCGATGGAAGAGGTTGGAAGAGATTATAACTGATGCAGTAGGGGCCTTTGAATATGTTGGCTGCCTTCCTGGGGTAGTGAGAAGTGTAGATGGAGTCAATGGTTGGCTTGATGGACTGGGCTGTGTTTACAATGCTAGGATTCACATTCCTGTATATTTCAGTGCTGTGAAGTCAGTTCTTTTTTTGGTAATACCATGGGTATAAGGATTGTTCTGATAAAACCCAATTTTATTGTGCAACCAACACCATGCTGTTATGCAAATAGATAGATGCATGCATTAAATATTTTTACCTTAGCTTTAGCCTCAGACCTTTTCCACAGAGGATTCATGAGACACATCATATTCTTTGTTCTGGAAGTAGCTCATCTGATGTTGAAATCCAGGTTATAAACTAAGCCTAATTATAGAGAGGCTTAGTGCTAGGCTCAGATATAGCTCCTGGCTATTGGAAGAAAACAATAATGCTATATATTAACTCATACTCCACACAGGAGACATTTATTAACTAAAATAAATGTTTTATTTGAATTAAAATTTAAAGAACAATCTTAGCAATTGTGGCAATTTATCAAAAAAGCACAGTTTGAGTAATTGTGAGACATTATCCCTCAGCAACTAAATACCTCAGGAGGAAAAGGCAACTTTTGTGATTAACTTGCGAGTACAAATATGAAAAGATCTAGGCAGCAAAATTCAATAAAGCCACTAAACCAGACATGATTATCACAGATTTTCTAGCAATTTCTATTTGTAATTATGAATATCACAAAGCTTGATTAACCCGTGCTTGTTGCTTTTGACAGAGGAAGCATGCAAGCTTCAGTTTTAAGCTTGTTTGCATGAAAGCCAGCCTGTACTCTTAAAAGGGTGGTGAATGGCCACAACAGGTGCTGGAGCTGGGGGCTGCAGAAGAAAATTTGAGTAAGAACAACACTAAGTGATAGCACAACATTAAAGAGAGTTCAAGGTTTTCTGATTCTGCATCAAACAGCTTGGCCAGGAGACACTCCAGACATACTCTCAGAAAACACTGGGAATATATAGCCATGACGATCAATACTGATCAATACCAGAAATATGCCAGACACACCTGCATATCCTTAAATCCACTGAAGTGACAGTGTTTGCAATCATTGCACAGACAAATGACCGGCAATGCACAGCAGCAATGCTGAACCAAAGATGCTTAAACCTAAACCTTCTCATCAGATCCCAATTCACACTCATCCCACAGTCTCTGCCCAGCTAGAGGTTGCTGACATTGTTTCCCCATCTCCCCTCTATTTACCACAACCCTAACCTTGTACACTTCTCCTTTCAGATATCCACCTGGATAGGCAATGGTGGAAGAGAATCGATAGAAGGAAGCTTCATCACTCCATCTTATATCCATCAGAGCAGATACTGAAACTGCTCAAACTTTAGAGAGTACCTCAGATCGGCACATGTTGAGATACTAGGCTCAAGTGGCTTGCAGTCTGGGAAAGGGACAAGGAAAGTGCAGATGTCAACTCACCAGAGAAAAGGTCACTTACAAATCCCTGCAATGAACAAATTAAGGTCTTTGGTGGTGTGGCCTACTGAAGGCTGCTAGGTATGCAAGATGAAATGCTTGTTGCTTTAGCATACCTGCCAAATGGCTTGTGTTCACTATCAAGGAGCATGGAGGAGTCAGGCATGAGACTATACAGAGAACTTAGAACTCTATTCCTTTAAATGTCGAAATCCCAAAGTATTTTACAGTCAATTGCTTGAAATATATCTATTCTTGTAAAGTTGTATGACCTTTTTATTTTTTTAAATTTTATTCTTTCATGCCCTGAGAGTGACCCTGAGAAGGTCAGCATAGTTTGACCTGAATGGCTTGCTAGGCTGTTTCAAAGGACTGTCAATCTGGAGTCATGTCTAGGGCAGACCTTATAAAGCTGGCAGATTTCTATCCCTAAAGGACATTAGTGAATTACATTTTTTTTTAATGACAGTTTCATGCTCATCATTACTGAGACTAGATTTCTGTCCTAGATTTATATATTGAATGCAAACGCCACCAGCTGCCATTGTGTAATTTGAACCCATGTTCCTGCAGCATTACCCTGTCCTCTAGATTACTAGTCTAGCGATATTACCATTAGACCATTGTATCCCACAGTAGGGATGTCTTTTGCTTGTGCTGCAATGAAAACTGAGAGATCAGCCATCAGGTGCTGCAACGTGCTTGGGTCCACAAATTTGCTATTGTTGAACAGCGAATTGGGTTGTGTTCACCAGTACAGTGGTTGGATAGACAATGCCAGAGCAGTCAAAAAGGCTTTGGTTGCTGGCCTTTCCTCTTCCTCCTTCAGTATCTTTTCCCATTCCTCCACAGCTGATCACAATACATCTGGTGGCAAGGACAACGTGCTTACGATGTTGAAGTTGTGCGCATGCAGCAGACCACAATGACATTCGCTCTGATGACGACATCAGGGCTCCCTCAGAGTAGACCAGGGTGTTTGGAGCCATGATTTCAGCAATTCATTAGTTTGTTCATTTATATCTAGTGTGGGTGCATGGTTTTCATTATTTCCATTCTGCCCACGTGCATGAGGGTTAACTACCAGAGTCACAGTCATTGGCTTGGTGGTTAGTGGACAGTATTGTCATACAATAGCTGCTGTTTCATTTGATGAAGTGGTTCAAATGCAAACCAGCCATGTTGAATGATTGAAGGCTTTACTTCCCAGATTACTGGAAAATCACATATGTTCCTTCTGACCAAGGTCATTTGTGAACCAATTAGGTTTCTAAAGCAATCGGCAAGTTTCATCATCGCTTTTAATAATAACAACTTCAAAAACTAATGAATTCCAATTGCCACAGTTGATTTGAATGAAGTCTAAATTAGTAGCCGAGGTCTTGAGCTTTGTGGTCCACTAACATGATATCTACATAACCATAACCCTGTGTAATCAGAGTTGGAATTTGAATTGGTGGAGAGGATGTCGCACTGTAATTTAGACAATAAGACCATAAGACATAGGAGCAGAAATTAGGCCATTCGGCCCACTGAGTCTGCTCTACCATTCAATCATAGCTGATAAGTTCCTCAACCCCACTCTCCCGCTTTCTCCCCGTAATCCTTGATCCCCTTGATAATCAATTTTTCGAAGAGAATTAAAAAAAAAACTTTTTGGTAGAAAATGTAATACTTTTTACAAATAAATCAGGAAATAGAGTTATATCTTCAGGACTCCTGGCTTTGTTTAGTCAACTGTCACTTTTTAATCATAATGGTTACAGTTAGCTATTATTTATTGCTCATTTTGCTTTTTATTCCAAATGGTGGCTATCACTTAAATGAGTATCTCACTAATTTGTTTCATGTTGCTTGGATTTTCATCTTCATAGCAGGTCAACAAGAGCAAGGAAATTTCCTGGCTTGATCTGTCCACATCGGGAGAAAGTGTCCACAAAGATAGGGTTTTCATTTCTAGGTGGTTGTTTGTGAATGCTGTCAGTCCAGCCAACTCCAGAAAAGAGGCATGAAACAGCCACAAGGGCAGCTGAGTCCTGAGGTGGCCTGTCTCAAAGATCTGTCTTAGTGCTGGAGGACTTCTTGCAAATTAGAACGAGAAAAAAGATTAAGGTCCTCCCTCCTTCACCCTTCGAGCTTCCTCCTACTCCCTAGGCCCCAGCCATGTCAGCTCATGGTCCCTCACTGCCCCATTCTTCTTGGCCTCTCCCCCTACAACCTCTCATGGTCCCCATCCAAGCTATGGTACCATATAGAACCATGAACCTTAGAGCAGCTATAAGGCTGTAAAGAGCCTTTAAAAAGACATTCATTCATAACTTTGCACTTTCAGGCATTTGGAGAATTGATGGCAGAAACTGCAAGCAGTTGAAATCCTTTTTCCTTGTGTAAATAAACATTGTGACATTGATAACATGGATTAGAGAGCCAGAGTAGTCAATCAAGCAATGTTTTCCCCAGGGCTTAGCTATTTCAACACTGAATGGTTTCCTGTTCGCTTAGCCATGATGACAACTTTGTTTCAAGTACTTGTAATTTCGGCTAGTGAACACATTAAAGGGCCTAGGTGATTGACACATTCCTTACCCTGTTGTGAAGCAAGTATTTTCTTTTTAAACAAAGTGAAAAGTTATGAATGAATCACTTTTTAAGAAGCTTTTTGATGCAACATTCGTAATTATACAGTTCATTGGTTTTATACAATGTGTACATAGGTCTGGAAGTACAATAGCCTGGAATGGAAGAGATGAGGGGTTATTTGGTGGTGAGGTGGGGAGGGAGAAATATAGTGCATATACAGCATAGCTTGTGATAGGAGGTAAGGGGAAGACCTTTGAAACTTACCTTTCAAAAGGTTCTCTCATCGAAACCAGGGTTCACAACACATCCAAGGTGCTGTGAATTACGAGTCCTTTAAAAGTTGGCCTCACTCCATAAAATTTATAAACAACTGGAAACTGGTCATGAGTCTTGGAATCTGTGCTGGGTGCCACTTTCACTCCTCCATGGAGTCTCTCACCTCCATGAAAATCCAGCCCAATGGAAAATGTTGAGAAGCTGGAAGTTATAAAATTATATTAGATCAATAATATAAAAGTGCCATTTTATTTAAAATGACAATTTCACTATCAACATGTACTGAAGAATGAACTTATACAAACTAATTAAGTCACATTTATATCCTATACTAAGTTATAGGTTTAGCAGACAGTCTTAACATCCTGTGGAGATGTAATTCTTCACATTCATAAAGTGGCCACAATTCTTATCATATAATGACATGCTATGCCCTTCCATTGTCAAAGGGAAAGATATTGTTTCGCAATAATTTTCTCCATAAATCAAGTTTGATTTACATTTCAGAAACAAACCAGGGTGTTTTGATTTAGCTTATTTCTACTCACCAGAACAATATTTTCACTAATTAGTAATACTTTTGATAAATTTAAGTATGTAAATTTTACATGTTTTAGCATATATATATAAAAGGAAGTACGACCTACAAAGGTAGATGAAATTAGGAGCAAAATTGCAACTATTATCTTATTCAGGTACAGGAATTAATTTCTCTAGCTTTTTATTTTCCAGAATCATAATACTCATTTAATTCATCTTAATCTAACCTTTCGAAGATGTATCAATTGTCCTAAGAAGGCAAAGATTATTCCATCTGCAATATTGCAGATTTTCATTCAAGAAATTTAAGCTTCTCAAAATCCAAGTGTTGATAAGAAAGTAAGGCTTGTAGTTGTATTGGGGTTTCCATGACCACTGGATGTCTTAATCCACTTTACAGCCAAATTAAGTAATTTTGAAGAGAAGGAAGCACAGGAGCTAGTTTGTGATTAGCAAGCTCCCATAATAGTAATGTGATAATGATCAGGTAATCTCTTAATGTGACATTTATTGAGAAATAAACATTAGCCAGGATGGATATCTCCACTGCTCTTGTTATAAATAGTGCCATTGGGATCTATTGGTCCACCCAAAGAAGTAGATGGAGCTTAGGTTAGAAGTCTTATCCAGGTGTAAATCAAATAGGAGGTATTGGCCATTTGATCCCTTGAACTTGCTTCATCGTTCAACTAGATTAAAGTGGATCCTCTACCTCAATGTTATATGCCACACTTGCCCCATATCCCTTGATATCTTTAATATCTATAAATCCCTCAATCTTTGTCCTGAATATCCTTTATTCATTAACGAGATGAGGGTATCTGACTAGGAAACATTTATTGCCCATCCCTAATTGCCTAGAGGGCAGTTCAGAGTCAACCACATTGCTGTGGGTCTGGAGTCACATGTAGTCTGGTCCAGGTAAGGATGGCAGTTTCTTTTCCTAAAGGACATTAGTGAACCAGATGAGTTTTTCCAACAATCGACAATGGATTCGTGGTCATCATTAGATTCATAATTCCAGATATTTTTATTGAATTCAAATTCCACCATCTGCTATGGCAGGATTTGAACCTG
>NC_063338.1:59419576-59497459 GCF_021869965.1 Rhincodon typus | reverse complement strand
TCTGGCAGCATCTGTGAAGGAGAAAACAGAGTTAACGTTTCGGGTCCGGTGTTCTGAGGAAGGGTCACCGAAACGTTAACTCTGTTTTCTCCTTCACAGATGCTGCCAGACCTGCTGAGCTTTTCCAGCAACTTTGTTTTTGTTCCTGATTTACAGCATCCACAGTTCTTTTGGTTTTTGTTGAACACCATCTATTTCAAAAGTATATTCTTCCTTTGGTAAGGATACTAAAATTGTACACAATTCTCCAGGTGTGGTCTCACCAAGATTCTACACAATTGATGTAAGACATCTTTACTACTGTATTCAAATCTTCTTGTGCTAATGGCCAACATATCATTGACTTTCATTATTCCTTTCTGCACCTGAACATTAGTTTTCAGTGACTGATGGACCAGGTCCCTTCAGACATCAACACTTTTCAATCTCTCAATATTATTTACAAACAAGGTGCAGGAGTAGGCCATTCAGTTTTTGAGCTTGCTCCATCATTCATTGCAATCATGGATGATCTGATTGTAACCTCAAATCCACACCCCTTGTTTAATATGATTCTGCTTCTACCACCTTTTCAGGAAGAGAGTTACATAGATTCATGACTCTGAGAACAAACTGCCTCTCATCTCTGTTTCAAATTGATGACCCCTGGTTTTTTTAAACGGTTACCCCTAGTTCTAGCTTTGCCTATAAGAGAAAACATCCTCTCCACAACTGCCCAGACAAGACACCGCAGAAGTGTATATGTTTCAATCAAGTTGCCTCATACTCTTCTCAATTCCGGCATATATAAGCCTAACCTGTCCAATCTTTCCATTTAGGATAAAATGTCCAATCCAGGTACTAATCTAGTAAACCTGTGAAAAACTTCCATCCGTTTATATCCATCCTTGAGTGAAGAGACCAATACTGTATAGAGTGCTCCAAATGTGGTCTCATTAAGTCCGTTCAGTATAACTGAATCATAACCTTGGCATTCAATTATGTGCACAGTGCATGGTAACATTATAATCTTTTTCTTAATTACTTGCTGTACCTGCATACCACCTTTTTGTGATTCAAAACTAGGAAACCCAGATTCCTAATCTTCTCAGAACTCTGCAATCCTGTAACATTTAGAAAATATCACTTTTTCTTTCTCCCCTTATGGACAATTTCCCACCTTACGTTTCATTTGCCACATCCTTACCTACTCTCTTAACCTATCTAAGTCCATTTGTAGTTTCATTATCTCCTCATCACAACTTTTTTCACTCCTTATCTATGTGTACATCAGCAAATTTACCAATCACGCTTTCTGTCCCTTCATTTGAGTCACCTGTAAAACCTGTAAACTTTTGAGGCCCCAGTCCTGGTCTCTGTGGTGCACCACTTGTTACACCTTGCCAACAAAAAAGTGATTATTCATGAGTACTAAGTTTCCTATTGGATTGCCAACTTTCTATCCATGTCAATATATTACCCCTGACATCATGAGCTTTTAAATTCTGCAACAATGTTTGATGCTACAGCTCATCAAAAGCCTTTTGAAAATCCAAGTACAATAGATTCACTGATACCCCTTTATCCACACAATGTTACTTCCTCAAAAAAGTCCAGCAAACTGCTTAAATATGATTTCTCTTTTACAAAATGATGTTGAATCTGCCTCTCGCATTGAACTGTTAAAAATATAACCCAAGTATCAAATACGTTACTAGCCTCATGTGTCCCTCATGCAAGCATGTTCACACTTTCTTCTCCTCTATCTCTTGCATGCTATGTCTCTCTCATGCTCTGTCTCTGATGGACATTCATGTGATTAAAGACACCAACAAATGGGTTTAGGAGATAATTACTTGAATAACCAAGGGAGAGTTCATCTGTGAAGGAAATCTGGCAAATCAAATGACTTCCAGATCAGGCAATGGACCAACTACCAGGTTTAGCAGGAAAGGCATTCTCTGAAAAGGACATCTAAGAGATAAAATATCCTCCAGAAAAGAATGATTTACAGCCAGAATCAAGCTTAACAAAACCTCAAGTAAAAGATCTACCAATCTTCTAAATCTGAAGAGAAATTGTTCATAGGTTATAGAGATCACAGAATCCCTACATTGTGGAAGTAGGCCATTCACCCCAGCGAGTCCACACCAACCCTCCGAAGAGCATCCCATCCAGACCCTCCCTCTATGCTATCCCTGCATTTCCCACCTTAGACACTATGGGCAATTTAATATGGCCAGTCCACCTAACCTGGAAGAATTTGGAAACAAACACAAACTACATGAATTTGTGAAGGCAGAGACTTTGGGGTTTATATGTATACCTGAATATATAAATGTTAACCATGGGGAAATCAAAACAAAACTTGGGAGGAGATGTTGTGTAAGACAATGATTCTGGAAGAGTTAATGCTAAAACTGCAATTAGGTTCATCCAATATAATGATATCACACAGTCATTAGCTCAAAAAAGGATCCAGCATGATGTTCCGCTGGAGATGGATATGTAAACTCTTGCTCCTGATAGTCTTCGTAATTATGCCTAATTAGTCAATCTAATTTGTACTTAGTACGATCACAAAATAAACTACTTTGCAATACTTGTGCAATTATCCCATTTTGATCACCATGTCAAATTTTCCAGTACCAAATGCTGGTAGCTTGTGCTAAAGAAGTTTTACAGTCTCTTGTGGGACACAATCACCACTTTCTATCTTTCTTAAAAAAAAATTAAACAAGGTGATCCTTCTTTCTATGCTTTCTATGCTTTCAAATTAACAATAATAGTTTAGGCAGTCCCCAGTGGACAGTGTAAAAAGTCAAGTAGTCAATGGAAACACATAAGCAGAAACTTAAAGATATTCAATCAAAATATCATTACCAGGCATCCTATAACCATTTAAAATCTATCCCTTTAGGAAACTAAACAGGGGCGGCAAAAGAAAACATTCAACATAAGCATGAAACACAGCTTCCTCTCGGCCATAAAGTTTGTGTGTGACCTGGTACCCAGTGAATCTACTTAAATATTTATTCTAGGACTGCCAAGTGCACCAATCTCCACCTCAGATCCCAGGTTGAAAGAGGAAGGACCCCATTATAGAGGGCCCACCACTGGGAATCTCTGCCATGGAAAGGTAAAAAGTCATGCCAAGGCATATCCGAGTGGTAAACAGAGGCAGAGAATATGTAACAGCAGCCCATCTGCAAAATACTTCCATGCCATTTAAAAGGCACAGAGTTGCAATCAACCTTTTCAGAAACAGCATGACACATGTCTAAGGCAAGTTGAACTTGAACTTGGAGCTTCTAGCCCAGAGACAGGGACACTACCATTGCAGTACAAGAGCCCTTTTAATTGACAGCCATATTTTGCAAGAACAGAGAGAAGCAAGGCTGAGATTCAAACTCTCAACCTCCTGTTTACTAGAAAGGTGCTTTAACCCATTGAGTCACTGCTTAAACGGGGCTGCAAATGAAAATTTTCAACATAAACGTGAAACATGGCTTCCTCCAGGTAACAAAAATTGCATATGGCCTGGCACTGAGTAAATCTACTTAACTTTCTATTGCATGAGATTGCCACATGAAATCCTCATGCCAGATCCCTGAGGAAAGGGGAATACCCACTTATAGTGGACCCTCCACTGGGAATCTTTGACACTGGAAGGCAGGATGTTACATATCCGTGTGGCAGACAAAGGTGAGCAGGTGGAGAGTGTGCAGCAGCAGCCCATACAGGAAACTCAATGTTCTCATATCGTCACACTCTTCAGATGGAGGGAAATATGTAAAATCATGGGTTAAGTAACATTTGTGGTACACAAGTGGCAGGCAAAGATGATCTCCAAAACAAAAGAGTATAACTATCTTTCCTTAATATTCAACGGTATAACAATCACTGAATTTCCCAAAATCAAACAGCGTGATAGTTACTAAGAAGCTACACCAGCCGTGTACATATTGTGGCTATAAATAAAGGTCAGAGGTTGGGAATTGCATGTTGAATAACTTGCCTAGATGACTGTAAGTCCAGTAACACTCAAGAAGGTTGATATCATCCAGGACAATGCAGCCCACTAAACTGGCACCCTATCCACCATATTACATATTCACGCCCTCCACCACAAATCCAACAATGGCAGCAATATGTACTATACATAGGATGCAATGTCAAGTCTCTGCTGCTGACCCCTTCAAATCTGTGACCCCCATCCCTGAGAATAAGGGCAGCAGATGCAATGGAACATCACCATATCCAAGTTCCCTTCCAGTATGTCAACTTGGAACTATATTGTTTCCAATGTCACTGGGTCAATACCCTGGACACCCTTTCTAATAGCATTGAGTGTACGGAGTCCCATTGGAATGCAGTGATTCAAAAGGCAGCTTTCCACCACTTTCTCAAGGGCAATTACTGACAGCACACTGACTCCCACAAAGTATTGAAGAGTAATTAATGAAAAAGTCACAGAATGATGGACCACAATGTACAACTTCTTTATATCAAATAAATTCAGTTGCCTTACAAGGAACAGAGAGGGTTTTACGTATCCCACAACTTATAGCAAGGAATGGGGTGAGTAAATAGTAAGTAAACATCAATGTTCCAACAGATGTCAAAACAGAATTCAAAGCGGGAGTTTTGAAATGATTCTCTTAGAAATTATCTTGTGTAAAGCATGAACCTTGTCCCTTACAAATTGTAAGTCAAACTATTCTTCAGATCATGGGCAGTGAAAATATTATTTTTCTGTGATTGAAAGAAAATGTTTTCAAAGATAACTTCAATGCATCCATTAAAAGAAAGGAGACAAAATCAAAGTCTCTGAGAAGCTTCAGAATTTCACTAAAATACATTGTTGTCCAGTATTGCCTCCAGCCAAATAAAGTCTATGTTTTGCTCTAAACATAACTATCTAGTCACATTTATGATCGGTTCAAACCTATTCTATAAGTAAAAAGCAAATTATTCTTTGGATACCCTTATTTTTTTCAGTGTAATTGAAGTTGAAAGTATGATCAATGTGTTGAGGATAGATGTGATATAATCTGGGATAGTAGGAACTGCAGATGCTGGAGAATCTGAGATAACAAGGTGTAGAGCTGGATGAACACAGCAGGCCCGAAACATCAGCCTTCCTGCTCCTCTGATGCTGCTTGGCCTGCTGTGTTCATCCAGCTTTACACCTTGTTATCTGTGATATAATCTCACCCTTTTAGCTGAGGAACTTCATGTCACTGTTTGTCTAATTTACAAGAGGTAACAAGGGAGACAAAGGTGTGAGGAGAATCCAGCTGGCATCAATATTCTGAGCAGCTTTAACCATGAGGAGATCAGAAACCTAGCTGAAGCATTTTCTTTTTCTTTTTAGCCTATGAAGTGTTGACTAAAATGCCATTTCAAGGTCAGGTTTAACATATATAGCTTGCTTAGGTATAGATTCTATGTTCATTACATTCTATAAAATAATCTTAAGTTCATCTGGAAATTCTTAAAGACATTCTAAAACTACTGTAAATTTAAGGTCTTGTTAGACTGCACGATGGCTTTGGAGCTGCGGATGGATTCACTTTGGGGCATCTGCGATGCTGAGGACGTCGTGGATAGCACGTTTAGCAAATTGGTCACACCGCAGATTAGGATTGCTGAGGGAGAAAGGGAATGGGTGACCAAAAGGCAGAGAAAAAGCAGGAAGGCAGTGCAGGTGTCCCCTGCAGTCATCTCCCTCCAAAACAGGTATACCGTTTTGGATACTGTTGGGGGAGATGGCTCACCAGGGGAAGGCAGCAGTAGCCAGGTTCATGGCTCCCTGGCTGGCTCTGCTGTACAGAAGGGCGGGAAAAAGAGTGGAAGGGCTATAGTCATAGGGGATTTGATTGTAAGGGGAGTAGACAGGCGGTTCTGTGGTCGAAAACGAGACTCCCAAATGGTATGTTGCCTCCCAGGTGCATGGGTCAGGGATGTCTCAGATCAACTGCAGGACATTCTGAAGGGGGAGGGTGAACAGCCAGCTGTCGTGGTGCATATAGGCACCAATGATATAGGTAATAAATGGGATGAGGTCCTACAAGCAGAATTTAGGGAGTTAGGAGCCAAGTTAAAAAGTAGGACCTCAGAGGCAGTAATCTCAGGATTGCTACCAGTGCCACATTCTAGTCAGAGTAGAAATGAAAGAATAGGCAGGATAAATGAGTGGCTTGAGAGATAGTGCAGGAGGGAGGGGTTCAGATTATTGGGACATTGGGACCGGTTCTGGGGGAGGTGGGACTATTACAAATCGGACGGTCTACACCTGGGCAGGACTGGAACCAATGTCCTAGGGGGTGCTTTTGCTAATGCTGTTGGGGAGGGTTTAAACTAATGTGGCAGGGGGATGGGAACCAAATGAGGAGGTTAGTGAACAGTAAGGAGGTAGTAACTAAAGCCTGAGATAACAAGGTGCAGAGCTGGATGGACACAGCAGGCCAAGCAGCATCAGAGGAGCAGGAAAGCTGACGTTTCGGGTCTTAGACCCTTCAAGAATCTTTCTGAAGAAGTGTCTAGACCCGAAACGTCAGCTTTCCTGCTCCTCTGAGGCTGCTTGGCTTGCTATGTTCATCCAGCTCTACACCTTGTTATCTCAGATTCTGCAGCATCGGCAGTTCCTACTATCTCAGTAATTAAAGCCTATAAGGAACTAAATAATGAAGTCAGTGTGACTAAGGGGAAGAGTAGGCAGAGAGCAGATGATGAACGCAAAGGGACAGGTGGTCTGAGGTGCATTTGTTTTAATGCGAGAAGTGTAGTAGGTAAGGCAGATGAACTTAGGGCTTGGATTAGTACCTGGGAGTATGATGTTACTGCTATTACTAAGACTTGGTTGAGGGAAGGGCAAGATTGGCAACTAAATATCCCAGGATATAGATGCTTCAGGCGGGATAGAGAGGGAAGTAAAAGGGGTGGAGGAGTTGCATTACTGGTCAAAGAGGATATCACAGCTGTGCTGAAGGAGGGCACTATGGAGGACTCGAGCAGTGAGGCAATATGGGCAGAGCTCAGAAATAGGAAGGGTGCGGTAACAATGTTGGGGCTGTACTACAGGCCTCCCAACAGCGAGCATGAGATAGAGGTACAAATATGTAGACAGATTATGGAAAGGTGTAGGAGCAACAGGGTGGTGGTGATGGGAGATTTTAATTTTCCCAACACTGACTGGGATTCACTTAGTGTTAGGGGTTTAGATGGAGCAGAATTTGTAAGGAGCATCCAGGAGGGTTTTATTGAGCAGTATATAAATAGTCCAACTCGGGAAGGGGCCATACTGGACCTGGTGTTGGGGAATGAGCCCGGCCAGGTGGTTGAAGTTTCAGTTGGGGATTACTTTGGGAATAGTGATCACAATTCCGTAAGTTTTACAATACTCATGGACAAAGACGAGAGTGGTCCTAAAGGAAGAGTGCTAAATTGGGGGAAGGCCAACTAGAGCAAAATTCGGCAGGAGCTGGGGAATGTGGATTGGGAGCAGCTTTTTGAGGGTAAATCCACATTTAATATGTGGGAGGCTTTTAAAGAGAGGTTGATTCGAGTGCAGGACAGACATGTCCCTGTGAAAATGAGGGACAGAAAGGGCAAGATTAGGGAACCATGGATCACAGGTGAAATTGTGAGACCAGCAAAGAGTAAAAAGGAAGCATACATAAGGTCTAGGCGACTGAAAACAGATGAAGCTTTGGAAGAATATCGGGAAAGTAGGACCAATCTGAAACGAGGAATTAAGAGGGCTAAAAAGGGTTATGAAATACCTTTAGCAACCGGGGTTAAGTAAAATCCCAAAGCCTTTTATTCGTACATAAGGAGCAAGAGGGTAACTAGAGAAAGGGTTGGCCCACTCAAGGACAAAGGAGGGAAGTTATGCGAGGAGTCAGAGAAAATGAGTGAGATTCTTAATGAGTACTTTGCATCGGTATTCACCGAGGAGAGGGACATGACGGATGTTGAGGTAAGGGATAGATGTTTGATTACTCTAGATCAAATCTGCATAAGAAGTGGGGAAGTGTTGGGTATTCTAAAAGGTATTAGGGTGGACAAGTCCCCAGGTCCAGATGGGATCTATCCTAGGTTACTGAGGGACACGAGACAGGAAATAGCTGGGGCCTTAACAGATATCTTTGCAGCATCCTTGAGCACGGGTGAGGTCCCGGAGGACTGGAGAATTGCTAATGTTGTCCCCTTGTTTAAGAAGGGTAGCAAGGATAATCCAGGTAGTTATAGACCGGTGAGCCTGACGTCAGTGGTGGGGAAGCTGCTGGAGAAGATACTGAGGGATAGGATCTATTTACATTTGGAAGAAAATCGGCTTATTAGTGATAGGCATCATGGTTTTGTGCAGGGAAGGTCATGTCTTACCAACTTGATAGAATTCTTTGAGGAAGTGACATTGATAGATGAGGGAAGGGCTGTAGATGTCATATACATGGACTTCAGTAAGGCGTTTGATAAGGTTCCCCATGGTAGACTGATGGAGAAAGTGAAGTCGCATGGGGTCCAGGGTGTACTAGCTAGATGGATAGAGATCTGGTTGGGCAACAGGAGACAGAGAGTTGTAGTGGAAGGGAGTTTCTCCAAATGGAGAACTGTGACCAGTAGTGTTCCACAGGAACCTGTGTTGGGACCACTGCTGTTTGTGATATACATAAATGATCTGGAGGAAGGTATAGATGGTCTGATTAGCAAGTTTTCAGATGACACTAAGATTGGTGGAGTAACAGATAGTGAAGGGGACTGTCGGAGAATACAGCAGAATATAGATAGATTGGAGAGCTAGGCAGAGAAATGGCAGATGGAGTTCAATCCAGGCAAATGCGAGGTGATGCACTTTGGAAGATCCAATTCAAGAGCGAACTATACGGTAAATGGAAAAGCCCTGGGGGAAATTGATGCACAGAGAGATCTGGGTGTTCAGGTCCATTGTACCCTAAAGGTGGCAACGCAGGTCGATAGAGTGGTGAAGGTGGCATACAGCATGCTTTCATTCATCGGATGGGGGTATTGAGTACAAGAGTTGGCAGGTCATGTTACAGTTGTATAGGACTTTGGTTCGACCACATTTGGAATACTGTGTACAGTTCTGGTCGCCACATTACCAAAAGGATGTGGATGCTTTGGAGAGAGTGCAGAGGAGGTTCACCAGGATGTTGTCTGGTATGGAGGGCGCTAGCTATGAAGAGAGGTTGAGTAGATTAGGATTATTTACATTAGAAAGACGGAGGTTGAGGGAGGACCTGATTGAGGTCTACAAAATCATGAGAGGTATAGACAGGGTGGATAGCAAGAAGCTTTTTCCCAGGGTGGGGGATTCAGTTACTAGGGGTCACAATTTCAAAGTGAGAGGGGAAAAGTTTAAGGGAGATATGCGTGGAAAGTTCTTTACGCAGATGGTGGTGGGTGCCTGGAACGCATTGCCAGCGGAGGTGATAGAGGTGGGCACGATAGCGTCATTTAAGATGTATCTAAACAGATACATGAATGGGCAGGGAGCAGAAGGATACAGATCCTTGGAAAATAGGCGACAGGTTTAGATAGAGGATCTGGATCGGCACAGGCTGGGAGGGCTGAAGGGCCTGTTCCTGTGCTGTAATTTTCTTTGTTTGTTCTCTTGTTCTTGATCTTGTTATGCAAATGTTCCAAAGTAATGTTATAAATTCACAATAATACTCAAAGAAAGAACTGAATAGTGCAGAGTAGTCAATCTGGATTGTATATGTGCCATGCATTGCATTACTGTGTTAAACTGACATTCTCATGAATCACAAATAATTAAACTGCCAACCTTCCTATCAATAAAAATGGATTGTAGAACACATTTCTGTCTGCTCAGAAACAACAAATGCAAATCTTTAAACAGAAACAGCAAATAAAGTGGTAACAACATTGAAACTCTTGTCAATTTGAGAATTTCTGAAGAGTTAAAATGCATTTGACTATGAGAATTACAATGACTTTTAGAAAACATGTTTCTTCATTCCCAGACAACCAACATGCATCACAGAGACAATGTTAGCTGACTCAAACATTGAAAGAAGCAAATTCCACTCTCAAAGAAAAAGCCACATGACATAACAACAAAATTCCAAACTGGTTTATATTTTCCTCCCAAAATAAATTAGTTTGAGTGCTGCTTCCTCAAAGAATTTGGTAGAAATAAATGATTATTAATATTATTTATCCCAAGGGAAACTGCCCTAAAATTTTAACTTCAGTTGGGTCCTTCCCTCTCCTACAGACCAGACTCTCCAAGCAGGTTGGCTTGAATGAGTGTCTAGCTTCCCGGCAGCTCTGTAGTGAGATTTATTCTGTTTAGCAGGCCACTGTTGATGAATTTTGAGCTGTTGCTGCTGCTGGAAATCAAATGTCAGCTAATTCAGGGTTTTCAGATTACTGGATAGTCCAGCAAACCTCTTCATTGTAGGAAGGTAAATAATAGACGGAAGCCCCACAACATGAGGTGAGAACAGGGAGAAAAAGTGTTGGAGTTTTGCAGTTCAGGTTGATTTTGTGAGGTCATGAGGTGAAAACATACAAAAACGAAAATAAATTTTCTTTGGGATCCTCTTTGGTTGTATTGTTGGATAATGGTTGATTTGTATGTATAATTTTAAATGTTAGTTTCTGAAAGCTTGGATTTCATGGTTGAGTCAGTAACTGGTGAGTTTTTCTATGTGTCAGTAGTTTATAATAAACTTGTATGCACATCTGTAACCATGGTGATTTTGTTTAAAACAGTTTTTTTAGAGTGGATGAGTTTCGTGCACTAATGGTCTTTTGTTTACTTTAGATTGTTTGCATCACAGCATGAGGTGGCACAGTGGCTCAGTAGTTAGCACTGCTGCCTCACAGTGCCAGGGATCTGGGTTCAATTCCACCCTCGGGTGACTATCTGTGTGGAGTTTGCATATTCTCCCCATGTCTGTGTGGGTTTCCTCCAGGTGCTCTGGTTTCCTTTCCCCAGTCAAAAGATGTGCAGGCTAGGTGGATTGACCATGGTAAATTGTCTGTAGTGTTCAGGGATGTGTAGATTAGATTGGTAATAGGGGGATGGGTCTAGGGGAGATACTTTGAGGGTCCGTGTGGACTTGTTAGGCCAAAGGGCCTGTTTCCACACTGTATGATTCTATGATCTATGAATGGCAAACCGTGGGGCCTTAAAGGTTTATTAAAGAGTCCCAGAATCTTGGCTGACAGAACCTTTTAGTTTCACTTTTAATCTTGAGTGTTTTAGTCCTGAAGACTTTGGAACAGGATAGCTGTGCAAAATGCTGCTCCTGAGAAGAGAAAGAGGTACAAGTAGTTCTGCTATAACGCGTGTTTCATTAACGCGATTGATGAATAGTGGATGTTGTTTAGATAACGCAAACTTTCTTTGTGCAGGTGTAGTGATTTTCAATACTGATTTCCCTATAACACGATTTTCTACAGCGCGAGGTTACGCAAGAACACAACTATCACATTATAAGAGAACTTCCTGTGGTGTCTTAGAGTGACAAGTTAGTATTGGTTTCAGACCTGATAAACACCCAGGCGTGGTCAGTGCAGTGAAGCTCAAGTGTGTGGAAGTAGCTATCACAGTTCTAGTTTAATAGCTGACGTCCCAAGTGACTTAAATCTACTGAGGTTTTAGACACAGGGATACTAGCATATGTATATTACAGGAGTGATGTTTTGAGAGCTGTAGCAGGGGTATTTTGGGCAGTATACAAATTCTGTTTACTACTTTTTGTTTATTCATTCATGGGATAAAGATCTCACTGGCTAGGCCAGCATTTGTTAGCCATCTCTAATTGAGATAAGAATCGACCACAGTCCTGGGGCTCTGGAGTCACATGTAGGTCAGATCACGTAAGGATAGCAGTTTTCTTCCCTAAATGACATTAGGGAGCCAGATGGGTTTTCCAGATTATCATCAAAGATTTCGTGGTCATCATTAGACTCTTAATTCCGGATTTTTTCATTCATTTCAAATTTCACCATCTGCGGGATTTGATCCAGTATCCCTAGAACATCACCCGGGTCTCTGGATTAATAGCCTAGGAATGATACCATGAGGCCATCACCTCCCCAATTTTTTTCACTTTATAAAGCAGCATTTAGGGACAAACAAATTATAATTGGTACTGTGCGTTTAAAATCTTTGAATTTGTGTTACAAGTAGATAGTTTGGATTGTTCTACTTTATTTTCGCTCCCTTTGTAATAAACTTATATTTTGTTGTTAAAGCAAAATCTACAGCATTGTGTTCCGATGGTTCGGTGCAAGACCACTTTATTCAAATTAAAACATAAAGGTATTATCTACTGAGATGGGTTCCTGTCTGAATCATAGTATCCCTACACTGTGGAAGCAGATTATTTGGCCAGTGAGTCCACACCCGGCCCTCTGAAGTGCATCCCACCCAGACACACAGCCTCCCTATAACACTGCATTTCCCATGGCCAATCCACTTAACCTGCACAGCTTTGGACTGTGGGAGGAAACCCACACAGGCACAGGGAAAATGTGCAAACTCCACACAGACAGTCATCCAAGGCTGGAATTGAAGCCAGGTTCCTGGCAACGTGAGGCAGCAGAGCTAACCATTGAGCCACCGTGCTGCCAAGGATCAGACTTGTGCATTAATAATATTTGCTGGGTTCATAATGCAACCAGATGCTGCATGGTACCCACGCAATCTAGTTCATACCAAAAATGGCATCAAGGTCTCTAGCAAATTATAAGATGCTAATTAGCATTTTACTGACTTTGTCACCCAGACTGAGATTAAACCAGCTACTCATGCTAGGTAAGATTGCTGCAGCCACAATAATATCAGGTACTAGTTAACTGCCCACAACTCCTGGGCTGCTAGCTTCCATTTGGTAGGGGGTCTGAAAATGTAGCTCTGTGATTCTGCTTGGTTCTGCTTTGCACATTTCAAACATTCTGATCCAGACAGATGGGATTTGGAAATATTTTCCCTCCTTTTGGTAAACTGGTTGGGAAGCAGAATGTCAGACTTCAGACCCATATTTATCTTCTCACCTTGTGAGATTAACAAAGGCAAGGATACTCTGCTGACTGTCAGATCACGTATATGTGAAAAGATTATCAGAATATAGAAATATATTATTCCTTTCTTATTAAAACATTAGATATAATGAATTTACAGACCTTCATGGAACTCATCAAAATTCACACAACACCAGGTTATGGTCCAACAGGTTTATTTGAAATCACAAGTATTCAAAGCATTGCCCCTTCATCATGGAACTCATGATTAACCATGTTCTCAATATTAATATAACCATATTAACAAGTCTTTTCAAAAACTTTAACCATATTCTCATCTTTTATCCAAAAATAAATATTCCATGATTCATGCTGAACTGAATGGTGATTGTTTCTAAAACAATTCGAAAGCTACCCACCTCTGAAATGATAGGCTAGATGTTCTTACTTGCAGCAGCTGGAGAATGCTTATTCTCAGGAGAAGCAACAAGGAAAAATGGACAAAGGGACAGTCATCCATTACATTAGGCCTGTACTTCAATGCAACTTCCTTGGGTTCCTCAATTTGAAGTGTAGCACTGCACCTGTTGTAGATATTTGGAAACTCAATGAGTTCTTAAAAAACAAGAGGTTAACATCAGATTATTAACATTTTTCAGCTCCTGAATTCTGCTTGACTCATCCATTGTTGCTATTGGTTTCATCATCACTTATTATCAAAACAAGATGATGTAAAAACTCTTAAAAGAACAAATCTAGAATGTATTAACTGGCAAACAAAAAGGGAATATAGAATAAATCAGACCCAATAACTTCAGAACACATACTGTAAAGAATAACAGATATACAGGACACAATTAAAAGCAAAAAACATCATCTCAGCAGCCAAAGGATGGTTCTAAACTGCACAATGCTTTTTTTATCATTTATTCATGGGACCCAGCATTTACTGCACATCCCTAACTGCCCTTGAAGTGAGTGGTTTACCAGGTTATTTCAGAGGACAGTTAAGAGTTAAACAGCTCTTATGAGCTGAATATGTTTTTTTCCTGCCAGTCTTCATAAATAACAATAAATTTCATTTTAAATCATTAAATTATAGAATTGTTACAGTACAAGTCAGGATATTTGGCTCCCTCTCGAATCTGCTCATCCCAAATCCCCAACGTTCACCTCTAGCCCAGAATTTATTTTTTCTTTTCTAAATGTATTCAATTCCATTTGAAATTCACAGTTGAGCCTGTCTCCACCACATATTGCAACAGCACATTACAAATCCTAACCAATCTTTGTTTAAGATTGTTTTTGTTACTATCACTGTATCCTGAAATCAGAGACTTGCATTCTGAATTAATTGAAACATTGAGCCAGATTTTCATCCACAATGTCCAAGATCCTCAATGATGGCAAGAGTTAGAAAAATTCCTAGCTTGACATGCTCACCTTGGGAAATATGGGCTCTGGAAATGAGTTATTCATTACCAGGGGCTGGCTGCTGGCAGAAGCTGAGCCAGCTGACCATGGAAAGAGTTCAGACGTAGCTAGAGGGCAGCTGTCTGCAGAGACATGCTATTTAAAAGGGCTACCTTGGTGCTGTAGGATTTCATGCCATCTGTAAAAAAACAGAAAGGCTTTGCAGTTCGCATCCCTTACCCCTTCCATAATTTCCATTTGCCATCCATGCCACCTCAACACCCACGGACCTCATGACCCAACAGCTGAAAGCTGGTGCTTCAAGAGGCTAATGGTGTCTGGGCTGTCAACCAAGCCTCATTACGTATCCCTAGCTAAGAGACCAGAGAGCTGAAATTCCAAATTTCTCCTTGCTTGACAATTCTAGTTGTCTGATCTCTCAATTTCACAATGTTTGTCTACAGAACCTTAAGTGACTTCAAGTATCCGCTGGGTTCAAGTATGGAACCTTAAAGGGTCTGGATGACTGACACCTTTATTGCCCTTACTTGAATACAATATTTATTTTTAAAACATTGGGATTTTAACATAAAGTTGTGAATGACATTTTTTTTAAAATCGGAAGCACAACGGGGTTCTGTGGAAGGGCCACCGGACCTGAAACATTAACTCTGATTTGTCTCCACAGACGCTGCCACACCTGCTGAGCTTTTCCAGCACTTTCTGTTCTTGCTTCTTTTTAACAGAGTAGGGTAATTAGGTGCAGTGGGGAACAAGAAGGAGCAGGAGACTTGAATAAGGGACACTGTAAAGTCAAGGATAGGTACGTGGATCTGGATAGGAGAGGAACTGGGGGAAGAGCAGGGAGATTGTGAAGGGACTAAGAGTTATAGGGGAAGACTAAAGCAGGACAGAAGGAAGGCCAGAGGAAAGAAGATGGTCATCTGAAAAGATGGGGAAAAGGTGCAGTTTAGCAAGGAAAGGTACAGGGTGAAGAATTCAAATGAAAAATTTAAATGCACAATGTTTTACTTAAATTGCGATGCAAAAGAATATTTCACAGAGAACATGCAATCCACCCAACTGAGGGAACTGAAACAGCTAACCATTGTGCAAGAACTCAGCCCAGAACTTTGCATTGAAGGAAAGTACTCACTGCAGCGTGAAGGCAAACAGGCACTATGAACTCCTAACAATAACCTCACAACTATATCCCATGAGCAATTTAACTGTGAGAACCCAGAAGTCACTAACAGTGGCGATAATGGTGGTGATGGGGGTTAACCTAACTGTTCAGGAATCTTCAGAAGCACGTGTATCTGAATAAAAAGGACATTGGGATGAAACTGTTATGCAGGCTGTAGATTCTAAGTTTGTAAGGCTGTATCCAGGGAATAACGAAGGCTACAGACATTTAAAGAAATAAAAGCCTGCCTACTAGTAAGAAGATTGTGGTCTGGGGGCACTAGGATTAAAAGGTGCTGAATGGGTTGAGGCTTGTCAAATAGCTAAAGTTGATGAAAACCAATGAAGCATTATGTGATGCGTGTGACTGAGGTAGCTGGAAGATGTTCAGGCTGAAGCCATGGTTTTTGTGCTTGCGTCCTTGTCCCATGCAACCCTTTTGTGGAAAGCTATCATATGTGTACATTCTCTTCGTTGTGGGGAAAGTTCAGTGAGTTGAGCTGCTGAGCACTGTAGATCCTTTTAAGCTTTAACTATAAACTCTGGTACATGTGTGAGAAGCAGTACTACTGTGATGCAAGTAGTATAACATTGGTAGCTGCAGTTAATTGGCACTTTTAAGAGTCAACCAAATTGCAATGGATTTGGAGTCATATGTACGCCAGACTGGGTAACTATAACAGACCTTTTCTCACCGAAAGATTATAGTGAACTGGATGGATTCTTAGAACAATGATCAATGCTAAACCTATATAAGACACTAGATCATACATTGAATACTGTGAACGCATTGGTTCCCTTATCAAAGGAAAGGTATGCTGGAATTGCAGGCAGAACACAAAAGATTGCCTTGGATGATCCTCGGTTAACAGGGTATTTTTAAGAGGAGATGTTGAGTTGTTAGGGTCTGTACTCGATGGAATTTCGAAAAGACGAGGAGCAACCTTATTGAATCATAAAAGGATCTTGCTGAGCTTGACAGAATCTCTTCAATGTGGAAGCAGGCCAATTAGCCCATGTGAGTTCACACTGACCCTCTGAAGAGCATCATACCCAGACCCACCCCCTACCCCAGTATTTCCTATGGCTAATCCACCTAGCCAGCACATCCCTGGGCACTGTGGACAATTTAGCATGGCCAATTCACCTAACTTGCACATCTTTGGACTGTGGGAGGAAACCAGAGCACCCAGAGGAAACTCACGCAGATACTGGGAGAATGTGCAATCTCCACACAGAAATTCACCCAATGGTGGAACTGAACCCAGGTCCCTGGCGCTGTGAGGCAGCAGTGCGAACCACTGAGCCACATTGCAACTCAAAACATAGGTGGCAAGGGTGGTTACAGAGAGATTGGGTAGTTACGGGATAGATACAGAGAGATTGCCTCACCTTGCATGAATGTCTAGGACCAGAGGGTATGAACAAATTAAGACATAGATGAGGAATTTCTTCTCTCAGAGGATACTGATTCTGTGAAATTCTTCACCACAGAGGGAGGTAATCAGTAAGGGAATAAAGGGTTGTGGGAAAGAGGCAGGAAAATGGAGTTGTGGGTTATCAGATCAGCAATGATCTCATTGAATGGTGTAGTTGAGTTGTGGATTATCAGATAAGCAATGAGCTCATTGAATAGTGGGGTAGAGTTGATGGGCCAAAATAATCTACTTCAGCACCTATGTTTTATGACAGTTGCCATAGCTACCATCATTGACACCAACTGTACATTCTAACATGTATCAATTTTAATTGATTTTAAATTCAACCAGCTGTTTGATGGAATTTGAATTTATGTCCCCACAGCATTAGCTTGGATCTCTGAGCACAGTAAAATGACCACCATGCCATCAACTCACCTCTTTTTTCCTTTGAAAGAAATAACATCATTATTCATCTTTATAAAGTAAAATTAGACTAATGATATCAAAGATATCAAATATTAATTGCAACTAATGACAAAATTATTCATTGTACTTCTTGAAGAGTAGGGATTTATTACAGTAATTCCAGTTCTCTCTCTACAATTTCTTTGTTCCAGATGAGTTCTTTGATGTACAGTGTGGTATAGATATTTTTCAATCAGTTTTCAGCCTACGTTTGATTGATACTATTGACATAAGTAATGGTATAGAAGATGAAATGATATTTTACATAGATTAAAAAAATCACTTTCTGTATCAATCAATCACTTTCTGTGTTAACAACAGTCATTAAAATGCTGCCAGAGTTGCATCCAGGCTATTTCAGTCAGCCTTCTACCATTCAACACGTCGTTTTGGAAATACAAATTTACAATTAACTCTGTTTTATAGAGTGAATGGAGAAATTTTATTTCATTCAAAAGCATGAATTCTCTGAAAGCTCATTTACATTTCATCGAGATCTATCTCAATTATTTCAAAGGCTCCACATAGACAATCTATTATAAGAACAATGGGTAAAATCTTCCCAGACCCTAAATGATATGAGCCATGTGAGAAATTTGGGACAGACATGTTAGATGTCAAATAAGGTCTTTCTCAATGTCAGGGGCATCAAATCACATTTTCCAACCAATTCCAGATGTCAAGATTAGATTCTCACAAGAGAGCAGCCAGAGGCTTATTGACAGGGATTATCGCTCATTATAACCCTCATTACTACTTAATGTCCAACTAATAGACATGCTTCTCCTATACTATCACCCTTTGCATAGAACTTAGGTGCCAAGAATTCCTGACACAAAAGTCAGTGGGCACTTGGCGATTCCAGCTCACCGTTTGCTCCTCCAGATCTTCATCTTGGGCACCTGGCACCACATCAGGGCACGTGCCATGGGCAGCAGCTGTACGCACGTCATGTTCATGATGCTGGCAACCCTCTCCACACTATCACAGCACATTTCTGATCTTCTTAAAGTAACAACTGCACTGCTATGCTGCACTTTGGGTTGTACCAGAAACGATAGTTGGTATGGTGCTGCAAGAACACTGTGTGCACAGCAACAGGCATCCAGCTCACAGATTGGACCAGGCTGCCCATCAAGGCTGCTCGCTTATCCTCTTAATGTTCACTTACTTAATGCTGTCAAGTTTTAAATGTAACCTACAATGAAATGGCTACAACCATGCCCAGAGTGGATGTCTGTTGAGGACCAAAAACAGAGGCTCCACTTCTAACTGATCAGAGGCCCTTCAAAGGGCTACTGCATCAATCATGCATTTGTGAAGTACAGACTGAAATCATTTGCAATCGCACCATTGTGTACATCAAATGAGTCTACAACTGTGTGGGGTGCGAATACCGGTCCCATGCAAATATTGACCATGTCATCACTCTTTACAAATTGAAGGTGGATATCTCTGTAAGGCAGAAGTAATTGCAAGTAATCTTAAAAGAGGCATCTGTAGACCACGGTATACATGGCTAGACTTCCTTGGGTGCACGGGGCATGTAAGTTATTCCCTCTGCACCTGAACTGTATACATAATGCAAAACTCCCTTATATGCAATGATGCTTATGTGATGCTTGGAGGAGAGGGACTCCGTGTTCATGCAGCACATACAGTCTCTTGCTCTCTCTTTGCCATGCGACTGGTTATACAGTTATCAGAATAATGTCCAATGTCCAATGTCAAGTTGCCAAAATGAGTCATCCATTGTCTGACTGCCGCATGTACGAAGGGGTATGTAGAAATGCCATTTATGAGTCATATGAATGCAGACTGCTGACGCTGCTAAGGACCTGTTCGATTCCTTTGTGGTGCCCACACAGGGTCATTGCAAGCGTGACTGATGAATCCAACTACAGAAGGTGTGATTATTGATATTGTTGCATTGTGAAAAAGGCACAGAGAAATGGAAAAGGAAAAGATGAGTTAGCAAGCCCAGAACTAGCATCAACCTCCAGGGCATCCCAAACAGCCTCCACATGAAGACGTCACAGATGAACAGCCCGCAAGATGTGCAGGAGGCACAAGAAGGCCAAAGACTTTCGAAGTTGATGCCATTTCCTACAGATGAGCAAGGCATAATGTCTGCAGAGCCTCAGGATGTCCTGGGACACTGAACAATGGCAACTGCTGAATCAGGATCTGTGATCTGAAGGGGTGGGTGGCCTATCCTATCCCAGTGGCTGTAAAAGTGACAGCTGCACTGAACTTTTCTGTGACTGGTTCCTTGCAAGGAGCCACTGGGGTCCTGTGTAGGATCTCTCAATCATCGATCCAAAAATGCATCAAGACTGTGACCAATGTCATTTTTTTACCAGATCTCACCATTTTGCCTTGCTTCCCAGCTACAAGGTCAGTGCTTCTGCCTAAGCAATAGGATTCATCATCACAGCTGGCTTTGCCTGGGTTCAGAAAATGGTGGCCTGTACACAAGTGATACCTAGACAGCCATATCATAACACAGCTGATTTTTTTTTTAAATAGAAAAGACTTCCATTCTATCAATGTACAAGTGAACTGTGCTCACTGGTTCCACGTCTTTTAAGTTTGTGCCCAGTATTCTCATTGCCACAATGCCTATATCCTGAAGACTGACATGTCTCTGTTGCATCTGAGGATCTATTTGCTTTTCAAGGATGTTTAGTGGGGGACAAGGGCCATCCACTGTGACCATGTCTGATGATTCCATTACATAACCTCTGGTTGAGGTGGAGTGCATTTGCAATACAGCCCATTAATTGACAAGTACCATGTTAGAGCAGATGATAGGGTTGCCAATGTTAATGTTCCACTTTCACTTAGTGCCATTCTTCTTCTTTCTTTCCCCCCAAAAACTTGCACATTGCTTTTATTCAAATAATTATCTAATGCCCCCTTGAATGCCTCAATCGAACCTGCCTCTTACAGGTAGTGCACTGATCTGAATCACTTGTTGTCCGGAAAGGTTTTCTCTCATACATGCTTCTTTTGCAAATGACTTTAAATTTGCATCTTGATCTTCATCCAAGAGGGAACAGTTTCTCTTTCTCTAGTCTACCCAGCCCCGCATGATTTTGAAAACTTCCATCAAATCTCCTCTTAGCCTTTTTTTCATAGAAAGCAGTCCCAGCCTCTTAAATCTCTCCTCGTAACTGAAGTTTCTCATACCTGATCCATTCTTGTAAATCCCTTCTGCACTTTCTAATGCACTCACATCTTCACTGTAGTGTGGCATCCAGAAATGTACCTACCCTGCAGCAACTGCTGTGAGCTTTGGCTTTTGAATTGATAAATCAAAGATATTTTCCAAGTGAAGCAGTCGCTCTATACTTCCTACAAACCAGAAGAAAGACAACTGAACACAAAGGGCCTGGTTAGCTGAAGAAGAAGCTGAAAAAGACTTTACCATTTGGCACGACTCTGGCAATCACAGGGCTCGAATAACAGCATGCTATCCCAATGGGTCATGATATACAGTAATAGTACACACACAGAACCAAGGGAAAGTTGTGGGGTAGTCATTCCCACAGATATTGTCATGGAAGGATGCATCTGCAGCTGGTAAATTGGTAAGGATGGAGTCAAATATGTTTTTCCCTCTTGTTGGTTCTTTCACCACCTGCCTCAGACCCAGTCTAGTAGTTATGTCCTTTGGGACTCAACCAGCTCATTCAGTAGTGCTGTTGTCAAGCCACTGTTGATGGACATTGAAGTTTTGTACCCAGATTACAGTTGATGCCCTTGCCCCTTCAGTGCTTCCTACAAGTGGTGTCAACAATGCATAGGTCCTGATTCAGCAGCTGGGTGATGGTTTCCTTGCACATGTTTAACCTGGTGTGGAAAGACTCCATGGGGTCTGCAGTTAATGTTGAGGACTTGCAAGGAAACTCTCATGGCTGTCTCACACCGCGCCACCACCTCTGCTGGGTCTGTCTTGCAGTGGAACAGAACACTCCCAAGGACAATAATGGTGATATCACGGTGTTGTTTGGGATAGTGTGTGTTAAGTATGAGTCCATGGTGATTAATTACCTGCATGATTATGTAAGGCTATTGCTTGATTCCTCTGAGACACTGATATCCCCATTTTGGCACTAGTTCCCAGTAATTGGTGAGAGGACTTTGCAGGCTTAACAAGACTGAGTTTATTGTATTTGGTTTCAGGGCCCAGATGCTTCCAGTTAATCCATCTGGTTTCATTCCTTTTTTTAAGATGGGATTTGAATTCATTAACTTCTGAAACTAAAAGCAAAATTTGGCTTTTTATCAGTTTGGTGCAACCGATTCAGAGATAGTAAGAACTGCATTTGCTGGATTCAGAGATAACACAGTGTGGAGCTGGAGGAACACAGCAGGCCAGGCAGCATCAGAGGAACAAGAAGGTTTTCCGAAGAAGGGTCTTGACCCGAAACGTCAACTTTCCTGCTCCTCTGACGCCGCCTGGCCTGCTCTGTTCCTCCAGCACCACACTGTTATCTCTGGTGCAACTGATTGCCTTGCCTGGCTATTTCAGAAGGCAAGTTAAGAGCCAACCATGTTGTTGTGGGTCTGAAGTTAAGTGTAGGACAGACCGTGTGAGGACGACACTTTCTTTCCCTAAAGAACATTAGCGAACCTAGGTGGGTTTTTACAATAATTGACAATGGTTTAATAGTAACCATTTGACTTTTAATTCCAGAAATTAATGAATTCAAATTCCACCATGTGCAGAAGCGGGATTTGAACACAGTTCCTGGAACATTATCTGGGTTTCTGGATTACTAGAATAATTTTAGAGGACAGATTATATTCAATTGTTTGATTCGTTCATGTTTTGGTTCATTTTTTTGAGTGGAAGAATGAAGTGCATATTATATGCGCGAATGACTCTGTATTGGTTGTACGTGGCCTTTTAGCCAAAACTGTTAGCAGTAAGACACAATTATTACCCTACCACTGGCTGTTTATCAAACATTAAGCAGTTCAAAGGAAATGTGATGAAACCATGGAAATTACAAGGTATAACAATTAAGTTGACTTTGTAAATGAATGTTGTTTAACCCTGGTTGACTTTGAATCAAGACAAATCGGAGCACCAAATCCAAATGAGATACAGTCAAATGTTTTAAAAATGTATTCATCCATTGAATGTGGGCATCAGTGACTGTGAAAGCATTTAATCCCCATCATTAAATTCATAAAGGAAGGAGGGGGTGAACCACTTTCTTAGATTACTGTAGTCCACATGGCATAGGTATACCCCCAGATCTGTAAGGAAGCAAGTTCTAAGACATTGCACCAGCAGCAGTGAAGAAATAAACACAGAAAATGCTGGAGAAACTCAGTGTTTGTTTCAGATTTACAGCACCCACAGTATTTTGTTTTTATCATGGTAATGAAGATATGGTGTTTTAGTTCCAGGTCAAGATTGTATGGGCTTGGAGGGGTGCCATGAAGGTTGTGGTATTCCCATGTATTTGCTGGCTTATCCTTCGAGGTAGTAGAGGTCATAGGTTTGTAAAAAAAGTGTTGTTGAAGGAGCCTTGACAAGTTGTACCAGCGCATCTTGTAGATGGTACACATTGCTGCAACTGTGAGTCAGTAGTGGAGGAATTAAATGATTAAGGTGGCAGATGCTGTGCTAATCAAATGTACAGCTTTGTGCTGGGATTCTTGAGTGTTACTGATGCTGCACTCATCCAAGCATGTGGGATAATTCCATCATGCTTCAACTAGTGTGTTAGAGACAGGGTTTAGGAAATGAGAGGAGGCAGGCAAGAACCAGATAGGTCAATGAAATAATTAATTGAGAACTTGAATTTGGTCTTCACTGTCTTTTCATATCTAAGAATTTGGTTCCAATCAAGCTCAGAATGTGGGATTGAATTTTGTTGCTTTTCTTGTGGTGTGTTTTGAAGTAGGAAGGGCACTTAATCAGGCAAGATGGTGGTGTACCAGAAACCCACTGCCTTCCCACTTCTGCCAGAAAATTGGGCATGGGGAGTCCACAGGGATAGGAAGCCCCATGGTGGGGCTTCCTGCTACGCTGCCACTTCAGACACTTGGCTGGATAATAAAGGACTCCTCAAAAGCCTCATTCCACTGCTACAAGTGATAACACAGTGACGGACAGGCCTATTGGCATGCTGCGTACATGGAAGGTATACTTATCATGTCCCAGCTGGGCAGGGCAGGGAATTGGGATCCCCCATTCAAAGTTACTCAGCCTGCTGATCCCCCTAAAGCTTTCACTCCTGCAAAACCCTTCCCGACAATAGTCACCTTTGGCCTGGGACTCTCTGCAATCCTGGTATATGGTGGTTATTATTCCAGCATCAGCCGTAGCCTCCCCAGTAACCCTGCCATTCAAAAGAGCTGTTGGCCTTTGACTGGGCAGCCACTCTCAGTAGGTGCATTTCCAGCTACAGTGACCTTGATCTTGGGAAAGACACACTGGTGTCCATTAAATGTTGGAGAGACACTTAATATTGGCCAGCTTTGCCAGAGAAGACAACACAATTTTTTTTTAAACCACAGTTACAACCCCTGTTGCTTCCATAGAATCCTGCCTCTTTTTTTCTATCTGCCCGATGTACATGGCCCACACAAAATGAGTTGGGTCAAATGTATGCTAGCTTGCAGGCACACTTACATTCTTAGCTGTTACAATTTTAATTTTAATTCCTGTCAAGGTCAGTATAATTGTAATTGCAGGTCAATAGTTTTATTTACAACACCCAAGTCACTTTCCATACATTAGAGTAATAGGTCAAGTATGCAGCACACAACAAGAGTCTCTTTCACCACATAATACATACCATTATAATAGTATGTAATATGTACAATTAATAAACAGCAAAAATATTGTGAGTCTGAGTGAACAATTCAATGTAAACTTATTAAGTGTAATGGCATGTACCACGCAATAAAACTCTAAAACTGGAGTAGACACTACCCCTCCATATCCCACCAGCATAGATTGCCAGTAACATTTATCGATTGATCCCTGACATGAGGAAAGATGGAGCAGAATGAGTCTGCGTTCTCTGGGGTTTAGAAGAATGACAGGTGATGTCATTGATGCATGAAATTTGCCAGTCCCTGAATGATGTCAGCAATGGTGAATCATTTGGGAAAGCATGGAGCAAACGGAAAAATAAGATTCTAGATGTCAAGATGGAAAATGTCAGATTTTGCGCATAAGATTTTAACGGCTAGATGAGAATCTCACTGCTGAGTGATGTAGGGTTCGTTTGCATGCACCAACATGTTATTATTACCTAATGTCACTTCATTAGTACGCAAGTCGCCATTTTACTAGGCTGAGGAGACAAACTATATGGTATCAATTCCCAGCATTAAAGTCACTATGGATACTTGCTGGGTGCAGCTCACTAGCACCTTCTCCAGGCATCCATCTTGGCCAGCATTCCCTACCATCTCGGGGCACTCTCCGTTTCTGAGACCATCTGCACCCTTTGTCCATGGAGGCTGACATTGGATAAGCAACAGCCTTACCACATCATCATTGCACATCCCTGGCTCGATAATAATGCAGCACACCATGCAATTACTGCACTTTGGAGCTCGCCAATAACTTTGATGGCAATGCCGTCACGAACTCTCACTGTGCACAGGGACAGGCACCAAACTCCTGAGTTATGCTTTCTGGATGATGGACAGGCTTTGGGGTATCAGGAGATGTGTTTCTCTCCACAGTATTGCTAGCCTTTGTCCTGCTGTTGTTGTTACAGTTTTTATATGGCTGATTTAGTTCAATTCCTGGTCAATGGTAACTGCGTGAATTTTAGTAGTGGGAGTGATGGTAACAAGATTGAATGTTAAGAGATGAAGGTTTGATTCTCTTGTTGGAGATGATCATTTGTATGGTATGAATGTTACTTGCCACTTTTCAGCCCAAATTTTGATATCGCCCAGGTCTTGTTGCATTTATACACGGACAGTTTCAGTATCTGAGGAGTCGCAAATGGTGCTGAAAATTGTGCAGTCAGTGAACATCTCTACTTCTGACCTTATGATGGAGGAAGGTCATTGAAGAAACAGCTGGTTGGGCTTAGTACACTACCCTGCCAAATTCTGGCAGTGAAGTCCTGGAGTTGAGATGACTGACACCCAACAAGCATAACTGTCTTCCTTTGTACCAGCTATGACTCCAACCAACTGAGAGTTTTTCCCAATACCCATCGTCTCTAGATTTGCAAGGACTCCATGATGCCACACTGGGCTGAATGTGGTTTTAATGTCAAGGGCAGTCAGTCTCACCTCACCTGTGGAATTCAGCTCTGATAACATGTTCTTACCGGTAATGCTGCCTTTTTTGGGTGATGTAGGGTTAAGCCTGTGGGGTGCTAGGTTTCACTCATCCTACTGCACTTGAAATCTCCTACTACTCATTTTTATCTTGCTCTTTTTTTATCTTGCAAAATACAGAATTATATGGGCTTGCCTTTTGAACACCACCCCAGTTTCCAGTCATTTCATTTTATAAGTGCTATAGCTATTTCATAGAATCACAGAATCCACAGTGTGAAAGCAGGCCATTCGGCCCAATAAGTCCACACCGACCCTCCCACCAGCATCCCATTCAGACCCATTCCCCTACCCTATCCTTCAAACCCTGCATTTCCCGAGGCCAATCCACCTAACTTGCACATCTTCGCACTATTTAATTAACAATGTTAAAAAGGATAGGTGAAGGGCAATGTCATTAAAATACTATTAATGCATTCCACTTTATTTAAAGAAGTAATTTATAATATACACAAACAATTGCAGAACAAATCAATGAGAAAAAATGATTTTCCATATTTTGTTTGATCCATGACAATGCAAGACATCTCTTTTCTAGGACATCCATTTAGAATGCAGCAATGGAAAACCAAAAGACTGATAAATACTAGGCAAAAATAATATCTCAAATAAACTAGTGAGAAACAAAAATAATTGTAAATGCTTATAAAGGTGTGAAGAAATAGATTAGTGGATCCATTACAGGCAGAGATGGGAAAATTTATAATGGAGAATGAGGAAATGGCAGAGAAAAGTAAACAAATATTATGTGCCCATCTTCACAAAACAAGACAAGAAGAACTCCAAGGAATACTAACGAACCAACAGACCAGTGAGAATGAGGAAGACATTAGTATTATTAAAATGTAGTACAGGCATTGTAAGAAATTAATGTGACCAGAAGAGGTAACTCCCCTGAATCTGAGACCCAAACATCACAGGAGTGTCAAAAGATGTGGCTATAGAAATAGTGGGTACATCAGTAGTCATCTTTCAAAATGCGATAGTTTCTTGAATTGTTCCTGCAAGCTCAAAGGTTGCAAATGCTAAGAAAGAAAGGAAAGGGAAAACATGGAAACTACAGATTAGTGAAATCTAACATCAGAAGAAGTGTAAATGCTAGAATGTATTATGTAGGTTGAAATAACTGGATACTTAGAAGACAACAGTAGAATTGAGCACAGTCACATGGATTTATGAAAGGGACATTATATTTAACAGGCCTGTTGGAGCTTTGGCAGATAGACCTTGCAGAATAGATAGAAGGGAACCAGGGGTTTTGTGCATTTAAATTTCAGACAGCTTTTAACAAGGTTGCAAACAGGAATTTAGTAAGGTAAATTAAAGCACATGGGATTAGAGGTATTATACTGGCATTGATTGAGAATTGGTCAACAGATGAAAATGAGATTAAGAATAAACTGGACATTCCCAGCTTGGCAGGCATTGTCTCATGATACACCACAAAAAACTGTACTTAGCACCCAACTTTCCACAATCTAGATCAATAATTTAAATAGTGGGACAAATGTAATATTTTAAAGCTTGCTAATGACACAGAATCAGGTAGGAGTGTGAGTTGTGAGAAGGCTGAAAAGAGGCTTCAAAAGAGATCAAGGGTAAGAACGTGGCAGATGGAATATGTTGAAAATATGAAGCTATCCACTTTGGCATGATACAGAAATGCAGGGCAAGGATTGGGAGGTGTTAATGTGCAAAGGGGTCAGGGTGTTCCTGTTCATGAATCACAAAAGCTGGTATGCAGCTGCAGAGATCAACTGGGAAGACAAACTGCACATCGATTTTAATTGCCGGATGATCTTAATATAGGAATAATGACACAGCAGTTGTATCAAACCTTGATGAGACCACACCTAGAATAGTGTGTCCAGTTTTGGTCTCTTACCAAACAGAGGATATACTTGTCATAGAGGGAGTGGAACATACCAGACTGATGGCATTGTCTAATAAGCAGATATTGAGGAGGCTTTTACTTTTAGAAAAAAAATCTGCAGGTATGTTCAGACACTCAGGCATATTAAGACACTCCTCCAGGCCACTTGAACTCAAACCTTTCAGCTACCCTGCACCTCAAGATCCCTATTGGAGGATGCTGTATGTCTACTTTGTTTTTAAGAGACTTCAGCATAAAGAACTCGGTTGTATATAAATAATGTTATGACTCCATCTACTATGCAGTCTATATGGTGTATGTAGACGGCACACATAGAATCAGTTGCTCTGCTGTAAAGTCTATTTCATAACTTTTTTTGCTGTTTTAAATAAACAAAGTCATGCAGTCAATCAATCCCTGAGAAGTGATTGCTGATTAGATCAATATCATTAGCATGGCAGAAGAGATTAGCCTTGAATTCTCTAGAATTTAGAAGAATGAGAGAGGATCTCATTGAAACATATAAGATTCCTGCAGTGTTCGACAGAATAGATGAAGAAGGGATGTATTCCTTGGCTGAGGAATCTAGAACCAGGGTACAGGGTGTCAATAAGGGGTAGGTCATTTCAGACTAAAGTGAAGAAGCTGGTTAATCTTTGGACTTCCCGATGTCAGAAGGCTGTGGAAACTCAAACGATAAGAGTATGTTTGAGATGGAAATTGATTGAATTTTAGAAATTAAAAACACCAAGGGATATAGTAATAGTGTAGGAAAATGGTGCTGACTCAGCAGGTCAGTCACAATTTAGCTGAATGGGCAGAGGCTTAGGGGTCCAAAGGGCTTATTCGTATTCCAATTTCCTACATTCATATCCTGAGTTACTCATAACTACCAAACATAGGAGTATGAGACAAAAAAACTGCAGATGCTGGAATCTAAGGTAGACAAATAAGAGGCTAGAAGAACAGAGCAGGCCAGGCAGCATCTGCAGGAAAGGAGCAGTCAGTGTTTCGGGTATTCAGAAGAAGGGTAATACCCAAATAATGCATAATAGTTGTATAATGGTGTGGTGTTTCTTTTTCCAATAATGTCCTGTAGTTCTCAGTTTCTCCCTTAATAGTTTGCTCAAACACATCATTATTTGGTTCAGCAGAACAAACAAGAAATATGTAAGGATATGCAAGCCTCTATTGTCATTGTCATTGACTTATTAGCATTAGAAGCTTTATGTATCAGTGGTGGATGGTGGTCAGATTGGAGTCAAATTGGCTGCCTGGTAAGTTTCACTCATTCATGTACCTGCCTAGAAGAAGTATGCCCATTTAGAGAAACAATGGCCTAGTGGTATTATTGCTGGACTGTTAATCAGAGAACCTCGATAATATTCTGGGGACCTGGGTTCAAATCCTGCCATGGCAGATGGTGGAATCTGAATTCAATAAAATATCTGCAATTAAGAATCTAATGAAGACTGTGAATCTATTGCCGATTGTTGGGGAATAACCCATCTGGTTCACTAATGTCCTTTAGGGAAGGAAACTGCCATCCTTACCTGGTCTGGCCTACATGTGACTCCAGACCCACAGCGATGTGGTTGACTCTGAGCAATTAGGGATGGACAATAAGTGGCTTCCCAGCCAATGATGTTCTCATCCTTTAATGAATAAATAAAATACTACCAAGGACTAGTTTACTCTATGAATGTACAAATGACAAAGAATGACACATCATATAAGTATACGGGACAAAATTATGCACACTGGGACAGCCTACTGGGAATTTTGTTATATATCAGTGTTGAAGCCCCAAGATTTTCATTCTCCTAATAATTTCCCCAGACAAATTTTATTCTCATACTCAGGCAGCATGATGAACACTCTCAGGCTCATTAGAACATAAAACATAGAAGTGTACAGCACAGGAATCGGCCCTTTGGCACACAATGTTGTGCCGAACATAACGCCAAATGAAACTAATCCCTTCTGCCTGCCATTGGTCCATATCCTTCCATTTTTTGCATATTCGTGCGCTTATCTAAAAGTTCCTTAAATGCCTCTATTGTATTTGCCTCCACCACCACCCCTGGCAGTGCATTCCAAACTGGTACCACTCTTTGTGTGAAAACCTTGTCCCTCATGTCTCCTTTGAACTTTCCCCTCTAACCTTAAATACGTGTCCCCTAGAATTAGACATTTCAACTCCGAGAAAAAGATTCTGACCGTCAACCTTATCTGTGCATCTCATAATTTTATAGACTTCTATCAAGTTTCCCCTCAGCCTGCGCCACTCAAGAGAAAACAATCTGAGTTTTTCCAGACTCTCCTTCTTGTTTATACCCTCTAATCCAGGCAGCACCCTAGTAAACCTCTTCTGCACCCTCTCCAAAGCCTCCACATTCATCCTGTAATGTTGTGACCAGAATTGAATGCAATATTCTATATGTGGCCTAACCAAAGTCTTATTGAGCTGCAACATGACATCCTGACTCTTGTACTCAATTCCCCGACCAATAAAGGCAAGCATGCCATTTGCCTTCTTTATCACCCTATCTACTTGAGTGGCTACTTTCAGAGCTGTGGACTTGAACATCAAGGTCCTTCTGTACATCAATGCTGTTCAGAATCCTGCCATTAACTATATACTTTTCCTTAACATTTGATCTCCCAAAGTGCAGCACCTCACACTTAGCTGGGTTAAACTCCATCTCCCATTTCTCCGCCCATATCTGCAACTGATCTATGTCCCGCTGTATCCTTTGACAACCTTCTACACCGTCCATAGCTCCATCAATCTTTGTATTGTCTGCAAACTTACTACATTTTCATCTAAGTCATTTATATACATCACAAACAACAGAGGTCTCAGTATGAATCCCTGCAGAATACCACTTGTCATGGACCTCCAGCCTGGAAAACACCCTTCCACCAATACCCTCTGTCTCTTCTATGGGCAAGCCAATTCTGAATCCATGCGGCCATGTCACCATAGATCCAGCATGTCTGTTGGAGGCTGAATAACCAGAACCCAATATAAAGAGGCTCTAGTGTTACACTCCCCTTGGAAGAGGAAATGTGGTCATTGATATGTTTCTCACACAGGATCCAATCGCTCCTCGCCAATTTGTCTACTCATGTTCTTAGCCACCTCTAATAATGCACCAGCCCTCAACTTTCTTCTGAGATGCCCAGTGCTTGTATCCTTGATGTTAAACAGCTGGCTCAGTCAAATGTTTTTATTCAGTAGTGGGACCTGAGAGTTGCTGGCTGGGGTGGCAGTTATTTGGTAGATGGGAATCCAAAACAGAAACAGATTAGCCATGATTTCATTGAATATTAGAGCAGGCTTGAGGGACCAAATGGACTACTTCTGTTCCTAATTCACATGTTGGTATATAAATACGTAAAACAAATATTAGAATTGAACTGTTTCTGGTATCATAACTGGGTTGATTCAGGGGAACTCTGAAGTTTCATCTATTCAAAGTGATGGATTGAAATCATGTATCCAGAATCTTACTGCTGTGAAGCTTCACTTGTAGTTAACTTGGGCATATCCTGTAATGGTTTTATGGGTCTATAATTTTCCATCTTCTAGTTTTGGGTAGAAATTTTTAGTTCTTCAACAAGGATATGCAATTTTTCCACTGCACATGACTCAGAATTCTACACCCTTGTTGGCATAAACTTCTATGATATGAAGTTATGGGTGGAATCTTGTGCTCCCAGGGGTGGCATATATGGTCAGGTGGCCAGGACGAGAAATGGCTACAAGACTGGTTAAGAGCTACAATCATGCCTGCTGGGAACTTTGGTCGAGCTAGTTTCAAGTCTGACCTCAGTTAAAACTGTAGCCAGGATATGTTGTGACCTGTCCTGTAAGCGGTGACCTGCAGTTTCCGATGTTGACCAAATAAAGGAGGTGTCATAGTGGTCTGCTAGACATACTGGCAGCGTTGTACCTTATATGGAGCATGGTATTTGGCTGTTTATGACTTGGTATAAACATTTGGGCGTTGTTTAGCAGTAAACTACATTGTTTGGGATCATACATTGTTATCAGGTTTGGTCAATTCATTGGCTGAGTGCCACAGAGGTTTCTGGAAAATGAGCACATAGGATTTTGCAGGAGTGAGTCCTTGAGTCCCAGCAGATGCGAGTCCTTGAGACCAACATTTGAGAAGTACATGTTACAGCTGTACAAAACTCTGGTGCGGCCGCACTTGGAGTATTGCGTACAGTTCTGGTCACCGCATTACAGGAAGGATGTGGAAGCATTGGAAAGGGTGCAGAGGAGATTTACCAGGATGTTGCCTGGTATGGAGGGAAGGTCTTATGAGGAAAGGCTGAGGGTTTTGAGGCTGTTTTTGTTAGAGAGAAGAAGGTTATGAGGTGACTTGATAGAGACATACAAGATGATCAGAGGATTAGATAGGGTGGACAGTGGGAGCCTTTTTCCTCGGATGGTGATGGCTAGCACGAGGGGACATAGCTTTAAATTGAGGGGTGATAGATATAGGACAGATGTCAGAGGTAGGTTCTTTACTCAGAGAGTAGTAAGGGCGTGGAATGCCCTGCCTGCAAAAATAGTAGACTCGCCCACTTTAAGGGCATTTAAATGGTCATTGGATAAACATATGGATGATAATGGAATAGTTTAGGTTAGATGGGCTTCAGATTGGTTTCACAGGTCGGCGCAACATCGAGGGCCGAAGGGCCTGTACTGCGCTGTAATGTTCTATGTTCTATGCTCCGAAGTTATCTTCAGAGAAACAAAGAAACATGAGGCAAGATCTACATCGAGAACAAAGTTGGCTGCTCCACTCGAATCAGGGTAGTATTTGTTTCAAGCCAAACTTATAGAGTTAAAGTTAGAGTTAAATGGGAATTAAAACAAGGTAAATTGAGATTAAATGAGGTGAGTTAAAGTTGCAGTTAAGCTAGATAAAGTAAGAAGTAAATGGTATAACAAATATACTGACTATTGGTGCTTAAGGAGTTAAATAAAGAAGGTTTAAATTAAAGCCTGAATTAACTCCCTGTCTGTCACACAACGGAAGAATAGCTGGGTAAAAAGTTTGACAACTCCTCTTGAGTAACACAAGGTCGGAGGTGGGAAGGGCATTTAGTTAGGTGAAATGATGGTAGATTTGATCCCCACTACCTTCCTAACTCCACCAGAATTAAGTTCCAGACACGAAGGCCCATGATCAAGTATACCACCTTGCAGCCATTTGAGACCCTTGAATCACTAATTAAGGGCCACTTAAAGGCCTCTTCTGGCTGCTGGGGTTAACCTGGGTCTCCTGACATGCAACATTCCCAGCAGCAAAAAGATTACAGATTAGCTCCTAAATTGTTCCTAATTCAAAGGCACTCAGTGCCTGATTGAGGGCTGGGGATGTCTCTTGAGAAACCTCCACCCTTCTTTCTCTGTTCCTTGCCCTTATTCCCCTCTGCCACTCCCACTCCATGAGGCACTTCACCCCAAATCCCCTCTCAGATGTACATTATTACTTTTCTTGCTCCTCGGGAAGCAGTCAAGGCGAGAATTTCTACATCTGATAACTAGCAGTTCCTACCAGGTGGCACTTCTACCCCAAGCACTAATTCCAAAGGAATGCTGACATGTCATCAGAACTGCCCGATTGCCAGAAGGTTTGGCAGGCATTCCCTGAAAGAGATAGCGCAGATCTCTCGCCATCTCTCAAGCTGGTAGGTGACGTCCCTGTCACCATGGGTTTATGTGCAATTTCTCCATTCTTATAGTAAAATCCTTTCTGCTGATGTGAACATCCTTTATTTCAGAAAATGCATAAATTTAACATATCATTAAACAAATCAAAAAATACAGCAATGCCGAAGAACTCCATTTATTTCATGTTGTTGCTTGCAGTAACTTTTGAAAATTATTTTATACATTGCGCACTGACTGACTGCAAACATTTGAATTGTACACTGAGTCATAATTTGTTGGATTCTTGTAGTTCAGGTAGACAGGTACTGCTGTCATCCTCATGATCATGGCAGGACATATTTGATTGGCATGGTTTCCATCTGGGGTCGGAAATCTGACATTGGGGGCATTTCAGGATCACAGCTGTCACAGTGCTGATTTTAATGGAGGTGAACTGTTGATGATGTGACCAATTAATACAGATGGGAATAAGAACATGTCTGCACATGTTTGTGCTTGATTTAAACACACCATGGCATTCAAGTAAACCATTCATACCACACAAATGCCAGGCAATGCCTATCTCCAACAAGAGACAGTCTAACCACTGCCCCATGACAATCAATCCAGAGATGACAGGTTTGTCTTATGAGACAAGTTTGAACAGTGGAAAAACAGCAACATATTTCCAAGTCAGGGAGGTGAGTAGTTTGGAGGGAAAGTTGAAGGTGGTGGTGTTCCTATATCTGCTGCCCTTGTCTTCTAGACAGAAGTAGTCCTAAGTGCTGTCTAAGGATCTTTGGCGAATTTCTGCAGTGTATCTTGTAGATAGCACACACTGCTCCTAATGAGCATTGAAGGTGGAAGACGTGGATGTTTGTGAATGTCGTGACAATCAAGTAGGCTGCTTTGTCTTGGATGTTGCCAAGGTTCTTGATTGTTGCTGAAGCTGCACATATCCAGGCAATGGGGGAGTATTTTATCACACTCCTGACTTGCAGATGATGGACAGGCTTTGGGCAGTCAGCAGATGAGCTTTTGCCACAGTATTCTGAGTCTAAGAAATAGTCTTGTAGCCATTGTATTTATATGCTGAATTGAGTTGAGTTTCTGATCATTGATAACCTCCAGGATGTTAATAGTGGGGGATTTAGTTAATAGTGATGGTAACACCAAATATATTCACAAAAGGCTGTTAATGGACTTTTAAGAAAAAAACAAAGGTTTATTTTACAAAAGAAAAGTATAAACTCCACCCTATTACTCAAGAACTATTGGAACAATCTTATTATAACCACCAGAAATAAAGATTCGTCGCCATTATTCCAGTAATACTCGTACAAACACTCAAACTTCAATGAAGAAGCTGGTAAGCTGCAATTAAGTCCTGTGCCATTCCTTTTGTTGAGGGTCAGTTTAGTTCAGTTGGCTGGGCAGCTGGTTTGCAATGTAGGCTAACACCAACAGCATTGGTTCAATTCCCATACCAGCTGCGATTCTCATGAAAGATTCTCCTTCTCCACCTCTCCCCTAACCTGAGGTGTGGTGACCTGCAGGCTAAGCCACTGTCACTAGATTCTGTGAAAGAGGAGAGCAGTTCTGAGGTGATTTTACCATTACTTTCTTCAGTTAATGTCCCTCCCTGACAGTCTTAAAACAAACTTCTAACTCAGCTCAATATTACCTAATGTGGTTTCCCTAAACTCATGTCTTCAACAGACTTGTAGGATGACTTTTCTTCTTGACACCTCCATGGCCTTCTGTTTCTGAAGTTTTCTTCACCCTGACTTCTAAATACCACAGGATTTCCCTCCAGTCCAAACTGTTTGGAGATGGCTGCTGCTGTAACCCCAACCCTAATCCTAACCCTATCCCTGCATGAACCTGCTGCCAGTTCCTTTACTCTCTCTCTTTCTGGTCGTGGAGAAACTTAAGTCGCCAAATATTTGAGCAATAATCTCACAAGATGGCTTGCTCATCATTTAGCTGAAATCACTTCTTGTAAATGTTGTTTTGCACATAATGTCCAAAATTACATTTTGACCTTTCAATAAAAAGTCAGATCTTCACATAACTAAAATTAAATTCATTTTCCCTCCACTTCAGGTCACAAGTTCTCAAAAATTATCTATGTTATGAACACAAATAACATTTAACTACTTGTGATGCATTAAAAGAAGAATCAAGAACATATAATACTGCCATCAAAATGCAAACACGTACAGCAGAAAAGCCATGTGAATAAGGAGCATTTAATCTTTAAACAGCACCAAAATGAACTGTAATTTATCACTCAGTTATTATTAACAAACATGCACTAGCAATACACAATTTTTGCACAAGGTTCATAATTCCAAACATTGATTTGTTTAATAGTTGCTTTCAATCCCTAACTGCAGCAATATTCTTCCTGCCTACTTAATTCTCGAGGAACAAACACTTCCCACATCCTCCTTTTATTTCTCAAGTGCATTCACACACTTCCTTCGTGTAGACAAATATAACTTGAATTTCACACCTGCCCACAATGACAAAAAAAAACAGGCAATCAAATTGGTTAGACTTTTCACGAACAGGCAAACACAGTGAATTGGATACTAGATACTGCGATGGCTTTTGGCCCTGGCAACATCCCAGCAAAGAGAAAAGATGCGCTCTAGAACCAGGTATGCATTTAGCCAAGCTGTTACAATACAACTGTTATCTGCATCTATCTGAAAATGTGAAAAATTGCCCAGGTATGTCTTATTCAAAAAAAATCCATCTCCAATAAGGGAAGTCTAATCCTTGTCCTTTGATGTCCAATGGCATTACCATTCCTGAATACCTAACAACCAATAGTCAGAAATCAAATTGGGCAAGCCACATAAACACCTTGGCTATGAATTCTGCAGCAAGTAGTGCATCTTCTGACTCCCCAAAGCCTATTTACCACCAATGATGCACAAATCCAGAGGGTGATTGAACTCTCCCCACTTGCCTGCATGAATGTGGTGCCAATAACAATCAAGAAGCTTAAAATGATTCAGGACAAAACAGTCTGCTTGATTGGTACTCCATCCACCAATATAAGCATTCACTCCATCTCCCACTGAGACAGCAACAGCAGTGTAAAATATTGACAAAATACATTATAGTAATACAAAGCTCCTTTGACAGCTGCATTTAAATGAATAATCCTGACTGCAAGCCACATACTATTCCAGCTTGGAACAAGATCACCATTCCTTCACTGTTATGATTCAAAATTTTCAAACTTCCTCCCCAAAAGCACAGTGGATGTACCAGATTGGAATGGGCAGTAGATGCTGGCCTTGGCAGCAATGTCCTCATCCCATGAAAGAATAAAATTAACAACTGCATATGAACCAAATGACACAGATTTTGTCACCTGAGAAGTGATGTCACTCATTGCAGATTTCAAAGTGTTTCTCACAATGATGTAGTGAGCTTGATGGGATGGTTTCACAGTTTCTGCTATTTAGCTATGTAATTTATCTATACAAAACCCTGGTTCGGCCACATTTGGAGTATTGTGTCCAGTTCTGGTCGCCTCATTACAAGAAAGATGTGGAAGCGTTGGAAAAGGTGCAGAGGAGATTTACCAGGATGTTGCTTGGAATGGAGGGAAGGTCTTACGAGGAAAGGTTGAGAGAGCTAGGGCTTTTCTCTCTAGAACAACGAAGGATGAGAGGTGGCTTCATAGAGGTGTACAAAATGATCAGAGGTATAGATAGAGTGGACAGCCAGAGACTTTTTCCTAGGGTGGAGGTAGCTATTACGAGGGGGCATGGTTTTAAAGTGAGTGAGGTAGATATAGGGGAGACGTCAGAGGTAGGTTCTTTACTCAGAGAGTGGTAGGGGCGTGGAATGCATTGCCGGAGAGGGTAGTGGAGTCGGCCTCATTAGGGATATTTAAGCGGCTATTAGATAGGCATGTGGATGATAGTATAAGGTAGGGGTGGAGGTTAGATAGACCTTAGGTTTAGGGAAAAAGTTTGGCACAACATCGTGGGCCAAAGGGCCTGTACTGTGTTGTACTGTTCTATGTTCTATGTTTTGACATTAATTTCACTCTGGCAGCAGTTATTGGAGACTTGTAGAAGACTACGCTGGCAACCATATTGAAGAATTTTCAACAAACCATGAAATTATAAGCAGGCTTTATCACATTTTTGTTTTCTGCAAAATTATTTTTAAAAAAATGAAAGATTCAGGCATTCACTTGGGCTTAAGATTGAAGTTAAAATGCCAACTTGAGTTTTTAATTATAAAGAATTTTAATTTTTTGCATAGAAAACAAAAGCAGCTCATTCTAAAAAATACTAGCTAAGTAGCATCAGACAGCTTATTCAGTGGTGATTAGTTTTTAGTAGGCCATTAAAGACTGAGGGTGGAATGTTATAATGGCCTGAATGACACTGGCTATGGGGAGAAATGTGGCAGAATTGAGTGAGAAGTCGAGAGCATTGGGAGCAACGCACTGCATCTTTTAAGCAAGTTCTGGGCAGAGAGGTGAGATTCTTGCTAGGGAGCAGTAAATTGCCTATTAAGGGGGATTGTTATTTGTTAATGAACTTATTAACTGAATCACAGCATGGAGGTCAGAGCAGGTACCTGGTGACCGCAGCTTTCCACATGCTGGAAAGGACCTTCATGTTGGATACTGGGCGCAAATATCACAGGGCACACTCCATGGGCACTGGCTACATGCACCCCACATCCATGGGGATTAGCATCTGACAGGTGCCAGCCTCCAGGAATGCTCAAAGTACACTTCCAATGCACTTACCGTATGCTTCTGTACTTCATTGCTGTACCTCGGGCTGCACTGGCAACTATCATTGTAATGCTGTAACGAGGACACTGTGCACTCAGGGACATGCACAGAGCTCATGGACTGAAACAGGCTGCTGTATTTCTGAATTGTTTACTTGCTGACATCGTGCTCACTCACTGAGCCTGTTTGTTGCTCACAACATCCATGCCTTGCCTTGTCATAGCATTTCACCTTGCCCCTTGCCACATAACCAGCAGCAACAAGAGCAGGTCAGAGGTTAGGAACACAATGATTAAAAGCCTGTCTACCATCTTCAAGGCATATGTCAGGAGTATGATGGAATACTCCCCTCTTGCCTTGATGGAAGCAGATTCAATAACACTCAAGAAGCTTGACACCATCCAGGACAAAGCAGTCCACTTGATTGGCACTACATCCACAAACGTCCACTCCCTCCACAATAGACGCTCAGTAGCAGCAGTGTGCACAATCTACAAATGCAGAAGTTCACCAAAGATCCTTCGGCAGCACTCTCCAAACCTCTGACCAATTCTATCTCAAAGGACAAGCATTTCTCCAGAATTTTCTGTTTATTCTCATTAATCATAGTTTTCCTACGGCTCCTTAATACCTCGCGCAGTCAGATGTGGCCATGATGTCATGAAAATTCACTCTTACATTTGGAATTCAGCTCTTTTGTCCATATTTGAAGGAAGGGTGTAGCAAGGTCAAGAGTTGAGTGGCCCTAGTGGAACTAAACTATCAGTGAACAGGTTATTGCTAAGCAAGTGCCACTTGATAGCACTGTTGGTGATATCTTCCACTATTTTACTGATGATTGATAGTAGATTAGTAGATAGCAGATAGTAATTAGCTGGATTGGATTTGTTTGGATACTTGTGTTTAGGGCATACCTGGACAACTTTCCACACTGTTGGTCAGTGTCGTAGCTGTACTGGAACAGCTTGGCTAGGGTTGTGGTAAGTTCTGAAGCATGTGTATTTGGTACTATGTCCAGAAACTTGTGATGGCCTTTAGCCTTTGCAGAATCCAGTGTCTCCAGCCACCTCTCAATATCATGTTGAGCTAATCAAATTGGTTGTAAATTGGCATCTGTGATAATGGGGACCCCTGGAGGAGGCTAAACATGATTGCTTTAAGTTCCTCCTTTGCTCTTGTCTCTACCAATTCCTTGTTTTCTATTATGAATTCCATAGTGGGGCTTACTTAGCTACTGAGGCTTACTTAGCCACTGAAGCTTACTTAAGCTATTAATTCTTTTTCATACGTATTTGTAGACACTTTATTTTGGAGCTGACAGATACCTATGATTTGAATACTTCTGAGCTAACCTGGACACAAATCTTATAGCTTTTAGCTTGTTTTCTTCACGCTCACTCTCTTTAGTGCTTATTTGGAGGCTGCCTTCCTCAAGTCTGTTTCACATTGTTTTATTAGCACATTCTGACTTTAGCAATGAAGTACAGGTTTACAGCATCCGCAATTTACTTTGCATTTTTAATGCAGAGGGAAAGGTAGGCAGCTTGTGATGATGGGGAGCACTGAAAAAGTGATCTATCAAACAGAGGATGGACATATCACTGGGTGGCATCATGCTACATCCAATTACACAGCTACAGCATGCCAGGATACCGTGAGACATCAGTCCAGAGGGTGGGCCAGTTTTCCCTGCAGGAGACAAACAACAGTACTGAGTGTCTGGAAGAGCATTTAGTAGTAAACAGGAGAGTTGGTGAGATATTCCCAATGAGTGACGAGGATTCACAGAGAGCAGAAAGGGTTATGAGTTTGGAAAAATGAGGAAAGTGAAAAACATTGGATAGACAGAATGTACACAGTACTGATGGCTGTAGTCCCTGAGCCTTGGTGAGAAGTGTCTGGAGAGACAGAGTGCATTGATAATGGTCAGAAAGTTGAAGTACTGTGGACATTTTTAACCCTCGATTCCAAAACATGTTTTTTTTTAAGAAAGAGGACTGCTACAGAGGCAAAGGCTGCAGATGTAAAAAAATTCTGTGTGGACTGATGGGATATAACAGCTATCAGTAACAAAGAAACTTCAAGCAGAATGTGTATACTTATTTCAGCAGCCTTGAAATCCTGTTAGTTTGTTAGCATCTCTTCCATTATTTACCACATTATTGGCAGTTAACCAACTTGGAAATTCTGCTTGATATATCTAAGTCCAGGTTGTAGAAAAGAGCAACGGCCCTAATACAGATCCCTCAGAAACAGAGACCTCAAACCAGAAAAAAGTCACCACTACTCTTTGCTTAGTGATAATAAGAACTGCCGATGCTGGAGTCTGAGATAACACAGTGTGGAGCTGGAGGAACACAACAGGCCAGGCAGCATCAGAGGAACAAGAAAGCTGGCGTTTCGGGTTGGGACCTTCTTAAGTGTCCCAACCCGAAATGTCAGCTTTCCTGCTCCTCTGATGCTGCCTGGCCTGCTGTGTTCCTCCAACTACTCTTTGCTTTCTGCTTCTCATCTAATTTTGTATCCACACTGTCATTGCCCCTTAACTTCTATAGTCATTAATTTTGCTAATTAAACAATAATGTTGCACCTTATCAAAAGGCTTTTGGAAAGTCAATATGTGCAACACTAACACACCTCATCAAAGCCATCAGTCGTTTGTCACCGCATTCACATGAAGTTGAAGTGGATTCCTGGACCCTACTAGATGTAGAAAAGTCAATTTAGTTTATAATGTTTCCATATGCACCCTGCATGGTTTCCAAGAATGGACAAACAGGAAAGGTGGGGACTCCAAGGCAGGCAGTCAGTATCACATCGAGAATTGAGGGAGGGGAGGAGCCAGCAGGCAGTCAGCATCACAAAGAGGGGCAGGCAAGAAATGAACCTTGTGGCAGGCAGCTAGAGATTTAGCAAGATTTATTGGAGCTGACTAGAATTGGTTCTTGCACTACTTTGGAGGAATGAGATGAATCTCTGGTAAATGATTAAGGTCTTTTCTGTACTTACATTTTGACATAACGTACAAGCTAATGGTAAGGTTAATAAGATATATAAAAGGCAACTTAAGCAAGTGAATAACATAACAATGATTAAAACTCATTAAGGGTGAGAGCTCAGGTGATGTGTCAAGGCTGCTGCATGTGGGAGCTACTGGATACCAATGTAATCTAGAGTAAACCGAAAGTATTTTAAGTTTGAGCAGCTTTAGCTCAGAGATTGAGATGGAGGCTAAACTACAGACACTGTGGCATATTAGGGAGGCAGAAGATTACCTAAATACCAGGAGATGGTCACATTGCTCAGGATAGGGGCTTCTGATTTGGTAAGTAGTTGGGGACAGGAGGGTATCACTGTGAACAAGGCAGGTAAAGGGTCCTGGATGACAAGACTGCAAGAGTGTCAACCTCAGCTGACTTGTCAATAGGTTTGAGGTTCTCTCAGCCTGTTTGGTAAATGGTGGCTGCAGGATTGATGAGGAAACTGACCATGGTACCACAGCACAGGTAACCATTCAAATGTGTGGAGAAACAAGGAATGTAGTTGTAGGGTTAGTATGTGAGCATAGAACATAGAACATAGAACATTACAGCGCAGTACAGGCCCTTTGGCCCTCGATGTTGTGCCAACCTGTGAAATCAATCTGAAGCCCATCTAACCTAAACTATTCCATTATCATCCATATGTTTATCCAATGACCATTTAAATGCCCTTAAAGTGGGCGAGTCTACTACTTTCGCAGGCAGGGCATTCCACGCCCTTACTACTCTCTGAATAAAGAACCTACCTCTGACATCTGTCCTATATCTATCACCCCTCAATTTAAAGCTATGTCCCCTCGTGCTAGCCATCACCATCCGAGGAAAAAGGCTCCCACTGTCCACCCTATCTAATCCTCTGATCATCTTGTATGTCTCTATCAAGTCACCTCTTAACCTTCTTCTCTCTAACGAAAATAGCCTCAAGTCCCTCAGCCTTTCCTCATAAGACCTTCCCTCCATACCAGGCAACATCCTGGTAAATCTCCTCTGTACCCTTTCCAATGCTTCCACATCCTTCCTGTAATGCGGTGACCAGAACTGTACGCAATACTCCAAGTGCAGCCGCACCAGAGTTTTGTACAGCTGCAACATGACCTCATGGCTCCGAAACTCAATCCCTCTACCAATAAAACCTAACATACTGTACACCTTCTTAACAACGCTATCAACCTGGGTGGCAACTTTCAGGGATCGATGCACATGGACACCGAGATCTCTCTGCTCATCCACACTACCAAGAATCTTACCATTAGCCCAGTACTCTGTATTCCTGTTACTCCTTCCAAAGTGAATCACCTCACACTTTTCCGCATTAAACTCCATTTGCCACCTCTCAGCCCAGCTCTGCAGCTTATCTATGTCCCTTTGTAACCTGCAACATCCTTCCGCACTATCCACAACTCCACCGTCTTTGGTGTCATTCGCAAATTTACTAACCCATCCTTCTACGCCCTCAGCCAGGTCATTTATAAAAATGACAAACAGCAGTGGCCCCAAAACAGATCCTTGAGGTACACCACAAGTAACTGAACTCCAGGCTGAACATTTCCCATCAACCACCACCCTCTGTCTTCTTACAGCTAGCCAATTTCTGATCCAAACCGCTAAATCACCCTCAATCCCATGCCTCCGTATTTTCTGCAATAGCCTACCATGGGGAACCTTATCAAACGCTTTACTAAAATCCAAATACACCACATCAACCACTTTACCCTCATCCAACTGTTTGGTCACCTTCTCAAAGAACTCAATAAGGTTTGTGAGGCACGACCTACCCTTCACAAAACCGTGTTGACTATCCCTAATCAAATTATTCCTTTCTAGATGATTATAAATCCTATCTCTTATAATTCTTTCCAACACTTTACCCACAACCGAAGTAAGGCTCACTGGTCTATAATTACCAGGGTTGTCTCTACTCCCCTTCTTGAACAAGGGGACAACATTTGCTAGTCTCCAGTCTTCTGGCACTATTCCTGAAGACAATGACGACATAAAGATCAAAGCCAAAGGCTCTGCAATCTCTTCTCTAGCTTCCCAGAGAATCCTAGGATAAATCCCATCCGGCCCAGGGGACTTATCTATTTTCACACCTTCCAGAATTGCTAACACCTCCTCCTTATGAACCTCAATCCCGTCTAGTCTAATAGACTGTATCTCAGTATTCTCCTTGACTACATTGTCTTTTTCCTGTGTGAATACTGACGAAAAATATTCATTTAGCACCTCTCCTATCTCTTCGGACTCCACACACAACTTCCCACTACTGTCCTTGACCGGCCCCAATCTTACCCTAGTCATTCTTTTATTCCTGACATACCTATAGAAAGCTTTAGGGTTTTCCTTGATCCTACCTGCTAAAGACTTCTCATGTCCCCTCCTGGCTCTTCTTAGCTCTCTCTTTAGGTCCTTCCTGGCTAACTTGTAACTCTCAAGCGCCCTAACTGAGCCTTCACGCCTCATCTCTACATAAGCCTCCTTCTTCCTCTTGACAAGAGATTCAACTTCTTTAGTAAACCACGGTTCCCTCACTCGACCATTTCCTCCCTGCCTGACAGGTACATACTTCTGGATCAACACCGTTCTCTGCAGCAAAGTGCAAGAGATCAAGTGGCTGTGTTGCCTGCCCAGTGCACGGGTGCAGGATATCAGCTCAGGGCTGCAAAAGAAACTGCTGTGGGAGGGAAGGATCCAGTGGCCAAGATCCATTTAGGTATCATTAATAAGGGCAAAACTAGGAAAGAGGTTCTGCATAGAGTGTGAGAGGCTAGACACTAAATTTAAATAAAAGGAACATCAAAAGTTATAATCCCTGGATTACACGAATTGTATACAAATTGGCATAGTACAGAAAATTTGAGGGGAACATGTGGCTCAAAACATCTTGCAGGAGAGGCAGGTCCCAGTTTGTGGGTCACTGGCATCAGGGAAAATGGGGTCTGTATCACTGGGATGATCTTGAAACTTGCTGGAGTCAGCTGATGTTATTACTGAACAAGTCAGATCTGTTTGAGTGATTGACTCAAAAATTCAATATCCCATATATGCCTTATAGTATCCCTTTCTCGTACTCAAACACAAGAAAGAATTCTCTTCTCTATCACAGCTAGATTTGACATAACTTTTACTTCCATTTCGTAATCATGAGAGACTGACAGTCTCTTCCTAAGTATTCATACAACTGAGTTTAGATTTTCTCAACTTCAAATAACCCCAGTACAGTTGTAACCAAACACTTCTGGTCTGGAGTTTTCAAACTATGACTCTCACACTGAGATAACCTATTTCTTAACTGTTCTGAATAAACTCCATTCTCCAGAAGAAACTGCTTAATACATCCAACCAGGACATCTCTAAAACTAAACCCAAAAGCTTTTCAAGCCAGGGACCTTTCCCCTTAAATAATCAGAAAATCAATTCCTGATCATTCTAATGAATGGAGGCTAAAGCTCTTCCGTTTTTACTAAAATGCTCTCAATACAAATTAACTTTACCAGAATGTTCTCTCTCTCTCATACTTGTTCTCAAAAAACATAGCTCCAGAAACACTTACATGTTAAACATTAACCTCTCTTACATATATTGACCAAATTCCACTTCCACCAATTATAAATCCAATGTCTATATAAATAATACATGCTTTTAAATAAATCATACACCTACATCAGAAAGTATTCTTGCTAACTTCATAACTAGGGAGTTTACAATTGAATAGTGGGAGCAAGGTAACAAATGTGTAAAGATATGGCATGAGAAAGAGTTGAGACAAGATAATAGAGGAACACAGTAATATGGGAAATGAAGGGAAGAGAATGGCAAAAGGTGGATAGAAAGAACCAGAAATTAAGACCAAAGGTTTTACAAAGGTAACAGGAATACAAAACTAAACGTTCTGTATGTAAATGCATGTAGTATTCATACCAAAATAAATACATATAATCTGATAGCCATTACAGGTCATTTAGCTTGACATCTGTCATGAGAACGATTTTGCAATTGATAATTAAATAGGTTATAACTGTGCACTTAGGAAAACACAAGGTAACAGTGAATAGTCAACATGGATAAAAGATTGGTTGGCTGACAGAAAGCAGAGTATGGATAACTGGTTCTTTCTTTGACTGCAATGCTTGGAATTCCACAGGGATCTGTCCTGGGGTGTCAACTTATTGTAATTTACATCTGTGGCTTACATGAGGGACACAAAGGCATGGTAGATGACTCCACGATAGTTGGGAAAGTTATGTTGTGGTAAGACTTAAGTAAATTGCAGACAGGTTGAATGAGTGGGCCAAAATCTGGCAATGAAATACAATGGGAAAACAGGAAGTTGTTCACTTTGGCAGGAAGAATGAAAAGCAGCATATTACTTAAATGGAGAACGACTACATAAGTGCGGAGTGATTTAGGAGTTCTAATGCATGAGTGTCAAAATGTTAATATGCAGCTACAGCACGTAATCATGAAAGCTAATCAGATGTTATTCTTTACCATAAGAGGAAATGAACATAAAAGTAAGAATGTTATGCTTTAGTTATACAGGGCATTTGTGAAACCACATCTCAAATATGCGCCGTTTTGGTCTCCGTTCTTAAGGAAGGATGGAAATGCACTGGAGACAGTTCAGAGAACTAGGAGGCACTATTCTAAAATTAGGAGTCATTTTTACAAGAAAAAATGAGGATTAAAAAAAGAAACTTCTCTCTCAGAGGACAGTGTGACATTGGAACTCTCTGTCTCAGAGGGTGGCAGAGATAGGGTCATTGAATAGTTTTAAGACAGGAGTGAAGATCTTACTAGGTAGAGAAAATCTAAGGTTATTGTGGGTAGATGGGAATGTGGAAATTAAAACATGAAGATCTGCCTTGATTTCAGTGAACAGCACAGTAGGCACATGGATCCAAACAGTATACTTCTGCACCTATTTCATAGGTTTGTATGTAATACAGGGAGAGCTATAGCGGCAGATAGACAAAGATAGTCTCAGAATCAACTCTTATTTTATAACTGTACTATTTAATTTCAAATGGAACCTAACTATTATCGTAGGGAAAATAGAATAACTAGCAAAACTATGCTCTTTAGATGACAAAGCCAGGATATGCTATGGAAGCATTTGGAACAGACTGGCAGAGGTTAGGCTAGCTTCTTGGCCCATCACAAACCTTGACCCTGGTGTACCGCAATGCTAGAATTTGCTGGCTAATCTGAAGCTGGCAGCTTCTGGGTCCTAAGGTCAGCCAGCCAAGGCTTACTCCTTGGGGGATTCAGCAACCAAAAGGCAAGTTATTATCTTGTCACTGCTGGGTTTTCTGGGCAAATTGATGATCAGGGGTTAGAAGCAAAGAAAGTGGAATGGACCCCAGAGGTGCTCCCTATCCATTCCTTCAACTGTTCCCAGTTAGGGCATTTGGAAGCCACCAATGCTCACGCCTTAACAAGCAGGCATTTTTACCTGTCTTCCCAATTGGAAAACTAGCCACCTTCCTCACCCACTAGGAAGGCAGGTAATTAGGAAGGTGGCAAGTGAAGGCCCTTAAGTGGTAGGAAAACCAAAAGTGTGGAAGTTCTTGTCTTAAACAAGATGTAGTTTATTACATGATACCAAGCAGTACAAGTTACATGAATAAGTTGGAATGTGTGACAAGGGCAGAATTCTTCACCTTTAGAGGTGGCAAGGAAGGTCAACAATGGTTTATTGCTAATCCTACTTGACCTGCCACCAATTATGGTCATTAAAGGGTTAATTAATGTTGCCCACTCAGTCTTAATGACATCACCACAGTGTAGACAGTAGAAGTTCCACTCAACGTCAACCTTTTCAGCACCATTACCTTATACAATTATAACTACCATGGAGATAAACTTAAATTTCTGTACACCAAGTTCATGTAATGTTACTAAAAAACATATATACAATTTAACTCAGTCTTTTCACAACATAGAAAGCACTACCACATGCCAGAATGTGAGCAACATGGACCTAAATCCATAAAAATCAGCCTTTACCTTGACTTTAGAACCAAATAAATCAGCCCAATCTGCTTCCTTAATAGCTTTATTATATGGATCATCAACATCATGTTCATCAGCTTTTACATTTCCTTTTAAATAACAAAGGTTAAATGCAGGTGAGTCAGAGTCCAGGCATATACTTATCTCATCAGAGTATTATTTCTAATCGCACTTCACAAACTCTAACAATACTGATTACTTGTTCTCCATAAATGTACATATACACCCAGTCAGGTGCTCATCCAATAATCCCTCAATTAATATCAATCATCACCTGTTCCATTTGGTCTTAGGCATCCCTGCCAAACCCTATAGGATGATAATAGATTTTTTATTCCTTTTTGAACACTTTATTTTATATATAAACAACAATGAAAACTGAAAGGAAAACAAATTTACAACATACTATATGGAAATGACAACATATTATATATCGATTTTATATGTCTTTGAGAGTTCCAAATTTCCTTTCTAATCTTTCTAAACAGTTTCTTAGAGCTTGATCCTTTCTTCATGAAGCAATCATACAGCTGACTGTTGATATCCACCCATTACAATTTGGAGAGTTCTCTGTTCTGCAACACGGGTTTTAAAACTGCAATATTGATTCTCAGGTTTTTTTTCCATTCATACCAATTGTTGGACGCACGTTATCCTAATGTGATTTATTATTTATGTAGCACTCAATGGGTATTGCTGCTGAATCCCTTTTTAGAGATTCTTTCAACATTTTTGCCAAGAAAAAGGCCATATCTACTGCCTCAAAATGAACAAGAGTTTCTGTCGTTAAGGTACTTTTTACTACTCTTCTGATCTTTTTAGCTTCCCAATCCAAAAGGCAACATTTCCTTCTATCTCCCAAAAGAAAAATCACAAGTCCTCCTGAATTTGAGAACCTACCGCAAAGATGTATAAGAAGCATGTTTCATATTCCTGGCATCTCCCATTTATAGAAATTTCAAAACACAATGCACCACTTTTAATTTTTTCAATGTTTTGTTCACCTGAATAATAATCTTAAGATTTGAGATTTTTCATAACTGTACTCAATTCTAAGGCCTCAAAACTAGCATCTGGTCTCATTTGGATATCCAGTCAGCTTAATTCTCCTATTAGACCTCACAGATCCTCCATTTTAGTTTGGTAAACTATTGCATCTTTTCATGAGGACTCACTTTGACTAACTACAACAGGTTAATATTTGCTAAATAAGATTACTGATGCAAAGTAAGACATGATCCATTCTGCCTGATTACTAACCTAATGTACTTAAAAAAACCCCAGAAGCCTGACTTCTAATGTTAAATTCTGCTTTAAACACATATATTTTGTTTTAAAATTCTCTGCTCCCACCCATAAAAAGAAAATCTCTGTGCATCATAAAGATACCTGAAAGCAGCTTCCCTTTGTACCAGGAAAACATGAAGAATTTTTTCAACTGGAGGTAGCCAAATTTTAACAAAACACACCTTACTGACAAGTACTACTTTCGAGAGACATCAGTTAGGGCATATATAGATTTTTTTGGATTTCAGTGTATTTTAACTTCTGCTGTATTTGGTGGCACTTGGAGAGTGAAGAACAATTTAAATTTTGAGATCCACATGCCCAAGTATTTGTTCCTAAGGTTTTGAAGTAGATCTGTAGCTCGGGTTGTGGGTGTTGAGGTTGGGTTCCATTACGGAGGAAACCCGGAAGTGAGGCAATCCATCGCAACGGACCCCAGAGTTTAAAAACCAGGCGGGAAAACACACCGATGCTTCATCAGAGGATGCACTGAGGATGTTACCAAGCACGGTAACAAAACACCTGCGGAACAACAAACCAGCTCGGTGAGCCAACCAACCTCTACAAGTACTTGCTGCTAACAAAGCCAAGAAAACTTTCAAAATTATCTTCCTTCTAGAAGTGAATCTACCCTTATAATTTGGTCCAAATTTGGTCCAGTTTTTCTTCCAAATGTATGCCACTGGCCTGGCTGTAGCCTTATCAGGAGGCAGGAGGCAGGAGGCAGTTTTTCCATGTATATGCATTGGTGTGATACTGTCGGCTATCCACAATCTGGCTCCTCTGTGTCTTTCTTTTTGCGCCTTTTATTAATCTTTCACTTAGTTTGTTCACAACCACTGACACTTCTGGCCTGTACTATATCCCTTGAATTTATTGAGTTATACTCTCTACCCTGCTTCCACCTCCTTTTGGATTGTTGCAATTCGAACTTCACCTCTTACTTAGATTCCTTTCAAAATGTTCATGAACTCTTTCTCGGAGTCTGTTTACCCACCGAGTGACTATCAAATCTCGCAGCATACTTTCTTGCTTTCCGTTTTTATACTTCATGTCCTGAATCCATGGCCTTAACATTCTGCCCCCACTCAGTACATTCACCTAGTTGTTATATTTTCTGGTGACCTTCCCTGCTGTATTTATAATAGTCACATCTCTCCATTGATTAGCCCGTCTGGTAAAAAACTGACCTTTATTTAATAACTACTTTTGGTAGTTGTCCTTTGGGATTGCTGGCCTCATTTTGGCCATTAGTACTTATGTGTCTTTCATCTGACAAGCTATCAATTATGTCAGTCTGATCCTCATACCTGTGCAACATATAGTAATAAAAACCGAAAGAACAGAGTTCTGAGGAAGGGACACCGGACCCAAAACGTTAACTCTGTTTACTCATTCACAGATGCTGCCAGACCTGCTGAGCTTTTCCAGCAACTTTGTTTTTGTTCAACATATAGTAATGACAGGTTCCCAATTTCTTGTTCCTTTTTCTAACTCATTTAGAACCTGCAAATTCAGTATTCTACCCAGCAATGCTGAAAAGCATACTTGAACAGTTTGGTTCCAATGCTGGACAATTATTATATTCCTAGTTTTGACAATAACCTTTCCATAAGCCTCTCCATGCTTTAAGAACTCTCTTTTATATTAAACCATATCTCCCTGATTGAAACTAGTTTCCAATGGCCTTACATCTCACCAAATTCTTTTCAAAACTTCAGCCTGAATTAAAGCATTTTTGTCTGTATGCAGTGCATTCAAATGCTCCAAAAAGTAGAGTTAATTGTCATCCCTTTCCAAGCTGGGGTTTGGTTAATTATTACTGATGGAACTCCATGATCTCTACAACATCTTCCTACCATCACAGCAAATTCTTCATATGGACAGGCAATGCACATACAGGCAATAATTTGCAGTTTGGCTGATGTGCCAGACTTTATAGATCATTTAAACTAATATTGCATTGTTCCCTTACATGCCATAGTTGATGAAATGTTTTTTTGCTGCTCTATTTATAAATATTATGTTTAAATTTTCACACATATCTCTAAATTCATTGGTAGCAAATTCCAACCATTATCTGTGATGAGTTCTGCCAATGGCCCAAATCCAGTCTGTATCCACAATTATTTTCTTATTGTTATGATATATTATTGTTGAATGACTGAATATGGTTGCCTAATCCAGAGAATGTGAAAAATATTTTTTCCTCTTTATCCATAGCCACCTTCTTGTTGAAATCCTTTGGTAAGAGCAGATATACTATAGACCATGAGGGTATTTTCTGCATTTCTTACAAATGTAACATCTATTACATGTCCTCCATAAGCTGGATATGAACACAGAACTAGGCCGCCCAGCCATTTGAGCCTGTTCCGTCTTTCAATAAAATCACCAAACTGATTTTAATCTCTACTCTACATCCCTGTATACCCTCAAAAATCTTGCACCTCCTTGGTAATCAAGAAACTATCTACCCAGATCTTAAAGATATTTAAATAAAACATTCCTCATCCCATAATCCTACATTCTTCGAAAAAGTCTAACCTTTTGGAGGCCAGATGGGCAAACTGCCTATGTAGTTTTCACACATTTCACAGTTTGTCTTCTACATTTCTGTCCCCTGATGCCTTCTTTAATTTCCTTAGCGGAGAGATTATGTTTCATTAAAGAAATACAATAGTGTCCTCAATGAGTAAATTGCAATTTCACAGATTTTCCAATGACAATAGCTTTGCCATTTTCCACATCCAATTTAATCCACGTTTTTTTAAATCATCAGTCCACTTAATGGCATTACTATTTCACTGGATCCTACATGTATGCTAATAAAATGATGGATTACAGTTGTTTTACAAGGAATAGCTACTCTTTTTGAAGATTTTAGTGTGTTATATTAATTCCGAAACTAATCAAAATCACAAATGTTTTAGCTTCCTCGTGATCCTTATTATTGAAATTTGAGGTAGAGTTTAGCCAGTTTATTCCACACATTGTATGAACATGTTTCCACCATTTAATGCTCAGAATTGAAAGATTCTTCTGTCAACATATTCATCAATGGCCTAAAACTTCTTCTGACCAGTACAATACACTCTCTTTGATCCATATCTCTATCTTCTTCTGAATTTTCCATTTCATGCTTAGTTTCAAATACTCTATTATATCATTTGGGACAGGTCACAGTGCAGTGGTAATTTGAATCACACTTAAAGCATCAACTAACCACATGCTGGGGATTTCTAGGATTCGGAATTTAATTGCAAGTTCCAAATTATCTTCATTTCTCAAAGTAATCAAAAGCATTTCCTTCCTCATTTCTCTTTGTAAAAATTCTTCTTTCATACTGTCACCTGTGACCTGTATTTAGACAGTCTCTCAGCCTGTTAACGTAGTGTCCACCATTTTCTATCGTATTACTGATTACTGTATTTGCATCATGAACACTGCTAGAATGGAGTTTTTCCAATAATTTTTGTTTAGTGCTTCTGACATTTTGAAGTACACATCCATTGGAAAATTTAACTACAGACAAATCTAGGGGTCTGTCTAAACTTGGTACATCGGCACAGTCCAATAACTGAAGTTCCAATGCAGCCTCAGTAGTTTTCAGCTGGATTTTCTAGAGTTTTCTTTTATTCATTCATGGCATTTGGGTATCTCTGGCTACATGCAGTTGGGTCCAGAGTCACATGTAGGCCAGAACCAGACAGACTTCTTCTCTGAAAAACATAAGTGAACTAGATGGGTTTTTACAACAATTGACAGTAGATACATGTTTGCAATAAGGCTAGTCTTTAATTCCAAATTTTTATTGATATTAAATTTCACCATTTGACAAAGTGGGATTAAAAGTCCAGGTCCCCAGAACAGTCTGGGGTCCTGGATTACTAGTCCTGTAAATATTACATGACTTCACCACTTCTCCATTTGCATACAATCCACTGAATTCCATAACATAATCTTCTGTGGAACTGTCCTCATTCATTGAGAATGTTTTAAAATCTGGCCAGGCTTCTCATTATTATTAAATTATTGTTTTGATAAATTTTATCCATGTAATAATTTGCCCAAATCTATCTAAATCTGCAGACCCTAATGCTGAAAAAAACTTTGTTACTTATCTTGTTTTTGTGTAGTGGTAAGAGTAGCAAGGTCACTCATTGGTTTTTCCTCAGTAATGAAGTAAAACTAGTTCCACAGATGATTCTATTTGTGATGCTAGGGGCTTGGTGCTGGACAACTTTTGGTATAAATGATTTACATGAGCAAGTTCAAAAATTCTTACATAATAAATATGTAACAAAATCTAGGCAAAAATACTACACACAAAAGTGCATGTTTTAACAGCACTCATTTTATTTTAAATTATACTTCATTTTTTACTTACACCATCAATTTAGCATTGGAGTCCATTCTTCTATTTGAATGAGCCATGTTTTTAAATAATTCTGGATCGTGTTATAGCCAACACAAGTTCGCGTTTTAGAAATAACGTTCCCCTATTCGTCAATCGCATTATAGCCAATTCGCATTGCTGGAACACGCATTATAGGAGAACACCCTGTACTGCACTCCTCCAAGAATCCATCGCATTCAGCAACATCCAGAAAAGAAAGTCAATTAATGCAGGACCTCTTGGGACACCTGGACTATCTTCCTGTTTCTTTGGGACTGCCTGCTAGTCACCCAATCACTATCTGCCTGCTTGCTCCTAACTTGCAGTGTGACCACCTCTCTGAATGTGTTATCCACATAGTTCGCTGCCTTGTGGTTGCGCCTCAGTGAATTTAGCCGTTGCTTGGGTTCCAAAACTCAAATTTGAAGCTTATCCAGCAGTGACACTTCCTCTGCATCTAAGATTCCCCACATGCCACAGGACAGGCATTCCACTTGGCCGAGCTGGTCTATCATGCCTTAATGATACCTTACCTAATTTAAAGTAAATAGCACAACAAGTAAGGTTAAACTGGAGATTAGGAGAAATTCTGTGCCCTTACTATTAAATCAATCCCCCTCCATTTTGCACAAAGAATGACTTTACTTGTACTAGTTTAGAAATTTACATTCTAAAAATTATTTACATTGAAACAGTTTATAACACCAGTTGTTCAACAGCTAATTAATTCATGACTGTCCTCCTTTCCCCCTCTCTTGCATTGTTTTATCTGATGTCTGCTTTCAGTCTCTCCTCAAACTGTTTAATCAGATGTCAATGGTCTCCCATTCATGCTGTTTCCTCTCTCTTTTACACTGTATTGTCTGGTGTCCGCTCCACTTTGTGCTGTTTTATTTCATGCTATAATATACAGTTCCTGCTGTCTTTCTGTCGCTTCTCTCCTCAAGCGGTTTTATCTGGCGTCTGCTCTATCTGATGAGAGCAGTCTTCAATCATATCATTTCACAGATAGTCATCATCTGTGCACTGGATGTTACTGAATGATTTGGCAGCAATCTCTACTCTGATTTCAACCCAGACCTATAGAATCCATTCACAGACGAATGTGAATGGAGCCCATATGGTGCCTTGCTTGGTGACTGTCTTCTCTGATCCAATCATTCTACTTTATCTCATGCTGTCATAGAAGGGCTTGTTTAGAAAGCTATCCAATGGTTGAACATGGCTGGTAAGACAATCGGTAATCAGTAGAATATCTCAGTATTGTGATGTATCTTCAGCAACACTATTATCGACAAGGTATGATCTGAACATGTCCCAGATGAGAAGACATAATCTTCCTGGTTGGAAACTTCAAACTTTCCTCAGTTATATTTTCAAGGCACCTTCATCCATACAGTCTTTAATACGAATGTGCACAACAATTACAGTTTTGGGATGGTATTTCTCTTGAATAGTACCACTGGCTTAAGCCTTCTCCTGTCAGACCTACAACAATGCAACTGAAAATCTACTTTATTTTCCACAGCAAATTGTTTTCACTAACACTGTTTCTCTCCAACTTCACTCACTAGTTGCCTGGCTTACATATCAAAATTCATGGGTGTCTCATCCTGCTGATGATTGATTACAAACTAGTGAAATGCAATAAGCCTATTGTCATGTTCTGTTGAAAGGTTCGGTGAAGTCTCAGTCTGTCACAGTATAAAATTATTTCTCTTCATAAATCTGGCATACAATCCAAGCAAGAAAATTAGGAATTACGGAATTCAAAGTTGAAATCCACAACGCCTAATTTTCTTCCTTGTTTCAGGGTGAATAACAGTTAGTTCTTCGAGAAACTAAGATGGCATGCTGGAGATTTTCATTCACATATTGTAACACATCACCTATCAACTGCAGCCATATTCTAAGTTTTTCTCTGCACATTTATTCTTACATGTCTGGCTAAGCTGTGTAGACATCCTCCATCATACTTCTCATATACCTGAATTCTCAAGCTGCTGCACAATTATTTGATTGCTGTACAATCTCAATAACTTAAAATTTGAAAGGGGCTGTGTATATATTGCTCCTTTTTAACACCACGTTGTCATATTTGCAAATGGGATTGGTGGGAATGCAGTAACAGCAGTGAAATGGTTGCCTTCACATCATGTGTTGAATTACATAGGCATGAAGAACTGAACAGTCGATGGTTTGATAGTCTATGATTCTATTAAGTAGGTTCGCACTGAGGAACGTTTGGCTTCATTGAGTGAGTGGCACTACAATAAATTTGAAACTTTTGGGCAAAAGTCATGGGTTGACCTTTACAAAAAGGAATGATCTTATGGGCAAACATTAGAGGTCAAACTTTACATGAGATTGACCGTTACCTCAGTATTTGATGGTTGCTGTCATGTTTCCTACATTCCCACAGTATATGATAAAAGGGGCTTCTTTGGTCTGTGAAGTATTTTAAACTGCTTGAACAGTCATGAATTTATATGAATACAAGTCCTTCCCTTCCTTTTGATAAACATAGTTCTGTATTTGTGATGTATACAATTTTCCATAAAAAGCATTTTTCTTGGGTGAAGCTAACATTACAAAACTGAGCAATCTTTTATCTGGATTACACTTGTGATTTCATATTAAAATATGAGAATGCTGCATGGTTGAAAACATTAAAACACTTTCACATTCAAATTTAGCAGAGAGAAAAAAAACAAAATGCCAGCACACTCTCATTCCGCAAAGAGATTCTTTACAAATCTTCAATTATATATAGAAAAGCCTTTTCATCACTAATGGCACTTCAACAACATTTTAATGGCATGGATTTCACTGACTTCAAAGTCAAAGAAAAAAATATATATCTAAAGAAACCCCCTTGGTGGGGGCAAAAGCAGATGTATTAAATAATTTTACTAATGTTCATTATTAATTCTACAACTTGGGAAAGCTTAACTATTTGGTGCTCTATATATAAAATTTTAAAAGATGAGTCAAAAAGCAAGACATACCAGTTTGGCACTTTTTTCATAATGAGTTTCAAGTATCACACCAAATCTGGAATGGGCCACAATGTTTACAAAAATCAAATGACATTGCATCAGTTCGAGACAGGAAGTGAGAAATTTAGGAAACTATTCAATAATGATACAGGTATTTGTGTTTAAAAATACAGATGAATGGAGCACACATGCATACACAACAGCTGGGAGATAATTATCTTATGGTGTACTGTAGCAAATTAATTTTGTTTCCAAATACAACTGACAGTAGATTAAAATATTTGCAAAGATGACAAAGCAAGAAACTATGAACTGGTGCTTTTACGTTCATGCTCAGTTTGGGGAGCTGCCAGGGCTGCATATTACGGCCTCAATCTAAACATGGACTGAAGATGGTATGAGGGAGGGATTACCCTGGATACGAACATAACAATTAACCAAGTGAAGCATTAAATAACCCTAGGAAAATTGAGGTTAGTGGGAGTCAAGAGAAAACTGTCTACTCGTTGCAATCATACTTAGCATAAAGAAAAATAATTCTAATTGTTGGAGGCCACGGCGTAGTGTTGTCAATCACCTTGTATGAGGGAGACCCAGGTAATGTCCTGGAGAACCAGGTTCAAAAATGCCCAAGGCAGATAGTGGAACTTGAATGCAATATAACTTGAATCCAAAGTCTAATTCTGGCCATAAAACCATGTCGGTTGTCATAAAAACCCATCTGGTTCACTAATGGTCTTTTGGGAAGGAAACCTGCTGTCCTTACCTGGTCTGACCTACACATGACTCCACACTCATAGCAAAGTTGTCGACTCTTAACTTTCCTGTGAAACGGCCAAGCAAGCCAATCAGTTGTATCAAACCACTAAAATATCTGGAGAGAGGAAAGAAACTGGATGGGCCACCTGGCACCAGCCCAGGCATTGGAAACAACAATGTTCAAATCAGGCCCATCCACCAAAGGTACCAGCACCATGGTATATAATCAAGACAGAGTTGTTCAAGGATGTCTCATGGCATCAGATCAAACATGGGGAAGGAAATCTCCTTACAGATTACCAATTACTATTTAGCAGTTAAAGTACCCCTTAGCTGATGAATCAGTTTTCCTTCATTTTGAACGCTGTTTGAGAAAAGCACTACAAGTATTAAGGACAGACAGCATACTCTGGGTGGAGGACTTCAACATCATCATCAAGAATGGCTCAGGAGCACCACAACCAACTAAGAACATAAGAACATAAGAACTAGGAGCAGGAGTAGGCCGTCTGGCCCTTCGAGCCTGCTCCGCCATTCAATAAGATCATGGCTGATCTTTTCATGGACTCAGATCCACTTACCTGCGTTCTCACCGTATCCCTTAATTCCTTTGTTGTTCAAAAAAAATCTACCTTTTTTTAAAAAACGTTTACTGAAGTAGCGTCAACTACTTCACTGGGCAAGGAATTCCATAGATTTACAACCCTCCGGGTGAAGAAATTCCTTCTCAATTCAGTCCTAAATCAGCTCCCTCTAATCTTGAGGCTATGCCCTCTTGTCCTAGCTTCACCTGCCAGTGGAAACATCCTCTCTATTTCTATCTTATCTATTCCCTTCATAATTTTATATGTTTCTATAAGATCCCCCCTCAATCTTCTGAATTCCAATGAATATAATCCCAATCTACTCAGTCTCTCCTCATAAGCCAACCCCCTCAACTCCGGAATCAACCTAGTGAACCTCCTTTGCACCCCCTCCAGTGCCAGTACATCCTTTCTCAAGTAAGGAGACCAAAACTGCACACAATACTCCAGACAACAAGGTGCAGGGCTGGATGAACACAGCAGGCCAAGCAGCATCATAGGAGCAGAAAGGCTGACGTTTCGGGCCTAGACCCTTCATCAGAAAAATGTGGCCTCACCAGCACCTTGTACAGCTGCAACATAACCTCTCTGCTTTTAATTTCAATCCCTTTAGCAATGAAGGACAAAATTCCATTTGCTTTCCTAATTACTTGTTGTACCTGCAGATCTACGTTCTGTGATTCATGCACAAGGACACCCAGGTCCCTCTGCATAGCAGCATGCTGCAACTTTTTACCATTCAAGTAATAATCCTTTTTACTATTACTCCTACCAAAATGTATGACTTCACATTTATTAACATTGTATTCCATCTGCCAGACCTTTGCCCAAAACTTGAGGCTTATAGGCCACTCTATAAAAACAATATGACTGCACTGTAGGGTGTAAAGAAGATTCATCAGGATGCAACCTGGGACAAAGCATTTCAGCTATGAAAAAGGCTGAATAAGCTTGGGGTTGTTTTCTTTGGAGCAGAGGAGATTAAGTGGGGATCTGATAGAAGTGTATAAGATTATAAAAGGCATGGACTGTATGTACAGAAAGCAGCGTTCCCCTTGGCTTATAGATCAATAACAAGTGGGCATAATTTTAAAGTGAAAGGCAGAAGGTTCATAGGGGATTTGAGGAAAGATATTTTTCACACAAAGGAGTGGTGAGGGTTTGCAATGCACTGTCTGAGAGGGTGGTTGATGTGGGAAAAGTCACAACTTTTAAGAAGTATTGAGATGAGCATTTGAGGTGTCATACCATACAAGGCTATGGACCCAGAGCAGGAAAGTGGGACTACAGTACGTAGTAGCATATTTTTGGCAATGCAAACTCAATGGGCTGAAAGACCTCTTCTATACTGAATGATTCTATGATTCTATGATCAAGCTGTGAGATTGGTTCTGTTGCACATGGTGAAGAAACCAGAAAGAGGGAAAATCATATTTGACCACATCCTCACCAAACTGTCTGCCACACATGCATCCTCATATGACAGTATTAGTTGGAGTGACCACCACAAAGTGGACCACCTAGCATTATGGAAAATTTCTTAAGTACATCCTATATATAAAAACCAAGACAAATCCAACTCAGCCAATTACTGCTCCATCAGTCTACTCTTCATCATCAATAAAGCAAAAGGAGGGGTCATCAACAGTGTTATCAAGCAGTAAAATATAACCAACAACTGTGGATACCGAAAATCTCAAACAATAACAGAAATTTCTGGACAAACTCAGCAGGTCTGGCAGCATTTGTGGAGAGAAAGAAGAGTCAATGTTTTGGGGTGTGACCCTTCTTCAGAACTAATTCATCAAAACTAATCTGAGCTGGTTCTGACAAAGTGTCACCAGACCTGAAATGTTGACTCTGCTTTCTTCCCTAAGATGAAGCCTGAACTGTTGTGCTATGAAGCAGCTCTTGCTTAGCAGTAACCTGCTCACAGAAAGTTTGGATTCCAGCAAGGTCACTCAGCTCCTGACCTCAGAACAGTTTTAGTTCAAACATAGAAAAGAGCTGAACTCCAGAGGTGAGGCAAAAGTTGCTGACCTTGATATCAAGGCCTCATTTCACTGAATGTGGCACCAAAAAGTCCTAGCAAAATTACAGTCAATGGAAATTGGGGGGAAACTGTCTGCTGATTGGAGCCATACCTAACAAAATGGCTATGGTTGTTCAAGATCAGTCGTCTCAGCTCCAGGACATTGCTGCAGAAGTTCCTAGGCTAAAGCATCCTCATCTGTTTCATCAATGATCTTCCCTGCATTGTAAGGTCATAAGGGGGAGATGTTTACTGATGATTATACAATTTTCAGCACGACTAACAACTCCTCAGACACAGAAACAGTTCATGTCCGAACTCATCAAGACTTGGACAATATCGAGACTTAGCACAACAAAAGGCAAGTAGCAATTAGATCATTGCGAGAGTATGTCAGATGCTGGGAATTCTGTGAAAAGTAGCAATCATCAGTGAACATCTGTACTTCTGATCTGACGATGGAGCAAAAGTCTTTATTAAAGCAACTGTAGATAGATAGATCTAGCTACAGCACGAAGGAGCCCCTGCAACAAATTCCTAAATCTGACATAATTGTGGTTCTTGGAGGCCAACAATCTTCCTTTATGTTAGGTATGACTTCAGCTCATGAAGAATGTTTCTGAATTCCACCAACATAAATTTTGCTAGAGAACTTTGATGCAAACGTATTCAAATGCTGTTTTGATGCCAAGGGTAGTCATTCTTGCTCTACCTCTGGAATTCAGCTGATTTGACCATTATCTTAACCAAGACTGCAATGAAGTCTTCAACTGAGCAGGTCTGGTGGAAGGCAAAGTGGTGATTATGCAAATGGAAATTAAACTGGAATATGGTGTAAGTGTTCCTTGCCAATTCTGAACATACACTCACTCTGTTCTCACTGTGTAGGATCAGGGTGGAGAGGAGCTGGATGAGGAGTAATTCCTCTCATAGAAACTACAAAACTACAATATATTCATACCAATGTTTAATGTAAATATGCAAAGTATACTTGACACAGTAATCTTTAAGCATTCATGAAGTTATACAAGAATTAAAATGCAGAAAATGGTATGAGTGAAGAAAGTTTCAGTTTATAAACATGGATACTTAAAATTAGAAGAACATTATTTTCTATTGTTAAATTGCTTGTATTGTAATGGGACAGTGTTAGTAGTTCTTTAAGTTGTTGAGCCAATTCTTAATGCCAGCCTGCTTCATAATGTTAAAACTATCAAGCAAGGAATTTTAATTTAAATATTTTCATCAATAACAGCCAGTTCCCAAGGTTATCTATTCATTCAGTAAAATATACCTCAGCATTAAAAGATTTATTAAATTATTAAATTAGTACCTGGTTCAAAATGACTTCTTTATATTTTGCTGAAAAATATGATTAAGCTCAGCATACTGCACAAAGTATCCAGAAGTATATTGATACTATTAAAGACTGTAATTTTATCTACATTAGCATAGATAAAATCAGCTACAGTTTGCAAGGACTGCAACGTTTATTTTTATAGTGTTGAACTACAGCATCTAATGATTCATTGCACACAGGTAGTCTGAATAGTGAGAATGAGACCTAAAAAAGGACAAAATGGAAACAGGCACATAGTTTCACACACCATCTCCTTGGCAACATTCTAAATTAAAACATTTAATTATACATTGTTAAGCATACATTCAAAAACTCATTCAAATTAAATTCAGAAGAGTTTTTTGTATCAGTTTTACACAACATTAAGTTCAATTCATATTAAAATCAGTTAATTTAGAACTATGAACCTTGTTTATTATCATCCCAAAGAATTGTTATACAGAATGATTTGGCTGAAGTGGAAACAAAATGTATGTATGTCTCTAACCAAGCTCACTGAGAAGCATAGAATTATACAGCAGTGAACAGACCCTTTGGCTTATCAATTCTGTGTCGCCAAAAATACATTATTCCCAACATTCGTCCCACTTTCCTGTGTTAGACCCATAGCATCAAATGTTATGGCACTTCAAGCACTTTTTAAAGGTTGTGAAGTTTCCTGCCCCAACTACTTTCCCAGGTACTGCATTCCAGATTCCCACCACTCTCTGGGTGAATAGTTTTTCCTCAAATCCCGTCTAAACCTCCTGCCCTTCACTTTAAGCTTAAGGGGAACAACTGCTTTGTATTCAAACTGTCCATGCCCCTCATAAACATATACTCTTCTATCAGGTCCCCACTAAACCTTCTCTGCTCCGAAGGAAACAACCTCAAGCTTATCCAACCTTTCTTAATTGCAGAAATGCTCCAGCCCAGGCAACATCCTGTGATCTCCTTTGCAACGCCTTTAGAGCAATGACATCCTTCCTATAGTGTGGTGATCGCATCAAAGTTCTGCACAGTTCCAACATGACCTTCCTGCTCTTACAATCCATACCATGACTGATGAAGGCAAGCAACCCACATGCCAGCTTAACTACCCTATTAACCTGTCCTGCCACCTTAAGGACTCTGTGGGCAGGCACATTATGATCCCTCTGTTCCTCTGACGTCTCACCATTCACTGAATACTCCCTTGTCTTGTTCCTTCTTCCAAAGTGCATCAGCCTTTGTCAGATACAATCAGCCAAGTTTCTCGTCAGGAAAGCTTTCTGTACTTGACTTCTGTTGCGTTCAGCAAAGATTTTAAACAGCTGAAAACCAAACCAACCAGCTTACACAGCATTTTGCTTTACTCTGCCATATAAGTCATCTTCATAATCAATTCTTTGAAATGTAATCATAAAACATTAATATTTGTACATACTCAGCATTAAATAAGTAAAAATATCTCAGGTCTTTTTTTTTTCAGAAATTACATTTTGACTTTTGAAACCAATGCAAGCTTGCAGCCAACCTTAATTAAATTTCTCCACTTGAGCATGTTATTTTTAATAAACATTGCCACATTCAACTTCTACTTAAAGCCATCAACAATCAGTAATGCCTCAACCCTCCACCCACCATTTGGATCCTAACATGAATACATCATAAAGATGAGGACAAAATAACTTACACAAGACTGGAAGATTCCTATGCCTACAACGGCACTGTACTGAATACTCACCTCAGTCAAGAGGTGCCTTACAGCAGTGCCTTATTCTGGTTAGAAATAAAAAAAGTTCAGCCATACTTAAGTCTGCAGTCACCATCGACATTTTTGAATCATTGGAAAGTTCGAAATTAAATGATATGAGAGTTGCTAAGTTGCAAGGCCACTCTGGCAGATACAGGTTTGTCATATCATCTCTGCTGCCTTTTGTCCTATCACAGACCTTTACGTCCTAGCCATCAAATTTCCCTTCCTCTGTACTTGCTTAAAATTTGCATCACTAATTCCTCATATTTTCAAAAAGGCAATTGATCTGAAATATCAAATGGGCCCAGTTTTAATCCATTCAAAGCCCATCAATTTGCAGAGTTAAAATTAGTCCTATTAATTCCATTTCTCCCCACAGATGTGACTACTCTGCAATTATCTGCTTTCTTCTCTTCTAGTTTTCCAATGTTATATGGTTCCTCTACAAAGCTGGTGGATCACCTTGGCGTCAATCATGTTTTTATCTGGACTTAGTAGATGGTTTTACAGCTGCATGTCCTTCCTGGTGCTAACATTCTACATTTCTCTGGGACTGGAAACCATAACTTGGCAGATTAGCTGCTGAGTATTTTCAGGATTTATGTTTTTATTTTAGATACAGGTTCTCCTCAGTTATTTTTCCTCCTCCTCCACCTCTCCAGAGAAATTATTTTGTTTTCCACTCTGCAGTTGGTCCAATTTAGAAACTACACATTTTAAAACAGTTAAAAATGCAAATGAATGAACAAGTTCAAACGTCTGCAGCAGTTTTAACTAATTAGATCAGGGAGGACAAAATATCAGTCTCAAGTTAATCAAGGCCTAAATATTAGGAGTTAGTTCTTTTCCCAATGAGAAGTGACCCTGTGTAACAAGCTTTTGACACTTCCAGCAGATTGATTCACTAAATGTCCTCATGCAGCTCAACTGTTTTCTTAGTGGGGTAGAGGTAACCTCGTACAAAAAGTGCAAACATTAAACACAACCAAAATTGTCTTTTCATCTAATTTCATGTATATAAATAGGTAGGCAAGAAATTTTTCAAACTTCTTTTTACCTCTTTCAGAGGATTACATGGTCTTTATGTGGAGTAGGATGTGTATATTATTGTACTTGATAGGCATGAAGTCATCTGGGACAGCCTGGATGAATCAATGAGAATAATGTGATGCTGCATTCACATGTGTTTTCGATTTTTAAACTAAAAAATCCTAACTCCTCTTCAAGATTATTTGCAAAGACTGGTTCGGGAAATACAACCATTTTCACAATGTCCAAAAAAGAAGCTCTTGCAGCAGCAAGTTTCAGTTTAAGAAGGCCTTAACCATTTCCAAACAAGCTCCAAAAATATCTTTGGGTGTGAGCTCTGGAATTTCACTGGCAAAGAAGTCTCACATGATTGTGGATATTTTTATTTACCTGCTGCCATTGGTAGGTTAAAATAATGTCTGGTATGGCAGGCACAAGTTTAAAGCTATACATCTCTCAACCAACACCATAGAGCAAAAAATAGACACAATAACAGCTGATCGGGAACGCACACTATGAAGCGCTTGAATCATGCAGCTGCTTTTGCTCTTCAAACTGGTTTGTCACTCAACATTTGTGCAATATATGGGAGAACAGTATTATTGAAGACATTCTGTTCTGTCTCACATTTTCCGTCCATGAAATGGCACAAAGAATATTCATTATGTTATGGGATTCATGAAGGTCAAAAAAATTCCTTAGGATCAATGATTAGATTTTGTATTAATTGTGTTGTATCTATAGTAGGCCACAAGTCAGGGTTAGGCTATGTCTCAGTGAACAGATTTCTTCCATCTGCTGTTTGGACTTTGTGCTTCACACGCATGATTCACACTAGGGAACAACTAGCAAGTAATGAACTAAGCACAGAGCTTGATGAAGTATTGCAGAAGGTCACTTCAGTTGTGAACTACATTGAACCGCCCCTACTTAATTCATGTTTGTTAACAAAACTGTGCAAAGACACAGACACTGATCATGATATACTGTTAATTCACATCGAGCTGCATTGGCTATCAAGAGGAAGGGTGACAGTTTTGAATTAAAACTTCAATTGCTTGTGTTTGCAATGGATTGCAAACACATAATTTGTTGCTTTTTTTCTGAGGGATGAAAACAAAATTTGTCTTCTTGCTTTTTTCACATATTTGGAAAATGAAATAATCTGAATGGAAGTAAGCAAGGAGAAAACAGAAACATTCTTCAACTGAGTGACTGAATCACAGGATTCGTTAAGATTATTCGCAGATTTATTTGTGCCAACCACAGAGGCATATATTGAGATTGTATTGCAATACACATGCCCTATTTCACACTAAAAGTACTGGGCTTAAAATAGTATGAAAATAGATTTCATACATATCTGATGTATTGTATGTTTATATTTAAGATGCAATTTTGAATAACTGAATAGTACTTGTCACTTTGCTGTTGTTTTTGATGTCATCTGGGATCATGTTAATTTTCAAGCATCAAAATGGGGTCACAATGAAAAATAGTTTGAGAAGAACCACTCCAAGATAGCTGGGGTATATGATATGGTTTTTGGGCAAAATACCGCTGCCAGTAAGATATAATTTGAGTGCTCCCTACATGTTAGCCCATGGCACAAATACCACAAAGACTAGATTCTCGTTGTCTTATCAATAATACTAAATATTTCCACTGCTATAAGATCTCAGACTTACACAGAATCTTGATTCCGTGATCCCTGTTATAATGTTTACTGTTGCTGTTGCGACCGGCAAACAGCTAACCAAGGTGATAGCAAGTACCTTTACACTGGAATGTGGCATGTCATGGTGTCAACTTGCTCACAGTCTGTTCGATGATGCGAGATAACAAGGTGTAGAGCTGGATGAACACAGCAGGCCAAGCAGCATCATAGGAGCAGGTGTGTTCATCCAGCTCTACACCTTGTTATCTCAGATTCTCCAGTATCTGCAGTTCCTACTATCTCTGTTCGATGATGCATTACTTTGGGAGGACATAGAACATCAAATAGAATATCAATGGATGGTCTCTAAAGTTAAAAGCTGTAAATGTTCAGCAATCCCAAACTCTCTTTGTTTTCTGCTGCAGTAGTGGCCCTACCAACACCACCCTCAGCTAATGATATCACACTTGCTGCGGCAGAGAAATCACCTCCAGTTGCAACATATTTTTGTTCTAATTATTTTTCTCCGGGAAGGAAATCAAAGCAGAATGGCAATGGTTTATTGGATCATGGCAGAAACAGCAGCTGCATTAAGCAAGGAAGGACTTAACAGCATCATTGAAAAAAGAGGGGCTTCCTCCAAATGTCTCACGGTTAGCACAGTGACAGAAGCAGCACAAGGGAGCTGTTGGGTATAGCTCTGATTTTAGAGGGCCTGGATAGATAATAACAACAGTGTCAGCTGTCTTGGCGATCAAGTGGGAAGGATTTAATACGAACTATAATGTATAAATAGCTTTCATGCATGGCAGAAATTGCATAATGGAAACAGTGTGTCAGAGAAGTTGGTAATGTGTTTCTGTCCCAGGTTTTCTTGATATTTGAACTATTTGCCTCTACTACTGTTGTGAGAAATAGGGACAGCAGGAGGTAGAAAGGCACAGGATAATGCTTCCTTACCCCCAATGTAAAACTACTTTCCATTTTAAGCTCGTGTCCAACTCTGATGTCCCTTAGAAACATGAATTGACTTTACTTATCTATATTGGTAAACCTTGCTATTTTAAAATCCTCAGTCATACAAAATTGAAACATGGAAAATGGGAGCAGAAGCAGACCATTCAGCCCTTTAAACGTGCTCTACCATTCAATATGATTATGGCGGATCATCCAACTCAGTATCCGGTTCCCGCTTTTTCCTCATATCATATGATCCCTTTATCACTAAGAATTATATCTAAGTCCTTCTAGAAAGTATTCAACATTTTGGCCTCAACAGCTTTCTGTGGCAGAGAATTCCACAAGTTCACCCCTCTTTGGGTGAAGAAATTACTCACCTCCTCGTAAATGGCCTGCCCAGATTGTAACCCCCTGGTTCTGGTCTCCCCAGTCATCAGGAACATCCTTCCTGCATTTGACAGGACCAGTCCTGTCAGAATTGTATAGGTTTCTATGAGATTACCCCCTCGTTCTTTGAAACGCCAGTGAATATAGTCCTAACCAATCCAGTCTCTCCTCTTACACCAGTGCTGCCTTCCCAGGAATCAGTCTGGCAAATCTTCATTGCATTCCCTCAGTAGCCAGAATATTCTTTTTTCAGATAAGGAGATCAAAACTGCACACAATACACCAAGTGTGTGGTCTCACCAAGGCTCTGTGCAATTGCCAAAACATCTCTGCTGTTGCACATGCAAAATCTCACTATGAAGACCAATCGACACAACTAGCATTCTATTCAACAATGATCCCAAATCCTCTCATATCACTCCTTTTCCTAGCATCATGTTAGTCCTAATTTAAAAGCAAGGAGTAAGTTTTAGTTTAAAAACACTGATAGACCTTCCTTCAATGTGTTTGTAGCAGAGAATTTGTTGTAAATACATTTTTGTTTAATTCTTTCATATGATTATTTCAGAAAGGTGATGATATTTAAAAGTTTTTTGAAATATTGGTGGTAAATTATCTAACTTGGCATTAAATCATGGCATGTGCCATTTTAAAATAACAGGAACATTATGCCACATTAACACAATTTAAAGTTCTTCTGCTGAAGTGCAGGTATGTATTGTGTAAATACTGCAAAGCCTAAATTTTGATCAGTAAATCCCAGATGGTTTCAGAGGTTAGTTAAGAAAATGCAGACATCCTGACCTCAATATTTTTTTGCTTTTGTAATGCTGTTCTTTGAAGTTTGATCCAGAAATTTGAATTCGATACATGAAATGGGAGGTACAATGAAGAATTCTGTATGCTATTTTTATCATACAGTATTAATGATAGACAGCCACCCAGAGCCATTTAGCCTGTAAATGAGTCCTATACATTATTATTTATTTCTAAACGTTTTTTAGTTTTGATTTAAAAGTATGTGACATTACTGAGGATCAGTATAAACAATTTTTTAATTACCACATAGTTTTATCTAGGAAGCAGGTAGCCCTTAGTTGAACTTAAAATTAACGTACCTGAACGAAATTTCAGCAAAAATGTACAACGTTAATCATTTTCTGATTTGGGATGTTCAAAATTTAGAGTTTAAATGTATGTATATCGTTTTTAGTTTGTTGCAAGCATTTGAAATATCACCACAACCATATTTACAAAGTAGCTTAACATAATCCAATAGAATTGTCTGCACTCTACACTTTAGAATCTTACCATAATATGCTAAAAGTTAATAATGTAATATAATGTCAAATCAAACAATCACAAGAAAACTTTTAATTTTGCAAGTGACTTGGCCTAATAAGTTTGTCTATTAAGAATATCAATTCCAAACCCTGCCATCAGATTCAAGTGGGGATGAGAAATCTGAAATATGTAAGCTACAGTCCCCGCTTTGTGATTTTCCTAAAATTATTTCAATAATGGCCATAGTGGGTTTGGGCATACAATTAAGGATGACAGGCAGACTCTTGAAGTTAGAGGGTCAATGGAAGGTGCTCTCTCTCCAAAGCAGCAGCAGGTGCCTTTTCAGATATAAGAAGGAGAGGGTGATTCATGGTGGAGACTCTCTTTCCAGCTTTTTACTATTTGGAGTATAAAGAAAAGCCCTGAGCAGCTGAACCACTATTGTGGACTTGGCAGACAGAACCCCTCCAAAGGTAGCCTGTACCTACAAATGGAATCAAGTGGCCAGGAGGGTTTCTCTGCCTGCCTGGAGTGCTGGTATCTGGCCTTCATGTGAGATGTCAGCTCTAGGCAGCTGTGCTATTCCCTAATATCTCCATGAGCTGGAAGCAAACTGGAAAATTTCAACTGATTTCCAACAATACACCCAATGACTGCTCAACATCTCACATGTCCCTCATAAAATTGCAGACAGGTCTGGGCAGGAAGAGCAGTGACATAAAAGCCATCCAGGATATTTTATTGACCAAAACTGCCTACAAATCCGCACATGGAAGCCTGTAGAATTCTACCAATGGAATTTGTGTGCCATCCATGTTTTCTTCCTGTGTAGTACTTAATGCATGTCAGTGTAAGCTTTCATGCACAAAATTTTGTCCCCAGTATTCTGTAATTTCCAAGCTATCTCTTTCAAATCTACTGTCAGTTCTGGTTTGGTCCTATCAGAATATTTATCAGTTTCTCCTGAGATTGAAATAGACAGTAGTAGAAAACCTTTGAACAGTTTTCTCAACAAGCACATTAAGGAAAGGAACGGTGTTAGACTGCTCCATTTTAAAGGTGAGTTTCAGTATGAGAGGAAGCAAGTCTAACTTCAATGCTTAATACATGTGTTATGATTCCTACAGCCTGGTGTGCTTATGTATTGATCGTATCAGCAGAGTGTAAATAAGGCCCGAGCCTTGTGCTCACCATGCAACCTAAATGGTGAAGTACAGTGCAACAAAGCAATCTTGAGAATAATGACTGCCCGAATCAGATCATTGCTCACTATGTATCACATATTCTCACAAAGGCACTGAATGCCACCACTTTCAGATCTGAAAGTGTCTGTATACTTCAAATTATCCAGGAAAGGTAAGGTATCTCAAGAATTTGAGCATCAGATAAAGCTGCCTATTTAACACAGGTAGTATTTTCCAGCAACAGCTTGCTGTCATCAAACCAAAAAGACATTCTGGCTAATGCAGTACATGAATTTCTGTGCTGATGCAATGCCAAGCGTGCAGACTAACGGTTTGTAACATGTTACCTCACTTACCATATTCAATCTGCCCATGCCTGAAAAACTAAGCTCATAATGTCTAGACCTGTATCAGCAAACAAATAGCACTTGCTGAGCAATCCTGAAGTGTGCTGAGAATTAGACGAACATTCACCAAGGTTATCCATTGGGTTTGCAGTGTGGCACACTTGTGCTTGCTGGAAGCTAAATATATTCACATTGAGCATTTTAAAACCCTGGAAAGGAGGACTTAAAAACTGAATATGGGAAAAGAGAAAATTGATGTAATATAGCTACAGACAAGAAGGCACTGTAAAAGCTTCTTGAGGTATGTAATTCTGTAATTTCCAAGCTATCTCTTTCAAATCTACTGTCAGTTCTGGTTTGGTCCTATCAGAATATTTATCAGTTTCTCCTGAGATTGAAATAGACAGTAGTAGAAAACCTTTGAACAGTTTTCTCAACAAGCACATTAAGGAAAGGAACAGTGTTAGACTGCTCCATGCTTCTTGAGGGAAGATCAGATTTAACCTGGTGTGGAGTCTTCTCCCCATTCGCAACTCTGCTGGAGCTATCCCTGTAATTGCATGAGGGATGGTTCAATAATCAAATAGGAACTGGGACAGTTTGGTATCGAGTGAAGCTTTAAGCTGTTTCTTTAAGTCTGCCTTCAAAGTTTGGACTGCTCTTTTTGCCAGGCCATTAGATGATGGATGATATGGAGCTGTCCTTATATGCTAAATGCCATTCAACTTTAGGAAACAGTCAAATTCCATACTGGTAGATGATGGCCTATTGTCTGTGACTAAACCTTCTGGGAGGCCATGCATTGCAAAAGATGCTCTCAGTTTTCCTATCGTCATCCCTGTATTTGACGAATGAATTCAATGACATCCAACAACTCTTGAGTGGGTGTCCACAATGACTAAGGACATTGAGCCCATGAAAGGGCTGGCATAGTCGACACGTAAACCAGTCCAGGTTTACCTGACCATTCCCACAAATGTGGGGGAGCTGCTGTCAGTAATTCCTGTCCTCTTTGGAACTCTGGGCACTGCTGCACCACTATGGCTATGTCTGCCAGTTTAACCCCATCAGGTAACTGAACCAGCTGCTTCTCATAAAAGACTGGAACCAAAGATGTACCCTTAATCTATAAAAGGTTCCCAGGTATAGGCTGTCAATCTATCTGAAGACTTATGCATGCCTAAGGGTTGAAGTCCAGAGCGAATTTTGTTAAAGATTGGTTTTGTAATCACTGAAACAGCCATCCCGGTATCAACTTCCATTAGAACCGGGTGACCATTTAACTGGGTTGGTTCTGATTTGGATGTCCTTAAGCAATGTAACTGTCCCAAGCAAGATGTCGGTGGACATTCCAAGATGTGCACTCTCCTGGTACCTTCTCTTATTCCATGTAGGTTCAGTGGGACTCTTCTGAAGTTTCGAGTCCACATATCAGCAGCAACTACAGTTGTTTTCCAGCCCAGATCCTGAAGAAAATGTTAACCATTTGGCTGAGGCTTGGCTTTGTTTTGGTGTTTTGCTGTGGGCTGACCTCGGTTCCCTTTGTTTAGGATATGTCTTGAGCGAAGCTATGTAATTGCCTTTGCTCAAGTGGTGTTCGCCAAGCTCAGTTGGCCTGGCGAGGGTGACCACTTTCATCGGCATACGCTGTAACTCATATGCTCCACTTGCTGTATTTGGATCTGTATTTTCTCAAATTTCAAAGAATGAAGGGTGACCTCATTGAAATGTTCAAAATTCTTAGATATGACAGAGTTGAAATGTTTCCCTGTCTGAGGAATCTAAAACCAAGTGACATAATCTCAGGATTAGAAGTAGGCCATTTAGGACTGAGATGAGGAAGAATTTCTTCACTCAGAGGGAGGTGAATCTTTGGAATTTTCCACCCCAGAGAGCTATGGAAGGTTGATCATGTTCAAGTCAGAAATCAATAAATTTATTGAGACTTATGACATAAAGGTACATGAAGAGAATGCAAGAAAGTAACACTGACATTGATGATCAGCCGTGAAAAATGGCTGAATAATGGAACAGACTTGGTGAACAAAATAGCCAACTCCTGTTCCTATTCTCTCTGAATTATACATTACAGAAAATGTCCCAAACAAGCAATGATCATCCCTGAGTATCTGCTGTCCCACCAGCAGGATTAACACCACTAAGCATAACTAAGAATAAGGTGTCAACTTGATGAAGCTACAACACAAGACTACTGGCATGCCAAACAATGAAGGCAGCATTCAACAGATAGAGCTGAGCGATCGCACAACCAATGGATCAGGGCTACGCCCAGCAGTCCTGCCACATCCAATTGGAAATGGCGATGATCAATTAAACAACTAACAGGAGGATGAAGCAGCTCCACAAATATCCCCGTCTTCTATGATGGGGGAGCCCAGCACAGTGTAAAAGACAAGACTGAAGCATCTTGTAGAGTCTCAGACTGCCCCTGATGTCCTCAGCATCACAGATGCCAGTCTTCAGCCAATATGATTCACTCCACATCCAGTGAAGAAACAGCTGAAAGAACTGGATTATGCAAAGGCTACAAGACCTGAAAACATTCTGGCAATAGTACCGAAAACTTGTGCTTCAGAACTAGCAGTAGCTGTAGTCAAGCTGTTTCAGTGCAGTTACAATGTAGGCATCTCTAAGGCAATGTGGCAAATTGCTCACAAAATACAGAGCAAGGACAACCTAGTCAATTACAGCTCTTCAATCAGCTCTTGATCATCAGCAAGTGATGGGAGGATTCACTGACAGTGCTATCAAGTGGCACAGCAAGAACATGCCCACTAAAGCTCAGTTTGAGTGTTATCAAGGCCACTCAGCTCCTGATCTAATTGTAGCCTTGGTTCAAACATGAACAAAAAAAAAACTCTACAACAACGCAACAGTTACTGCCCTTAACATCAAGGCAGAATTTGATGATGTAAGACATCAAGGAACCCAAGTAAAACTAGAGTCAATGGGAATCAAGGGAAAATTCTGCACTGGTTGGAATCATACCCAGTGCAAAGGAAGATGGTTGTGATTCTTCAGTCATCTCGGTACCAGGCCTTTGCTGCAGGTGTTCTTCAAAGTAGTTCTCTAATCCAAACACCATCCTGATTTGGAATTATATTGATGTTTCTTCACTGTAAGAGGGCCAAAATCCTAGGACTCACTTCCTATAGTAATGTGGATGCAGCCAGAACCCAAGAATGCAGGGCTTAAAGAAGACAATTCACCACCATCTCTACAAGGGCAATTATGGAGGGAAATAAACGCTGACCTAGCCAGCAACACCCACATTGCATGAACACATTTTTAAAAGAATTGCAAAAGTTTTGCCTGATTTCTTTTAGACTTTGCTTCAAGAAGGATATGAGCATTTGTTCAATTGTCGTCCCACTGAATCTGGAGACATTGCTAATGGAATATTTAATGCTTTTATGTGTCACTCGTACACTGTCCATGGGAAATTCATTAATACCTTATCACTGATGGAAGTTATCTTTTTGAAAATTTTTGCATTACCTTATTTAATTTATTGCACAAAAAACACTAATGGCTGTGCACAATAGCCATAATGACACGGTCTCATACAACAGTTAAAATTTCATTTCAAAGCTCCTATATTCTTTTAATACATTCATAAATCTCAGCATGAATTAAAAATGCAAAGCAATTATTCTACAACATAATATGTATGATTAAAATGAATCCATGCAAGCTGATGGATGTTAGATGCAAGAAACTGTACACACAGATCCTTTTCATCACTGAGTATATCACATGAAAATAACAGGAGAGGTCCTAAAGATATTTGGAAAGAAACGTGTATTAGTTTGGAACTGTTACTTGCTAAGGACAGAATATATTTAGGTGAACTAGTGAGACAACAACTTTTTAAATATTAATTAAAGGTTTATGTTATGAAAACAAATTGCACAAATTTGGCTGATGTTCCCTGGAGTATATAAAGGTAAGGAGTGATCTCATCAAGGTGTTTAAAATGTTAAAACTGTTTAAGATATATCTGAGAAACCTATAATTCCAAACAGGCTATTGAGAATCAAAATCAGGAAGAAGGGCAAATAGGAACAGGCAAGAAGGGTAACTAGAGATGTGCAATAAAAGCTCGTCAACGATGCCCACATCCCACCGTGAATTTAAAAATGAGTTTTAGCCAAAGCATATAAGAAATCTGGAATACTCTTCCAAATGCTTGTGGATAGTAATACAAACAGAACTCAGAATAAGACAGAGTGTTTTATTAGAAAAGGGTACAAAGAGATACAGAGTCAAGGTGAGTAAACTGAATTGAGATTCAGATCAGCTACAATTTAATTGATTGGCTGTGCAGGGGTAAGGGGCTATCTAGTCTATGCCTATTTCAAATCTAACCATGAATTGCTGGACATATCCCTCAAATTTTCCAAAGCTATACAATGAAATGTTTATAAGAATACACAAACAATTGATTACAAGAGGAATGTTCTATTCCAAAAGATAAGAAAAAAGTACGTAAGTCACGTTTCTGGAATCTAGATTGTGACTAACCTGTCTCAGCTTTAGTTTACATTATCAGTTTTCTGAAACTTTTCAAAGATTGGAATGAATAGCATTATGAGGCTGCTCAAAAGTCTACTTTTTCTTTAAAAGAAAATTATGACACGTTTTTTTCCCAAATTGTGTAGTTTGAAACTGTAACCCACAGACTACTTATTTTGCAAGACTGTTCACTTCCATTAAAGGCACCATATGCTGTCTTTCCCACATCATGCCTTAATTTTAGGAAAGCAGCAGATGCCATTCTCATAATACCTGAGCAAAGTGATAAAGTATTTACAAATGATGAAATGACAATCAAGTGTCCTAAGCATCATTTAACAAACCAGGAAAGCAGTTATTTGAATATTCTTTCAAACTAATTGTGAAATCTAAAATGCAACAGGAAATACTGCCACATTATCATCAAAATCTCAAATTGAATTTTAATATTAAGAACTTTATACATTTAAACTTTTAAGTGTCACAAAAAAAATCAACAATTAGCGATCAACTAAATATAACTTCTCAATGCACATGCATAATCTTGGGAGAAGTGGAATATATTCAAAGCTCACTTTCCTATAGAGTAAAACAACAGCTTCCCTAATATTCTATCAAATAGAAGCATGAAGGACAAATGGAGACACACTACTTTTGTTTTTAAATAAAAATCAACCCTTAAATGAAAATTTGAATCTGGAATTTTGGAATTCAACTATTTCTTGGTTCATGTATAAAGTTGTTAACCATAAAGATGAAATTAGTAATGTATCTCTGTCAAATAAGTTCACATTGCTGAAGACAAATTTTCATATTCATAGTAATATATTATTGAGTTAATTTCCTTGTGAAGTCATTACATAAAAATTGCAATATATGTACGCAACAGCTGACAATAATATATGCGATCGAGTAATTTGAATGATTAGTAAATTAGTTGTGCTTTGGGTATTAAACGACAACAGAGAAAAGTACCTTCCATGCACCGTTTGTAATAACATTTAACTGAGTAGCAACTAAAAATGTTAAACAATTACTGCACAAAATAATAGATTTTCATTCATTCACATTGATTCACGTACCGCAAAATCTTTCAAAGGTAGTTGAAAAACAGCAACCTTGCATAAATGTTACTTTATAGTTAACAAGCACAGCACTGTAGAAAATGCAATTTTTGAATTAGTATATTTCTAATCACCAGAATAAAGATGAAGTAATTCAAAGTTATCAACATTAGATATTCCAATATAACAATTCCACCCCCACTCCCCAAGGCTTGCCAGAGGCGCTTTAGTAATACATACACGGGATGTGACGAGCAGTCTGGAAACGTTTTTACTTATCGTTTCGAATACTTTAAATATAAATCGAGCATAAAGGCTAACACGCACCATATCGCGCGCACACATATGCTGCATACAGTCCGCATATTGCTTTTGCCTATGAAATACGGGAGCTTTGCACCCAGCGACTTCTCATTGAGTGCAAAAGACACTGGTCCGAATTTTTATTTAAATGGCAAAATTATTACAATATCAGTCGCTTTTACATTCCATGTAATAGCCAAAATGTCTCCACAATGTAACTGTACTACGATGAGTGGATTTACCTGCTGTCTGTCGGTTTGTCCCTGCTTGTGAAAGGCGAGGGGGAAGGTCTGACTGCTTGCGCTGCAAAGTCTCTCCATCTCTCTCTGTGATCTGGTTCGAGCCCTGGCTCCTGGGCGAACTGAGTCGACGCAAATCTGAAACTGAGCAGCAGCTTCGCCGACAGCCGGCAAATCACAGCTCCATCGTGCAGGATATCCGCTTTCAAAAAAAAATTACCCCGGCTCATTCAAAGAAGTCTATACTGCCCGGTAAAGGTAGACAGTGCGCGTCGACTCATAATAAAAACCTGCTTCACGAATACTGCAGTCACATTCATTTTTCATTCCCATTCATTGTTACCACGCCACACATTATTACCGATAAGATGGTCATTGACAGTTTGCTTCCCGTAAATGAAGGGAGGCTAATTCAAGTAAACAAAATATGATCGTCATCTTTGTCTCCCTCTCCTTCCCAGATTTTTTTTTATCTTCGGCGTCGATGGAGTTCCTTGCTTTTGACGGTAGCTTGGTTTTATCCACTTGCAGCTCCGCATTCCGCTCCCTGAAACCTAAGGAGAACAGCGTGCCAGCGATTCCCCACTTTTTGTCACTGTGGGATAAATGTTACTATATGGTCGCTGCTTTTATATAACTTCTTGTTCAAGTCGAAACATCTATCTGCGTCTCACATTTATTATGGGTAAACGGTGTCACTATCACAGTTGTAGAATTTTTGTTTTATCATATTGACATAATTTTCTCATCACCACGCACTGGCTTCCCAGGTCAAAACTAATGAAGTGTGTGTTGTTTTTATTTTTTTTTTGTAAACTGGCTTATTATAGAGGTGTGGAGAGAAACGGGGTGAAACTCTTGACTGGTAGGTGCATCCCTAGTTGTAAATCAGATGTATTTGCACAAGCATTTCAAACAGGCGCGGAAATGTCAGTAATGATATTTATCTTACAATGTAGAAAATTACCTTTTTCACAATACCGTAGGAAAAATCTAACCTGCCAATTACTGCACTATCTATTTTCTGTCATAAGCAGAGATGGTGACAGAGCTAGAAAGCAGCATTTGCGCAGTGATAAGTTGCTCACAGGTTCCCTTTGGGGATTGCGTAAATGCAGGCTTGTTCAACACATTTGCATCAGTTCTATGACCCTTTAATCTTTTGCTTATAAATTCTGTGTCTGATGCCAGCTCTCTCACTAACACCAGAAGGAGTGAGACTCCAAAAGCTTGTGTTTTCAAATAAACCTGTTGGATTATAGCCTGGTGTCTGTGATTTTTGACCTAAATGCAAGAGGAAGTGAGAATGAATGCCATGTACCCAATATTCCACCAAGAGCCTGAACAAAATTGATGGAATCAGGAGGAAAAGTATAGGTTGTGTCATACCTAGCACAAAGGAAGATACTTATGGTTGTTCATAGAATCACAGTGTGAAAGCAGGCCACTTGGCCCATCAAGTTGACTCTCTAAAGAGCATCCGACCCAGACCATCCCCTTAACCTATCACTGTAACCCTGCATTTCCCATGGCTAATCCACCTAAAGTACACTTCCCTGGACACAATGGACATCTAGCATGGCCAATCCACCTAGCCAATGATTCCATCCCCAGGACATTTACGCAGGAGTTCCATAAATTCATGTCCTGGGCCCAACCATCTTCAGCTTTTTTTCATCATCCCTCATTATAAAGTCAGAAGTGGGAATGCTCATTGATGATGGCACACTGTTCGGTGTTATTTGCAAATGTTCTGATACTGGAACTATCCATCTCAAATGCAGCAAGGACAGGAGAATATTCAGGCTTAGACTAGTAAGGGCAAGTAACATCACACGAGTACCAGATAATGGCCATTTTCAGAAAGAGAATGTAAACATCCTCTTTGGCATTCAGCAACATTACGATCTCTTAATCTTGGAACAAATATTGATGGGAATCTTAGCTGAACCAACTTACAAATACTGTGGCTGAAAGCACTCCTCAAAACTTGTTCATCATCGAAAAGATACAAATCAGACACATGATTGAATACTTTCCACTTTCTGGATGAATGAAGCTCCGAGGGCATCCAAGAAGCTCAACACCAACCAAAACAGTAGCCTGCAGACCTAATGGAGGACCACTACCAGCAAATTTCCCTCAAAGTCACTCATCATCCTGACTTTAGAACTATACCTATTTCTAGGTCACTGGGTCAATAACCTTGATGTGCCTCCAAAAACACGGTGCGGGTGTGGGGGGGCTTGGGAGGTGGTGACAACACCAAATAGATCACACAGTTCACCTTCTTCTCGAAACCATATGTAACAAATTCTTGTTTTGCCAACAATACCAACTTCCAAAGAACAAATAAAATCAAATGAATAAATATAAGATAGTCATTAATAGATCAAAATCAATTCAAAGAAACATCTTTATCCAGAGTGGTGAGAATATAGAGATAGCAGGAACTGCCAATGCTGGAGAATCTGAGACAACAAGGTGTAGAGCTGGATGAACTCAGCAGGCCAAGCAGCATCAGAGGAGCAGGAAAGCTGACGTTTCGGG